>NC_134710.1:124477085-125677085 GCF_043290135.1 Rhipicephalus microplus | reverse complement strand
TCTCGAGCTTCAGTTCTTTCGTTGCGTGCTTTTTTGGCCTGTTCGTAGGCCCAGGCTTTCAGTACAGAGCCTTCTAAGCCAGGCTTCGCACCCGCCAGAGTGAATTTATCCATGTCCATCTTTTGTGCAGCGCTCTGTGATGCTTTCCTACTATGCTGCTCCGACTTTCGAGAGTTCACTAAACTAATGAGAGAGTCTCCATGGCGGACGCCATTGTTATGAAGTATAAAGTTTCCGGGAGCAGGCTTTAAGAGTCGTGCGAGAGACGCTGGCTAGTCTAGCAAGGAAATGGACGCAACTTGCATGACACAGAAACATATATTCTAACGCAGGAAAGTACAAACATCACAAATACAAAGCATGAAAATACATAAACACCAAATGGGTCTTTAAAAGCAGTACACAAAGACGACGCGCTCGCGCGTTTGGAGCTCGACGAAGACCACACGGTGGCGTCGATGCTGTCGTACGAGAAGGGCCAGGCATGTGTTTGCAGGCTCTGCCTCCGCTGGGCGCAGGAGCAGAAGACGGGCCGCGTAAGGATTCCTTCGGGCGTTGACGTCCAACGAGGTACTTACTCCCAGCAATGTTGCCCTCCCGAACGTTGATGTCCAGCCAGGGCGACGCGTTTTCTTCTCTCGAGCTTCTGGCTTCGCCTCTTTTTCCAGCGTGGCATGTTCCTTTCCTCTTTTTTTTTTGTCCACCCAGCTCGTGCAGCACAGCATCCAACATTCGAAGCCAATTCAGACATCGGGTGCGTGCTTTTGTGTTTCTATGAACGCTTCGCCGTCCTCGTCTTTGCCGCGGAGATGGAATTCACCACAACATGACGCGCAAAAAATGTCGCTTTTTACGGCTTTAGTCGGAAGAGTGCGATCACTGATACCTGCCTTTAATTAGGCCGCGAAATGCAGCTATTTCAGCGCCGAAAATCCCTGAATTCAACAATAAGACGCCCATTCCCTCAGAGAGGTTTGAAATGCCTTGATACAAGGTCAAATTCCCAAGGTAGTCATCACTGGTAGCACGGTGAAAGAGACCCGGCGAAAGTTAAATCCCTTGGTCAACGTCGAGTCATCTTGGTCTAGTCTTTAACATTGTCCACCAGGAAGCAAAAAAGCGGGAGCTACAAATTGCTCTGCGTTCTACTCAAGCTTTCCTTTCCAGACATTCCTGCAAACTGAGCGTTTATTTCTCAAAGCACCTGCATACGGAAAACTCTCGGTATTCGACAACATTCACAACAAAGCACGGAGATACGCGGCCACTTTTTAAATGTGAAGCATTTCTTAGCGAACGACTATGAGCATATCTATCTATCTATTTAGATATCTCGCTGCTCAGGTTTGAGTGCTCTCATGGTCATTCCGTTAATTTTGCGTGAACCAAAATTAGCGTGGGAGGGTAAGATGGTTTCACGAATATGACGTGCTGGTTAATACATGAATAATGTCACAATCCCGTCGCGTACGTCGTTAAACACTTCCCGCCAGACAGTGATACATACCTGCGTGCGGGTATGCGCCGCTGGTATGCGGATATCTGCCATAGGTGATTGAGAGTATGTACCAAGGAATGACGAGAACACACACATTATATTTAACGCGTGTTAAGCGCTACCCCACATCGGCAGCGTCGACCCAACGAAGGCGTATAGAATCAATATCGGTGTTAAGAGAAACCTCACATAGGCAGCGTTTTCAAATAGATGCTGAAATTCGTTAAACGTCAATAGTGGTTTCAGTGCTACCTACCCAGTTTTGTAAAAATTACTTACGTACTTCTTTGATACAGCCGTCACGTCGGGCTAACGTGAAATGTGGTGTTGATTTATGTAGCAGTGCCAAGGGCCAGCATCTTCGCGAGCATCAACGCTTCATATCAACTTCTGGTGTTGCTAATACGCATGTTTCAGTTGACATCGTTGCGCAAGTGCAATTGGATTGGATTGGATAAACTTTTATTTGGTCCTGCAAGTGCAAACAACTGGTTATATAAACATGTGCTACTCTTCAACATATGTCTGTGCGTGCAACATTTTTACATATATTTAGCGTAATTTCATGACGTGTATCTCAATAAAGAAATAGTAACATGGTCACTTTTCCTCCGCATACTTCACTATACGTCGATTCCCAGGTACGTGGGATATGCCGAATATTTTTGTTAGATAGATCTAATAAATAATGAAAGGGTACTAAATTGAACTAAAGATGCTATGCGAACAGTAAAATGCATGGCAGGTATAGATAGGTCGTTTCTTACTAGCTAAAAATTGTGGTATAATCATGGTGTCAATCCTTCCACCTTGCTAGGGAGTTTCAGGCGTTTCTAAAGAGAGGTTCAAAGGGGAGAAACTTTTCCGGGCAACTGCCTTTAAATGTTGACCTGCACTGAATATTTCATGGGCTCGAAGTAATAGAGCCATTTTTCTGGGACGGCTTTCAGCTCTCCCATAATAGAGTACCAAGTGCTCGAAATCGTTAACAATTTTTTTCTAAAAAAAAATAAAGGCCACGTTGTTGGGACAGCTTATTACCCTCCGAATGTAGAGTACTGCGTACTATGAGTCGTCGAACATTCTTATAAACTCAAAAGGCACATACTGGTGAGCACTGTGTCGAATTGAAATGGTAGTTGAGTGCGGAGGAAGTAGGGCAGTCAGTGTTCTGCTGCGAGTGGCTGCGCTCTAACAGTAGTGGGCATCTAGTCTAATGACGCAGTAGCGTCCAAGTCAGCTAGCCTACCAAACAGCTCAGTAATGCCGCCTACTTGAAAGAAATATGATTGCTTTCCGTGCAATCAGGCACTTGTATCGGTGCTTCGCTATCGCTCAGCCACGCGCAGATGTAGCGTTCCGAAAGAGGACACGGAAGTGCTTCATACTGCGTTTTTGCGAAGCGCATTTCGCGACACGCGGTCGGCTTCGCTGCAAAACGACAGTGAAACCACGCGGATGTATCTTCACCCTCCGCTGAATCGCCTGCGAAAAAAGAGCGATATATGCGATATAGGTTCCGCTGCTCCTATGAAAGTTCTCCACACACAATCTACGGCCACTTGCACACGTCCGCGTGAAACTTATTATCATTTGTACGTCTGCTGAAGCGGATCGTAAAAGGTTCACTGAAGGGGCCTATTAACGCGCTATAGTTTTATAGAGCTTCTTTCACAGACATTCCAACTACGGTGGAGACGTCGGCGTCGTTCGTTGGTGGCGAATAAACAGCGTTGGCTGTGGCCGAACGAAAAATCGAGAAACTTTCATACAAAAGAAATGAAAAATCACAGCATATCCACGGAGTGAATGATGAGTGGAGCGAAGCGTCCGTCAGCCCGTCCGTGCTTCCGTCCATCCGTTCGTTCTTGCTTCCGACCGTCCGCGAGGCCATCTATGCGTCCATCCATGCGTCCGTCCGTCTGTTCATGTGTCCATCCGGCCGTACACCCGTCTTCTATTCTTTCTGTCCATCCGTGCATGCGTCCATGTAGTCAACTTTCCAAGTTTCACCATCTCGAATCCCTGCGGCACATACCCGCTCCACGCATCCGTCCATCCATCCGTCGGTCTGCATGTCTGCCTCTCCTTCTGTCCATGCGTCCGTCCTTGCGTCCATCTAGTGAACACTCCAAGTACCGCCATCTCCCATCTCGCATCCCGGTGGCTACCGTACTACAACGACGAAGGATGGACAGACCCACGCCCTAAGACGCTTCGATTCTAAAATCTTCGGTCCAACTCTTTTCTTCTGCGTGGCAAGGGGGTGTTCCAGCTCAGGGTCACGCCACTTCTTAGAACTGCTTCGGGAAAAAAAAACTCAGATTGGCACTAAACACGCAGCACAATCTAGGCGAAAGCGGTAACACCCTCCATTTCATGCACAGCCCATTTTACACTATCTTGGGTAAATGTGAATTGCTCAACCCTCTAGTTGCGCAATTCGCATTGCGGGACGACTTTACAGGCGCGTTCACACTCGGCATTCCAGCCACCGAAAGTGTGCCGAACCCGATTCGGCAGCGGCGATATCCGCCGAATGGGCCATCCCAGCGCCAATCGCTCTCAGACCAATTTTTGCGGCATCTGCTGCCTAATCGGTCACCACAGATCATTCCAGCGCTAGTGAAGGTATTTCAAAAAATGGCCGTAAGAGTCAGTTGTTATGTCGCAGTGCTCGAAACCGAATATTGTAACCGACGGGAGTTTAAGCCACTTTGTGCCTACTTCACATCCCTATTTCGTGGAAAAGGTGGCCGAGCTTGTCGTTGGCGTGACCGAGCTTGTCGCGGTCTTGCAGCGCATGAGGAACCCAACAACGCCACTGTCATGGGCGGTTTTTTTCGACTGTCCATGCATTACAAGACACCGACTTGTCAGCAAAGTAAGATCCTTCTTTTTCTTCTTGCGTACAAGAATCATGCACGTCTGTATCACCGGATAGCGAGTGGCGTTTGCGAGCTTCGAACAACCGGGTGCACCCGGCCTTTCGGCGGCAGATGGACTTCGCTCGCTGCAGAAAGCAGATGCTTCAGTGTGAACTAAGGGTAAGTCATTAGCGTGAGTCACGTGCGGCCCATGGCTTGAGAAAAAATAAGACGTTCGTAGCTCTCTAAATGCTACTTGCTCGATTTTCTTGCCAATTGAAATTGATAACGCTTCAATCAGATAAGCTAGTCAGATGGGACTGTTATCAACCATTCCTTGTAGGGTACCATACATGGTCATCATGTGTTGAAACACTACCACGGAACAAGAAAATCTATAAAATATATGTTTAAGGTCACGTGATGGAATACCCACCGAGGCGGGTACACTTTCGATGGAGGCTGAACTGCTTCAGGCCCATGTGCCTAAATTTATGCTCAAGTGGTTAATATTTGTGGAGCCCTCAACTATTGTGTTCCTCGTGTCTTGATTTTCGGACCTTAACCGTTACAATTATTGGTATTTTAAAATTGAATATTTCACGCACTGTGTCCAGCTTTGGAGCATGTTGGAGATCGGTACTCATACGTCGCAGCAATCATGACGCCAAATGAATTCCCTTTCAGCAATGTTTCACATATCAGGTAGGGCAAACGTGTTGTTTATTATGGCAGTGTTATGTAAAGTGGTGTTAAAAGCCTCCCCCTTCCCCTCTCACTCACCAACTGCCTTTGCCTGCTTCACTGTATCGGCCCGTGCAGGACTAAATTCCCTCACTGTGGCCCGTCAGCTTGTGGGAGTTTCAGACCACTGCCATATTATGTTTATCAACTTCGTTCGTTGGGCGACATGACGCCGGCATAACACGTTTCAGCGGAACAGTTTCAAGTACCAGCGTGGCTCTGTGAATAGTCGAAGGCCGCGCTGAGGTCCCAGGTTCAAATCCCAACAATTCTTCGAGCGTTTTCTGATAGGAGTTTGTTTTTATTTCTCGCGATAGCGTAGCGGTTGCGGACACGTGCGAGGGCGTAACAATACGCAGCCTAAATCAGCTCTACTGTTTATTTTAATACATCTTTCACAGTTAGTATAATAAGGCCGCCAACAACTGTCACAGTCACCAGACGGGACGTGAATTAACGACGTCTAAACATGATAATCCTGACATGTGTGTCATGCAAAACATGATTACATGCTGTGCTCATAGCGTACTCACTTCTGTTTCGCTAGCTCCACGTATACCACTTTTGGTATTGTGTGACGTGAATATAAGACTAAGGTAAATGACATGTCTAAACATCATAATGATGATATGCGTGCCATGTAAACATGACTGCATGCTACGCTCTTAGCATGCCCGTGGCCATTTCGCTAGTTCCACATATGGCAATTTTTGTATCATGTGACGTGATTGATTGATATGAGGGGTTATACGGCCAAAAACAACCATATGATTATGAGAGACGCTATCATGTGACGTGAATAGACTACTGAAGTAAATGACACGTCCGAACATGATAACTATTATATGGAAGTCATGTGTGGCACAATTTACGTCCGCCTCATATTGTTGTGCTGATTTGAAAGTCACATATCAATTTTCCTCGTACGTGCTTCGCATATCAATTAATTCCCACTGTACGTGGGATGTGCCTTTTTTTGCTGTAGATTTGCGCCGCTCATGTAAGAACACTTTTTATTGCGATGCCTCTGCAAGAGATCCGCATGTGCTAGAAACTTACCCTGCTTCGAAGTTGTCGCGCCGTGGTCCTCTAGGTGCTAAGGTACTCAACTGCTGACCCGCAGGTCACGAGATCGAATCCTGTCGGCGGTGGCTACATTTTCAATGGAGGCGAAAATGCTGTCAACCCATGTGCTCAGATTTGGGTCCACGTTAAAGAACCCCGAGTGGTCGAAATTTCTTGAGCGCTCCACTACGGCACCTCTCATAATTACATGGTGGCTTTGGAAGGTAAACCACATATTATTATCTACTTCGAAGTTTGCAAGCTGTTTAGTATAGGGCACGGGCAAAGAAGAAAAAAAGACAGCCCAATCAACAAGCGAAATCAGAAGAGTGACGCTTTCCACGCTCACGGTGCACTCGATTTGAAGGGCTCCTTTACGTTTCCTTTCATGGAACTAGCGCTGCTTTTCATTCCAACGCTGCTTCAGGAATCTTACCGTTGGCCGCAGAAGCAGGATACAGAGAGGAGGGTGCAGTCAGTTGCCATGGGTCTAGATTGGTTCTAGACTTTACGTCACCGCTTCAGCAACGACTACTGGCTGGTTACAGGCACGTTTTGGTCACTTGTGGTCACCCATTCGCATTGTGAATTTTACGTTGTTCAGTGGATATGTTGGGCAATGAAAGAAAGAACATCGAAGTTTTTCGCTTGTTCAAGAAGTACGCAAAACTAGTCCAGAGTTTGATGTACCTGTCATAAAACACTGCGGTGTTACATAACAGTGACGCCTTGCACTTTTGTTTCTTTAGTAGTCTACCTTGGCGAATACTTAGTTTTCATTAGAAAGACGTCGTTATGCTACATGTGTGACCCTTTCATTTGAATGTACTCGAGAGTATACAGTAAATGAACACGACACTGATATTACCATTGTGCTACCACTGATTCATATGACGAAAAAGAAGACTATTACAACTCATACACCCTCACTGTGAAAGACGTGGGGAGGGAATGGAGGTCGTCGAATCGAAGTCTTCTACAATATTCCGGCAAAATTACTTCGCACGTACCTTATTCTTATTTCAATGATATGACTGGGTCACTCAGTTGTCTACAGCGTAAATGAGCTTCACTTTACTACATCATAAACATCCTACGCAATATAGCAAAATTACGAGTCAGGATAGGAGAGCAAGATGATCGAACGTCGATAATTACCCATATCTTCCCCCATAAATGTCTCCAGAAAGGAGTAATGCTAGAAATCTTCTATAGTTCTAAAATCGAGGTATTTAGCTCTGAGACAAAACGGACTGTAATAAAAAAAAATAGTGCCATACACAGACAAACTGATACCTCCATACAATTCTCTATCAGGAAAACGCAGCAGTTGCAATGGTCTTCTTCGCAAATTGGACCTAAACAACTGCAGTAACAGAAAAAAAAATATTTTCTTCAGTTCAGCTAGAAGACCCTGGCGTCGATTCTTGCTCGGAGGCGAAAAAAAAAAACAGCTTTGCCGTAAAGGCGAAGCCATGAACGCGATAGCAAAGAATTGAAAGCTCACGCGCACAATTGAAAGAAAATGGAACATACCCCACGTTCCTCACGCACAAAACGTACTCACAGGTACAGGTGTGTTCGAAAGTGGCTCAGCGGTTAACTCCGCGCACCAGAGTGGTTTTTGTGGACTTTTTTCGTTCTTCCATTTTCATATAGACACGTATAGATATATGGTGCACGACATTGACGCCGAGGCTGGTGGCAAAATCCAGCCGAAAGTGTCCATGTAATTGCTATCACAATAAAAAAAAACTACCAAGCATTTCCCCGAGGGTGAACATAGTTAAGTGCGAATGCACGCGTGGAGATGCTATGAGGGGGAGTAAAGTTAAAATCCGATGGCATTCGCCAGTTATTAACGTAAACTACCCCGTGTGATCACATTGCGATTCCCAGAAACCATTAGACCCGCTCGGGAAATCTTGGTGATTTTACGCGTGTATCTGAGAGTAAATTCGCGCTATAGTGATGTTTATGTCCGCAGCCCGCTTCGCCCGCTTGTGCTCGGCATCACGGGCCCTTCGTCGCGCTGCCTTGTCTTCAACCGGCGCGACATCTTCAACGACGTGTGCAATGCTCGCATTCGATTGCGTTGTACTCATTGTTGGAGGTATCGCAGTAGAGGTTGATGCCTACGATGGATCTATACCTATGACGACTTGCCGATCTCGAGCAAGTCGCGGCTGCATGCGCGAGCGGAGCGCGCGCCACCTCGTGGTGTGTCACGTCGCTGCACCGTTGCTACAAACGCTCCTCTCCAACCTCGCACCGTTGCTAGGGGAGAGGAGGAGGTGCAGCACAGATAGGGTGGCTAGACCACGGACGGTGGATTCAGGGTCGCTTATAAAGTGCATTCGCAATTAAAAGCCATGCACACGCTAGAATCCCCTGCGCTCTGCTGTAAGCCATTCTCTCCGCCGCCACAGGAATGAACCCTCATTCAATGCGCTTTCTTGCGGTAGCCGGGCGCACGAGGTTGTACTGGTTGGTTTTGCTGAGAATCGCTGCGATTGGGATGGCCAAAAAGAAACACCCCACGGCCTGCCATCTCGGAGGTCATGTCAAAGCCACGCTAGTACACGGAGAGCCCTTTAGATGGTTCTGCGGTAGAGCTCTCACTAGGGTTCCTCGATGAGCGCGCCTCTTCCAGGGTGGAGTCACCCTTTGAAAGGGCGAGTGCCGCCTTCCGATCGGCAGCCGCCATTCAGCTCTTCCCGTCTTGTCGCGGCTGGTTAATGAGACATGTGCGCGGCGTTTTCCCGGGAAAAATGGTCGGGTGTTCGATGCCGCAGTGCACAAACCACTCACGAATTGGCTAGAGGATGTTCAGATTCCCGAACGACCCCGAAAAGAGACCCTTATGACTCGTAAAGAATGAGCGTGACTAGGGGCAACCCATGAAACATTCGTGTGTTTGCAGCGTAAGTATTCCATTTCAGCATTTCGAGACGTATAGCTTAAAACGCTTTCACACGGGCACTTTCAATCGTGATCGTGTCGGATGTGATCTATTCTCTTACGCCAGCTGCAAAAGCGCGTCAATCACTGTTTCAGAACTTTATCGCCATCGGGCTTAACAGCGATCACCAGTGCGCCGGGAGCAATACACGTTCATTCGCGTGCTGAGTACACGTGTACTGAGCTCGATCATTTTAAATAGCACAAAACGCGTTGTTCTTAATCACTTATTGTACACAAGCTGCAGTTGTGCGAAGATGTGTGCCTACGTAGTTTGCTTGTTGCTATTGGCACCTTCAAGATTTTTTTGTTGTATACATGGCAATGAAAGCACGCATCCCGTCAGTTCATGGACAAAGAATATTTTGTCACTGTCCCTGTTTTCTAGGGAAAAAAACGACGCTGTTTCTATTCTTTCTTATTAACCCATCAGATTCGCTTCCAGCAACCCGCCGACAGGGTTCGCGAGGCCAAACGCGCTTGACCAGCGAATTGCCGGCTGCCTAGAAACGTCGTGCGCTGCGATTAACTTGCAGTGAGTTGTAGCGCTTGTGTTTGAGGTATATTAAATCGTGCAAATAAAGCTATGGCGTCCGAAACTGCTGTATAATGAATAATATTTACTTTCTCATTGTTGTAAAGTCGTGTGGTTGCTTCATATTAACAATATCAATGAACGCTTAATAAGAATTACTAATTTACAATATATTCCTGTGGAAAACAAGGTAAACCTGGTTTGATTGTCAAGGTCTGCGTGCGAGTCAGGATATAGTGCTACAAAAGCCCCATGTAGAGTACCAAGCTGTATGATGTGTTTTTATCATTTTTGGGCCCATCTGCTGTTTGCAGTCAGATAGAAGAGATGAAAACAAATGTCAAGATAATGCGCGCTTCAGGGTGAAGTCTGTAAATGAGGTAGCTGATAAATAATTTGAAAACAAGATATAAAATATGGTACGCAATCGCAGTTTTTTTTTTGTTTTCTCACAACAGCGCGTCGTTGCTTTTATTCTTTTTTTCAGCCGGCAGGTAAATTGTTTGTACACTTTTGAAGGAGGCACAAAACACAAAGACACTAGGAAAGGGCATGGGACTTGGGTGCGTGTGTTTCACATCTTTAACCCATACAAATTGTTACCGACCAGTTTTAGAAAATGCTATTTTAACGTGTTAATGCGGCTGGCATCGACGGTACCTTTCTGATGCGAACAACTCCAGCTGCTAATGTCGTTTGAAAAATACAGACTAGAGATTATAAAACTGAGACCTTCGCACTCCCGACGTGAAAACTTTTGTATGTTGCTCATGTTCTTTTAGCACCCCACGTTTTGACACAACAAACTCTGTATGCAGCCGTGCAACACTCGTTAGATGACCATCATGGCTATGAACGGCTTGCAAAGAGGGCATAACAATGGCGGACTCCGTAGCAGACAACGCGGTTGTCTCCGCCCTGGAAAGCAGCGAATGAGAGCGCGCATATTTAGGAACCCCAGCGCTCGCTCAGTCCGGCACGTGTTCTCGCATGAGTGAAAACCGCTACGGGCACTGCACCGCTATGAATAATAAAATGCTTACTCCTCCTAGATCAATCACTCTGTGGTACAGCACTCGCTTCACTCCTGCGCATGCTCTGGTAAGAATGGAGACCGCTAGCTGTGGTGCACTGCTCTGTATAAAGTTACTGTATAATAAAATCACTCACGCTTCTCTCTATTTCTCTCTCACACACAGAGTAGGACTATAAATGACATGAGCAAGAGTGGGGGGGGGGGGGGGGGCGAGTGCTCACAGCGGCTGTGTGTTTAACCATGAACGTCTATGGGCATGAGGAAAGAGCACTTCTTTGCAAAGGTTTAAGTCGAGCCATGGCCTCCGCGTACCACAGGGTTCCTTTTACGGGGAGATATGGGTGCGATTCCTTAACGAAGAAGTTTAACGCACTATGTTCTGTTGGAATACTCTAGAGCCACTAAAAAGGCGGAGGTTCAAGTCCTTTCTCTTTTTAGAATTTTTTGCTAATTATACCTTTTTTTTATTCTCGCAATTGCAGTAACGCACACTACCATTAGCGGTGACGTAAAGCTTCCGTGCCATAATCGCCTTTTGTTATGATATCAACACTGCTTTCTCTGTAATACATGAGGGTCTCAAACACCATCACTGTCAATTGAGCCGTGACCGAGGGCACAGAGTGGCTGCTTACCGATGGCAAGGTAATTAGAGGGTGGCAGCAAACAGTACCAACCCAACCACCTTCGTTGGGGCAATCGCCGTTACAGACTCCGGTGGCTACGGCGGCGTGGTCGCCTGCCCCACAACCATTGCCGTTGTGATCTGATAACCGCTTCCGCTGTAAAAGTAGCGTCGTTGGTTCGCCTGTTGCCTTATGCGGAAGCGTAGTGGGCCCTTTGATGATCGGCAGAAAGAAGTAGTGAGAACTACCTTTCTCATTTTCAACTGCTCATCCTTGGCCTATCTCCCACAGTGGCTACGTGCCATTATTTTTGAAGAAAAAACAAACAATGAACATTGGGCACCTACCAACTACTTAAAGAAGGCACACTGGGATAGCTTGAAATTGAACGCACAGACATTCGGTACCTTGCAGCACGACTGATACGTGCACCGTGAAGTGCATGTCTCTAGGTTTGAATTTAGAAGGAGATGCTCAGGGAAACCTATTATACATCATCATCATCATTAGCCTGACTACGCCCACTAGAGGGCAAAGGTCTCACCATGTTCGGCCAATCAACCCGGTCTTCTGCTTTCCGTTGCCACGTTATACCTGCGAAATTTCAAACCTCATCGGCCTGCCTACCTTTCTGTAACCCTTTTGTGCATTTGCCTTCTCTGGGAATCCAGTAATTTACCCTGATTAACCAGCGGTTATTTTGCCTTCGTGATACGATCCCGACTCATGCCCAATTCTTCTTCTTGATTTCGACCATAATATCCTTAACCCTGGTGTATTACCTGACCCACTCTGCTCCCTTTGTGCATCATGAGGTTACGCCTATCATTTTTCTTTCCATCACTAACTGTGTCGTTCTGAACATCAGCTGAACCCTTTTTGTAAGCCTCAAGGTTTCTGCTCCAAAGGCAAGTACTGGCAACTTGCAGCTGTTATATACCTTCGTGTTGAGGATTAGTGGCAGATTACCATTACATATTTGAGAATGCTTGCTGAATGTGATATACACCATCCTTAGTCTTCTAGTTATTTGACTCTCATGATTCAGCTCCGCGGTTACTACCTGTCCAAAGTAGACACATTTCTTTACAACTTCCAGCGTCTCTCCACTTATTGCAAAGGGTTGTTTTCTGCTTAGACTGTTGCACATTACTTTAGTTTTATGCACATTTATTATCAGACCTACTCTTCTGCTTTCCGTGTCCACTGAGTTCAGTAATCGTGAGCTTTCATTCGTCCTCTGAGTTACTCATCAAGGAAATGTTATGAGCAAATTGCAAGTTACTAAGCTCCTCTTCATTAGTTCTTATACATAACTCTTCCAAACTTGGGGCCCTAAACACCACCTGTAAACACGCGGTGAATGGCATTAGAGAAATCGTATCTCCCTGCCTTATACTCTTCTTTCTTGGGATTCTGCCGCTTTTTTTATGGAGAACTATGGTGGCTGTGGATCCGCTGTAGATTTCTTTCATATGTTCATGTAAGGTTCGTCAACGCCCTCATTCCGTAGTTTCTGCATCGATGCTGATGTCTCGACTCGGTAAAATGCCTTTTTGTAATCAATGAAGGCTATGCAAATAGAGGTTCGTTTTATTCCACGCATTTCTCTGTCATTTGATTGATAATTTTGATATGGTTTATTGTGGAGTAGCCGGTACGAAATGCTGCTTCTTCCTGGGTTTGATTGAACTCTAATGTTGCCCTAATTCTACTAGCTACTATTTTTGCAAATAGTTTGCAGAGAACGGACAACTGATCGGCCTTTAATTTTTCAAGTCCTTGACAGCTCCTTTCTTATGGATTCAAGCATTTTCAATCATTTATTTTGCACAAAAATGGTAGTTACAATGGTGAATTATACGGACACACAGGGAATCCCCAAAGTCAACAGACTGTACAGGAGACCTTTCATAAGGAATGAGTAACAAAAGTATGTTCCAAGCCGCTATATATGACCACAGACTAAACACTGCAATAAAAAAAGCATAATTCCAACATGATTACAAAAAGGGGCTAAAATCGTAGTGATGAGGGAGCGATTGTGCTAAATGCAAGTAAAATCGAAGGTTGAACTTGAATGTGGGGAAATAAAGATAGTCTTATTATAGCATAGTAATGCGTTCCAAAGTTGTGTGGCTCAGAAGTTAGTAGTGAACTTACCATAATTAGTTTTGTGTCTCGGTAATAAATACCCATTGCTGGAAGCGAAATGGGTAGACAAAAAGTGAGGATACTGGCTTTTTGGGAATATGGGAAACAGAAGCTTTCAGTTGATAGATTTGTGCATCAGAATTGCCAGAGAGTATTTGAGAAGTTTTTCCACCGACAAAATGCCGTTTGAGATGAGCAATGGAGAGGCTTCTGAGGTCTAGCTGCTATATATCATCATACGAATAGCTTGATTTTGAGTGTGCTGCAGGGCCGATAAATGGACCAGATATCTGTTTACCCATGCTTATACACAATAAATATTATGCGGATGAATGAAAGCATAGTAAAGAGAGGATAAAGATAGTGTTTCTATATTGATGAAATTGAGAACTTTATATAATGTTCTAATGCCATAAGCTGCCTTTTGGTAAACGAAAAAATATGGTCAACAAACTTCAGCTGTTTATCCAATATGACACCAAGAAACATAACATTATCAGTAGGATAGAGTTCATTTGAAGCAAGGAATAGAGATAGAGATACTGAAAAAAGTGATTTTCTTAAAGGAGAAAATGACAAACTTGTATTTCGTGAGCATTATAGTGTAGTTTATTTTGTTGACATCAGGTAACTATGTTATCCGTGTCGTGGTCAAGTTTACACATTAATGAATCTATATTATTGAGCAGAAAATAGTAGTGCCGTTAGCGTACAGAACACTGTCAGATTATTTTAGGCATTGTGAATGGTCATTATTATGCATTAGGAATAAGAGAGGGCCTAATATTGATTCCTGCAGTACCCAAATATTTCTTGTTTTAGGGTGCGAGTAAGTGCTAAATATTGATACAAGATATTCTCTCTCTCCCTGGAAGCTTCGTTATATTTTGAGTGACAGACCTGTTATACCAAAGGCCTCTCATTGTGCAAAAAGCATATTGTAAACAAGTGAATAAAATGCTTTAGATAGATCAATAAAAAAATGCATCATCCAAGTTTCCTGAATCTATTGCCTGCCAGGTGTCATCTGTCAAATATATTAATGCTAAATCAGCTGAGTAGCCCTCCCTTAATCCAAATTCATTTGTGGATAGAACATGAAATTTAGAAAAATAGAAAGTCAAGCGTGTTACGATTAGTTTTTCGACAACTTTAATACAGAATGAAAGTATAGCTATAGGACGATAGATGATATGTAATGCTTATCCCCCTCCTTGAAAACAGGAATTATTTGTGCCTTATTTATTGAACTTGGAAAAATTCCTGTGGTAAAAATAAGGTTGACTATGTGACAAAATGTTTGCGATATTGAACCTGCTAATGTTTTCATGACAGATGGAAAGAAATTATGAGGATCACGCCACGTATTTTCTTAAACTAGATTTGATAGGGGCTGTTTTTTTCAGGTGCAAAAGGGTGAAGAAAAAAAGCTATGAGGCATACGGGGATAAAACTTCGTCAGTGGATCATCATTCCCTTAGTTGTCAGTACAAAAAAAGTTAATAAAACATTTTGCAATATATATGAGATTATCGAAAAGAAGATCTCCGATCTTTACTATTGCTATTTAGGCATTATGATTGGATATACCCAATAAGGAGTTCGATACATCCCATTTTTTTATGTCACTACCAGGATACTTGATTTTATTTTCATAGTACAGTTTTAGCCTGTTTGAACAGTTTTTTCTAATAGAATAGAATAGTTGCTATATCTATAATGAAGTGTGATATTGAGTGGCTGTTTTTGTTTTTCTGTAAAACTTACCTTTTTTCCGCAGACAATTTAGCACACTACTAGACAGCCATGGGTTACGAGGAGTTGAAAACGTATATTTGTAATTCTTTATTACAGTCAAATCTGCAAGGGCATTAGAAATAATCTTTGAAAATTTATTGCGCTTAGTTTCAGGGTTATCGCAGGTGATGACTGAGTTCCAGTCTATAGCGGATAATAACTCAATGAACATTGTTAAATTAAACTTCTGTCTGGTAAAGCCTGTGACAGTAGTGCCAGGACTGCAATTTAAGTCTACAAATATCTAACAGTGATCAGTAGCAGAAGCCTGGACAACACAACAGTCGGGGTTATTAAGAACATTCGATAATGCATGGTCACTAAGTGTATCTTGTTTACTTGTGGGACATCGAGTAAAAAGTATAACTAGGTTTTTCATAACCAAAGTCATTTAGGCAGGTAATGTAGTTGTAAATATAGAATAAATAAATTGCACGTTTGATGTATCTTGAAGGTTAAAATAATCTCGCCCATTGCATTTTTGTGCTCGAAAAATAATTTATGCAGCAAATCACCAAGGGCTGAGCAGTATGTACTGCCACGTGACGAAGGTGAACGATAAATGCAACCAACTATCAGGTTTTTTTTTTTTTTTAGTGCGAAGCATTTCTTAATACCCAGCAATTTGGGACATCAACAAGTGTGGCAAAGCCCACCCCAAGATGAACCGTTGGGGTAACGCAATGGGGAGGGTTCTTCAAAAAATGATTACTGAGCAGTGCCTAAGTTTTCGCTCATTGCACTTCAGGCATCTAAAGCTGACAACTTTCTTATGCTGTTCAATGCGATTAGTTTCATTCGACTGGCTGGATTTTTTTTTTGCGAGACACTTTTGTGTATTGCTTGCAAATGTATGGGGCGATTTTTAAAAAGCTAAGTGTAGCGCAACAATAAGTTATTCGCTGATTGCACTCGAGTACTCGAGTGACATGTACGGTCGGAGAAGCTGTCTTTCTGTATGCGATTTCGTGGGGTTACCTTTGGGGCATTTTTTTCTTGCAGAGCTTTCTCGAATCGATAGTGCAGAAAAGCAGATTACAAGGTTAAAAGAATCACCTGTCGGTAAATTGATGTGAATGTTGACGTTGATCACAGTAAAACCACAGCAGAAGTCTGCAGATGTAATGTACATTAGGCTGATGAAGCATCAGGAATTTAAACACTCTAATAAATAATTATCATAAAGTAATCACCTAACTTACACTTAGAGGGGTGGCCGTCAATGGAAGCACATATGTAGTACAGTACAGATAATCTTTTTTGTGAGCAGTTACGATAAAGTGGTAGATAACAATACCATAACATTGGTTTGTACTGTTAACAGTTCTCCCTAATGAGGAGTTTGGGTTCATTACAATCAAATATTTATATGCTATAGATGTGTTGACTGATGTCATACGAAAAGTGTCCGCGATGGCATACAGAATTCAAGGTATGAAATTCCGAAATTGCGGACGCATCACATGACTTCAAGAAGAATATAAATGTTAGGTCATAACATAAAACTCATGACACGTATGTCATGAACGAAATAACCTACATGTCACATTATTACCGCTCTCGTGGTGGTTTCTTACTTTAAGCTATAGCGAAAATTTCGAGGGTTGTCAAGAGTGTATGACGAACATAGATAGGAGGTATTAACAATTATTACATGATTCAAAAGCCACACTCATGGTGGGCTTGCGGCCCTTTCATTCACTTGATATATACTACAATTGGTATTATGCAATGTTAGTTTTTGACAACTATGAAAGTTAATATCCCTTGCTCAGCGCCTAGCCATATTGATCTAGTTTAAAACATTGTCAATCAAAAATCCAGGAAGCGGCACTACAAGTCGCTCTGCATGCCTCTACTCAAGCTTTCTTTTCCAGACATTCCTGCCAGCTGAGCATCCATTTCTCAGGGGGAGGGTTGAAGTGATTTTAAATGAAAAGAAGAGAAAAATTAGCCCCGTAACTGTCTCTCAGGGGCAGGAAACCTCAACACTAGCTCACGAGCGATGGGGTTAGAGAAGGGATTAAAAGAATAGGACTAAAAAGTGAAGAGATAGAAGGAGAGGAAGGAGAGAGCGAGGAACAGGGACAGCGAACTATGGAAGTAAGGAGATGGCAGAAAAGCTGTACACGGTTGCAGGAGTCCGAGTACGGGGCACCACTGGCGAGAGCTCTTGTCAGCGACAGGAGATGGCGTGGCTAATCCAGTCGACCAGAGTTACGCTGTTCTCGTCGTAGGGGACCGGCGTCACCAGGTGGCGTAGGACTACCCAGGCGGCCAGAGCTGCACTGTCGTCGGAGATCGCGCGGGCACAACCGATCGTTACGGAATCCAGTGAGCGAGTCCGTCCATTTGTCATGCAGCGCCTGCCGACAGACAACTCTCGTGTTCGGCAACCTTCTCAGCAAAGCAAGAAATTGTGCAACCACTTTTAAATGCAAAGCATTTCTTAGCAAACTTCGGTGACTTTGAGCGTATCTATCTATCTATCTATCTATCTATCTATCTATCTATCTATCTATCTATCTATCTATCTATCTATCTATCTATCTATCTATCATCTATCTATCTATCATCTATCATCTATCATCTATCATCTATCTATCTATCTATCTATCTATCTAGCCATTCACGTTTGCGTACTATCGTGGTCACCCCATTAACTTGGCGTGAGCCAAAATTAGCATGGGAAGGAAAGGTGGTTTTACGAATTTGACGCGCTGGTCAAGACATTGATATTGCCACGTTCCATTTCCCAAGTTTTTGTTATCGTCCCAAAACACCACACGATTCTCAGCGCAAACCGCGCCTGCAGTTTTCTAGAGGGTTCCGGACTGTAGTAGATCATTTCGATAAGATCACGCCCACTGTGCGAATGGTACAGATTGTTCTGGAACGCACGCCGCCGCCAGCGATAGCACTAGAACATTCGACGGCGGGAGTATAAATGCCGACGCGCTTCGCCGCTTGTCAGTTGTTGATCGAAGGCCGACGCTCCGTTCGCCGCTATCAGTTTGAGGCTGCTATCTGTGCGAGACTGCTGCTGTAATTGGACTTTCTGTTTACCGGGCACAGGTTCGCCTAAATAAACAGTTAAATTCCATTAAGAAGTCTCCTGTCTTCGGCCACGTCACGACCCCGTGACATTTGGTGGAGGTGCTGCTTCGTTCATGTACCGGACGCCCCCGTCAAGCCGTGAACCCAGCCCACGTCGCGGAGAAGACACCGACGCCAACCAGGAGCAGCGAACAAGCCGCCGACAGCAAGGGCTACCACCGGAGTACGGGCTTCTACACGACAAGCCGCGGAAGACCAAAGCCATGACCGCGACTGCAGCGACAATGACAACCGCAGCGTCCCAGCCCACGATGGTCATGCATCAACCCAGGGAACCACCAATTTTCCATGGGTCATCGTTCGAAGACCCGGAAACCTGGCTAGAAACATACGACCGTGTGGCCGCCCTCAACCACTGGGACAATGAAGAAAAGCTCCGTCGTGTGTACTTCTACCTGGAATACACCGCAAGGACCTGGCTAGAGAATCGGGAGTCCACGCTCCGAACGTGGGATGTCTTCTGCGGCGCATTTCTTCAAACGTTCGCAAGCGTCGCTCGCAAAGAGAGGGCCGCTGCTCTACTCGAGACCCGGGTTCAGCTACCAAACGAAAAGGTTGGAATTTTCACAGAGGAGATGACCCGCCTATTCCGTCACGCTGACCCAGACATGCCTGAGGAAAAGAAAGTTCGTTTCCTCATGCGAGGGGTCAAACAGGAGCTCTTCGCGGGGCTGATGAGAAATCCACCGAAAACCGTCCAAGAATTCGTAGCCGAAGCGACCACTATTGAAAAGACCCTGGACATGCGCACCAGACAGTATAATCGTCGCCTGACTGCAGACTGCGCTGCTGCTCAAGTCAGTAACTACGGAGACCTGCGTGAAACGATCCGAGCGATCGTGCGGGAAGAGCTGCGCAAGCTGTTGCCTTCGGCGCAGCCTCAAGTGGATTCGATCGCCGACATTGTGCGAGAAGAAGTTCGGCAATCGCTTCAAATTCCCCACGCACCGCTGCCCGAGCCGGAAGCTATGAGCTACGCCGCTGCCCTGCGCCACAACGCTCCTCCCCGTCCACGCCAAAACGCCGCCCCATCGCACTTCCGTCGACAGACGCCACCGCCGCCACCACCCCCACCGACGTCATACCGTTCGCCAGCGGCCCAGCGCAGTGCACCGAGGAAGACTGACGTCTGGCGCACCCCTGACCATCGCCCGCTCTGCTACCACTGCGGCGAGGCCGGACACACATACCGCCGTTGCCAGTACCGACAGATGGGACTGCGTGGCTTCGCCGTCAACGCACCGCGTCCACAGCCAGGAGAACGACCACGTGACATCGCCGACTACCTCACAGGAACTCGGTGGACACCACGAAGCCCTTCGCGTTCGCCGTCGCCCAGCCGCCGCACGTCACCGCACCACCGACAGTACTCTGGCCCAACGCGGGGCCGGTCTCCTAGCCCGTATCCGGGAAACTAAGGGCAGCAACCGGTGGAGGTGCGGTTGCTGTGCGACGAACTACCGAAGATCCTCCGACGACGACGACGCCGCGACGGAGCTTTCCGAACACAACGCCAAACAGGCAAAGCCCTGACGGCGAAAGCTCACTTACCGAAGGTGGCCTGACGACGCAACAGGGAAGCAGCGGAACAAGCCGACGCAGCCGTGACCCGACGCCACGCGCTAACTGTAATGCGAGACGGCGAATTAGCGACCTCGACGTTCTTATCGACGGCCACAGTGTGACCGCTCTCGTCGATACTGGAGCCGACTATTCTGTCATCAGTGGGTCGTTCGCCGCGAAGTTAAAGAAAGTTAGGACAGCTTGGAAAGGCCCTGAAATCCGCACAGCCGGAGGTCATCTCGTAACGCCTGCAGGAATCTGCACAGCGAGAGTCACCATTAACGGCCGTATTTATCCTACAGACTTCGTAGTCCTACAGCGTTGCTCGAGAGATGTCATCCTTGGCATGGACTTCTTATGCCTCCATGGTGCTGTCATCAACCTAAAAACAAAGTCGATAACGTTATCCACAGAAGAAGCACTACCGCCGCGCACGCCGTCTGGACACCATGCCTTGAATGTGCTGGAAGAACAAGTCACCATTCCGCCTCGCTCAAGCGTCATTATTTCAGTCAGCACTCCTGAATCACCTGACTTCGAAGGCGTCGTTGAAGGCAGTCAGCATCTGTTGGTCACCCGAAATATTTGCGTCGCAAGAGGAATTGCAGAGTTGCGGGGAGGCAAAGCAACGGTTATGCTCACAAATTTCAGCAATGAGTACAAACATGTGAACAAAGGAACAACGGTCGCATACATCGAAGAAATTGTCGAAGCCACCAGCGCTTTCACCCTCGCCGATTCTGCGGAACCTGCTCAGAGGAACCAAGCCCCTCCCATAGCTTTCGACGTCAATCCCAGACTTCCGAACGATAAGCAAGAACAGCTCAAGGCCCTGCTCCTGCAATACGAAGATTGCTTTTCGTCGTCATCGAAAATTCGGCAGACCCCAATCACGAAACATCGCATCATAACCGAAGAAAATGCCAGACCACTCCGTCAGAGTCCGTACAGGGTTTCGACGCGAGAACGTGAGGACATCAAGAGACAAGTTGATGAAATGCTGCGGGATGATATTATCCAGCCGTCCAAGAGCCCATGGGCATCCCCCGTGGTGTTAGTGAAGAAAAAGGATGGGACCCTACGTTTCTGCGTCGATTATCGCCGCCTGAACAAAATCACAAGAAAGGACGTGTATCCTTTCCCACGAATAGACGACGCACTTGATCGGCTCCATAACGCCAAGTACTTTTCGTCAATGGACCTCAAGACTGGCTATTGGCAAATCGAAGTCGACGAAAGAGACCGAGAGAAGACGGCGTTTATAACACCGGACGGCCTCTTCGAGTTTAAGGTGATGCCCTTCGGCCTTTGTTCAGCGCCTGCAACTTTTCAACGCGTTATGGATACAGTACTGGCAGGATTGAAGTGGCAGACTTGCCTTGTGTACTTGGACGACGTCGTCGTGTTTTCCTCGAGTTTCGACGAGCATCTTCGGCGCCTTGAAGCTGTACTTCAAGCCATCAAGACTTCCGGACTCACACTGAAGCCAGAAAAGTGCAGATTCGCGTATGAGGAGCTCTTGTTTCTGGGGCACGCTATCAGCAAGTCTGGAGTTCGTCCTGATCCACGGAAAACAGCCGCCATCGCCGAATTCCCGCCGCCCACTGACAAGAAAGCCGTGCGCCGATTTCTGGGCCTGTGCGCCTATTATAGGCGGTTCGTGAAAAACTTCGCCCGCATCGCCGATCCTCTCACTAACCTTACCAAGGCCGACGTGGAGTTCAAGTGGGAAACGCCACAGGAACACGCTTTCCAGGAGCTTAAACATCGCCTCCAGACGCCTCCGTTACTTGCCCATTTCGACGAATTCGCCGAGACAGAAATACATACTGACGCAAGCAGCGTAGGTCTTGGCGCCGTTCTTGTGCAGAGGGCTGACGGACTTGAAAGGGTTATTAGTTACGCCAGCCGATCGCTATCCAAAGCAGAAGCAAATTATTCCACAACAGAAAAGGAGTGCCTCGCCATCATCTGGGCTACGTCGAAATTTCGCCCATACCTCTACGGCAGGCCCTTCAAAGTTGTGAGCGACCACCACGCCTTGTGTTGGCTAGCCACTTTGAAGGACCCTTCAGGTCGCCTCGCACGATGGAGCCTGAGACTTCAAGAATATGACATTACTGTCATTTACAAGTCCGGCAAAAAACACTCCGACGCCGACTGTCTCTCTCGTGCGCCTGTCGACCAACCACCACCCGACAACCCGGATGACGACTACTTCTTGGGAACGATAACTACCGACGACTTCGCTGAACGACAGCGGGCCGACCCGGAACTTAAGGCCCTAATAGAATACCTCGAAGGCAGGACCGCCGAAGTCCCGAAGGTATTCAAGCGCGCACTTGCGTCGTTTTTTCTACGAAACGGTCTTCTACAAAAGAAAAACTTTTCACCGCTTCGGGCTAAGTATCTCCTTGTGGTGTCTTCAGCTCTGCGACCAGAACTCCTGCAGGCCCTGCACGACGATCCGACGGCAGGGCACCTCGGTGTTTCTCGCACGCTCGCGAGGATACAAGAAAGGTACTACTGGCCGCGTCTTACAACCGACGTCACTCGTTATGTGAGGACATGCCGGGACTGTCAGCGACGCAAGACACCACCGACAAGGCCAGCGGGACTTCTGCAGCCAATTGATCCACCTTGCCGACCTTTCCAGCAGATTGGTATGGACCTATTGGGGCCGTTCCCGACGTCGGCTTTCGGAAACAAGTGGATCGTGGTAGCCACCGACTACCTCACCCGCTACGCCGAGACAAAAGCCCTGCCAAAAGGCAGTGCATCCGAGGTAGCTAAGTTCTTCGTCGAAAATATCGTCCTACGTCACGGCGCCCCAGAGGTCCTTATCACCGACAGAGGAACGGCATTCACTGCCGACTTAACTCAAGCGATCTTGGCATACAGCCAAACAAACCACCGCCGGACGACAGCGTACCACCCACAGACCAACGGCCTCACCGAGCGGCTTAACAAGACGATCGCCGACATGCTGTCAATGTACGTCGATGTCGAACACAAGACGTGGGATGCCATTCTTCCGTATGTGACCTTCGCATACAACACGGCGGTGCAGGAGACGACGCAGATATCTCCATACAAATTGGTCTACGGAAGGAGCCCGACAACGACGCTCGATGCCATGTTACCCAACGTCACCGACGAAGAAAACCTCGATGTGAGCGAGTACCTTCATCGCGCCGAAGAAGCCCGACAACTTGCGCGGCTCCGTATCAAGAATCAACAGACGACCGACAGCCACCGTTACAACCTTCGACGACGCTTCGTGGAATACCAGCCCGGTGAACGTGTTTGGGTGTGGACGCCGATACGCCGACGTGGACTAAGTGAAAAGCTTCTGCGACGGTACTTCGGACCGTACAGGGTAGTTCGACGTCTCGGCCCACTTGATTACGAGGTTGTCCCCGACGGCATCACGAACTCTCAACGACGCCGATCGCGACCTGAAGTCGTCCATGTCGCACGACTCAAGCCGTTTCATGCGCGTTAACAAACTGAAACAGTGTTTTTTTTGTATTATTGTTGTATCGTAATTTATTCATTGTACTTTCTTGCATTATTATTGTACCTTCATCTTTAGTTAAAGCATCGAGACGATGCCTTTTTCAGAGGGGGGCAATGCCACGTTCCATTTCCCAAGTTTTTGTTATCGTCCCAAAACACCACACGATTCTCAGCGTAAACCGCGCCTGCAGTTTTCTAGAGGGTTCCGGACTGTAGTAGATCATTTCGATAAGATCACGCCCACTGTGCGAATGGTACAGATTGTTCTGGAACGCACGCCGCCGCCAGCGATAGCACTAGAACATTCGACGGCGGGAGTATAAATGCCGACGCGCTTCGCCGCTTGTCAGTTGTTGATCGAAGGCCGACGCTCCGTTCGCCGCTATCAGTTTGAGGCTGCTATCTGTGCGAGACTGCTGCTGTAATTGGACTTTCTGTTTACCGGGCACAGGTTCGCCTAAATAAACAGTTAAATTCCATTAAGAAGTCTCCTGTCTTCGGCCACGTCACGACCCCGTGACAATATTTTAACACTCCCGTCGCGTACGTCGTCAAACACTTCTCGCCAGAAATTGGCGCATAACCACGGACGGGTATGTGCCGCTGGTATGCGGGTATACGCCACAGGTGATTGACACTTAGTATCTACCCTGGAATGACGGGAACGCATATCAGCAGTTTTAACGCGTGAACGTTAAGCAATACCCGACATCGCTAGCATCGCCCAGACGAATGCAAAGAATAATTATCAGTGCTAAGAAACACCTGATATAGGCAGCGTTGACCCCCCGACGAATGTAAATAATGAATTTCAGGGTCCCAGCAGAAATTAAACTCAAGCATTCTGCGTGGCAGTCGAGCATTCTCCCATACAGCTACGCGACGTCTCAGAACTATTTTTAAAACAGTCGCCAATCTTCGTGAAACGTGAAAAGTGGTTGCAGTGCTGCCTACCCAATTTTATAAACATTACATACGTACTTCTTTGATACAGCCGTCACGTCGCATTAACGTCAATTGTGGTTAGGTGCCCTGCACTGAAGTTGATTTTCGTAGCAGTGTCCAGGGCCAGCATCTTCGCGAGCATCAGCGCTTCATGTCAGCTTCTGTTCTTGCCAATACGCATGTTCCAGTTGACCACGTTGCGCAAGGGCAAAGAACTGGTTATACAAATATCTGCTACTTTACATCATATGCCTGTGCGTGCAAGATTTGTGCATATTTTTAGCGTCATTTCATGACGTCATCTTTCAAGGTCACCTTTCATACACATGCTTCGCCAGTGCCTCCTCTACTTTTTTTCCGTGCCCGGGCGAACGCTCTCCTCCAGCCGTCGAGTGCGTTCTCCGCCTCCGCTTCCCGTTGCCGTGTGGCGGCGCTCTGCGAGTAGACGACGGATCTAAAGGGTACACCCACATCAATACATTCATAGTACCAGTCTTGAACTTCACTATTTAAAGGGGGATAAAAATAACTAGTTGTTGGTTCCCTAAGTATTACGGCTAGATGGCGTTAGCCGCCGCCCGATCTAAAAGGTACAGCCACATCAATACATACATCCATGCAACAGAAAGCTGGCGGTGAACGGCCGCATTCATTGCTAAGCTTCTGATCCGTGTTCACATCGGAATTTAAGTGCATTCGCGCTTCTCGCGGCTTTAACAAATAAGTATTCCGAATGCATTCTATATGGCAGGGGTGCCGGTGCGAAAGATGCATTTGAATTTGATAATATTCGTCAATTTGTTTTTTTATTTCGCCCTTTCGCAACCACGTGCTCCGACTGCCCCGGCATGTCGTACTGTTGCGTATCGCTGTGCAAATCAAGCGGAAAGAACAACATTGACGGGCTTTCGTTCCATGAAATACCAGCTGCCGCTGGTGTGCGGAAAAGATGGCTTGCTTCGATAAGGCGGGACAATTATGCCGCGCAATACAACTTCGAATTATACAAGAGTATGTAGCCGCCACTTCCGATCAAAAGACTTCATAGAAGAAAAAAACGGCGGCTCAAGAAGTATGCATTATCGTCGGTATTTGTAGACTACCCTTCACATTTGCAGCCGAAGCTAACGACTAAACAAAGCATGACAAGCATTATGAAACGTAACCGGGCTGCGACCGAACAGTCAACGTGCACCAGCAGCACCACTGCCTCTCGATTGCCGCCATGTGTCACGCTGACACTTGGTTCTGAGGCTGAGAAATTGGAGCCCACGGACGCTACAAGTACTACAACTGAAACAACGCACACTTACCCCCTGTACAATGCCGCATGGAATGCGTTCACAAGCCAAGCAGGCTGCCACATGCGACAAAAGCGTTCAGGTCAACAGCCGTTCGGCCTCTACTTTCTTCACTACCGTAAAGGCGAGTGGAAAAGAAAAGAGAGAGATTTAAGGAGCCAGATACTGAGACAACGGCAGACCGTCGACAAGCACAAAGAGGAGCTAAGGAAGCTGCTCAAAGACTATGACATTAGACATTTCCTACAATAGACAAAAAGCAGGAAAGAAGGAAGCCTCAGCTTTATTTTCCGTGGATCAAATCACAAACTACAAAAAAAGGCCTACTTGGACGGAAGAAACAACACGTCGTTGTGTGGTACTGCGGCGTTTATCAACGAAAGCGTACGAACATATTCGAGGGGAGATGCTTTTGAAGCTACCAGACTGAAGGACGCTCATCAACTGTATTGGAAATACAAGTAGTGAGACCGGCTTTAGCAAACTGGTGGAAGCTCGGCTGATATCCGAAGTGGAAATTCTTGAAAACCCCCACTCGAAGGTCTGCTGGCTCATCATTGATGAGATGAGGGTAAAGGAGAAGCTGCAAAACAACAAGCAACGTGACTCCTTTGTTGGTCGAGTGGACATTGGGTGGGAAAAGCTAGACGGTGACCTTGTTTTAGCCGATTCGCTGCTGCTTTTTGTCACCAGCGCTTTGTCGGCAAGGTATCGTATTCTAGTTGCGTACTATTTTACGAAAGGCCTATACAGACCCCAACTCCACGAGTTGCTGATTTCCGTCATGCAGAATGTCGAAGCTTGCTGTTTTTGGATTGTTCGCCTTGTTACGAACAATCATAAGGTAGACGTGAATTGCATTAAACTGCGTGGAAATGGCAAGCTTACTTACAGGATTGAGCACCCATGTGACCAGAGCAGGCTTCATTCGTTAGCTTTGACCCGTGTCACGTGATAAAGAACGTGAGGTCACAGTTTCTTCTCGCGTGACCTTGGTCCAAAAGGTGAAATGTCTGCTTCACACGTAAAATACGTTTACGAACTACAGAAAGGCTTGTCCGTGACGCCTGTTCGGTATTTGAGCAGGAAGCACGCTTATGCGAGAAACATAAAAAAGAGGAACGTTGGAAGAGCCGTCCAACTGATCTCTCCAACTGTAACCACCGCCTTGTAACACCTCAAAGATCTGGCTGGAGACACTAGTGCCCTGTCGTTTTCAGCCGCAGGCCCAACCATTGCGTTCATTGAGAACATTTATCGATGGTTCATACTGCAGGATGTGAGCAGCATGACGCAGCACGTACAACAGAATTTTTCGGATGCCCGCCAATTCGACGACTGTGCAGATCCATGCCTTCAATGGCTCAAAGTCACCTTTCCAATGTACTTAGAGGCTTTAAAGAGAAGATCTGGACATGCGCGGGAATTCCTCACAGGAGAAACCTATGAAGCGATTCTACTAACCTCTTATTTAAAAATAGCATGCGTCAAATAATTCCTAACAGAAGGAAAATTTCCTTTCATGCTGACGCGTAAATAAACACCGATCCAATTGAACCCCTCTTTGGAAGCTTGTGAATTTCATCCTAGAGCAACGATGCGTTGGACGTTCAGGCCGCGCTATCAGGTCTTGAAAAGCTATTGAAGACTGGCATTGCTGCGTCTAATGCAGCCTCTAGCATTGCCCACAAAGAACCAGTTGAAATATCGGTACATCTCCAGGACCATACGCTTTCCTCCGCACAACGAGCACCTACTTCAGCTCCGATTACTCCTCTGTCGTTGACTGTGCAAGCAGTGCCGCAACTCTCAAGAGCAAGGTTTGTGCTACAAAGACTTAATACCGCAATCATTCCTTAGCACCTGCCATCGCTTCAAATTTCGGCTACTGCCATTGTGGGTGGCTTCATTTCAAGAGCTGTAAGCGAGCACATGAGTTGCGAGAACTGTGTTGCTTTGTGCACAAAACTGGTGCGTAACCATCCGATTCTTCAATTCACCAAAAGTCAAGATCGAGGTAGAGTCCTCTACTCACCAGATCAACTTTTTTTTTGTTCTGCACGTTTTAAGAGCCTTTGCTGATCATGCCCTGGAGGAGGATCAGACCCTGCCGAAGCCGCTAACTACGTTAGTGGAGTACGTATTCCCAGCTCTCTGTTCCTCAAGGTTGCTTAAGTGTAGGAGCAATGACAGCAACGACCACAGTTTGAAACTCATGAAACTTATGTCAGTTCGTTTACTGAGGCCGCTTCTCTGCAACTATGCATTCAACATTGCTGACAAGCACAACACTGCTAAGCATTTCGCAAAAAAGTGAAAATGTGAGAGTGACATGTGCTTAATTGACACGCGGGTTTGCCCCCAAAATATATGCTTTTATTTTCCGCAGTTAATGGTGCAATCAGTGTAAGCCCTGACTCGCCGCACATTGATCTTGAAAACAAAATTTGACAGGGCACCTTAGTTATTCACTGGAGATGAATCGATGGCGAACGCTATGCTCTCTTTTTTTTTCAGTTGATGTATTGTTCTTCTTTACGCCTGCATGTACTCTGCTACGCACTCTCTACGTACATCTGCGCTCTCGAAGCGCCAAAGCTTTCCGTATTAGCTACTGGTAAACAATGCTTTAAAATTGAGTCACATATAGTTAAAAACACATAAGACTCCTTTCGTTATATATTTGTCAAACATCCGCCCCACACATAGAAATTGTGCAATCCCGTTCTTCTTTCAAGTTTTCTTGGCTGGGCGTCCCGCCTCTTCCTTTCCCTTTCTTCAAATGTGACTGGGTGTTCATTTTAATTGATGTGTTAGTGCATATATTGACAGTAGAAAACAAAGGTGTGTGTGTGGGAACATTTTATGACAGTGTGAATTGCTGCAAGCAAACTGCATACCCGCATATTATTTCAACCGGTTTCAGTGCGCTAATATGTTTTTTGTCTGTCCATTTTTTGGTACCGTTCAGGATTTTTTTTTTTTTTTCGCTGCTGAACCTATTGATATGGAGTATTCGAGGCGATACGGTCATCGACCTTCCCACAGCAGTACAGTTAATACAGAACAGAAGAGAACAATATAAGACTAGCGAGCATAATGATGAAAGAACAATTTTACGAGCATCACTTAACCACGCTTTCATTACGGCGGAGCAGACGACGCGCGAGCGCGCGCCTCGACAGCAATAGCCATGAACAGAACATGCCTTCAAAAAGGACTTGTTGTGAAGTGCGATGAGTGCTTCACTGTTTCTGTTTACAAAAGTTTTGTTTATACTTCAATCAGTGTGAATACAACCGAAAACTCGACCATATAAGAGCTGCGAATGCAGAGCCCACCTGTGTTTCAGCGAGCCGCAACGCGGCAGCGACTTTACTCGAGCAGCGGCGCGTGGTGGTGGAAAGCCGCACTAAGGCCGACAGCCGCTCATCATTGTATACAGGAGACACTGGCTTCGCATGATTCCCGGGTACGTTGGATCTGCCGAATTTTTTTCACATCGATCCATTAAAGCACGTGGTAGTATTAAATTTTACTAAAGATTCTATGGTAACAGTGAAATCCATGGCAGGTGTAGATTTGTTGTTTCCTACTTGTTGAAAATTGTCGTATAATCATGGTTTCAATCTGCCCAGCTTGCTAGGGCATTTGAGGCGTTTCTACGGAGAGGCACAAAGGGGAACGACTGTTTGGTGCACCTGCCTTGAACACTGCACCTGACTAGTCATGTTTTGGGACGGCTTTTAGCTCTCCCATAATCGAGCACGAAGTGCTCGAAATTGTGAACCATTCATTTAAACAAAAAGAAACATGTTGGGACAGCCTATTACACTCCCATTGAAGGGTATACTGCGTACTCTAAGTCGTCGAACATTCTTTAATACTCATCAAGGCACGCACCCGTGGTGCCAGCTTGTTTTGATGAAGCTGGCGAGCGCTATGTCGAATTGCCACGATAGGTAGTGTACGGGAAACAGTGTTCTGTTATGAGTGGCTGCGCTCTAACTGTAGTGAGCGTTCGCTAGTTATGACGCAGTAGCGTTCAATTCAGCTAACCTACTTTAATTAATATGACCGGTTTTCATGCAATTAGGTACTTCTATCGGAGCGTCGCTATAGCTCAGCCACGCGCAAATGTAGCGTCCTGAAGGAGGACAGGGAACTGCATTATATTGCGTATCTGCTGAGCGCGTTTTGCGACGCGCGGTCAGCTTGGCTGCAAAACGACGGCGAACCAATGAATGTATGTGCACCCTCCGCTCAATCGACTGCGTAAGAAGAGCGATATATGCGATGTACATACGTTCTGCTCACGGTTTCGCTGCTCCTGGGATGGTTCTCCAAAGATGACCTACAGTTCCTTGCCACGTCCGCATGAAACTTATCAAGTTGTTAGCATTCGCATAGATGACGAAGCGTGACGTAAACGGTTCACTGAAGGGGCTTATTACCACGCTACTAGTATTTTTGTTTAACAGAAATTCCGGCAACGGCGTTGGCGTCCGCGTCGTTTGTTGGTGGCGAAAAAACACCATTGCCTCTGGCCTAAAAATCGAGAAAGTTTCGTACAAAATAAATAAAAATCTTCGGTTCGACTGAAAGTCCAACCCTTTCCGTCTGCGTGGCAAGCGGGTGTTCTACCGTAGGATCACGCCACTGCTTGGAACTGCTTTGAAAGGAAAATCACAGCATATCCACATAATATATTATGATGAGTGGGGCGAAGCGCTTGTCAATACGTCGATGCATCCGTCCGTGCGTCCGTGCGTCAGTCCATCCGTATGTGCGCCCGTTCGTGCGTTCGTTCGTTCGTCTGTCTGTCTGTCCGTCCGTGCGTTCATTCGTGCGTCTGTCAGTCCGTGTGTCAGTCTGCCTGTCTATCTGTTTGTCTGTCCGTCTACCGTCTGTCTGCTCATCCATGCGTCCATCCGTCCAGCTAGTGAACACTTCAAATACCGCCATCTTCCTTCTTTTTGTCACATATTCATCATATACAAGTACCGCCATCCAGCGGACAATCCGAGGAATAAACAAGAGTATGTACCACATTTCTGGGATAAGCGTTTTGTTAAAACCGAGAGCGTTATAACGACGCCGTGATATTCTTTCCGTGACATGTGGACAGAGGGCGGGTATAAGCCACAGGTTACACACAACGGCAACGGGGGACGCACGGGCCGTGCATGTCATGAAAAGCTTCGCCCCAAAAATAACTGTCAGGACCACGCATATACACGCAGCACAGTTCCAGTAAAAACGGGAACACCCTACCTCGGTTCCACAGCTCGATGTACATTCTATAGAGAACTATAAAAGCACACTTGCAAGGTACCAACACTGCCGTAAACTACGGTGGTTTACGCCGTAAATTTCAGGAAGTAGGGAGGCACCCAATATACCCCTCTATTATTCTGCGCATAAGCGATTTGCCTGCTAGACATATGTGTGTAGGCCTTCACACAGGCCTTATGCATATTGTGCTGTGACTAATGACAGTGAAGAAATATAGATCAGTATCTATAATGGGTTGGCAACATTGAATGCCCCTCTCGTTGCGCAATTCGGATTGCGTGACGACTGTATGTCATTCTCGTGTGCCGCATGCAGCCCGGAGCTTGAGAAAGAATAAAATGTTCGTAGCACCCAATATACCCCTCTATTATTCTGCGCATAAGCGATTTGCCTGCTAGACATATGTGTGTAGGCCTTCACGTAGGCGTTATACACATCGTGGTGTGACTAATGACAGTGAAGAAATATAGATCAGTATCTATAATGGGTTGGCAACATTGAATGCCCCTCTCGTTGCGCAATTCGGATTGCGTGACGACTGTATGTCATTCTCGTGTGCCGCATGCAGCCCGGAGCTTGAGAAAGAATAAAATGTTCGTAGCACCCAATATACCCCTCTATTATTCTGCGCATAAGCGATTTGCCTGCTAGACATATGTGTGTAGGCCTTCACACAGGCCTTATGCATATTGTGCTGTGACTAATGACAGTGAAGAAATATAGATCAGTATCTATAATGGGTTGGCAACATTGAATGCCCCTCTCGTTGCGCAATTCGGATTGCGTGACGACTGTATGTCATTCGTCATTCTCGTGTGCCGCATGCAGCCCGGAGCTTGAGAAAGAATAAAATGTTCGTAGCTTTGCTAAATTATACTCGCTCGATTTTCTCGCCTATCGAAATTAATAACGCTTCGTTCGCGTAAGCTACTCAGACGTGAGTGTTCTCAATCATTCTTTTGTAGGTACCGCACACGATCATCATGTGTTGAAACATTACCACGGAACAAGAAACTCTATAAAATTTATGTTAAAGTCAGGCGATGGAACACCCACCGAGGTGGGTGCATTTTCAATGGAGGCTGAAATGCTGGCCCTTGTACTTAAGCTTATGCTCCTTGGGTAATATTTATGGAGCCAGCCATTGTGTTCCTCATGTCTTCTTTTTCAGACGTTCACCACGACAAATATTTATTAACTGAAAATTGTATAATTCACACACTGTGTCCATCTTTCAAGCCTTTTAGCGATCTGTACCCAAAAAAGTTGCAGCAATAATTATCTCAAATGAAATCCCTTTCAGCAATTATTCCTATATCAGGTAGGGGCAATACGTTCTTTGTTATCGCAGTGTTATGTCAAGGAGTGTTAAATACCTCCCCCTCTCCTCTCACTTCTCACCCGCCTTTGCCTGCTTCACTGTATCGGCCCTTCCAGGACTAAATTTCCTCACTGTGGCCCGTTAGCTGGGGTTAGTTTCAGACCCCTGCCTTATTATATTTGTTAACTTGGGTTTTTGACCCACACGACACCTGCATAGCACGTTTCAGCGTAGGAGTTTCAAGTATCAGCGTGGCTCTGTGAATAGTCGATGGCCACGCTGAGGTTTCAGGTTCAAATCCCATAAAATCATTGAAAGTTTTCTGATTCAAATTTTTTTTACTATATCTCGCGATAGCGCTGTGTTTACGGACTTGTGCCAGGGTGTAACAATACGCAGCCTAAATCGGCTGTTGTGATTTCAATACATCTTGCACTTTTAGTTTGACAAGGCCGTCAACAACTGTCACAGTCACCAGAGGCACGGCCGATAGTACAGATGGTACTTAGTGTAGAGACCGGAGGCATGATTTAGCACAGCGCAGACCTTTTTTTTTGGGGAGGGGGGGGCAATGATAAACTTGAAGGTGAGGAAGAGGGTGACATTTTGATAATGGATGTAAAGTATTCAATAATCATTATTCCAGAAGTTTTTTTTGTAATATCTGCATCGATTACGTGTGACTGCTCTACTGGATACTTGCAACGAATATGGCACGATTGGCTGTGGGATCAAAGGTGTATTGCTTGTACTTCGTCTCCTTTAGAAATTTTTGTTTAGTACCCATCTCTTAGAGCGCATTGAGTAAACGTAAATAGAATATATAAAAAGGGTGTCGTGCTTCTATATATAGCTAACTCTTAAATAGTAGGAAAGCTCGGTGTTGGAAAGAGGTCAGCGTATTGCAAAGTCCAAAGCGCTTTTATTGAGACGTCATGGGCAGTTACATAGCGTGCGCAAACAGCCCTCCATCAGCCCCTTTACACTAACTAGATCGAGTCAGCACATTTCCTGTCGCGTTTCGTAGCATTCGTAGAGTAATAGAGCGGCACGCATTTGCTATTTTAGAGTTCAGTCTTGCGGGTATTGCCATCGTTTTAGTGTAGACGTGGTCTTTAAAGTATTCCCGAAGAAAGAAATCTAGCGGTGTCAAATCTGGGGATCTTGCGGGCCACTCATCAGGTCCAAGGCGGCTGATCCATTTCTCGGGAAATTCTCGATCAAGCGACGTTTGAGTCCGCGTGCAGCTGCGTGGATGAGCTTCGTCTTGCAGTAACCAGATATTCCCAAGCTGTGCTAGAGGGAGGTTGCACGTGAAGTCACCCAGTGCGCCATTTAGTATTTCGCTGAGGTGACGTTCTGCGGAGAGTGTTACATGAAAAAAAAAAGACGGGGCCAATAATTTTGCTGTTGTAAATGCCGTACCAAACGCTGAATGACCACTGCAACTTGTGACTGCAACAGTTAAGATTTGTAGCGCTCCAGTAATGAACATTCTGAGCATTGACTTGGGCATTGCGCTAGAAGCGAGCTTCATCGGAAGAGATCATGTTCTTCAGGAAGCCGGGATGACCTTGTTCCTGTATGAGTATTCAGTAGCAGAAGTCAAGACGGCTTTGCAAATCTCAATGTTCCACCTGTTGATGCAGGTGAACGTGTTAGGGGTGAAGTCCTCCGCTCTAAAGTACGCGCCAAACACTACTGCTGAAAACGCCGGTCTCAGCACTCACGTCGCGCACGCTTGCGGGGGGATGGGCTGCCATGTAAACAAGAATGTCTGCTTTAAGAGACTCGATCAGTCGCACTTTTTTGAACGTGCTTGTCTCCTTGAGCGTTTTGTAATTTCGCACCAATTTGAAGTATTTACGCGAATTCCTGAATACCAGCTGCGAAATATTCTATCCGCCTTCCTCTTGTTTCCGTTCGCTCGGCCGAGGGCGAGAACCATATTCGCAGGATCTTCATTAGTGAAACGCATCGTTCCAGACTGAGACTTTCCCTCCGAGGTGTGTCCAACAAAACTGCGCACCCCATATACGCATCGCGCTTTTTATATCCTTCCTTTTTTAAAATGTCACCCTTTCTCCACCATCAAGTTTATCTTTGCCTCAAAAAGAGACAAAACCAAACAAAACGTCTGCACAGCACCGAGTGCTGCCTCCAGTCTAGTATCGCAATGCACGTGACAGCCGCATTTTTGTTGAAGTTGATTGCCTTCGTTTCTTTCTTTCGCCTCACCCCCCCCCCCTTTTTTTTTACTTGTACCATCCAACCATCACTTAATGTCCATCGTAGTCACCGATAAGCTGTTCTAGCGACCTTCGTGCTAGAGAACTTTTCGCAAATTTGTTCAACGTACATTTGAAGGCACTCAAAGTGCGCCGCGCATTAAGCGGCAATTACGTAGTATTTTTTTGAATTTCGCACACACTTTGAACGAACCCTGGAAAAAAATTAATCAGCGTTTTTATCTTACCATAACTTAAATATTATGTTATTTCTGGTTAAGAGCGACAAGTCTTGTATTGAAAATTTTTTCTCTAGAGTCAGTATTTAAAAAGTTCATTAAGTGATATTTGTTAATGACTATGCTTGGCGGATCAAAACAAATATTCTGAAGTGCTACATATATATAAGAAAAATGCTGCACTAGCTGGAAACTGCACTAGCTGGCGACACGGGACAAAGGTATTTTCACCTCCATTGAAAATTCAGCCGCCGCATCTGGGATTCAATCCCGCGACCGGCGGGTCAGCAGCCTAGTACCTTAGCCACTAGACCACCACCGCGTGGCAAGCCTTGTTCCGGCAAATTCACTTCTCATATACCTTATTTCAATGACATGACCAGGGCACTCAATTATCTAGAGCGCAACTACGCTTCATTTGACCCCCTCATAAATATCCGTACGCAATATAATAGTCAAATACGACACAGGATGTGAGAACTATAGATTTAGAAGTAAAATTTAGGCCTATTTTCCCCCGCACAAGTTTCTAGGTAGGAGGTATGAGAAGATGCCACTATATTTCTCAAATCGAGGTATTAGGCACCGAGACAAAACGGACTGTGATGAAAGAAAAAGTATTGCTAGCCATAGACAAATTGACACCTCCTTGTAATTACCTATCAAGCAAATTCAGCAGTTGTCATGCTTCGCATTTTGGACGAAAACAAATGCAGCAACAGAAAAAAAATAGTTTCCTTCAGTTCAGCCAGAAGATCCTGGCGGTGATTCTTGCTCGTAGGCGAAAAAAAAAGCCATGCACACTCTAGAATCCCGTGCGCTCTGCTGTAAGCCATTTCTCCGCCGCCACCGGAATAAACCTTCACTCAATGCGCTCTCTTGCGGTAGCCGGGCACGCGAGGCAGTACTGGTTGGTTTTGCTGGGGAGCCTGGCGATTGGCAATGCCGGAGAGAAACATTCCACGCGCCCGCCGTCTCGAAGGCCATGTCAAAGCGACGTTAGTACTTGGAGAGCCCACTAGATGGTTCTGCGGTGGAGCGCTCACTCCACTCCGGCACGTGCTCTCACTGCGGCGTCGACGCCGGCGTCCGCACTCACATGCGCAAGTCTCCTCATTGCGCCGCACCATTTTGTATCGACATTCTTCATGTACAAGTAGCTGAAAACCTTCCTAGCCCAACGCTCCTTCCCCATTTCTCTCAATCGCTTCTAGTGTACAGGCCCGAAAGCACCACCTTCCTAATTGCTATTATGCTGCAAACTGTGGTTACAATCTAAACATGAAGAAATCGATTCCACAAGTGAATTTCTACCGATTTCCAAATGAATGACAAACAAATAGCAGATGAATTGTTTATGAGGAGAACTTGTTGCTAGTAACAAAAATTTAGTTGCAAATTAGTTGAAATAGTTAGATGAAAATACTTCAAAGAAGTGCACCTAATTCTAAGTACGTGAGCCTCACTGATAAACTTCTAGTGATAATCAGTGCAATGTTGTGTGCATATTTCCTTTAGTATGTTTCAGTGACACTGTAGCCACAACGAAGGTAGCAGTTCGAGTGCCAGGTGTTTGCGCTCCAAGTAAAACATTTTAAAGTGTCAGCTACTTTCAACGCTTCAACGTTTGCTACAAACCACAAACAAAGCTTCGACTTACGGACGTGGCTCGGTGACGTCCTTGAAAAAGCGGAGGAGGTCGAAAAATTTCCATTTTGGCGTTGCCTACTCCGCCCCGGCTCCGCTCTTTTTCTTCTGTTCTCTTAGTTTCCTGGTGAAGGTGTCCCTTAAATTGCGCCATCTATTGTATGCAAGCTTCACATTTTCTAGAAAGGAAAAGGTAACAAAAACACATTATGCACTATTTCTCCAAACATTTTTGATGAAATATTGGTGACACAAACTGAGAAGCAAGAAAAAAGAACTCTGAAGGCAAGATGACATGTGACATTCCACGCTTTTTACTGATTGTTCCATCAATGCTTCCGAATTTGCCACTCAGATATCTCATAATACTATGCACCAAATCGGCCAACACAATTGCAATTTTAATGCTTGCAATGACAAAGTGGGCAATTGTTCACAGTCGAAAAATGCTTCCATGTTTAACCTTTCATTGCCACAAACATTGCACGAGCTGTGTACTGCGTAACTATTTCGTACTACACTGTAAGCGAAAATAAGCCAAGATGGGAGTAAATGACTTGTCCTCTAGCGCACGCCCAGATGGGGGTTTTAAAAACTCCGTCCATAGGGAGTAAAAAAATTACTCCCCTCTGGGAGCGGTTTTTTTAAAGGATTGAGGGGAGTTTTTGTTTACATCCATCGGGGAGTTTTTTTGGGCAGCTATGGGAGTAAATGTTTACTTCCATCGGGGAGGTTTTTCAGGCAGCTATGGGAGTTTATATTTACATCCATCAGAGAGGTTTCTCAGGCTGCTATGGGAGTTTATATTTACATCCATCAGAGAGGTTTCTCGGGCAGCTATGGGAGTTTATATTTACTTCCATCAGAGAGGTTTCTCAGGCAGCTATGGGAGTTTATATTTACTTCCATCGAGGAGGTTTTTCAGGCAGCTATGGGAGTTTATATTTACTTCCATCAGAGGTTTCTCAGGCAGCTATGGGAGTTTATACTTACATCCATCAGAGAGGTTTCTCGGGCAGCTATGGGAGTTTATATTTACTTCCATCAGAGAGGTTTCTCAGGCAGCTATGGGAGTTTACATTTACATCCATCAGAGAGGTTTCTCAGGCAGCTATGGGAGTTTATATTTACTTCCATCGGGGAGGTTTTTCGGGCAGCTATGGGAGTAAATGTTTATGTCCAACAGGGTGGTTTTGCAGGGAACCATAAAACTTTTGTTATGTATAACAGAGGTCATGAAGGATAATCTGTGATTTGTGGGGTTTAACGTCCCAAAACCACGATATGATTATGAGAGACGCCGTAATGGAGGGCTCCGGAAATTTTGACCACCTGGGGTTCTTTAACGTGCACCCAAATCTGAGCACACGGGCCTCGACATGAAGGATAATCTGTGAGCATTTGTTAGCATACATGAGTTATAAGCAGCTTTCAGAATCTTTAATTGATTTTTATGCTTGGCAATGCACAAAAAGTTTGCCACATATAAATGCAAACGAAAACAAGTATTGTAATACACTGTGAAATGAAAATTATTTCATATTTATTGCACATTGAAAAAAATTTACTAAAATGGTAATAACAGTGGCACTTCTGAAGACGGAATTACGAAAGACAATGTTGTTGACTAGTAGAGGTCACAACTTTGGAAGCTTAGTTCGATAGCATTCAAGAACAAAAATAAAAAAAAATTCTAACAATATACCAATCAGAAATGCAAAGTATGAACTACTTAAAAGAAACTGCCCATTTAAACAAAGTATATGGAGAATAACTTTTATAGAATAATTGTTCATAATCATGCTGCAAGCAAATTTTGTCACTCCGAACAATCATCCCTTACAAAAATCCTATATATGGACTTATATAAAAATCCCCATATATGGCTACATCAGGAATTGGGCATATCTGGCCCATATACGGAATCCCCATATATGGGCCGTATATAAACTGATATGTTCAAATCCTGATATAGCCATATATGGGCCTTATATCCCCATATATGGGTGCTGCTGTATATGGCCATATATGGCTTTATATAGAGGCATCCATATAAGGTCTTATATGGATGCTTTCATATATGGCCTTATATGGATACCTTTATATAAAGCCATTCAAATGATTCATCTATATTAGTTCAGCCTGTGTCACCGGCAAAAAATATAGCTGCTCAAATCATTCTTCAGCTAGAAATATACCTGTTTGTTGAAAGGTCTGCATGCAGTCACTATCATCTCCAAAACAAAGGCAGTACATACCCCAGAACATTCTTGTTCAATTAAGTTATCCTCAATATATCTCAAGTTAATCTCAACAACAATTTGCTAAAATGTAACTTGGCATCATATTTAAAGTTTGTGGTGGGCACATGTCACTGTTAGTCCACTTTTCCTGAAGAGATACATTCTTTGTGCTTAAATTTATTGCTTACTTATCGACACTTTTTTATTTATCTATTTATTTCATTACCCACAGCACCAATTGGCATTACATTGGGGGAGCATTTACGAAAAGTAGAATACAAAAAATACATAGTCAGCCAAACAAATAATCAAAGTCACCTGAATTACAATCTGCAAGAGAAATTCATATATAAATCGGAACATGTTCTAACATATAAATCGGAACAATTCTAACATGAAATAAAACAAATATTTGGGAGTGTAGAGGCAATGCTAGAAGGCAGCTGGTTCCATCTTGTAATTTTTTTTGGTAACAAATCATTTTGAAACACGTCAGTCTTGCATGCGATTATTCTTATCTTGAACCTATGGTCAACACGGTCCGAGACATAGTACGGTGCAAGTAATTATTCCGCTTTATCGATTCCGACTTGACAAAAATAAATAGCATAAAAGAACCCAATTTGAGTTTCGTAAAGATATCTTTCACAGTGTGTTATGTTTAAAACTTTTCTCGTGTGTCAATGGAGCGTCCATAGTCAGTCAAAACGAAATATGACTTGCTATTGACCGTATGAACTGCGTGTGCATTGAATAACTTAAATGAGTTGATAATCAACTTTTAAGAAGTTCGGTCGAAAGTGATTGGTATGCAAGCTTGTTGTGTACAAGTATTGTGACTAATGACCTATAGAACGACTGCTAAAACTGGTTTCTATAGGTCTCTGTGCGCGTGGGAACGGAGGCATTTAACAATATTTCTTGCCAACGGGACACTAAAAATGTACTTTGTAAACGTAATCCGCTTTCCATTTTGCCAATAATGCATCATTAACGTAACAGTTGTAAAGAGCTCATTCTGCAGAAATTCCGGTGTAGGCATCGGTGGCTCTCCATGAAAAATCGTCTTGTCAATGATCGAAAATTGAGAGAATGCAAATAAAACAAATATTATAAATTTTCGGGTTTGAGTGATGATCGACATCATGCTGGCAATTTGCATGGCATGCAAGTGCTCTACAACACAGCTATGCATCTGCTTGGAAATAAAGCATGAATAACTTCCTCTTGTTGTAAATGCAAGGAAAATAACTGTCATGCTTAATAAATACATGTATCCTGCATGCAGGTTTCACAACACCTTTAATATCGCAGCTATATTGCATGATACAAGCGTGCATTGTCATCAAGCATCACAACACGTTATTACCAACGTGACTTCGCGGTCACGTTGGTAGACAGCCAACCATTACAAAAGGCACACTGGTTACTGCACGTATTTCCTCACGACTGCGTAGTGGGTGCATAAAGTTCTAAAACATTTTACACACATTATAATGAGAAGCACGTTCTGCTGGGCGAGTTGGTACTTCATCTTAACTTAGTTGCGCGAAAAAATTTGAAGTGCGAAAGGAAGACACCTGGACACAGCGCACACTAACAACTGAAACTTTATTGAAGAAAACAGACATATGTATGCGGTTACGACAACACGTGAGGTGGAAAAAAATGATTAGATGAGCAGACATCTGATCATTTTCTTTCACAGTGTGGACATCGTGTGGTGGACGGCACTGCGCTGTCGTGTGGGAAGTATTATTTAGAATTTATTTATATAATTGTAGATCACAAAGCTTCTTTAAAAGAATTAACAACCATTCTTTAACCAATCATCATATTGTAGAGAGTGTGGCTGCGCGCCCTTGTTTGGAATACGGTAGTTAAAGCTAAATTCAGTGGCACGGTATAGCGCGGGAAATCGGAGAGGCGTATTTCATAAACAAAGCTGGGTATTCATGTGTCACGTAACTCTCACTTATGTTGCTTGCTACTGAGGTAGCTTTCCTGGAAGCGCATCATTTATACAATCTGTCTGCTCATCTAATCCTTTTCTTTCACCGAACATGTTCTCGTAACCGCATATATACGTATGTCTGTTTTCTCCAACAATGTTTCAGTTGTCAGTGGGTGCTGCGTCTAGGTGTCTTCCTTTTGTATTTCAATTTTTTGGCGCAACTCAGTAATTACATAATATTTCTTGTTCTTTAAACTATGTTACCCCTTTTTTACACAAAATGCAGCCATGTGCGAAACCTTCATTGAGACACTTTCAACCTTCTCAATTACACAGTACTATTCCACAATTAAACTTGTTCAAGTAGCATCATGCAATAAAGAGTACACACTAAGTGATTTAATTACGCACAAGAAACAGAATCGATACTGCTATCACCTTCAACTGTGAAAAACGGAGCTTAACGGTCCCCCAGTTTTTTCACACATTGCAAGCCCTAATGCATCATACCAGTTTATTTGTCGGCTTGCGTAAAACTATCTACAGTGCTCACGGATTAAAACGTGACATCACATTATTTTGTGTAACTATGTATGCGGGTATGCGCAGTTCCTCAAGATAACCACGCGATTTTGCGACATCAGTAACGATAATGTCGCCTGTGATATACGCATTGCAGTCAAATTTACACTTATATCACCCTGGTTGTAGATGGCGGAAACTAAATTACGGGCTATTCTTAAGTTTTTCCATTTGGATCCGTGACATAGCACCCTGCTTTGAAGAATCAAACTAGCAACAAAATTTTAACTGCGTGTCCTTATCAAAACACACGTAAATATAAAAACAAGTAGAACGTAGACGAAGAAAGATAAATTCAAACGCAAGACAAATTCAAACGTGGGCTCATAAATCTCATGACACCCTTGGAGTTTGAGATATGCAACTCTTTTTTATTTGTAATTGCGCAAGTTGTAATTTATCCTTGGTTTTTCCTCAAGCGTTAAAATGAGAAAAATAAGACACAAGTATTTACATCAATATATTTATAAAAAGTACAATGGCACAAAACCAACATTTTCCTGGCGTAGATTTTTTGATTAAATAGAGCACTGTCTGGATCAAGTGAAAAAAAAGAAAGTGTTGTCGTATCGCTTAAACAAAACAGCCTAATGACGTAACCACGATTAGCATAAAGTTATTTACTCAGCAAGCATGCAATGTGGTATGTTTTCGAGTTATCATAATATTTATGAACAACGTGCGAAGGTAATGAAAATGATGAACTTACTTTAACATTTAACCGAGACTTGTCTTTCAAGGAGCCTGTTAATCCTGATAACCTATTCACACCTTAAAGCCACCACGTGCATTCGTACTGTTTTAGGAAGAAGTTTTGAAGCAACGCTTGCCCGCAAGCGTGGGTATCCATTTTCTTCTCGCACGAAAAGTTGACGATCGCCAATCCAGCAGCGTACAGACGTACACGCACACAAAAACACTTCCACGTCCGTCCACAATTTCGCCACGTACAGCGAAGTAGATTCCTGAGAGCTGCGCGATTATCTTGTGTAAATTGGAGCAGTAGTTGAACACGAAATAAGAGCAAAAGGAATGAAAATTAACAAACTCGATCAGCATGGCACCCATGACTCCGGCGAGCAAAAAAGCAACAATGGCGCGGATGGATACAGTGCATGCAGGCTTGACAATGAATATTGCAATGGATACTACATTACTCCTTGAGATCAATGATTTACGCACTTTTCACTAGAACTAAATTTTCCTGAGCTTATTGGTGAACGACGCAATGTTATTACCAATGACACAATGTTATTACCATACGACTGAATGTTTGTGCAAACTATTTTCTTCGTCGTTACTTGAAATGGGCCGCGGCACTCTCTTTCCTGCTGTGTCGACTGTCGACAGACTGTTGTATGCCACGTACGGCAGGGCTACATGGTGCCTACGCGCCACGCTTCTTCGGACAACTTTCTCCGAAGTGTCCACTCATCCGACAGGCGCCCTTTTTTGTATTTTTTTTACTGTGCGCACCCCTTGCAACCAATGCAGTCAGGCGAGTTTTTTCGAACAATGGACTTCAACTTCCTCCCGCGGGCCCAGAAAGCTGCACGTGCAAGACCTTTGAGACAGGCATTCCGTGGAGCTGAAATCGCTGCTTCGTGTACGCTGGCTACGAAGACACGTTTCAGCGGAATATTCATCTTATTTCGCAAGCATTTAAAATGATAATAATAATATTCAATCAACCAATAATCAATCAATCATTTTTTAACCTACCCAAGAACAACCATAGGGTCTTTCATGCTGGCGCGCGCGAAAAGAAAACAAAAACAAACAATACATTACAGACTGTCCACAGAAATGCAAAAAAAAAGAGCAAAAACGAGCAGTCGAAAAGAAATCAACGCACAATGGAAACAACAAATAAAAGACTAGATATTCATGGAATGGGACTGAAAAATAATGTAGAATATACATAACCGTGGCGAAGGCTTCCTGAAAGACGGAAAAGGGAAGAATCTGTGCATGTGCAAAGCTACGTTAGGACAGGGCAGCCCTCACTGACAAAAAAAAATGACTGTAGACTATGAAAAACATAACGAATTGAGAAAGTTGACGTTAGATAGACTCGGTATTCTGTAAAGGATAGAGTGTTGAAAGAAGCTGGCAGGTACATGCAACGGTCGATTCTCTCTCGATAACTTACGCGGAGTTTCAAAATTATTACAACCGAGAAGGACAGAATATCTCACCCTGAACTAGCTTGTAAAGAAATAACAGCTCAGCGCGATTTTGCCGGCCGTTAACTGATGGCAAATATAATATTCTAGCAGTGTTAAAAAGATTCTAGTGAAACGATGAGGGTAAATACTTATAAAATTTTTCTGGACTCACTCAGTCGCGCTACTGCTGGATTTAGCAAGGCCATTCCAAATCAAATATGCATATGTACTCAAGTTGACCACGACATATCGCGGTGTACAATTTGTAGAAGGCTGTAAAAGAACCGGATTCTCGCGAGATGTTGAGCCAACAGGAAGAGAATGAAGGCCTCGCATGGCAGCACATTTAATGCAAGTAGAAAAAATTCAGCATGCTATCAAAAAGAACACCAAGATAACTGATATCATAAAACTTACATAACGACGCAGTATGACAGCATATGGATTTGCTGTTGGGCGTTTTGCGAAATACAGCAACAACAACAATAATAATAATAATAATAATAATAATAATAATACACTCATATCATTCTGACATGGCCGAAAATATCTAGCCACATGGAATGAAATGCCAGTGTCCGGGTGCCCATGAATCTCTATACGTGAGTGTGCACTTGCGCAGTTTGGTGGGTATGTACCGTCATACATATCTTATAAGTAAGTGCACTACCGTGTTGGTGTTGAAAGGATATGTTCGCAAGCAGTTTGAATCGTTACGCGCCTGCACAACAAGGGACTGTTTACCTAATGTAGAGTTTGGCTTAGGTATCACGCCAGCCCGCAAAAAAATGTGTCATACTTATTGTATTCACAAGGCAATGTTTAGGCTAATCCTGATGATGGCACGTGCGCTTTAGTGACCTCGACTAAGTAATGACACACCGACACAAAATAGAAGTTTTGTGAATTGTGTTAAATGTTGCTATAAAGCTTCAGCATTTCATTACATGGTCCATTAAATATGTATCACGTGTGAGTCAGTTGCACCTTTCTTAACGTACATGTCTATGACGTGAGATTTATTTGACGCTTGCAAACATTACACTAAATTATTTGTTCACTTGTGCGATCATAAAATTTTCGATAAATTTACTATGTGCACAGCCAGGAACATTATACGTAGCCAAAGGAAACGCAAGATGTATTTTTGCAATAAATTAGTACAACTTCCATCTTGAATGTAATCATAATAGTGCCTGCAAGTTGCATTCACGTAAGTTCTTTTTGTTTTTGAAAATACTCCCTTAAACATTGCACTGCGCATGCAATTATAGTAAATGGCTGCTGAAAGCAATCGCAGATGAGGGGTCAACAGGATTAAGAGAAATCTTGTTATATGAAGGGAGCATATAGCCATCAAAACTTTCAAATAATCAGAAATTTTGTCCACCGATGTGGAAGCTAAAAGTGCATTGAAATTACTCTTTTTTGCTGCCACTTTAAACAATGCATTAATGTGAACAATATAAGTTGCATGCATTTTGTCTTTACATAATACTATATAGGATTGCTCTATAATAATAGCGAGGTTCGGAAGCTTCAATACGTTTTGTGACTTGACACGATTCCTTCCTCGTAAAACATGTCTGCTCTTGTATACATTATTTACGTCGTATTATTTGCAACTTATTGTTTCAAACCTAAATGCTATGAAAAATGTACGAGTTAAATTACACGAATGCATGCATATATGCATTCAACTGAGTTGCAACTATCATGTACACAAAGCTGACCTGAAATTTCGGTTTTTTTGCATGGCAGAAACAACATATATATTTAATACTCCTATTGTTATGAAAAACAAGCAGGTCAGCTTTGTGTACAAATTGTTATATATTACAATTCGCATAAAAGTGTGATCACGTTGCTAAATATATACGTGGTTCATCCCAAATAAGAGAGCACTTCCACATATAAGGATCCACTTGATATGTTATATATGGTGTGGCCGTGCCTTATTTGGCCAGATTTGACTCCTTATATGGGCCAACCGCGTCATATATGGCCGTATATAACCCCATACATGAACCGACTCCGCCAGATATACATCCATATATGCTTATACGTGGCCACATATGCTGCCATATATGCCTATATATGGCCACATATGCTGCCATATATGCTTATATATGGCCAGATATAACTTATATATGGGCCATGTATGGCGTTTCCGTAAGGGATTGCATTCCAGAAGTGTTTTGTCGGGCTAGTTGGTAAAACATGGTAAAAGGTAAAAACAGCACGAACTACAACTGATGACGAAGAAATAACCGACAGGACCAGTGCTGAATTAAATGCATGCACAATTGATGCAGCTACAACTGAGCATTACTCCCGTTTACAGCATTGCAGCAAGACAGTGAAAGCCTCAATTGCACTGAAGATATTGCACTACATAAATAAGTGAATAAGCAATGAAACCCGAAAAGCTCGTTAGGTACAGAGAAAGGTAGTTTCATTGTATAAAATACCTTTATAATACATTTGCTGGTAGCTTGATCATAAATTATTTGCCATAACTTCATCCCTTTACATTGCAATAAACTAGACACACTTAACCTTATAAATTGAAACCAAGTTTAACAGAAACTAGGGCATTAAAGAATAGCTTTTTCCTGAAAACTACAGCAAACTGGAATCAACTTCAACGCACTAAAGTAACCCGGTCGAAGGCGGCATTGTATGACTGGGTCATGCCACCCATACCACAGCAACCAGCCGCAGCAAAGAAAAGCTGACATCTTCAACCCTAAAATCATACATGTAACTACATAGAACATGCCACACTCATGTGCATGTTCATAAAAGTCTCTGCACGTGTCAGATGAAATGCCATCTTGTGCCGATCCGTAGTTTGGTTTTAACAATCGAACAAAGTAGATGCGGTGAAGCACCGCAAGGTATCGAGAAGCTCAAGTACCTTGCAGTCATAAAATTCTTTGCAAAGGAAGATTGACCAAATGAAATTTACTGTAGCTTTGTAAATGTTTAGTAGCAAAATTCACCTTTATACTCCACAAACAAGAAGGGGCTGCTGCGTTTAAGCGGGGAAAAGAGAGACAACCCGAGCAAAGGGCGCCCAAAAAGTGCAACAACTCCTCAATTGATTGACCATATGCACAATGGTTTTGGCAGATAGGAGAGTGAAGTGCCAAATTTTCGAGGCTGTTGGCATCTCCGCGGAATACGTGTCACATCTTGCAAAATGAACTGCACATGGACAAGCTCTGTGCAAGATGGGTGCCGTGTATTCTTACTCCTGAGCAAGAACGCAACCAAATGACGATGTCACAGCATGCTTTGGAGTTGTGTAACAAAATTCCAGCGGTTTTCTTGCAGATTTATACTAATGGATGAAAGTTTGATTGACCCTTCTATACCCGAATTTATACAATAATCAAAGCAGTAGACTGACGCTGGTTCTTCTGTACCAAAAGACATGTCAGTTTCCTTCGCAAGAAAGGTGATGGCCTCCGTATTTCGAGGCGCTAAAGACAGTCCGCTAGGGGATTATCTTGAAAATGGGTAAACCACACTTGGAGAGAATTCTGGCCTTCTAGCTCAATTACATCAGAAAGTTCGTGAGAAAACATCAGATTTGCAGAACAAGAAAATGACATTTCATCAAGACGATGCATTGGCACGCAAAGGGCATCTTGCGATGGCTAAATTGCTTGATTTAAAGTAGGAATTATTGAAGCATACACCCAATTCTTCTGCCTTGGCGCCTTCAGACTACCATCTGTTCCCAAAACTCAAAATCTTTTTTGGTTAGCAATGTTCTTCATCAAAAGAAGTGATGGCTGCAGTGGATGAGTACATTGCAGAACTTCCACGAAGTTATTTTAAGGATAGAGTCCTGGCTCTGGTGCACCGATAGGACAAGTCTGTAGAATTGAGAAGAGAGGGTGTTGAAAAATAAAACTAATTTTGAAGGTCCCATATGCTTTTTCTACATCAGGTCGAGAACTTTCAGGCCACCATCATATAATGCTTGACAGGTACTTAGTAAGCACTACAAAAGTTGAAGACAAAGGTTGAACCACAATCATAACAAAAGAATGCACTTATAACTCGCGAGCAAGAAACAATGCATGAAAGGAAACGAACATAATAAGGCTCACGAGCCACATACACACAAAAAAAGAAAGCAAGATGTTCATGTAGAACCAGTCTTATTCGTCATAGTCTCGGCACACAGTCTCTCGAAAAGCAAATTCTGTGTTAGTTTAAATGTTTTCTTAAAGCTGATGTTTGATTTGAATGCATATGAGTAAAGACCGGAACTTCAGGCAAAATGCCTATTTTTTGCAGCAGCGCGTTTCGAGACTATTTAAGATATAAACACGAATCAAGAGATGTGAAACATTTTAATCACACATTTATTGTGCCTATCAGTGCCTAATTTGAAGATCGTGTCTATTTCAGCTTTTCAGTGCCTAAAATGCCTTTTTACATTCGGCGAATAAAGGTTTTGCTTAAATGAGCTGTTCATATGGAACAAAACAAGCCCTTGGTGCGGCCATGTTAACGACAACACGTGCATGGCCCGCTAGTTTCTTTTTTTTCGTTCATGTTTTAGCTCCTGGTAAGGCGAGATTATGGTTCGACGTACGCTGTGTCATGTCAGCGAAAACAGATCATAGGCCGACGCACAGCCACAGCCAATGTATATCTACATTCGGCCAATGCGCTCCAATGCATGTCATGCTTGCCAACGCTTCAATAACGTCGCACTATAAACGTACTTTTACGTGAGCGGGGCTTATACCCCAGCGAGGAAAAGCGAGGCTAGCATAGCATCTATAGCGCTAGCGGGCCCCCCTAAAAGATTTACGCCGCCTGGTCCGAGAGTAGTGCAGCATAGCGGTTGCGTCAGTGTGGCTAGAGTGTACTGTAGCAAAGAGAGGAGAGGCTAACGCTAGTGTACCCCCTGCCCCTTGAAGATCCCAGTGGCTAAGTTCGAGTAGTCCACCTCGGCGGTTGCGTTAAGGAAGCTAGGGTACAGTGTAGCTAGAATGTACTTTAACCAGACGAAACTAAGCTAGGCTAGCGCTGCCGCCTACACCCTACACGTTAAGTTTCATTGGCATTTATGTTCTTTATAACGGCAGCTGTCTGAAGCCTGCCGAGCAATGCGGAATAAAAAGAAACCGTTAAGTGTACTTGTCCGGCAATGTAACAGTGATCACAGTGCTACTCCGTCGATCTGGAAACGTTCCATGTGGAAAACAGGGGAGAAGACATTGAAAAGATCAACAATATTTTGAGTTTGATGTCCACTCTGAAGCACACATAGGCATAAAACTCCCAACATTGCTTAGGCAACTGCCAATTTATTTAAGTAACTGCTGAATCTGGTCAAATAACATGTATTTAGTGGTAATTCTACGGGCACACCGCTTCATTTAGCTATTTTTATCTCCGCATCTGCAAACTCGCATGCACCCATTACACAGTATGCAGCCATACGCAACAGCTTCATTTACACATGCCACTTTTAACTTTACCGTTTCCACTGTATAGTAATCCACAATTTAAACTTGAGTAATATCATGCAATAAAAAGTATGCACTAAGTGGTTGAAGTTCGCACCAGGGACAAGATATCGCTATCGCGCAACGCTTAAAGGCAAGTTTGCGGATTCCCAGTTTTTCTAGACGTGCAGGATAGGTTCGCCCCGACCCCAATAGACCAGTCGCCGACAGCATTGCCTCAAAGCTTAAATATGTCTTGGAAAGAATCCCGGATTGAATCTGCTAAAGCAAGTGTCTAAAGTTCAGAGTGGTGCTGATTCAGATATTTTGGATGCAATGAAAGCATTGAAAGTGCTAGGCCACAAGTACACTTTACTAACTTCAGTGGACGTCGAGCGTTATTTTTAGCATAAAAGCAAATACTGACTGAAAGAAAGCATGATTCAAGCCCGAAAACTTTGAGATGATGCTGGTTTGTCACTGTTTTCATTCATAGACTTTACCACAATGTGTCAAATCACCTCAGCTTTCACCTAAATCTGTTTAAATGATTACGCTTGTTGTTCATTCTTGTCATGGAAAAAATGAATTTAGCTTTCCCAAAGCACCGAATTCGCCTGCTGTGTTTGTTAGAAGTTGAATATTTGTCCTGAACACGCTACTGAAGCAAATATACATTGTATCTATATATACCTAAACGATAGCTGTTATCGCCTTATGCCTAAATGAAAGCTTTAGGGACTATTATAGGCACCTAAAACATTCTTTTTTGTGCCTAAAGTTCCGGTCTCTACATATGAGTGTTATGCTTAAGCCAAGTTGGCTAGCAGTATGTTGAAATAAATAAATAAATATGGACAAGTCAACAAACCAACCAATTATCTCACAAGACAGACAAAAAAAAGAAAAAAAGACTTAAAGGGACCCTGATACGGTTTTCGGCGATTTTGTACAAGCCCATCGGGTCGGTAGAGTAACTCCTAATTGTCGCCCTACCGCGGTGGTCTAGTGGCTAAGGTACTCGCCTGCTGACCCGCAGGTCGCGGGTTCGAATCCCAGCTGCGGCGGCTGCATTTCCGATGGAGGTTGAAATGTTGTAGGCCCGTGTGCTCAGATTTGGGTGCACGTCAAAGAGCCCCAGATGGTCGAAATTTCCGGAGCCCTCCACTACGCCGTCTCTCATAATCATATGGTGGTTTCGGGACGTTAAACCCTACATATTCTAACTCCTAAGTGTCGTTAACTTATTAGTTACCGCGTGAAATTAGTTACTTTTTATAAGCCTCAGGAAGATCGTTTTTTCCAGTCCAAAAGGTACTCCACCATGCATTGCAGCATACCAAATTCGACGCAATAAAATGAAACACGTTTTCAACCGCCCATTAACAGAGTGACATGCTCTGGCCACTTGATGTCACCGTGGCTGCTGATCTGAGCTGCCGGGCACACTGTGTGGCGGCCTCCGAGACTGCGTGCAACCTGTCAGTGTGCGGTCTAGGATGATAGAAGCTGAAATCTTCGAGAGCGCTCATGAGGGCTCCGAGATCGCCAGTGCCCCTCATGGGTTGAGGAGGTCAGCCAGAGGTGAAAAGGAGGGTATGATACAATTGCCTGTAGCGACCTTGGTACACGATGTCAGTAAATTTGTGGTGCGAATAATTTGATGATGCTCTAGCCTAAACGTTCACAAAACTTCAGAAAACCGTTTCAGGGTCCCTTCAAAACAAGACGGCACTAAGTTCAAACACTACTGCTGAAATGCCACTCAGGCCCTGAAAAAATTAATCATTTCCAGTGCCTTGACACGGGGGTTTGTGTGGCACAAATTTAAGAATGCATGTTCAAAAAATGTTGGTATTCTGTGTGCCTTCTTTGGGTACTCAATATTGAATACCCAAAATGACGCAAAAAGACAAGTTGTGCCCCCAAGGAGCGAAGAGGCTCTCAATATTCTCTCCCTATCGATGTATAGGGACAGTCCTCCATCCGCTTCTTTTAGCAGACAAGGGGTGAGGGGTATGTCCTTCTGTAGACGAAAGAGCAAAAGCACAAACTAAGATTACAGTTTTGCTAGAGCCATAATTTGATTGACCAAAATGTACATGAAAAAAAGTTTCTGAGCCTGGTATTTGCCCTTCTAAAGGCCGAATTAGTCACATCTTTGAAACTACAATATTGCAATATTTAACTCATCTTCAGGCTATCACTGACAACAGCCATAAAAATAAACTTCGTTCCCCAGCATTCAGCACTAGTAAGCTGAACATTTTCTATATGATTCAGTTCCGTACTTATGACAATTATTGCATTTGATAACACTAGAAAGGGCCTTATCCAGTTTTTGTAGCTGCTAATATGCCCTCAAAAAACAAGTTACCTTAGCATCAACATACAGCCTACTTCCAAACTTCAATCATGTTTTCCAGCACTACATTCATGTCAACAAAAAATGTGCAAGGCACAGACAACAGTGAAGCAGCAGTCTACCACAGCAGTGGCATGCCTGTGTCACATGAAAACACACATTGTTTTTTGCTTCCAATACTCGGGGGTAAAAATTCTTTCCTTCATGGTCACTGCACACTGTGTTCCACTACGATAAGCATATTTACAAATATGACTGCACATGAGTCACCGTGTCATTGGAAACACAATGCATGCCTTTAATAGAGGAGAAACCTGACACATCATTATTGCTGCGATGTCAGAACTTCCATGCAAATGTCCAGCCTCAAGTGGTGCTGCTGACCCAGGTCAAAACCAAAGAGGGCAGATGTAAGCTAGCTGAAGCAATAAAGACAATGCGTGCCCAGATCAAGCTTCGAAAAAATTAAGCACAAGCAGGGTCGATTCGCTTGTGGAGCTGCGATTGGTAGTCTGCAACGTTTTTAGATACTGTCAGTTGGAAAAGCTCGCTGCGGAGGCGGCCTCTACTCGTATGCGCTCCGAGAAGTGGCACTAGTGTAGCATTGGCAGTGAGCCGCCGCCGTCACCGGCGTCCCGCGGCAGCGAAGCTTTTTTTTTTTTTAGTTCGCTTGCTCAGACCACAGCGGCTGGAGCTTCGAAGGAAGGTTGAAGGTTAGATTTCGGTCATCGCAATAGTACTTAACATGTTACATGACAATCAAGCATGCTTCATTGAATTAGCAGTTTAGCATAGTAAACATGCCGACGTGTGGCACGCTGGGCTGTTGAAGTGGCTAAGACTCCGAGGAAAACACTTGCGATTGGCGGCACTTTTTCAAACCCCCAAAATCACCCTGCAGTTCTCAGGACCTGAACTGCTGCTATTCCACGAAAAGCCTTCCTGGTGATAATCAAGACATACATTCCCGACTTACATTTTGAATCCGAGGACCTAACCACTTGCTGCGAGCACATCGTAAAGGGAAACGTGAAACTCATTTGATATGTGGACGCCTAAGCCTGGTGCATTTTCTCAAATTTTCCCGAATATTCCTGCACATCTGTTTAAACCAGCAGCATTAAAGCACAAAAAGAAACCACCAAAACTTGGACAAACCGCGAATTTCGAGGGCTGTGTGTCCGCAAGTGGTGGCTATCTGTCGAAGTTAACATGGAAAACAGCGATGTTGGTGAAGCTACTACTATCCCGCCTACTATCTTGAGTTGTGTACCAGATGTAGCAACCACTTGGTTCCCTGTATTACAAGCCGAACAATGTTACAATTCTGGAATGCCGAACATATCCAGGAAAAAGATTTTTTTTTTCAAATTCGCTCTTTTTGCCACGCTGAAAGCTTCAAAGCGAAGTCAGCCAGAGGGTTGCGCTACGAAACCATGTGGCTCATTACTTGCCTGCTCTTTAAAATATCCAGCCCTACTGCTACTTATAGGTTGATGTCAAAGGTAAACATACTGTCTCTGTTGACATCGTCACGCCTTAAACAAATAAATTATCAAGCAAATGCTTTGCGAATTTGGCTTCAAAGAGGTTTTGGTCAGGAATATCAGTTGTGCTGGAGGAAGGCTGGTCATCAGTTAGTCCACTTGACAAGTAGAACCTTTAAAAAGTTATGTTTGCCATGTTTTAATTTTCCGAATGTCGTTCTGCACCTTTTCTTCAGAACTGTGGCCCTATTAACCGTATTTTTCAGTTTTTAGTAGTCGAGCATAATTTTTGGTGAAGCTTCATTGAATTTGTAGCATTCTCTCTCTTTTTTTTTCTACTGACCTCACCGATTTTTCCTTGTGTTCTAGCATGGTGCGCATAAGTCTTTCCGGGACAGCCCGAAAGGGATCCTCCACACGTCCCGGGTCTTCAGGGCTAATGTTGCGGTCGAAATCGAAGGAAATCGGCTGCTATGACAGCCCGTGTATATCTTCAGGTGATCAACATAACTGGGAAAAGTGGATACCATCTGCAAGCTGGTGAGTTTCAGCTGACTTCCCAAACCATGTTCGCTATATGCACACGAGAGAACAAGCTTCCCCTTACAACTGAGGACAAAGGTGAAGTTTTTTGTTACTACCACTGCCTTGTCCATTTCTACAATGCCTTTGTTTTGAACAGCTTTGGAAAAAAAATCTTCCTGGATAAGCTCGACATTCCTGGACTGAAACCTTCATCGATTTTGTACTGCAGGCAACCAAGTAGCTACCTTTGGACATAACTCTGGATCGGAGGGGACACCAGTAGCTTCGTCAACATAGCAGTACTCCATGTTAACAACGGACAGATTGCCACCAACCACCGACACACGGCCCCAGAAATTCGTGTTTTCTTCTAGTTCTGGGGGTTCCCTTTTGCGCTTTAATGTCGCTGATTAAGACAAGTGTGCAGGAATATTCGTAAAAATTCGAGGAAGAGCACCAGGCTCTAGTGCCAACGTACCACATTGAATTTTGACATTTCCACCAACTATGTGCTCGCAGCAAGGAATTAGGTCCTCGGATTCGAAAGGTAGGTTTCGACTGTCACCTGGAAGGCTTTTCGTGGAATAGCAGCTGTCCAAGCCTTGAGAACTGCAGAATTATTTGGAGTTTTAAGTGCGGCCTATCGCAAGTGTTTTTCTCGGAGGCATAGCTACTTCAACAGCCCGGCGCGATACAGGCCGGCATGTTTACTATCCTACTGCTAATTCACTCAAGCATGCTTGATCGTCCCGTCACGTGTGGAATACAAAATGTGAAAGAGCTTTTCCAAACTAAAAGTTATTTAAATACAGACTGTATGTCATTATTGCACTGTGTTCTATTTTTTCTTAAATTAGTCATCCATAACTTTTGGAAGCCTTTCTCCTAACTCCTCAAATAATTTCAGCTACAATCCAAGGAGTTTGTGTATGAAATGCATCTTCACGTAAAATCTATACCATTTATGTCAGCTGTGCCAGCGTGAGGCTTGCAAGCTCACTGATATAAAGCACAGCAGGGTTGCGGTGCGGATTTGCGCAAGACTGCCCATGTGGCCTGTCTATTTTTCCTTAGCTGTTCAAAGAAAAAGAAAGCACGGCCGTTTCTAAATATATTCTTACAGGCAGTTTATACAATGTGTAATTACGGCAGGCTTATTCGCTTAGAACCGTGCACAACCTGAAGGCGCAAATGAACCCTATTTATTACAGAAGCGCATGCAGAATTGTTTTTCGGAGAGGGGTAGGGGCACCACCTTGATCTGAAGAGGGTGCCGGACAGATAAGTGTGGTCAAGTGTCCCTTTTTGCTCTGTAAGCAAGAGCGAAAATATTTTTTTTTGGGGGGGGGGGAGGGGAGAGGACGGCACTGGCCCGGTGTGCCACCCGCTGGCCACGCCATTGAGCCATTGCAGGCAAAGAAATGATCATAAATTTCTTAGGTACAGGTGCGAACCTTAATTATCACTAAGTAGTATTCATTCGGCCCTCGTCAAGCTGCTTTAACTACAATCCCCGCATATTAAAACGAATTTCCCGCTGTTTTGCATGCAGAGGTAGCAGACGACGCTCCTGCGCCAATCTCAAAGCGACAGCAGCGCCGCCGCTGCACGGAATACAAGAGGAACCGCTCCTCGCCGCTGCAACCACGTGCACTTATCCAACTGACAGTATCTCAAAGCATTGGTAGTCTGTAAGGCGTCGTCGTTTTGAGAGTTGCGTGCTTTTCGGTCAAAATGGTGCAGGGGTAAAATGCAACACTTCCCTTTTAAAAGGCCCGGGTTCCAAGTACAGCTGTAGATAGTGCATTTTCATTTTTAGGGTCATTTGCACAGCTGTATTCGTTTGGCTTGGTTACTTTAATATAGCTCAAGTTGCTACATATTGCTACAAAAAAGTTACGCAAAATGTGAAGTAAAGAAGACTAAACTTGACAGCGAGCGTATCTTTTTTGCAGTGCCACCGTACAAGATTCAGCAAAAATCTAAAGTGTGGCCTCCAATATTTTAGTGAATATGAAACTCGTCCTGTGTGTGCTCGATAACTCTGCTTTCTATCACTGGCAACTAGCCGACTTCAAAGGAAAAACTGAAAGATTACAATCTTCAGTCAGTAGGGCACCGTGAAGGTCTGAATATTGAAAAGATAGCAATTTTCCATATGTTCTTTCAGTGTTCCTCCTCACATTCAAGAAAAGGATATTTGGCTGGTAACTTTATTAAAGCAATCACAAGGTGTTTGTAAACAGGTGAACGTGTTGAGGTTGTGAATGAAAATGTTGTATTCTCATACAGCTGATTTTGTTAATAAATACCTTGAATAATTGATAATGATGTAAATTCCAGCTGTATTCATGGAAGACCTAAGTAAAAACGAATAATGGAAATAAATATTTGCCCTCGCCATAAATACACTCAGAGTAAAATTTTTTTACTTCACATTTAGCGGTATTTTTTGTAGTTATACATAGCAAATGAAGCTAGAATTAGGAAACAAAAGGCAAACCATTACAACTCTAACACATGACACTAAGAAAATAAAAATTCACCATCTACAACTTCATTTCGAACCCCAGCCATTTGAGTAAGAAGCGGGCATTCTACCCCCGAACCACTTCAGCAGAGCCGTGCGCAACTCTTGAAGCGACAACACACTGCAGACTACTGACCACAACGCGACAAGCGGATGGACCCTCTTGGAACTTCACTTTGTTGGTGCTGCTGGCGTTCTGGGTGCTCCCTCTATTCTAGTACACCCTACCTTCACTGAAAAAGCCCCACCACCTTGACTTGTGTTGCTTTTCAAGCCAAAAGACTTGCATGATACTTCACAACATACTGACGTAAAAAGCAGGTAAATATACTGAGTTGCACACTTTTGCACTTTCTTCTTGCATTTCTTTAAGATAAATTATAGGCAATGTTCTACAACATATGTCAAATCATTAGTGCAAATCACGTGAACATGTTGACATGCATTTAATTTTAAAGTGCTCACCTTAAGCAGAATCACATCGAGTGCTTCATTGCAGCGAGCCGCTGCAAATTCCAGAGCTGCGAGTATAGGGCTATCTGAAAACAGTAGGTGGAGTTCAGTTCTTTGACCTTTAGATTTTGTTAAAGGAGCCATGAAACGCTTTTCTAAGAAATCATTCAACTGCCTCGATACAAACGTACATGGTCATTTGTACATTAAATGGTTGGTGCACTTTTTAATAATTTAATCTACCTTCCTTGTATAAGAGCAGGTTAGTGCTGCAGCCTTAATCATGTGGTTTGTACATGGGTTATGGGAGGACAATACAGTGCATCATTGCCTATATTCTTGTATATTCTTTGGATATATGGCACCCATATTGTGCGACAGTATTGCAAGGTTCCCTCAAAGTCGTATAATCGGGGTTCGAATATACATACAAATAAGATGAATCAAAATGATAGGTCATGATACCATCTCAAGACAAAATGTCATGTGAGGTGAGTAGCTTATATTTTGCTTTTCTTTTTTTCTTTTCGTGTAGAAAAGAGGTTAGACACTTCACTGGTGTTAGGGGTGGTGAATGTTGTGCAGAAGACGAGTGACACTGTCATCATTATATTAAATCAGAGTGTTGTAATTGTAGTATGGATATGTTGTTGAACTGGCTCAACATAATAAAGAAGAGGTCAACGGTGGGCTTCACCGTGCGGACATTGGCACGTGTCCTTAGCTGCCTTGCCCCTATGCACACATACCAACATGATCGCAGTCTAATTTAGGGCGATTCTTGCATACAAACCACTTCAAAACAGGCCAGTCGCCGTATCTCAATCATTAGGATTCCATATGTGCAGTACAGATATGCAAGTTTGATTCTCACTTGCAGTGTGTCTATAATTTTTACATAATGAAACAAAGCTATCAAAGGAGCTATGAAACAATTGGCTATCACTGTCTGTTGTGGTGGTTAATCCTTGTGCAACTGCACATTCCCACAATTCTAGTACATATATCAGATAGATATAAGCATACAAAAGTACTTATTAAACATCTTTACCAGCTTCCCCATATATCTAAGTGGAAATGGCACTTGCATGTTTTACCTCCAGCAGCTTCGCTGAATTTGGTCACTTCTATGTCATCTCCATTTCTGAGCGCCAAATCACACAGCTTTTGGCACCCTTGGCTGAATTCATCCACGACATTTTTTTTGTAAAGAATGTCGAACTCAAGCAGCAGCTGAAAATAAAATGCAATAGCGTTACTACAAGTTCCCCCAAAGAACACACTATAAGGGCATACCGAAGCCTCTGATCCCAAAAAAGGGAATAGAACCAACGCCTCGGAAATATTTAGGCTTTGCAGGCGCTCATGCCGCTCTTGAGCTGTGGCCAAAAGGCGTGGCCTAATATCCTCTTGATGGGCAAATTCTGCATGATTGTGCAGCCATTCGTTGTGCCGCTCAATCGATTCTACTGTTTCTCCATAAACAATCAGATGGCTAGAGTCCTGCAATGTATGAACAAGAATTTTAGGCCAAAGTGTTAAAAGCATGGGTGTTATTCCAGCCTAACGAAACAAATTGGGAAACCTCAAACTTATTTCGATAAGCTCTGCTCGGTCTGAGAGGAACAAGCAATGGGCTGTGCTATGCCAGAATATTAGGCCAGCAAAATAATCACTGCGTTACGTGGTAAAGAAAGCCAAGTGGTGCATGGTGTTGTGCCACAGACATGTTCCTCGTTCGGGAGCACGTCTCACAAGATCGAGCCCTGTTTCGACGAACTGTCTCCCCCCTCCCAGCGCCGCCTTCTGTGCAGGAGAACCGTGCAGTCCGGGGATAACGTCGTTTCCTCCGCCGAACCACTTTGCAGTTCCGGGTATGGCTACGTCTCCCCCTCCGAGCCCGAGAACTGGTCTGAGAGAATGAACCAAAGACGCTATTTAAGGCCGAGCCGGCCCCATGTTAGAAGATTTTGCCCCAGCCGACGTTGTCGTGCTGGCCGGCCCTGTACAAACGACAACCTGCTACAGTAAACGCTACTTTTGTTGCTGTTTTCCAAACGGATTGCCTCCCTGTTTCACCTTCGGGCTAAGGCTTTATCGAAGTCCGCTCGACGGCTCGCCGCTCTTCGCCACCGCTACCATCGCGACAGAGCAAATTCATAACAGTGGTTGGCAGCTTCGGGATACGATATCCTACGTTTGGCAAGCCAGATCAGACCCCTGTCCTCAACGTTTTGCTGCTCTGGGACCCGCTACCCCGATCTCAACGGCTGAAAAGTTGGATCGGATCTCTGAGCACGAGGACGACCGCCGTGATAGCGTTTGGCTACGCTGCGATACGCTACCCTGTTCTCATCGTTCGGCAAGCTGGGACAAGCAACCTTGGATCTCAACATTGGCAAGTTGGACCGGATCCCGGAAGGCCTGATACTGTTCGACGGCCGCCACGAGTTGGACCATCGTCGGCTACTTTGGTTTGGTGAGTGCCCAACGTTTACTGTTCATTTCGCCAGACCTCTCTAGCACAGGCAGATGTTAGGAGAGCGTTTTGGGTTTTGTTGGTTGTAATCTATTATTCACGTGCTCTAGACCATGAGATTAGCTTTAGAGTACGGTGAATATCAATAGCAGAGCATCACGAGGAACGAGATCGCGATGGAGCAGTACCTGGTGCAGGACCTCCTGGAAATTTGTGAAGCCATGGGGATTTCCGCCGGGTCCGCTAAAACAAGGGAAGCGATTCTCGAGGTGATGCGGGCCGAAAATGTGACTGCCGATGAGGCTGACGAGTTTTGGGAGCTCGTTTGCGAGCAAAGCCGCGAAGAGCTCGAAGCTCAAAGGCACGAAAAGTGGCAAGCCGAGGAGAGCAGAAGAAGGACAGAGCATGCTCTCAAAATGAGAGAGCTTGACCTTAAAATTCAAGCCCTTAAGTGAAAGCGAGCGAAACACCAGCTCCACAACTTTCAGGCAGGCGAGAACATCGCCCATTTTCTTGAGGATTTTGAAGTTGTCTGCTGTGATGTGGGTGTTAGCCGTGACCTTTGGGTGGAGAAGCTCGCCACGTTGTTGCCGCGCAAGATAGCGCGTGTTTTGAATTGCTTACCCTTCGAGGAAGCAAGAGACTTCAGTTATGTTAGATATGCCTTGATAAGATATTTTTTTCTTTCAAGTCATGCTGACGAGGAAAGTCGGAGCGATGAAGACAAGGTTGAAGCGCCACGAAGGGCGCTAAAGGACGACGCCCGCCGAAAAGAGCGTGAGGATGAGGCGCGCCGTAAAGCGATGGAGGTGGAAGTGCGTGAAAAAGAGGCTCGCCGAAGAGCGCTAGAAGCAGAAGCGCATCGAGAAGCGCGTAAAGATAAGGCATGCCGAAAAGCTATGGAAGCTGAGGCCCGTCGCGAAGCACAAGCCGCAGAAGTGTGCCAGAGAGAGCGAGACGCCGAAGTGCGTCGGATAGAGCCAGATGTTCAGGTGCATCGCAAGGAGTTTGGGGCCGAGGCCCATCGCACGGCTAAGGACGCCGAGGCGCATCGCGAAGCGCTAGAGACGGAGCCGCTTCACAGCACACATGATCCAGATGCATCGCATCAAAAAGAGTTTGACAAGTCGAGTCGTAAGGCGCTACAGGTTGACGCCTGTCGACAAAATATTGAGCAGGATGCGCGAGATAAAGCGCTACAGAATAAAGCTCTTAAAAGAGAGCACGAGGCTGACTTCGAAGGGCAGAGAACAAGGGCTAACCACGTCAGCGATAAACCCCCACCGATCGAAAGCTCTTTAGGCGCGTTAGTTGCTTTTAAAGGCATCGGGACTCCCGTTCTGTCCCAAGCAGAGGCAGCTAGCAACGGGCCCGAGGATAATCTAGATAACCAGTGTGGAGTTTCGGGAGTACTTGTCAAAGGCAGCACACATGGAAGTAAGTGTGTCGAGGCTGCCAGTATTGCGAGAAGTCCCGACAGAAAGAGGCGTCGGCGTAAGCGTAACGTGGTAAAGACGACGGGCGCCAAGAGTGCTAAAACTGCTGTTAGGTGCCATGACATCATTCGTCGAGACGCCATGTTCACGGCTAGGCGTAGGATCGCGACAGGGCCCTCTGGGAAATGTTTGAAGCTCAGACCATCACGAGGATCGACATTAGGCGGGAAGCGCGTCAAGAAAAACCGACTTTCAGGAAAATTCGGACGCCGAGATCTTCGCCTGGTCTCATAAATTTTGGTGCTGCGTAGAGGCAACCACGAGGGAAAGCATCGCGCACGCCTGAGTTGTAACAAAGGCGGTTGTTCCCCACCGTGGAGAAAGGGTTACTGGTCGAACGGGTGGCGTAAACGATGCAGTGCACATGCCCCTTTCTTCGAGTTCAGCGGCTGCGGGTCAAAAGTCGCTGCTACTGAGTTCGGCGAACAGGTTGATGCGTCGTCCTTTTGTCCAGACCGCAACCCTCATAAGCTGTGGAGTGCGCGACTCCCCAGAGTTCGCTTGAGAGAAAGCCGCCTCGCTAATACGAAGAGTGTATTTTTTTGTATTTAATTTTGAGAATAACTTTTTCTAGTTTTGTCTTCTGCTGACGAGCAAGAAATGGATCTAAATTTTTGTAAGTTTTACTTTTCTTGTCGCAGAAGCAGATATTATTGATATGTTTGGTTCATTACTTTTGTTTTCCTTATAGCTCGAAAGGTAACAGTTGACGTGTTCTATTTTAACAGAGAAGGCTGAGTAAAAGCCCTGTTTAAAATACCTTCTTTGTTTGACATTACGTGTTGGTAAGCGTGTCACTGTAGGTTAATTTTCACTTTGTTTTGTGTAACGCGCGCAAGTTTAAATTTTAGTGTTACTTTCTCACCTTTTCAAGCGTGCATTCTCTTGTTTTGATGATCATTGGCGGGGCTCATTGAAGTGAGAGCTTCTAGGATGACGAACTTTGTTATGTTTAACAGTCTGACGCTTGCAAGCGACGCCAATGTGCGTGATTCATAATTGCTTGGTATTCTAAATTGTAGATTCGGGGCCAAATTGAGTTAACCTCGGCAGCTTCGATCGTCCCTAATCTGCCCGGGTCACAATCGAGAATCGCTCACGAAAAAAAAATTCTGTTTGGTTTAGCAGTGTCATGCACTGTAAAGGAGTGTCCACATTATGTATTGCTCCTCAGATACATTGCTCGTGATGCTATTTTTTTTAGCTCAGTTAAATCACGAGGAAATATTTTCGTTTCTGCTGGTCTGGCGATTTGATCAGCATTTGGAGGGTGCTTGCTTTGGCCGGAGTGGTTCGCCTTTGTGTTCGACTCCAGACATATCGGGCCAAATACGAAGGGGTAGACACAGTATGCAGTGCGTGTGGAGAGGAAGAAGAAACTGCCGAACACTTGATAATGTTCTGTAAAGGGCTTCACCCTATAGTTCAGGATGATGGCGCAGAGTTCTTCAAAGCACTGGGGTTTAGGGACCGGGAGGGCAAAGTAAACTTTAAGCGGGTAGACTTAACCAGAAGGAGGTTATCTGATTGGTGGCTAAAGTCAAGACACGAGTGAAAATTAAACTCTTCACTGCAAAGTACGAATCCTCAAACTCACTTTTTAAGGAAAAAAATAAATATAGTTTTTGGTTCATTAGGTGTTACGGCTTGGTGGCGCTAGCCACCGCCCGATCTAAAGGGTACAGCCATATCCATCCATCCATCCATCCATCCGTCGTTCCAGTGAACCTCTGCAAGCCTACGGAAGTCTACATGGGCGGAGAGAGCGAAACGGCTACCGATGGTCAACCAGCATCCCTCTTTCCGAGCCGCGCTGACGGCTCAAAACTCCGGATGCATTGTCTGGCGGCGGGGGTGCTGTTGTGCCACAGACATGTTCCTCGTTCGGGAGCACGTCTCACAAGATCGAGCCCCGTTTCGACAAACTGTCTCCCCCCCTCACAGCGGCGCCTTCTGTGCAGGAGAACCGTGCAGTCCGGGGATAACGTGGTTTCCTCCGCCGAACCACTTTGCAGTTCCGGGTATGGCTACGTCTCCCCCTCCGAGCCCGAGAACTGGTCTGAGAGAATGGACCAAAGACGCTATTTAAGGCCGAGCCGGCCCCATGTTAGAAGATTTTGCCCCAGCCGGCGTTGTCGTGCTGGCCGGCCCTGTACAAACGACAACCTGCTACAGTAAACGCTACTTTTGTTGCTGTTTTCCAAACGGATTGCCTCCCTGTTTCACCTTCGGGCTAAGGCTTTATCGAAGTCCGCTCGACGGCTCGCCGCTCTTCGCCACCGCTACCATCGCGACAGAGCAAATTCATAACAATGGGGAGGTTAGTCTAGTATGAGGCCAGGTGTGCATTTTATGGAGAAATGAACAGGCACAGGCACGACACAAAGGAAGTCAGAGGAAAAGCAAATTAACAAAATACTGTTTGATAAGCAGCCTCATACAAGCATGAAGAACTGCGAGTAATAATGACTATTAGTTGTAATATTATACGAACAATTACCGTATTTTCTCGTGTAATAAACACACTTGTTTTTCTTTGAAAAATCGTAGCTAAGTTGGGGTTGCGTTTATTATGCAGGGCAAATTATATAAAAAATTTTTCGGGATGACATAAATATGTAATGTAAAAAAAAAGTTAGGTCGCTTAGCCTTTCGCAACTGACATACGCATACGCTGTTTGGAAACAGTTTATTTGTTCCACTTCACTCATCTTCGGTTGGTTGAAGGCGCTATCTTTTGCAAACTGTCCCTGCACACTCCATGAAAGCATTTCACAGCTTTCTTTTCTCACAATCGTTTAACCGCAACAGTGGTATATGCTGTGATCTCGAGGGGTGTCCAGAAGCATGCGCAACGACACTACGATGCGCTTTGCCAATGCCGTGGCAACCTCGCATGACAACAGTGACGATGTTGTTGACATTGCATCAAGCTACCACCAAAGCATCCAAAACAAACCGTCGATAATATTAACAATATGGCTCCAGCCTTGCTGTGCACACACGTTACACAAGTAGAAAAGGTAACCTTGAAGCACGCGTGGATAACAAACATGAGAGCAAATTGCAACCGATACGAGAATCGGGGGTGCTACCATGTTTCAGAAATCGTCACAATTTTTTTCTGGGCGACAAGCGACCTTTTTTTTCATTTTCCACAAACGTGCGACGCGACTGAATGGCCCTTGGCGACAGCACTGGCAATAGCAAACCCTGTCCTCGTCGCTCAAAAATCACGGGCAGTTGGGTGGGCCTTAATGTTTGATTCGAAGAAAGCAACCGTTGGTTGGCGCAGGCAGTTTCATGGCCTTCCTCACTGTGTGCTTATGAGCTGCGATGTCTACACTCGAAAGGTTCATGAACGCGCTGTGACGCACAGATATAAGAAATGGGATGTGCCGCGTGCAGATAGAAACAATACAGCGCGCAGCAGCAGGTGAAGGGGGTAGGGTAGCGAGCCACGGTAGCAGAGGAGTCAGCATGATAATAAAAAATGAAAGATATCCAACGGGCAAAGGGGTGCCAGGTGTCTGTTTGCAAGACTGCAGCGGAAGGATGCAGGGGGCGCGTTTATGATGCGGGAGAAAAAAAATCCAAATTTTGACAACTGAAGTTGGGGGTGCATTTTTTAAGCGAGTGCGTCTATTACACGAGTAAATACAGTATGTGAAAACAAATTGTCTTTGGGTATGAAGAGTCATAGACGTAAGACTCACAAAGAGGCGGCACAACTTGTTTAAAACGTCCCCTTGAGGCTGCCGCGGCCTTTTATGTAGGCTCTGGGCCCGCTTTTCAGCCATCTCTGGTGGGCAATTCTCCACTTTCTTTCTCATATTTTTGAATTTGTTCCTGAGACTCAGGACCCAAGACTCCTGCAAGTTATATGAATTAACAAATTAAACACTGCATAATGAAAAGGCGAGTAAGCTATGTGGCCAAGAATACTCATACGATGTGTAATAAAGATGTTTGAAGACTGGTTCAGTTTTGAAGTAATTTGTGCATCTAAAAAAAGCTCTTGCCTTCAATATAGCTGCTTTACAGCAATAGGGTGCTCCCAATGTTCCTGCTACTTTGCAAATACACGCTAAAATGTTTTCCAGAAAGAGTCGAGCACCCTCGACCTACTAAGTTTATTTAAAAACTTTAACTTCGCAATTCACAGCCTTATTTCAACTTTCACAATGCGTTTTTAATTTTTGGAGTTTGAAGTAATTAAAAGTAAATCCTGACGAATCAATGGCCATTAGTCTAGACAAAGCTTAGGTGCCCAGGTTTATTGCTTTAGGAATAGGCAATAATCAATGCAGAAGAAAAACCAAACGTCTCAACCATCAGCAACAAAGCAGCAACAAAGCCAATAAAGCTGCCAATGAAAACCTTTTTTGTTTCCAAGACCTCAAGAAGTGCAGCAAGCTGAATAAAGAATGGAGGCTACCATGGGAAATGCTGAATGCCTTAATGCTAGACCCTCAATTTTCACTTGGGAACATTTAGCATTTTTATTTTCAGTCAGAGGAACTAATTTTGTACAATGAATTATTAATGGTCTTTAAGGAAATGCTTCCCTGCAACCTTGTGCTCATCAGGCCTTCAGGGGCAAGAAGTCAAATCCAAGGCCTAAATATTCAACCAACTAGTAGTACACATGCCTGTATACATGTACTGAGGTTCAAGTTTTCATGCTCATACCTCGACACTCAGGCACTCTCTATGTATGAGGATATTTTCGGTGAGGCGCTCATGCGTGTGACACACACCTAAGGAGTATCTTTCTACCAGCAAAGCTCTTTCACAAAAAAAAGCAGATTCCACATCTACTAAAGTAAAACGCGTATTTTTGTAAAAGGTCCATTCACACAAAGCCTGCATAACTCGTCATCAATGTGCCGTTCAATGAAGGCTGCCTTGACGCTACCATAATGTCTGCAAATATTTCTATACATTTCCCTTCATTTCTTTTGCACAAAGCTCTGCTGTGCATAAAATTGACATTACAGATGTTCTCAAGCACTGACCTTTCATTTTCAGTTCGACATACAGTCGCATTTGTCTTTAGCTTCCCTTTAAAACAAACACATGAAAGCATAACACTGCACCATCCAGTTTAATATATAAAGCAGTTATACAGTGACAATCATTAGAAAAAGAATATTGATGCTTACCAAGCCACTTGTCTTGGCACCAAGTTTGTCGGCCAGGTGCGGGTATTTCTGCACCAGCCTTTCGGCTGCCGTTCTATAAAGTTCCCGTGATGGGTACCTGTAAGTAAATTGTTGATATTTTGATGCAGTGCTAATGCTGCCTGGCAATAATACTTTTGAAAATTATCCCAAAGTAAAGAATACTGAACAAAATTCCTGCCACCAAGATGTTGAGCCTAATTGAAAGATAGGGTGCTGTAATGAAGACACCACCCTGCTTTCACAAAGAAACTAGAGGGCAATAATGATAATGTAGAGTCTAGTGGCTGAACCAAGAAATAGAGGAGGTGCCATTTGGCAACATTTTATGCACCGAAAACAAGCCAGCCAACAATGCCAGCCGTCGCCCGCATTTGTCGATTCACTCAGCTCCCATTACGGTTCTCAGCCACTACAAACAAAACCAAGATAGAACAATGCTCATGGATGGGGTTAAGCCCCTAAATAATGGCGCATGTCTCATTGTCTTTGTGGAAAGGGAAAAGTGAAATGTGAAGGAGAGGTCAAGAGATAAAGTAGGACAGGAGCATGCACACACTGCAGGCACTGTGGTCAATCTGATGTCACAACTCGCGCTGGCATTCGGCCCACGCGTGCTGGCAATCCATCAAAAGTATAGCAACCAGTTTAAAAATAGATGAAATAGATTATGCTTTTGGAAACAGTTGCATCTTCCAAGTAGACTTTCGATTTCATAGTTCTTTTTTAACATTTTACAATTTTTGTTCAGCATTCCATTAAAAAATTTATCACCCGATAACAATCGCAGCAGGGAGGAAACACATTGTCAGGCCTGCATATAAAACACATACCAAGCTAGCTTGAAGCATTCTTGAAAAAGTTTATCGACGATGGCGCGTCGAACTGGCCCGCTGATGGGCGTGCCCCTTGCCAGTACCTCTTCGTAACATCCAAAGGACGGAAGGGCAAAGTTTAAATAGTCCCACCGGTCTTCCACGGGCACAGGTGCCTCAATCATCACAAGGTTTGAAGTACCAGCAGTGAAACCAAGACACATAAATGAAAACCATGGCATTTTAAGTTTCTTGAAGTTTTAATATGCAACATTAAAATACTATTGTAAAGACATGTTACTCCTTACGTGGGATCAACAGCATCGCTGCTCAATGCAGCTGCTTGGATGGTATAGACAGGCTGATTGATCACCTCATCTAGGGGGCTGGCGCACTGCAAAACAAAAAGGTGCGTGTGCAAAACTGCCTAGTTTCTACCTCAGTGGACACCCGTTGAAGTAAATACTACAGCCCAAATGCCTTTTTAATTGCCTAATGCATTTCATCTCATACAACAGTACTAAGACCTTAGCAAGCATGATAACTTATAGAGCACTTATATAATTATTGAAGTGCAGGTAACTGCTTGAACACTTGGCAGGTTGGATGTTCATTTCTGTTCTTTGTGAAAACACATTTTAATCATCGTAGCTGTAAACTGCTTGGACTGTTGGAGAACAAACATGTCGCAAGTGTTACCAGTATGCTGCTGAAAGCATCGCTACACTTGGAACGCCGGCAACATTATTAAAAATGTTTTCATCTGATCTGGTACTCTAGAAGCACAATCGCAGCATTACCACTTGTTTGCACATACTCTCATGCTTGTATGCTTGAGAGCATGTATGCATGAAGCAATGCTTATCTTTTCTTCACAACTGTATAATATGATTTCAACAAACACCATATTTTATTTAGAGACTTGACAGCATGAAACCATAGCTGTCACAATCACGAGGTTCAAACATGACTACTTCTTGCGTGATTTACCAAAGATCACACCACCTAATTTAAAGAGTCAGACAATCTGCCAGAATGTGCAATAAACTAGTGAAAATAGAAAGACAAAGTTAAGCATTCATTCTACAACTTGAATATGATATCAATTTATTAACTGCATTTGAGACACGAAATTGTTATGATGCTTTGTTGGAACAAAAGCTTTGGAATTGCACAAAAGAGTCGTTTGAATTGCTGGACATAGTGCGCTATTGTTTAGGCTTACCATAATTTGTGCTTTAAATTACCATCTGTATATTATTCATCATCCCTGCTTTATTGCGAGCTTACTACGAGCTAAAGGAGTCAATGCAGAGTAAGGGGGGCGATTTCACGGCAGTTAATAGAACCAGAAAGAAGATACAGAGCCACGGCACATGCACACACTATGCCGCAGCACATGAAAACGAAGTGCCGTACACAAGCTTCACGGACAAGGCCTCAGTTATTCATTAGTGTATAAACACTATTACATTCCCCTACCAATGTTTCAAGCACGAGTTGAGAGTTAATGATTGAGAAACATATACAGGAAATGTTTCACACTGTTTCTCACATTGTGGTGGCAGTATTAGGCACTATGGGAAGTAAACTTTCGTCTGGCCTGAAAAGGACAGATGCCATGAAATCAGTTGTTGGTGCCTTTAAGTTGCCTTCTTTGGCACCCAACAGGTGATGTGTAACATTAACATATCACTAAAAAAATAGCCCATTTTCAGGACATACAACAGAATATCACGAGTTCGATGTGTGGTATGAGAAAAGAATGTACATCAGTCAATCAGGCCGGCCTTAGCGCCCACCTGTTTACAGATGTGGCACACTGGAGTAAAAAACAACAAAAAAGTCACAGCTTCTTTTTTGACACTAGTTGTGAAAGTGCGCACCCCTACAACAAGCTACATTTGTACCTCCATGCAAGTTCTGCAGGCGAAACATTCCAGTTGGTGCAAGTACCACCAAATAGTTGCCCTTAGATAGAGAACAAAGCTCGAACGCACACATATACCCTCCATCATTTAAAGCTTTGCTTGGAGAATGTAGTGGTATTGTACAGGGCATAAACACTATAATGAAATGTGGCTCCCTATGAGAAAAGGTGTGTATCCCTTTTTCCACTGCTGAGCGATGTGGTAAGTGTATCAATGGTATTCATTTTTTTAAAGCAGCCAGGATACTCAACAGCTTGTTAGTAACATTATTAGCACTACACAATTTCTTATTCTCTTAAACTCCTGTCCCTTTTATGAGAAACCTGAGATGCACAAGAGCTAAATTTTTGGGCTTGGTTACGCGCTTACTATTTTCACTATTGCATTCATGTGAGGTAATTGCCAACATAATATTTTCATTTAAGCAGACTAGTTATAAGTGTAGTTGGTTGGTGCTTATTAGTGAAACTCTTCCTGCAAGTAACTCTAGTCAGTTGTAGATAAAAATAACACTTCTTTTAAAGTGTTTGAGCACATGCTAAATAGCAGCATGGTTCGCACTTGAAAACACCACTCACACCTAAGGAATGTGCTAGTATGCTTGATTAGCGCATTTGTATAACTTTGCATATGCACACTAAAAAAATCACAATTTTACTGTTGGGCGTGCCACTAGCCATAACTGTAAAATGTGGTGCTTTGCATAACCACAACACTAAAACCGAGCAAAATGTACCACTTCTATTCAAGTTTGAAATATGCAAATGTCCCAGGAATTTGAAGAAAACTGTTTGACCTTTCCTCGCATTGAAAAAAAAAGTAATGTTCACTTGCAAAAACATAGAAAAACATATAATCAAGAGAGGACAGACCATAAAATAAATGTTCTTAAAAAAATAAGGGAAAATACATTGGACAGTTATTGTAAAAATAAAAACATCTGTCACTGAAAAAATGTGAGGAAATAGAAAGGTATACTATATTTCAACATTCTCTTCAAAAAATTGTTCTAAAAATTAAATTAATCACTTGCTTAGAGCAATGAAACCTGTTCAGAATATTAACTATATATATTCAATGGCTGACCCATATTTTTCTAACATGAAAGCACTTTTTGATATTTTTCAAGTCCCTCAGGTCCCCTCACATAAGGTAGCAACAAAGAAATGAGTCAGCATCAGGAATTCATATACAGTTGACTCTCGTTAACTCAAACAGACCTCTCAATTTAGTTTGATTAATCAAAAGGTTCGAATTATCAGAAGTTCTCAAATATAAGACTCTGGGCGAGGTGACACCACACATTAAGATTAGGCATTGATTTTATCGAATTTACAAATTTTTAAAGCGTTCTTTAAAAACTAACTGCACACAATGAACAAAAAGCAAAGGTGTACGGTCCACAAGTTTATTGGCCATTTACTGCTAATCAGACCTTTTAAAGGAATCATGAATTGCCAACAGCTTCCTTGCTATATGTGTCTTCAGCACAAAGCACTCCATGCTATTTGAGAAGCATCAGAGTTTACCGTGCACGTGGTTCGCTTGAAACTATTTTTTTTTACTAGCAAAGCAGTCCTCTTTGCAGGCCTGAGGTGCTTATTCCTCATTTTTAGACTGTCAGGAATATAAGCACGCAAATTTTTAAATCGGAGTGGGAAAGCAGCAGATATTTCCTGGTACGGAAGTGTAAAAAATATGAATTAACCGAATGACAGAGTCTGAATTAAGAGGTTTTTAAATACATTGAAAGAATAGAGAGCCAGCCGAAAAATTGGATTCTGTTTTGATTTACCGAAAGTATGAATTATCAGGGTTTGAATTATCGCAAATCTACTGCACAAGATTTGTCTAATGCAACTCACCAACAGGAACTGAAGTTGTACTTTTAAAGGCAACATGATTTTCCAATGCAATTAACATTGAAGTACAGCAATCCAGGGTTTTATGACAAAATATGTGCGCTGCCAGGATTAGTCATGCCTATTTCTTTTACACAAATGAATGGTGAAAGAAAGGATTATCAAATACTGTACTTTAAAAGCATGTACAGCCACAACCACGTCTGTGTAGAGCACTCGAGCAGCCAGTTTTTGCTCTGCGGGCCGAAACCTTGAGGCAGTTTCGGCCTCTGAAGTAGTGTATCAAGAGCACGCACGGCGTAGATGTCAGAGCCTGATAATGCCCCAAAGTATCGCCCCACAGAACAACAACTGACCGTCCGCGTGTTCTACATAGACGTGGCCGCATCTGTACCGTAAACACCACATGATACCTTGCATTTCAGTTCTCATGCTAAAAACAGGGCCATTATATTTAAAGGCTGATAAAACTTTATAAGTATGCAGCATTTTCTTCTCTATGACTGATGCAAACAAGCCTAAACCAATGCAAGCATACAAGCCTGCGACTCTGCCTTTAGAGAACATTGTCGAGTACATGAGCGGGACTATTTGTGCAGTCACAAGGTGTTCAGCTGCCTCACCTGTCGCCTGGGAAGGGCTTCTCTAGAGTATGAGACTATGGGCGTTGTACAATGATGACAAGCTTCTTGAGCTCTCACGAGCTTTCCGCACTAGCATTGCAGCAAAGCTCAGCCTTCCGAGTTTGCAAGGTGCCTCAGCCTTTTGAGTTTGCAAGGTGCCTCAGCCTTTTGAGTTTGCAAGGTGCCTCAGCCTTTTGAGTTTGCAAGGTGCACTGATTCTAAGAGGCACTTTGGGCATCAGCTTTTACAGTTTCGGCTTTCTAATCAAATGTAACATATTCATAAATTTTTCATTCTAAGAACAAGAGGCAGAACAGAACTGAGTAAATATGGCATTTTCAACAGAACCTTAATGCAAAATTTATGTACTTCACACATCATTCCAGCAGTCTAAAGCATGCAAATGTTTATTACAAATACTCACATCTGCTTGTGGCTTCAACTTCCTGCACAGCTTGATTTTCGCCTTGTTATGAACAGATGTGTCAGGCTCCAAATCAATGAGGTCGTCCACCTCCTCATCATACATCTGGATCTATACGATATATTTCAGTTGTAGGTCAGTAAGAAGCTTCTGACAACACACAATGCAATAAATTTTTCACTTCTGAAGGCTACAGCTTACTTCCAGAAGCTCCTGAATAGATTAATTAAAACTAATATGCAGGAATGAATATAAGCTAGTGACCCAAATCAATTCCTTGCTATGCATATTGGTCGTGTATGCAGTAAAGTTTGCTAGATAATACTTCTGATCTTAGCTGCAGCAAATTGGTGCACACACATTTTGGACTACACATGAGAGATATATTAGCATAAAATTAAATAATGCCTGTATACGATTAACAAGAAGCATTAGAAAAACAACAAAGAAGAAACACCCGCTTCTTGTTTCTAGTCGTTTTTTGAGCTGCTGCTTGTTACTCGCATCATGAACCAATTCGCCCTAACCTACGAGTGTCTGTAGCCTGTGTAGATAGGCGTTTTTTTTTTTTGTAAACTTACTAAAAAAAGCTAGCGGCATAACTCTGTCACATCAGCAGGATTATTTCAAAATCACGACACTATCCTAAGGAGAAATCGCAGTGCGGTATTAATGTAGGAAGCTTCACTATCTAGAGACTATTCATGAGGGGAAAGGGGCATGTTCTGAAAGCTTAGAGGAGCCTAATCAATAACGCATTATAGCCATGCAAGAATTGTGTGTATGCCAGCACTTTCTAGACAAGTACCCAAAATTTCTGGTGGCATGCACACACTCATCAACGCGTTGATTTAAATGCATTCATGCCCTAGATTATTTTTATCTGTTTCTCGAAGCGCCGCTTTCTTGTATGGCTTTTTCGAGTTGTAATTCACTGTGTTCCAAGGCATTGTATGGGCGCGATAAATTAACAGACCCCAGCAATGAAAAATAACTTCACCACTGAGGTGCCTTTATTTTCCGGCAGGAACTCATAATACCGGGTTGAGTAGTAGGAATAACAGCAGGGTCCTCCACTCGGCGGTCCAATAAATTGCAACAAAGGGTGACTGGTAGGGTTACGCGAGGCCTTGGTAGGGTTAGGCGAGGCCTTCTTGGCCGCGGTCGAGTCGGCAGCTAAATTTCTCAAAAGCGAGCGGGGATTGATCGCTATCGAAAGCTTTGGCGCGGCACCGCGATATTAAGCTGCGAACACCAAGGTACTTACCAACGTGTCATCAGAGACAGAAGTCAGTGACGACAGTGCCAAGAGCAGCTCGTCCTGTAGCCCAGTCTGCAACTTAACTTTCTTCTTTTGGCCGTCCTCGAGAATGACGACGCAAGCAACGCTGGTTTCCATAGCTCGCCGCGGTTATACGAAACGTTTTTGATGATATATACTGCGAAATTCGTATGTCGGGGCCCGGAGCTCACATGCGCTGATCAAGAACAACACAACTATTGGCGCCAACTGGCGCTGAGGACTGCTGCGGGAACCAGGCTGCACACGCATAATAAAAACTGTCAAAATAGAGTGGCGCAAGTGGCTGCTGGCATTGACTTGTGAAAATTATCGGCAGACGTAACAACTCATAAACATGGCTCTGTAACTCATCTTTAGGCCGTGTTAGATATAAAAAAATTGTTTATTGTACAACAAACTCAGATCAATCTTATGCAACATGAACAATATTAGGCCTAATGAGAACGTACAGATAGTACAGACAAGTTGAATGTAGTGGTATTACTTGTAGTGATAATTAAAGAAAGGTGAAGAATAGTATAACTACGGTGCTTTTCTCCAGACCCGAAGGTAGCAGGACCGAATTCTGGCCACGGCGGCCGCATTTCCATCAATATACAGGCAAAATGGAAGAGGCCCTAGGGGACATAAATTCCAGAAGACCCCATTAAAAATCAAAACGAGCGCTTGAGGTTAGCTTTTTTTCTCCGTGTCAAGAAACAAACTCGGTCGATGAGCTTGTCAGGCTTCCCCAAAGCAAGCATGTACTTGAAAAAGCTAGAAGGTTCGTTATGTGAAGGCTGAAAAAAAAATGGCAACGAGAGAGTCTGCGCCTCCTCACTGACTAAAGTTCTAACACTTAATCAACACTTAACTTATTCATTCAAAGACACGTCTTAGGCGACGCGGAACAGCACGGAACTTTCAATGTGGCTGCCGATGTACTGCAGGTGCTGGTCTGATTTCAGTGTATAACGTAATGTTTCGACAGGCACTTTCCGGTAACACCGCATCCTATATTGCACCGACCAGTTCCTCCCTGCCACGCAGGGGCTTTCTAAACAACACTGCATTTCTAGCTATGACATGTGCTGTTATAACGTGAAACTTGGTACGGAGACATCATGCCAATCAAATGGCTGTTTCGTCAACGTGTTCAATCTGTTCCACTGATGGAAGCATGTATATGAACTCTGTGGCTTCCACAACTGGCCCAAACTTCCCCAGAAAAGAAATCGTGCTGCTCCAAACTGTGGTATTTGTTAACAACTACTCCGAAGCAGTTCGAAAACGGCAATGAGTCAAGACAAGTAACCTTAACTGAATGCCCAACCCGCAAGTCCTAAAGAAACCCAAAACAATCTGGACTTATCAGTAACTATCAGAATAAATATGCCACAAGAACGTTTCTGGCACATCAATTGTTTGATGACTTCGCTGTTGATGCTTTCAACTTAACTGACATGCATGCTGATCGACTATATTGGTATAAAGTCTAAAGGTTCTCCGTTCCGGCCGAAACGAAGGGTCACAAATTTTCTTTTGGCATACAACCCGCACCATGGGGGCCGTCGTTTCCCTCTCAAAAAGGAGTGCCGACCGGCTTTTTTTTTTCCTTTCGCTGCAGAGACGGTTTTACTTCAAAATCGCTCAATTCTCTCCAAAGTGCTACCCATGGAGCTACACGGCATAGTGGTTTAGCAGATTTCACCCGAAGGTTAGCAATACCGAAGCAGAACACCCCAGCCCGGCCGTGGTGGCATTTCGGTAGAGGCCGTGACGGAGACGAAATAGTAGAAATTTGCGGAGTACTCCACTACGCTGTTTCTGATAATCATATCGTAGTTTTGGGACGTAAAACCCAAGCAATTACAGCTATCCGTGGTGTCATTTACTCCAAGACAACATACGAAGTTATGTTTCGCTGGGTTCGCTCTACTTTCGATTTGTCTTTTTCCGTTCCCTGAAATAAAACGCAGTACAACGCTCATGGTGGAATTGTTATAAAACCACACTAGACACACTTTAAGTACTTCTACAAACTTACGCCACATTTTTTTTTTCTTTCAACTGTGGCGACATCTCTCGAAACCGCACGGGACGAAAGCTCTTTGGGAGCGATTGCGGGGCTGGTGCTGTCAGGTGTCCTCTGGTGCTGTGCGTTCTGCCATCTTCGTGTATTATTCTGTTGATTATACGAGAACTGACGAGCGCACGTGCTTTTCAACAAGCCCCTAGAGTTCCTGTGCGTTTTGCTGCGTTGCGTACTTGGAGCCAGGTTGAATAACTGCTTGGAGCCGCATTAGGCCTGGCGGAAGGTGAGTCGTATTTTGGCTGTTTTTCTTGTTCAGATAAGGGATCCGGTGATGCTGTAATCGATATAGAAATGCGTATTCCAACACGATAATATAACACCGTCCGCTTCCGCTTTGCTATTCACCAAAATGCAACGATCAATGAGCGGCTGAAAAAAGACGATAACGCTGGCCACAAAAGTAGATAAAAATGCAATAAGACGTTTCGCCGTTCTGGATGCGGAAACGTCTTACTTCATTTTTTTATTTTCTTTGTTGTGGTGGTGGTCTGCCTCTTTTCATTCAATGATTCTTTCCGACCGGACAGGCATACGTCGAAGCCTTGATTTCTGTATTCCAACGGGGATAAATAATAAAAAAATAGGCTTGTGTCTCGGGGATCTAAGCCCGTTTAAATTATTATCAATTAGGGAACCCTCATTGAACGGCGTTGACAGCGTGCCTGATAGCCAGTCTTGTACTCGATCTTAAAAGTTTCATCATAGTTTTCACTCTTCAAACGCCAGAATTCAATAAACTCATTGAGGTGAAATATGCCGATCTGACGTGCATGGGTTTCTTCGCGTTAATAGTGCATGGGAGGTGGGCTAAAGTTACATTAAATATGATACTTAAAGGTTTATGCCGAATCTAATTGTGCACTTACAGCTGATAAGTTCCTCAAGTACTCACCTGCAGGGATACGTGAGTGTTATAAACTTCGGAAAACAATGGAAAAATATTAATTTCCTTACTTTTTTATCTTGACAATCAGCTCCACTTTATATTCGGTAGCGTAAATATACATATTGCTTAATGTGGCAGAAGCTGTTATGTCAAAAGTAGCCCCTTTTCTTCTAGCCCTTTCAGATGCTGCGTGCCATTTTTAAAACAGTTTATTATATAGAACCACGTACCCCCGAGCATGAGGCACTATGGTCACTTGATAAGTATAGTACACAGCTTTTTTGTACAAATCATCATTGTGGTTGCAAAAAGCAATAGGGTGTATCAAGTGTGAAAACTGTACAAGCACAGGCTTCTTGTCTAAGAAAGCCAGCACATTCTCAATAGGGCTCGTTTTCCTCTTACATACAGTTGGTGGCTTGGCACCGGCTCTGTTTAAATGGTAGTAATTAAAACCTTCTCACAGTGCTCTCCATTTGAAAACCATTTTCCGACATATCCTGTCATAAAAGCAAATTGAAATCATTCAGTTGATGAAGCGACTGCCCCCAAAGGCGTTTGGGCTGTGTTCGATCCTTGAAGCCGGACGAATTTGTCTCCACTGAGAATCTTGGTGTAGAGAAAGTGGTTTTCTTATTGTCTCCTTTACTTGTTCCTTGAAAAACGCAATTGCATTTGCATGTTTTTGTTTTAGCACTAGACATTTACCGCCTCAAAACACAACTTGGAAGTTTAGCTCAGGCATGTTCCCTGCAATGGTCCCCGCAAATTGTGTGTTGTTTGCATGATGGCCATATATAAGAGCTTTTCAGCTTGCTGACCTAGTGTGGTGTTGGTGGTAGAGATAATAGGGAACTGAGAAAGCAGCTGTTTTCATTGAAATTTTGGACACGATTGTGAGTGTCTCTCACAATTCTTCAAAGTGATAAAGCGACCTGCCTGCTTATACATCCGGCACATTCTCTTCTGCATACTCTTAGTTGAATTGACAAAATCTACTTCACCTCCTTGTAGTTGGAGTGAACAGCTGAGAATCCTCAGGATCTCTTTTATCTACAGCAGCTTGTCTCAGATTCCTCTCATAACATGTGGAAAAAAGCAGTGCAATCAACACAGAAGGGATAGGCTCAGTAAGCTGTGGTCTGTATGTTTTCTTTTATGTAATCATGTTTTTTTTGCACTATTCATCTCAAGTCAAGTGATACAAAGGGCAGCCGGATAGAGCCCAGTTTCAATACGTTTGTATGGTGCACTGCTGCATTTGGTGTTCACAGCACTTCCACCATGATGCTTTGTTCACGTTTATGAATGTATATACACCGTAACTGATGTTGTACCCAGTGCGCGTGGCTATTATTTGTTCTCAAATCATTCATAGTCGTTACATCAATGGTTATTCTTCTTTTAAAGTTGTCGATGAAGCTGAAATTGCAGGGAAAAGATGAATCATATGGCACGGCCAAATGGCACTGCCATGTTCAATATTTTACAGAATAGTTTTATGCAGCTTCCCTCTCACATGCATTTCACTCCACAACTTCAAGAAATGGAGAAACCATGTGAAACCTTGAAACCGGCAGCATCTGTGACATGCTTGGAGGAACCAGTACTAGTTCGTAATGTACACAACTGTGCAGATAGTATCCGAAAGAGTGCCAGTACCATGCACATTATTTGATTTCTATACTTCGCATGGGGCTTCTAAAAATTAGTTTGCATTTCCGTAACTCCAAATTTTAAAGCCCCCGGGCATCTGCCTCTTTTGCTTGTCTAATTTAGGTGTTTTAAAAAGTAAAACGGAGCACATGAGCTGTCACCAGTGTGTTCAATCAGAAAAGTGGTTCTTTATTTTTAAATGAAAATGATAGCACTATCCTCTAGTACATTGTTCTATAAAAATAAAGAACCACTTGTCTGATGGAGTGTGCCAGCATTCACTTTTGTGTAGCTTGGCCACAGCTTGTGTGCTCTGTTTTACTTTTGAAACACCTGCACATAACATTGTAAGGTATTGATATTTCATCCTCTTTTCATTCCAGATGGATGCAAAGAATACATATACATGTGTCCGCTGCCAGCACCAGACACATTCTTTCGCTGCCCTTTTTCGGCATTTTTGTGCCTCGCATGGCACATAGGACGGCTGGAGGTGCAACTTGGAGGGGTGCATGAGAAAGTACAGACTTTATAGTTCATTTCGCAAACATGTCACCCGCCATCACCAACATTTGTTCTCCTCAAGCATCAACGAAAAATCTGTGGACCTGCTGCTGCCTGGCACACATGATGGAGTGGATGAGACCATCGAAGAATCCATTGAGGAAACTATCGAGGAAGGCAGTGCTGAGCCTGGTAATAATATTATTAGTGCCAGTGATCAGTGCGTCATGCATTTGTCTTCTCTACTTTTAAAATGGCAGGAGGGCAGGCAACTGCCGGAAAGCACGATAAATGAGATAGCTAATGATTTGATCAATTTCACCACCCTTTGTAAAGAATCACTAAATTCAGATGCACTGATGCAGCTCGGCAGCAAATTGGGTAGGGAGAACCATTGGAAAAGTTTTTTTGACTTTGTGCCCTCTAATACTATAAATCTGTCTAGGCAATGTAGAAGTGACAACTTTGAATATGTTTCAATATTGGAAACAATTAGAGCTGTTGCAAGAGCTCGTAATTTATTTCAAGAAATCAAAGAAGGCCACTCAACCCTTCTATATGATATGTGTGACGGCGCATATTATCAAGGACACAGCGTCTTCAAAAATGCCAGCAGGAATAAGCAAATTGCTCTGCAACTATATTTTGACGACTTTGAAATTTGTAACCCCCTGGGCAGTAAACGAGGAAAGCACAAGCTCTTGGCTGGATATTTGACCATCCTGAACTTTCCTGCAAAGTTTCGGTCTAGGACAACTGACAAATACCTAGTCCTTTTTGTAAAAAGCTCCCTTGTAGCCAAGTACTCTTTGCATGAAGTTCTCCGGCCAGTCGTTCAAGATCTCCAGGCACTTGAAGAAGTTGGCATTGAAATGAATGGCGAAGTACTGAAGGGGTCGCTTTTGTTCGTGTGCGGGGACAATCTGGCTAGCCATCAAATTGGTGGCTTTCGGGAATGTTTTTCATCTGGGTCTATCTGCCGTTACTGTCTGGCAACGAAAGCAGAAATTAATGAAAAGTGGCATGAAGAGGACTTCAGCATTCGAAATAAGCAGACACATGATCGTCACATCCAGCTGATTCAGCAGGACCCAAGCCTTTCCAGCATTTACAGCATAACGGGTAAAAGCTGCCTGAGTTCTTTGGAATCGTTTGATGTGACTCAAGGACTGCCACCCGACGTCATGCATGATATTTTTGAAGGAGTAATACCATTCGTAATGAAGCATGTCATTCGGCAGATTATAAGAGATGATATTCTGACCCTTGAAGAGTTAAATGAGAGACTTGCTGCATTTCCCTTTCGAGGACCAGACAAGAAGTCCAGGTTGCCTCCTCTGACACGGCAGGCAATTTTCGGAACAACCACCATCAAGGGGTCAGCCGCAGAAAAGCTATGTTTTTTTCGTTTTTTTTTCTTTTCTTGTCGGTGACATTGTCCCAAAAGGAAATGCAGCGTACGAAGTCTATCTTGCATTGCGTACTGTGGTAGATATAGTTCTGGCTCCCCAAGTATCCCACAGCGCGTGTGCTTATTTGAAAGTGCTCATTGAAGACTTCTATTATGCCTTTAAAGATACTTTTAACACAGTAAACATAATACCAAAGATGCACTACTTAGTTCATTACCCTAGATTGATGCTTTTGTATGGCCCTCTGTCAAAGCTCTCTTGCATACGCTTTGAGGCCAAACACCAATTTTTCAAATCACTTTCTAGGAAAACTCGCAACTTTAAGAACATTTGCTCAACACTTTGTCGCCGACACCAAATGAAGTCCATGTATGCATTGTCTCAACCCTTGGATTTGCTGACTTTTGTAGGAAGCAAAAAAGTGGATGTTAACACATTGCCTGACCTCTTGCATGATAGGCTCCAGGACTTGGTTTAGATTTGAAGGGCATGCATTGTATGACCTCAATTACTGTTGCTGAAAGAACACTGTGTGTAGGTTGTGTGATACCCATCCATGTAGCAAGTGATGACTTGCCACATTTTGCTAAAGTCACATTGATAGTTTTGTGTGACCTGAAGCTGTTTGTGGTTGCCTCACTACTCAACACAAGGTATTTTGATAATCATTACCATGCTTTTGCTGTAGAGGACACAACTCACAATGTTATCATCGAAGATGGTAATCACTGTGGGGAGTTTTTTGAACTGCTGTACGTGTACAAAAAAAAATTTTAAGTTTATCAGCCGTCGCTCTGCTTTCTTCACTGCTGCAGACTAGTAACTCCTGGCATTATGTTTAGCTACACAGAAATTCTTCAGCACTTTTCATCACTGAGCTTAGTAAATTTTGTAATATTTGCGTGAACATTGCATTGGCTATGTTCACTATTCACATTTCTGGAGGTAGTCATACATTAGAGCTCAGTGCTTGTTGCTAATCAAGCAAAATTTATACAGTTGACTGCCATTTTATGTAGATTAGTCCTGATAATTCTAACTGCCCTGTATGTTTTATGATTTAAGTGAGTGCTGCACCAATATTACAATTTTCTATTGTGTGCTTCGCTATGTCTTTTTCTCCAGAAATTGACTCCACTGGTGGTTCTCTGGTGGTTACTGAATGAAATTTTTGTTGCCTAGACTTTCAGTATAATTGAAATATTGGGCCCTCAAATATATAGAGACAACCTTCATTCAATGCAGAAACTACAAGAAGATATATATTTTGATGCATTTTTCACATACTACCACGTCTAGCAGTCGAGCCACGAATTAGAGCAGGTGGCACTTGATCACGCCACAAACGCCCGAAATGGGCCAGCCAACAACGCCAGCCCTTGCCTGCGTCTCTCAGCTTGCTCATCTCTCTCTGCGGTTCTCAGAAGTGGTATGAACAGCACCAGCAGCGTGCATGCTGACGCATTAGTCCTCAGAGCGTGTAATCTCCTCTGCCTTGATTTCCTTCACCCTTTGATTCAGTCTACGTGCAACGACCACTGTGCCTTCAAAGACAGGCCTACACTTTCAACTTCACACGTGAATACTGAAGTGCCCAGATGCCATCACTTGGATGTTGTAATGGTGCTCACAGAGCCTGTCATTCAGGCAGTGTTCTGTTTGGCGCACGTGCCTCCTGCTACACATGGGAGGGATAGCATACGCAATGCATTTAACCTAAGGCACAAACTTATGCCTATGATCTGTGTAGCAGCTTCATTTCTTGTACACCCGAGAAGTCTACCTGCACATGCCAAAGAGCTTGTCAGGGACCGAAAAAAACCACCTAAACTCTAGTCCTTTCACCTATCTTCTTTAGCCTGTGTGAGGTGCTATGCACATATATTACCACAACTGTTTTACTCCTATCTTGTTCCTTCGATCTGGCTTGGTGCTCTTATGGCGTAAGATCCCATCCCTCACAAAAATGATTGAGTGATATGTGGGGTTTAACGTCCCAAAACCACTATATGATTATGAGAGACGCCGTAGTGGAGGGCTCCGGAAATTTAGACCACCTGGGGTTCTTTAACGTGCACCCAAATCTGAGCACATGGGCGTACAACATTTCCGCCTCCATCGGAAATGCAGCCGCCGCAGCCGGGATCCGAACCCGCGCCCTGCGGGTTCTGTAGACGGACAGTTGGGCATGTAGACAGCTGGGCATGTAGACGGACAGTTGGCTTCTCTCAGTGTTGACAGTGGTTCTTCCTGTTTTTTACTTTCTTTCTTTTCTTTCTTTTTTCGTCTTTTTTCTCTCTTTTTTTTCCTTCTTCCAGTTCCCTCTCACTCTCGCAAACGTCTTTCAAGGCGAGAGGGACGCGGCACCAATGAAGTTCATGTCAGTATAACTCATCCCCTGATGAAGGGAGGTCCCCTCCCGAAACTGTTGGGAAATAAATATATTTATCCTTGTTGACAACGCTCCCATTGTGACATATCCCATACCTTCACGAAGACTAACTGGCCCATTGAATTATTACTCCCACTATATATATATATATATATATATATATATATATATATATATATATATATATATATATATATATATATATATATATATATATATATATATATATATATATATATATATATATATATATATATATATATATATATATATATATATAAAGCTCAAGTGACCTCCAACATTCTTTAAACCCTGAAGCGCTTCCCTTTGAATAATTGTAAAATGCTTGCTTCCTGACTACACCTTCGGTAATTACGCAGAGCTGTTTTTTTTTTCGTCGCTGCTATCCAGAACATGTATAGGGCTTTCTGATTTTGCTCTATTGCTTAATTCCTTACACGGCTGGTCGCATACTTGCAGGTGAAACTCCTTACGGGATCAAATAGCTGGGCTAGTTTGTGGGACTTGATGTCAAACATGTTCGTCTCGTCTACTTGTTCCTCGCTTGTGTCGTCATTCTCTTGCACTACTTGCTGAAACTTTTTGCTGTTTTGCTACTCTGTGAGCCAATAGTCTTTCTATAAAAATGCGCGAACCATTTTTCTTCACTTCTACTTTCTTTCATATTTGTTATTCTCTCTTTGAACCTAACTTAGCCCTGAAGTTCGATCACCTCAAAACCTGCCCAGTTCACGTCATCCTTCGACGTCTGATCTGTAAAGTTCCAGTGAGCGCATAATGCGAGGTGATTCTAAACACGCACTCTGTAGGTTCTCGTCTAACTGCGTGCGAGTTTGAAATTCATTCTGGAGCTCTCTAAATAAATGTCGTTATCTTCTGGTGACGTTTTGGTCATTTATCAATTTAGTGGCATCGTCATGTATATCCCTAGTATACCACTCTGCGCACGGTGACATTTACTAAATATGCACATTTTCACAAACTTGTGTACCGATAAAACACAAGCTATCTAGTAACCTTTGCAATATTGACTTTTACTAAAACGCACGAACTAACTTTTAAAGGAGTGGTTGCGGAAATAGCTTTTAGTACCCGTCCACAATATTGAGTGTTCTTGCGTGAAAGCAGAGGTTACATATTACAGTACATGGCATACTGTTCACAGAAAATGGCTTGCAGGATATTTTATACGGCCACCGCTCTGACCCTCCTCTTTCCTTCGGTCTTCTTTCTTCGACGCATTCCAGGAGCATTTTCACTCATCGCATGCATTAATGAGCCAGATGCACCACAGCAACAAAATCATGGCTCTCCACTCTTTCACACTTCTTCTGGGCATGCCTCGAGTTTTTTTTTTCTTCGCCCAGCACTATGCACCGTCTATATACGTACGCTAATTCATGCGAGCCTTTGCGGAACACGTCACATGAAAGTCGCTTCCTGAAAGACACGGGCTGGCAGAATTGTGGTGGCCGAGTTCAAACGCGTCACCTTCACTGTTTAGAAGATGGAGACAAAAAAAAAAATCGGCAGATCCCACGTACTTGGGAATCGACTTTATGCGAAGCATGCGGAGGGAAGGTGACCGTGTTGCAATTTTTTTTTTGAGCGACACCTAATGAAATGACTCTAAACGTATGTTCAAATGTTGCACGCTCAGACAAATGTGTAAGAGTTGAAGATGTTTATATAACCAGTTGTTTGCACTTGCGCAACGAAGTCAACTGGAACATGCGTAGTTGCAACATCAGAAGCTGATATGAAGAGCTCATGCTCGCGGAGATAATGGCCCTGGACACTGCTATACATAAATAAACTTGAGTGCATGGCACCTAACCACAATTGGCGTTAAGGGGATGTGACGGCTGTATAAAAGGAGTACACATATGATGTTTTTAAAATTGCGCAGGCAGCACTGCAACCAGTTTAGACGTTTGACGAAGATTAGCCTATATTTAAAATGTAGTTTCGCCACGTGGCGTAGGTCTGTGGTAGAATGCTTTACTGCCACGCAAGAACGCTTGGGTTTGATTCCTGCTGGGACGCTGAAATTCATTTTTTGCATTCGTCAGGGGGTCCACGCTGCCTATGTCAGGTTTTTCTTAATACTTCACATTTATTCTACGGTTTAGTTGGGTCGGCACTACGAATGTCAGGTATTGCTTAACGCTCACGCGTTAAAATTGCCTAGGTGTGTTCTAGTCGTTGCTGGGTCGATATTAAGTGCCAATCACCTGTGGCACATACCCGCATACCCGCGGCACAAACCCGCCCGTGGGTGTGTGCCACTGTCTGTAGGGAAGTGTTTGACGAAGTACGCGACAACATTGTGACATTATTCATGTCTTGACCAGCGCGTCATATTCGTCGAACCATCTTACCCTTCCATGCTAATATTGGTTGAGGCCAAGTTAAGGAGGTGACTACGAGGGAACCAAACGTACGAGGCTAGATAGATAAATAGATACGCTCAAAGTCGCTGAAGTTCGCTAAGAAATGCTTCGCATTAAAAAAAAAGAACATTTGCGTATTCGAGGCGACTTCAACTTAGCATGCACTACGGTAATGATGGCTCCACTACGATCACCAATAAGATGTGGTCGACACGTCAGTATCAATGAAAACGTGTGGTCTTGTAACAGTGTCATAATATACGTGTCAAGCTATCCTCTCTTGGTTCAACTTCGAAGCAGCTGAATCATTATGTGGGCGTGATTACAACACTTGAATCATTTATGTGCTGCTCGTTCACTTTGACTGTGTGATTCCTATTTATCGGAATCGGTGTCATATGGTAATGAATACCAGTTGTAAATATATTACAGAGTTGTCTGCTATTTTCTTCACTCACAAATGTCGGATCAGCAATGGAAACCTCGGATGCTGTCAAAACGTGATTTTTACAAAACGTCGAAGCTGCTAAAAGCATTAAAAAGTTCCATGGAGAAATACTATTGCTCTTCGTGGCGCAGAATAAACAGTAACGTGGCATAATATGGGAATCGGTAAAACACGAAAGTACAACGTGTCTTTGAAGATGTACTTGAGCGTTTATTGTACATTGTTTCAGCAAGAGTAACGTATTGTAAAGTGATGTTAACAACGGCAACCAGCTCAAAATTGTCAGCGCAGACCTCAAACAGAAGGCACGCACGAAATCAGCATACACAGGATGAACGCGTACTAACAACAGTCACAGCTCGACACTTAAGCACGCTGAAAGACGCACGAAACAAGCGCACAAGTGGACAGGACTAGTGTGAATAATTGTCACACTTCCTGCGTCGTGTTTCAGCAGCGTACTCCTTTCGTAAACGTGGCCGCGGCAGCAAGCGAAGTGACCTTCGTACTCTCCCGAATTACGAGTCTGATAAGCGCGTGCGCAGGACTGATAAGCGCGCACATGAAACCACGCTCCGTGGAGGTGGTGCTTCTTTGAGGCGGCAACCTTTAGAGCGTGCCCAACGCGAGCTCATCGTGCCATCTCGCCACTGATAACGCAAATGCGCTAAGGTTGCGAAGCTCTGAGGAGTGTAAAACGGTGTATGGTGCATATAAAAGGCTTGTCGTTTGCACTTCAGGCAACGCATATTCCAGGCGTAGTGATTAGCACCGTGCGCTGAGAATCGAGAGGTAGATGGTTCAATTTTGCGCGCGGAATGCCTGTCTTTTGTTTTTTTTTCTTTCCAATCACTCGGTGTATTTTTCAGATGCGAAGCAGCTCTGACTAGCCTGTGCAACGCTGTCCCTCCGTACGAACGCACTGCGCATCGCAGGTGTTGGCGCCGTGCGAAGTAGGTCACGCCACTGCTGCACGTTGACGTAACTCTCTCCCTCACCTGCCATGTGCTTTCCGCGGCGCCCGCAGCTACCGCCTCGTCTGTTCGCCTGCAACACCTGCCGTAACCGCCACTTGCTACGCCACCGACTCATCGGTTCACGTGCAATAAACCTGACGCGCACCTAACGTACGCGTTGAAACATGTCTGTATGTGTCACCTACAAGACCTAGGCCAGCCATTGATTCAAACATATGTCTTCCAGCACTCACCGCAGCACCAGCGTTAACGCTGTTCTGCCCGCGACACCACTCTTGTGCAACGATGCTGCTTCGTATCCCATCATGGTTCCCTTCGGGGAGAAGGTCCCAGTTTTTCAACGTCACTTCCAGGACGGAAGTACGTCAGCGGAGCCGTGGTGGACCCAGGAACAAAACACTTTCGTGTGAAAATAGATATACAAACCACTCGCCATATGCCACATTGTCAGTTTTATGTATACTTCTAGCAAAGCCGAAAGAAATGTCTAAAATGATCGTGTACTAAAGACCTCGAGTGTGTCTGCATATTCGCCTATACGTGAATAATTTTAAGAATCCGACACGTACGAGCGGAATTACAAACAAGGGTCACACGCTGCAATCGCTTTATCTCTTCTCTTGTCTTCACGAAAGCACTGCAAGCTAAGTAGGGAGAGATGACAGTGGCAAAGAAAATACGTCACGCGTTCCTCGTGACCTTGAGCACTTTCTTCTTTTTTTTTACTTCGAATGCGCAGCTTTTTTGGTGTGATCCTGCGTACACGCATGGACACGTCACGGCCTGGTGTGGCGATCGCTGTAAGAATTGAGCTTGCCATGTTCAAATCAGCCAATGAATGATTGGTATCTTCCTACGAATGGTTTTTGAGCGTGTTCCATCATTCGTCGAAAGGAGAGAAAGCAATTTTGAGATGAATTCGATTATTTATTGCGAATTTCAGACCGCATGCTGCACTTCAATGTTCGGCTCACTCGCGTGTTTTCAGGAGCCTCTACTACCGGTCACCAGCGTTTTTTGACCATCCTTAAAAAGTGGTGCAGGGCCCCTTTAAATAACATCCTGGCTCAGCACCAGTGGGGGGCCGAGCACCCTCTGAAGCAGCCCGGAGGGAGCCTGAGCCGCCCAGTCAAAGCTGTCTTGTGCTTTTTGAGGACTACAGGCCTATGTGACCACCTTTAACTTTTGTGTAGTGCCACCGCTGCATACGCACCAGCCGATTGACTGACAATCCTCTTTTTTTTCTCTCTCTCTTTCTCTTTCCTCTCTCTCTCTCATCTTTATGCCCTTTTCCTATTCCCCCAGCATAGGGTAGCAAACCGGGCATGTGCCTGGTTAACCTCCCTGCCTTCCCTCTTGTTGTTTATCTCCCCCCCCCCCATCCCTATCCCTAATGTCTCCAGGTATACGCAGGGGCTCTTATTTTCAAAATTTTGGTTGATTTCACGACATTCATTGCTTTTTCACATTTCCCAGGCCATCCTTTCGAAATGCATACAAACCTGGAATGCGGCCGTAAAATAGACGGCTCTGGGGAGACGCACCCCACGTTTTCCTCCGCTGTGACTTGATCCTCGTTTTCCTCCGGTTTGACTGGTGAATCCAGGCGATAAAGTTACTGGAGACAGTGATTCGTGCATTAAATATCTCTTTTATTACAAAATTATTAATTACAGCACTGGTTCGTTGAACGCGTGCATGAGCACTTGCAGGGTAAACAGCGTGTCCACGTGGTTAGTGAAACAGTATTTACATCTCTCTCACGCTAAGTGTGAAGTATTGCCAAATGATCTGAACATTCTCGCTGTAATTGCACGCGAAACAAGTTCCAACAATGCACGCCGTCTTAAAATGAAATGTGGCGTACGTTATCACCTGAGCGTTTCGCGGTACACGCTATGCGCACGACAGTGTATGTCATTGTATGCAAACTGTTTGTTCTCCTCAGAAAACCTTCAGTTATTTTTGAACTTGCAGAAAATTATGCGGTTTAAAATGATGTGTTACTCTTGTGCCCTGCCCGCTATGAAACCGAGCGTGGTGGTCTGACAAATGTAAGATTACCGGCTTTATGTGCTGGTATGGTCCACCGGTAAGAACGACACTCATGAGTTGTGGTGACATCTGAAATAACTATGATCTGCACACGTCTGCTATGATGCTTCCAGTATTATACCTCAAGGAGTTTCCTGAATGCCTACGCCTTGTCTTCAGCGCAGTCTTCAGCGCACAGTCGCTCAGTGAATTTTTCGAACAGTGTCATCAGATTTTTGTTATTCATGGCTAATTTTATTATCTTTAAAACAGTGAAGTGCCGTAACACTGTGCGTTGTATAAAGGATTCACAGACGCCTTTATTGTGGAGTGCCAAGAAGTGTGAGCATCGCGGTTTTGTAAACTCTAGAGCTTATTTTTTTTTTTCAAATTAGCGTAAAAAAGCGTTGACAAATTCCGCATGACATTGCAGAGACGACGTGATTGGTTTATGATAAACAATGATACACCGTAAACAAACAAACAAAAAATGACACGAGACGTGGTGAATAACAAGAGCGAGACGAACAAGTATACAGGCCAAAGCTAGTGGTCGTTGTCAACTGCCAGGCAGGCGCAATACCGAACGGACTTGTCCGGTATCAGTGGGCATTTTTTTTTACAGCTCATGAACTCTTCCGTACGAATGACGGGTAGCTAGCTTCGCTCGAAGCCTCATCGACGCACGCGCTGCGCCTCAATGATAGGAACCGAGTGCAAGGGGCGAAAGAAGCAACACTGTAGGGAGCCCGCACTTCCGACACCTTGGGGATAAATAAGCTGGCACGCGGTGCACGACCAAAGCATCGCGAAGGCTGCCTCGGCGCCACTCATATGTGCCACTCAGATGGACGTGGTGCGATCGGCAACCACCTCCTTGTTGGTAAGCTTGGCCATGGCCATGATCTGGGCCTTGTCCAGATCTTCGCTGGTGATAGGCGGAGCCTGGAACACGTTCTCGTACACCACGGCAGCGATCACACCTCCGAGGATCGGTCCCAGCCAGAAGACCTGCACGAGAGACGCGGTTCATGATGGCATACCTGCTGCGGCAGAACGCATTCGCGCTACTCCATACAAGGGGTGGGGGTGAAGGGAGGTTACATTTTCGAACGTGGCTGGTGATTTTCGATAATTTCGCCCCACCCTTGGTGTTCAAAATTACGCCGCGCACATTGTGCATGACGCTCACTGCTGTGGGTCACAAGCGATGTGTGGCTCCTATGTATGTCCGTTAAAGGAACGCTAAACACCGTGAAATGAAATCATCTTCGTTTGATATTGTATTCCTTCAAAACACCTTTTTCGTGGTTCTGGCACGACAAATCAAGGTTTATTGGTAGGAATTGAAGATCAGACTTTCGTTTTCTATATAAAAGCCGGAGACACTCCGAAAACTATATAGAGCTTATTTCGTAACTTTGGAACACGAATTTGTACTATGCTTTCTTGTAGGTAGTTTCGGCCCAGGAAGCTTTGGAATGCTTCGTATATTTAATCTTGTGGTTCTTTTAAACAATATAGCACACTCATTTTCTTAACCATGCAAACAGCTAACTAAATCCCAGTAGATGATATCAAAATATATGAGACGTCGTGGCAGGCTTTTCAAAGGTGGTTCTACGCCACCATGCATGGTCTGTATTCTCGTTTTTTGCGTCTTTTTTTTTTTCTGGCCTGTCAACCTTCATCTTATGCTAAGAGTAATGATTGCCTTTTTGTGGAATAACTTACTAATTGAGCTAAACAGGGTCCCATTATAGGTCGTGAACACACCAGACAGGGTGTCACGAAAGAGCCAACTGTGGCACACCATGGGTGTATCAATAATGCGTCACGCGTTTCTGCAGCCTCAGTCGTAACGTACGTACCTGCTAAGGGCCCCAATCGATTGGCAAAGAGAAGCGCAATTATTCGGTTCTGTGTTGGAACAAGAGAGGTTCTTGAGCAGTGTTCGTGATATTTTTTACACTGCAGCTTTAACAGAAATGCATGCAGCTTACACCTAAAGATGTGCGATAATATTCTTTACGAAAATAGGATGCGCCCGATCCTCCCCTCACCACGGCTCGTTTAAACGAAAAGGTCAGACGCATGCGTTGCCAAAGAAAGTAAAAAATGGGACTGGCGTGAGCTTGGTTCTCGAGAAAGGTGAGGCGCACATATATAACGCTGACGTACTTAAACGGCTCGCGATAGAGGGGTCACAGGTCGAGCGCTGATGTCTAAACGCACTTCAGTTCTTGGTAAATGTTCTGCGTTTCCACCTTCCTCGACACCACTACCACTTTGCCTTCGCTGCCAAGGTTCCACGTTTTCGCATGCCTGCACTGCATCAAGAAACATGTATGCGCGTGACGCTGATGTCGGAGGTGCGAAAACTTGACTTGCGGGTTTTTGTTTCTAACTCGTCCGCATCTATTCTTCACTATATAGTGCTAAATGGTATCTGGAGTGTTTCGACAACTCTGTGCGTTAAACTAGTCCTCTTCTTTGCTTTTTATTTCTTACTAACCTTTAGCCCTATTTCCTGTGTATGCAGAGTATACAGCCAACCGAACACACATGTGGTTATCATCCACCATTGCCTATCTTTTTTACTCACTCACTCACTCATTTGGTGCAGCACCGTGGGAGGTATATATGCTGGAAGTTTAGGTTAGCAGAATGTGCAAGTTCGCGCGTCTCGCTCCTATACTTTGTCGTTGCAAACGTGGCCTCCGTGATTCGCTCCGGCTGTGCGCTATCCGAACTCTTCGAGGAGGCCATGGACGATATCAAACTAAAACAGACGCTATAAGTGATCCAGAATAGCCTATGGAGTCGTGTAAATAACGGGGTTCATTAATTTCTAAGGCGCAAAGTGTATTCATTTAATACTCAGTCTAAAAACAAAGCCTTACTCAGTCTACTAAAAAAAAACATGACCTTTAGGTGGTAAAATCATCGAACTGTTCCATGCCGCGAACGCATCTGCCCGTATACTGCAAGAATTCTCGCTGCTCTTGTAGCATTGCACCTGATGTACGAAATGGAATACAAGTCGTCCGCCGCGGTGGTGCAGCGGTTACGGTGCTCAGCTGCTAATCCGAAGGTCACGGTTTCCATCACGGCAGCGACGGTTGCATTACGATAGAAGTGGAATGCTAGAGGCCCGCGTACTGTGCTATTTCCATGCACGTTAAAGAACACCGCATGGTCGACATTTCCGGAACCCCCCACTACGGCGTCTCTCATAATCGTTTCGTGGTCTTGGGACGTAAAACCTCAACGATTATTATAAATAAAAGTCGTCGCGATAGGCACATGAACGTGCTAACGGTGCTTTGTACGTGACCATGCTCAAATCGCCAAACTGTACCAGTCACACAAAAACACGTATCATGGTCATTGTGCTTACCCAGTGGTCGTCGAACATTCCAGACATGACTGCCGGGCCGAAAGAACGAGCCACGTTCATGCCTGCTCCCGTGTATCGCACCTGGAACGACAGAACACGAAAAATGAGTGCACCGTAAAAAAGATTAGAAAATAGTACGCTTACCATTTTGCTATATGAAACATACCTCATTTCACATACGTTGCCAGGATTCTCATTCCTCTAAAAAAACAACTATCCTGAGTTGAATTCAGCACGTCAAGTGTATACCTGTATGCCACATATAACCGCAATGAAAACTTTACAAAGTGTTAAGAATATTTACACACACTGGCTTATTGTTGTTCTAGTTTCTTTTTGAAGATTATTCCCACAGGCAACGGAAAATTTGAACAGTCGGCGTCTGATGGCTCAGTTTATTCTGAACACTCAACAACAAAAAATTTGGCGCATTATCTCACAGATGAAACAAGCTGTGAAAATGACATGTCTTGGCCATGTCTGTATGTGGCGCACGTGTGCACGCGCGTGAAAGCGTTGCCTTCTTCTCACATGCCGCCAACACCTGAAACGATATCAACATATACAGACGCAGATCGACATCAGAGACAAGGCGTCTCGAACACGCGGAACACGGACCGTGTGCTATAGCGGCAAGGCCCGCCACCGAATGCGTCTTTTGTTACTACACGCGCATGAAATCGTATTTCCAAAAACTAGAGGTGAATATGTCAGGTATGTTAATATTCTGAACACTCAACAACAAAAAATATGGCGCATCAAGACAAGCAGACTACGAATAACATATTCCAATGACGTTATGAATTAGGGAGGAAAAAAACAGGAACGACACAAAAACGCACGTATCATCTTTCGTACATTTGACAGCGCACTCGTGGCATAGACTACGAAGTACTTCCCCAAAGTTCGTAGTAAGAAAATCATCTCGGGAACTTGATTCCCGAGATCTGATTCCCAGTGCATCTGAAGTATAAGAACGTAACGCTGAGGAGAAGGTCATCGTTGGTGTGGTGGTGGCACCCACGCATATTTAAAGTGGTGCGTATCATTATAAAGGCTATAAAGGATGCAAGCTCAATACAACACTTCACAAAATCATTTAGGGAAATTGTTCTAATGCGGTATCAATATAACTGATTAGCAGAATAACAGTTGTGACGCCACCAAAATCGGGTGCAGGAACTGCGGTAACGTTAAAGATGTACAGCCTCTCGCCCTTCACGTATACGTCTATTCAAGTATCACCAAGTCTGTGTTCACGATAAGGCTAACATTGTCAGTAATTTTTAATGACGATGATACGTCGTATTTATTGACGTTTATATTCAAGAAGCTTGTAGAGTTTACGCCCTTCAGCTCCACTTATTATTCACAATTAGTGACCCCGTAAATGCGTATTTTATCTCTCGCTAAATTTATGATAACAATGCCTGCGAGAACAATTCTATAGAGCAAGATAACAATGGGCACTAAATACGACTGCGAGAAATTTATGTGCTGAAACAAACATACCCTTGTGGTCATGTGTGCTTCGGACAGGAGTCGCTTCGCTGAGCACGCAGTTAATGCAGTTATTAAACAATTATACAGTTTGGATCCCTGCCGTCTAGGCTGCATTGCAGGACCGCGTGCACGAAACGAATAAGTGCGTTCGCAAATGTTGTGTATCCAAACGGCCCATGTATTACCCGCTACTACAAGTAAAATACTGTTTGCTTCGTCAAGGGTTTCCCAGACATAGAGGTAGAAAAAGAAGGAATGGCAATGGAAAAGCAGCCGAGGAATTGCGAAATAGCTATAGATTACAGACGCTGTTATTCTCATCCAAAAGCCCAATGAACGAGGCCATCGCGAGAGAACAATAGAATTCTAAGGTAAACGCCAGCGGCGGATACACTTTCCAGGCGGATATTTCTTATCACGAGTGGCGTTCGACCCTTGAAAAAGGAGGTTCATGACGATCTGAGCATACAGCCCGTCGGATTATTGCCGGCCGTGTATGAGCATAGCTAATGCTACTGCCGGTATACACGCCGCAAGGTAAGCTAGCGGTGGTGAAGGCAGAGAGCACTTGACGAGAACGATGAATCCCGCCGTGTCAGCAGCTCGGCCAAGGTTACCGCTCGAGCGGAGCCAGTACGGACGGAAGGTCGAGGTCGTATACCAGCGCTGCACTCGTCAAGCCTCCAATTCTTCAAAGCTGCACACCCTGTACTTTGAGCTTTCAACAATGCGCCACGAACGGATATGTACTTGGCGAAGTAAGCTCTGCAGAAACGATCCGTAATGCCCCCTGAATGTTACACGCTGACCTCTTGGATGGATTTCGCTTTTCCGGTCGAAGGTTTTCCTCGAGAAGGTCCACGTAAGACAGCGCTATAGTTGTAAAAAAAGTATTGTTGTCACCACTTCACGGCCGTGCTGCTAGCTATTATTCTATGTTCAAGGGCTTCAACGTCTTCGAAAGCTCATGCAATCAATTCATTTTGCGAAGAAAACGCGTCCAATTGCTTCATCAAGGTGGCAGTGTTCATATCGAGAACTGCATGGTATATCGCATTATTGCCGAGTAATCATGACGGGAAAGCGCGTGCGAAATCCTTGCGCAAAAGTATGTCTCTGAGTAAACGCCCACTCGCGCGAGGACACTTAATGTCACTCGGGCGGCGTTTTGCTGTGGCCTCTGGAACTACGTGCGTAAATGTCGCCCACAGCAACTGGCGGGAAACGACGCGGCTGGGTGCCAGCGCGCCGAAGAAAAGACAAGCGCTCGAAATTCGTGTGCTGGTCCCAAATCGATTCAGCCTTCTGTTTTGTCGAATGTGGTGGCCCTGAAGAGATATCCGAATGACGCAACAGCGGCGAGCTTGTTACGTAAACAGACTTACCTCCGCGTGATCATTTATTAATTCTTTCTAAGAACGCGTGACTGACTGCGCCTAAGGCACCCGACTTCTTAGATGCGCTGGCCGTATCATGCATGTTGAGACGGAGATTGTGGGCGTATGGATGAGCGTGATCTACCCAACAGAGCGAGCGCATTATCTCACAGAAGAAACAAGCTGTGAAAATGACATGTCAATATCTTGGCCACGTCTGTATGCGGCGCACGTGTGACACGCGTGAAAGCGTTGCCTTCTCCCATGCCATCAACACCAGAAGAGATATCGACATCAGAGACACGTGGAACGTAAACCTTCTGCTATAGCGGCAGGGCCTAAATGCATCTTTTATTATTATACGCGCAAAAAATCGTACCGCTAAAAACTAGAGCTGAATATGTTAGGTATGTTGATATGTTGTGTTAAAGTAGCTACGTTTAATATGTTGTTCGTTCTGTAAAATACACTTACAAAGTAATCGCTTTTCTTGTTTTTTTTTGCAAAATCCAGGAATTTTGTAACTGCTCAAAAGAGATAAGAGAGCATGATTTGAACCATCGATATTTAGTGAGGATGCCTGGAAAGAAGTATGGTAAACTGGGGCTGATATTTTCTTGTGGATTCGGTCAAGAGGCGAATTTTAGTACGAACGAACAAAGGTCAAAGGAAAAGAAGGGAGGTGGGGCTTCTCATCACATTGAATTTTCTATGGTCGACGCATGAAAGTTTCCTCAAGAGCCGTCATTTATGAAGCGAGGTGCAATTTTATCAATCGCCGTGATACCGACTCCACAATCGACTGCCCGGCGAAGTCCCTCCAAGAACTACCGCTGAACTGCAGGGCATGTATTGCTCTGTTCTGAATAGCATGAATTCACTCGCTTAGGCATTGAGCAGATGCAAATTGCTGATAAATAACACGAATGACAGCAGAAAAATACAAAAAAAACTTCATATTGTATGTGACAGTAATTGTGCCTTCAAGCGTCCGGCTGCAAACAGCGTGTCAGAAACGTGTGACGAATGTTTGAATTGTTAATGACAAAAAGCAAATTTAAACGCAATAAATTTCTTGCGAGTGCATTTCAGAGTGTCAACCTTGTCATTGCTGTTAGTTTTGTTTGTTTATTTTTCAGTGAGTTCACAGTAACGTGTGAATACATTTTATTTAAATAATTTAGCCATAGCACTTGCTGCCAATCAGCACTGCTAATTTTGGTCAACACCACAGTTGGCATTCACCATATGGAGCAATATTAACTTTATGATGTAGTGCCCACTACTAGGAAACAGACTTGGACATACATACTTATTTGATTTGTCTTTATTAATTTGTTTACGATGACATTACCGTTTCTTTCATTTGTATACCTATAGGTACAAAGCGAATGACTTAAAATTGTGTGTCTTTTTCTGTTCAACTGCTTTCTGTTTTGAAACGGCTCCAGCAGTGAAGCCGTTGGTAAAGCGTCATTGGGTGATAACGGCAGGGAAGAACAACCAAACCTATAGTGAAGAGGTTTGTCATGATCGCGAGCCATCAGTTCCCACTTAAAACTGTACTAATAAACTACCCTAGAGACTCGATAGATAAATCAATAGCAATTGTTCTGAAAGGAACACAAATTTCGACACCTTGAAACAGAAAGGTGAATAAAAGGAGAGAGAAAAAGTAAGCCCATGAGTGGGAGTAAAAAGCAAGAATGAGCAATTGTTTGCTGCTCTGTTACTTCGGTACATAATTTCTTAGTAACGAAAATGCATTACATTCGTTCGTCGGGAACGTTTTGTTACGATCTTATATCGCAGCTGATAACTATACAACGAATCAAGGCCATTCATCGCCTTTTCGTTTGAACTGAAGTTGCATCACGTCCAGATTTGATCTTAACGCGCTACACAGGGGCAGCCCTCTCGCACGTATACGTCCTTTCTCTGTTGGTCTCGCAGTAATCATTCTCCACGTTCAGTGGTCATCAGACTTAGTTGTTTCGTTTTTATTTATGCCTTGTATCAGTCGAAAAACCACACCTATACGTGCATCATTATTCGCTCTCAGACTTCGTGTGCAACTTGCACAAAATGCGTGAAATCATCGTGCTCGCAAAACGAACGAGGAAAGCGCAACACCTTCTCCCCGTCCGAAGAAGCCTCTTCTTTCATTCCGCACAGACGCAATTGTGCTAATGTCCACCTGTCTGGAGTAATTGTGATTGGCTGCGCAGTGAGCAAGCCTACATATGGACAGAGCTGCTGCAGCCTGCTCGGATTGTGCAAGCGTCAGCATCCCAGAGCAGATTCACGCTAACCACTGCTTCCCTCTAGAAGTTTCCCAGAGTGCATGTCTTCTCTCTTGGCACCGGTCCCTCTAGCCACGACTCGGTGACATGTCGTCCACGCAAAAACAAAAAAAAAAAAGGAAGGCGATGATGACTCTAGAAAAGCTCGTCTTTTTTTATTATTCGCAACTGTGTTTGTTTGTGGGGCGCTGAATGAGTGCGTCCAGGAAAGACGAACAACGTGGTCGTAGCGAAAAAGGGCTTACAAGCGTCGCGTGCTTGGGCAACCGAACGGCTGGGCGACACCAATGAGAGAAAACCCCACAGACGCCCCTTTTAGCGATTCAAGGACACCGCTTGTCAAGTACTTTTCGCTTCAGCGTGAATGAACGCCAAGGGAACACCCCCGCAATTGTGTGCAACTTCAGCTAACCATCATTTCTATTATTATTATTATTATTATTATTATTATTATTATTATTATTATTATTATTATTATTATTATTCCTTTTTTGCGAGGTAGCAATTTGTTCAGAGATATTGAGACACCTCGTGTGGTAGACTTCTCCGATTGCGCCGGCTCATTTACACATGAACACGGTTTCAAGAAGCCTCATGTGCCGAGAATTTTCGTCCCAACAGAAGAACGTTCTCTACAGATAACGAGATACACGCGCGACTTGAGGAGTGACGTCAAGCGAGTATGTGAGGGCCTTAATGAAAGCCATGCTCCTGAAAAGATGAAAAAGAAAAGATGATGTGCTACCTCGAGCCTTCATTAAAAAGGATGAGCTCTTGCGCAATTCTCGGCTCAAAGCGTCTCGGCACGACTCATTCATTCACTCTTACAATTCGTCTTGGTACATTCTGGAATTTCGCTCAAGGAAACCATAATCTGTACGTCTTCTTGCCGTCGACTTCGCCATTTTCGTCAGATAAGACAATGATGCGACCGCCGTATATATGGGCTGTATACGACAGCTCACATACTCGGTGGTCCATCGTCATCATCTAATATCTGTTCTTTTTTTTTTTCATCATGCATGCCACCACCATCCCCATCGCACGCGCTTCTACACTTATTTGTGGGCGTTTGAGTCGACTATCCTTCTAAGCGAAGAAGGCAGCACCATCTGTATACATAGTGTTCATGTGATGTCACTTCCACCGTGCCCCGCCGTGGTGGTCTAGTGGCTAAGGTACTCGGCTGCTGACCCGCAGGTCGCGGGATCGAATTCCGGCTGCGGCGGCTGCATTTCCGATGGAGGCGGAAATGTTGTAGGCCCGTGTGCTCAGCTTTGGGTGCACGTTGAAAACCCCGGGTGGTCGAAATTTCTGGAGCCCTCGACTACGGCGTCTCTCATAATGAAATGGTGGCTTTGGAATGTTAAACCCATCATAACAACAAACACTTCCACCGTTGTCGCCCTCTCCCGCCATTCCGGTTATCTCCCTGGGTGTCTACAGCAGTTCGCGTGATGCATCGTGGTTTGTTGAGGGCGCGTCATCTGTTTCTGTGCGCGATCATGAAATAGAAGCCGTGCTATTTAAAATGCGGAGCATTTCTTCGAAAACTTCAGCAAGTTTGAATCTATCTATCTATCTATCTATCTATCTATCTATCTATCTATCTATCTATCTATCTATCTATCTATCTATCTATCTATCTATCTATCTATCTATCTATCTATCTATCTGTCTGTCTGTCTGTCTGTCTGTCTGTCTGTCTGTCTAGCCACCAACGACTTTTATCTCTCTTGGCCGTTTGAATAATAGGATCTATACCAAATTTTTTATGGCATAACATAACTGTATGACGAGCATAAATGACTAGTCATAACATGAAAATCATGACGCGTATTTCATGACTGTCATAATTTACATGTCGTGATTTTGCTGCTCCTGCGGTGGTTTCGTTCACATGACATATCGCAAAGCTGGTATCATATGACATGACCGCATGGCGAACATAAGCGGCAGGCCTTCACGTGGAAATTATGACATGCGTGTCACGTGAGAACATGACTACACGATGCGCTACATGAGGCTCGTGATGCACTCGCGGTCGTTTCGCTGGCTTCACATAAACGAAGTTTGGTATTACGGGACGTGAATAGACGACGAAGGTAAATGACATGTCCAAACATGATAATGATGATATGCGTGTCATGTAAAACGGGATTGCATTCTACACTCATAGCGCGCTCGTGGCCGTTTCGCTAACTGCACATATATTCCAAATTTGGTATTACGTGACGTGAATGGACGGCGAACACAAATGCCAGGCGCAAACATAATCATGGCATGGAAGTCATGTACGGCACAGTTTACGTCCGCCTCGTAACGTTGTGCTAATCTTGAAGTGGCAAATCAACCTTCCTCATTCGTGCTTCGCATATCATCGATTCCCACTGTATGTGGTATGTGCCAATTTTTCTTTGTCGTACTTTAACGAGCCGATCGGATCAGGAAGGCCGAGCTTGTTCACTCGATAAAAGACGAGAAAATCACGACGTGTGACACGCATACCAGCCACCACGTAGTCCGGCTGCCCACCACGACCTACGAGGGCACATTATCTCGCTTTCACTACGAATTGCGTGGCTCGAGAACACGCGAAAGCCCTAAGTCTCTCGAGCCGTAATTTTAAGAGTGGATGAGAGAAGCACAGCAGCTCTCGTCGAAAACGAGTCATCGTGTGGAGCTAGGCAAGTTTACAGACGATGTAATATTGATAATTTTTCAAATACATCGCCGCGGCCCACGCCACTAAAGTAGCTCATGTAGCGCAGCTCTCCAATTATTTTAAACAGTGCTGATGTTGAGGCTCTTTAATAGCAATTTGTGGAAACAGCCGAGTAAAATATTCTGCGAGGTAGAGACTTCGCATGCTGCGTGCAGTGGTAATGCCGGTCACTTTTTATTTTTCGCGTATGTCTTGACACTTTTTTTCTTTGTATTTTACTTTTGTTGTTGAGCGCTAACGTACAGTGGAGTCCCTGAAAATTATGGAGACTGTTTCGGGGAATCAATCGACTAATGTTAAAAAAACCTGACTTCCCAACTCGAACCGATCGCCCATACTTCAAACTGCAAGTGAGAGAGAAAGAGAGAGAAAACATTTATTGAGTAACGATTGTGAGTGAAGGTGGGATGGTCTCTTATTCCAGGAACCCTCTGGCCTGGAAAGCCCACCGTGCTCGAGCGACAAAGATTATTTCACATCCATTTTCAGAATGTTTCAATGCAATGCTTGGATACCCGCGATGGTCATCACGATTTTAACCGCCTCCCTGACACGCTGATTGTGCACGCAGTGGCCGCGGACAAGTTTGTATGTACAGCGTTTTCGTAAGCTATCTCTGTTTGCAGGTAAGTGACTGGCTATGGCAATTACCCGTAATGAAGTTACACTTGAAGACGCAAATATCATCGAGTTTCTTCAAGCGGCTTTTGTTAATCTGCGCCAGCCAAACACGCCGGTGCTTGTCGAAAATCGCAAGGTGCATTCTCAATTTTAGGTAATAACTTTCGGCAAAGAAAACCCCCCGACGTTTTGCTCCCTCTTCATGTAAATCAACTTGCCTGACGAACAGCTGATCATTCCTCAAACTTGCATCCTGAGGCAAAACTGAACGGGCGCAAGCACGAGGAAACAACACGGCAGCGGTCCGCAACAGAGCGAGTAGGTATACGTTACTCAGACATGTCATTTCTGAAGTGACGAAGGGGCGCTGCGTGACGCATGTGCACACTGTGTAGACAGCAACCGAAGTGTGTTTCACTAGACCCCCCAAAAAACAGCTATTTCGGTCATCATAGTGGTTAATTAACAATACTATCGGATCCCTATAGACACAATACAGAGGGCCTAGCGGGACCGTTGCGAATGAACTGAATGGTCGACATTTCCATCATGCGACCGCAGCCGGTTGAAGTGACACATCGAGAGACCATCACTAGATGGCTCATATCTGCATGCTTCCAAGTTCTCCTCCTCTGTCTATGTTTTCGAGAATGCTGCCCCACTGCGCCCGCTCACATAGCCCTTTCTGCCCCCAATATACGTGAAAGTGCAGGTGATATGAAACACTCTTACATAAAAAAGATGGTTCTGAGAACGCCGTCAGATGTCTCCGTTTCACTATCGTTAACTGGAATGATCTTTCGCCGCGACTTTATATTGTCTTTATTGTTATGACGTCCCTGCTTACCTACGGCGTAGCAAAACGTCCATAAGTTTCTTTGCCGTTACCTGGTAATAGTGAGCACGCAAGCCCTGTACTTGGAATATTTACAAACCCCCAACAAGAACAAGTACGGCCCCTCCCTAATTTTTTTCACGCTGTACACATACGCGCATTATACTGGGAAAGTGGTGTCCCTTCCAACGAAATGATGACATCGGTACGAGGTGCCTTTTGGCTGGGGTGTTGGTTGCGACATCTGGTGTAATGCTCGAGGTGAAGACTCGCATTTATTATTGCTTACAGGCTTAGTCGTGGGTAATGTACCAACGGAGGGGGAGGGGGGTGTCATTTGTGAGGTGTGTATAGTATGCGGGGCATGTACAGATTATAACGATGAATCTCATGCAGTCAATTCACTCGGCTTTTAAGCCAGGATGAAAAAAAAAAAACAACTAGGGAATTTGTACTCCTCACTCAATATATAATAACGTCAGTGCTTTTTATTACGATTTCTTTGTTTAAAACGTGATCTTTAAATACATACCGCACTATTCGACAACAGTTGCTTGCGTATGGGTGCGGTGTAACTACAGCCGAGTGAAAGCGTTCTTGAACTAGACGAGCATGATGTCAAGGACGAACCACGTGGTTTCAAGAAATGATATTCCGCGTTGCACATGCCGGGGCTCTCAAGGGCTGGCAGCATTTGCACTCCTAATACAAAATCGTTAGGTGTGAACTGTCTGACGCCTCCAGACATCAATGGAGGGGAGGGTGGGTGTGGCGGTAATGCGGGGGCCTTCATCGCAAATAAGGCAATGCCGACCTCGGTTTCAATTGGGGTTGGCAGTGTATCTGGCGATGCGTTTCCCGCGAAATGTCATCTTACGACAGCGCTACAAAACGCGCTAAAGGGGCCAAACATGCAATTCATGATGTGGCGTACCTGTGGGACACAGATAATTTGGATCTGAATTCCACAGATCCGCAGTGGAGAACCTTGAGTGACGATCGTTTCTTGCTTTCGGCTCGAGAAGATGCCACGCGCATGTTCGCAGGCCGGAAGAGCGAAGTGTACGCGCAGAGGCGCATGCTCACGTATATATCACGGTCACTTGTATCTGTGTCGCGGAGCTTGCGGAATTCTTTCACTCTATGCCCGTTGATGAGCTTGGTGAAGGGCGGCGACCACGAAGCGCCTGCGGCAGCCGCAAATATTGAAGCGGGGGTCTCGTGCGTCTCTTTTTCGGTCAGCACCGTAAACGGACGCCATCGCGGCAGCCATGACCCACTCCACGAAATGAACTACTTGCCTATGCGCGCCCTGTCTACAAACACTGGTGCGTACCTTATCTACCTTGCTTCTCGAACGCTGGGATGCTATATGGCACGCGTCGTTGTAATCTTCCTTCTTTGTTTCAGTAAGAGCCTAAAACTGGTCCCATATATCTGCAGAGATGTGGTCTCAGCGGGAGTGGCTCATGAGCCTGATTAACTTTTCGTAATGGCGTTTGTTCCGAGAAGCGTGCCCTTCACTCCCTTCCAGGGACCTGGTCGCGTGCCTCTCTGGGTTACGCTGACTCAGTCCCCGACGGGCTTTCATTAACCAGCAGCAGGGTTCTTCCGGCATGGTAAACTAATGGCACGGTGCACGCGATGACAGAGTCACCGCGGCAGCGAGCTGCCGGTCTGCATGTTACAATGAACCGTAATAAGGGGAGCGCTTTTACGCGTTCGAATATTCTCGGAAAACCAGCATGGTTAATCACCTCCGTTAAATGGCCGCGCGCAGTTGGCTTTACCTGTCATGTGACTTAGAATTGACGGTTTTTTTCCGAGCACTTGTAGAGCAACTTCTCGAAACGAATAGCCACTGGTTGTGCGCTGCTTAGCTAGAGCGGTCATCGGACTTGCAAGGAGGAAAGAGTGGGCTCACGAGAAAGAGTTCAATGCGCTTTTTTTTTAATTTAGTCGGGCTTAGCATCAAAAAGTTATTCCCGGAATGAGAAAGCACCGCAGGGTAGTTATCGGAAACACCCTGCATATAGTTGCTGAAGACTTTGGCTTATTCTGTTCGCTTCCTGTTTACACTAATAGAAATGAAGTTGTAAATGGACCTTGAACCTAACCAGCAAGCTTGCTGCACCAATCTTGGCGATTCTATTATCTCACGAATGTGCTTCAGATTAAATGGCAACTGAAGCTAAAAGCTGCTTCAAGCATACGCAAATTCTATTAAGACAACCCTGCACCTTAGGCCGTTTCAGTAAGGAAGACCACAAAAATTATGTCTAAACTGCATTCGAAAACTCCTACTGCAATCCCTGCTCAGACTGTGGCACGACGATACCTTTCTGTGTTGTGCCATATTTCACTGTCTTCAGTCATCTCGTTCACAGAGATACACGTATTCTGTATGCCAGTCCTTTTTTACTGGTTTACAAAGCCCACTTGATTTGATATTTGCACTCCTAATCACTCATGGTCACTACTTTTACGAACCATTAATCAGGTTCCAAGCTTTTTCAGATAAGGGAAATGTTCTCACCTTATAACTTGATGGGACATTTTATTGAGACCTCAGTAACTGGGACAGTTGTTTAGCACTCTGCCTTACAGAGTATACAGCAGTAATACACAAAAAATTGCTGCCCGAAAAGCGGCGCGTTCCTGTGCACTGCAGCAGCACGCATTGGCTCGTGGGCACGCACCTGCATTTTACCGCTCACGGTTGGTGTTCAAAGCCATCAAGCGATGATGTAGAGTGGACGTCATTTCGCTATAGGAAGTGCAGCAAAAGATACTAATCGCGCTTTCTGAGCCCACCACTTGTTGGTGCTCGCAGTGGAACCAGTGAGGGGACTGCATCATCGCTCAGCGGTCGCCACGAATGGATTGGGATGGTGCGAGAGAGGGGAAAATAGCGTGGGCTGTTCGCGCTCGACACTGTGCGCGCCTCCGCTCAGGGCAGTGTTGCAGCCCAATTTGTCGGGAGGAGGGACCATCGCGCAGGCTTTGCCAGGAAACCACGAATAATGAAACGTAGCCGCGAGATAGAGGAGCAGTGCTACGTGAGGACATGCACGGAAGTGGTCCTGCAAGTTTGGGTCCGTGACCGCGCTGGTCAGGAGTGGCCGCACGCCAACCCTTGTTCGCTCTTCTCCATCTACCGGGTGGCCCCGCGTGAAGCGGGCGTCCATTTATAACTGAAATAATAACGGCGAGTCAGTGGAGAAGAGTTGCCCTTACCTTGGGCATTCGTTCTCTGCCTTGATAGAATTTTGCCGCTGTAATCGTCGGCAGTTGCTTTTCTCTGCGTCGTACATAAATCGTGCGCACCTCTACGGGTCTCAGCAGCACTGCTTAAGTAACAATAAGTGCTGGCGTGTATCTATACATGACGCACGAATTGCGAACGATTACACAGCGGAAACAAAGTTTGCTAAACTGTCGTCGCTTAGTGCTATTTCTTACCGCTTCTCAAGTCATACATAAATGGACCATGGAGGGCATCGTACGAATTCTTCTCTTCGCTATTATTAATTTCTGTACCAGAGCGACGCTCCCACATTGTCTTATTCGCGTGGCGCCATTGCACGTGTATCGCTTGAGTGAATGTTGAGTCATGAAGGGCCAAGGCACCTGGTGATCACGGGCGTCTTGCGCATTGCGGACATCCGGTGCCCTATAAGTGCAAGAACTGCGTTAAATCTGTCTGAAGGACACAAGCGAGATACGTTTTAGGACTTCCAATTTTAGTCAGCCGAGACATTTAATTTTTCCAGCCTGCTCTTTGTGCACCCCGTTCCTTTAGTTGTTCTTGCTTTCGAAACAGATGTACTGAGCTCAAAGTTAAGAGTTCGAATTCTTGTGCACTTCCATAAAGGCGGAAAACACCAACGCTCGTGTATTCGAAAACACATTGTAGATACCCTGCGCATCAAAATGAAGCTGTAGCCCTGCATCACGGGGTCTCTGATGTACTTGCGTCGCTTCGGGACATGGCACCCTATACCTATGCAGGAAACCCCACATCCGCCATAAAATTTGTAGTATTTCTAACATGTCTTTGTATAATAGCTCACACACGCACGCTTACACTGCGTGCATAAAAGCTTGCGTCGTGCAACACGCTACTGGAGTACCAGGCTCCTTTTGACAAATCTCTTCTTCAGGCAGATAGTGTGCTAGTGTGAGACGACATCGGCGGCGACGAACAAGATTAGATTACAGCGTGTGCTTATACGGGCAGGACGCCCACACACCCTCCCGCAGTTGCTGGGGGGCGAGACCGATGTTCTGCACACGAGTATGCTTCCGTTCGCCCGACCGATGGCGTAATCGCGCCTATAGTATGTGTCACTCGTCTCCCCCCCCCCCAATTTTATATTTCACCGAATAACTCGTAGCTTAATATGTCACAATAAGCTTTGTGACGTCGTCCGCTACTTTTAGTCCAAGCCTCCGCAGTTGAAACACCCGCGTATTACCGTGTCCGTACTGAAGGTGTAGATACATAGCACTCATGATTGCACCCTGAAAATTATTCGCGCCTGAAACCGCAGCTCTTATGTTCGATATGAATTGTGTGCTGTGCACGTATGAATTCGTTGCCGTGGGGATCGACACGCGTGGTTTGCTTGAGTGACGAAGCTTACCACACGTTGGACGTATTGTTAAACAACGTCGTGCCCTGTAATAATAATGCATGCTGACCAGTAAAACGAAAAAAAAATATGTGGTAATGTGAAAAGATCTCGATTACCTCCCCGCCCAGGGGGCTGTCATGTTTTCATTTAAAGATGCCACATCAACAAGCCCGCACTGTAACACTAGTTTATTTCTCGCCCTTATTGTGTACCCTCATCGGAGTTCACTGTTTGTGTTCCCGTTTTATATACCCTACAATTTTATCCAAAGAGAAAATAAAGGGTTAGTCTGCACCTGCGAGTCCTCATTGTCAACCCGGATACTGGCCGAAACTGTCAGACATGTCACTCGTTGTATAAAATGGGATGAAAAGAGGGCGTTTGCTCTATGTGTCGCTAAATAATTCTGCCGCCGCTTTATAAATGCCACCACTTCTGTGTTTTACTGTTCTGCCCTATTGGCATGCAGTTCCTCCCCGGTGTTATTACACCAGTCCAGGCTTAGGCTGACCTCGTCTCTTGCAGCTACAGACTAAAATTGTCACACACTATCGCCTCTGTCGTCTCGCCTCATTATGCGAACAAACGACACGAACACTCGCCCTTGAACCTCGGCTACATTTTCCGCGGCTTTGAATCTTTCGCTCAGAAGTATTCACCTGATGGATCCTTTTCTGTCATTCACCTCGGTGTACTAATCAGAGCCATCCTGATCTTTGTAATGTTGAATAATAGTAATTTAGTAACCACAATATGATTATAAGAATTGCTGTGTAGCCACTGAATGCAATTTAATTTTAAACACTTGGGGCCCCTTCCTTTAGCCTGCTTCAAAATCTAAGTACACGCATGTTCTTGCATTGCGCCAGAATCAAAATTCGGCGGTCATGGCTCAGAATGGAAACCAGGTTTTCTAGCTTGTGGAATGTCGAACCTCTCCCGCGGAATCGCTTTCGTTCCCTGCTTATTCGTTAGCTGCGTCCTCCCGCATAACCTCACCGTTTAATCTGGCTGATGTTCTTTCATGATAAAAAAATTGTTATATATGAGAAATGGTTCTTAGCTGTAAGAGGTAGTTGCCTGAAACTGTATTACAGTTGTAATTCTTCTGTTTGTAGTAATTGTGTCCCCTTGCACGCTGCCTTATGCATTCAGTACTGTGACGTTTGACTATTTTGTTAGACAAGAACTGCACAAAAGTTTGTTCTGCCTCCTCCCTGTCTACAGCCCTCAGAAAAAAAAGCACAAAGAACGATAACGCTAGCATATGCAAAGCTCCCACCCATGACTGCGTTTGTGAGCGAGTGCACTACCATGACAGTCGGCCGGTGCACTAACCCTGGCGAGGTCACACTCGGTTATGGGAATGAAGTCTTGAACGCATGCAGGCGACACCCGCAGTGAAGCAGCAGCAGCGGTGACCCGCGCGAATGGTGTGGTACCCCCGCTGCTATTGCAGCCCGACATTCCGCGCTAGGTGAATGGTTGGAAAGGGCAGCGCATGTAAGCAGCCGCGGACCGGTTCAGCCATCAACAACGCTCCGCGCCCGGCTTCACTTAAGCGCGATAAATTCCTGTCAGCGCGAGTTCGCCCTGCAGAAAGAAGGCAAAAAATAAGAGATCGACGACAAATGCGCGTGTTCTTTTATGCACCCGGACAGGCAGAGTGGCGCGTCCGCTCAGTCGCATATATCCGGACGCGCTTCGGCTATCAATAAGTTATCGACCTTTGGCCTGCACCACAGGCGTGGATGCCGGACGTGCGAGACGGTGCTTCGGTCTTCAAGTGAACTCCGCTTAAGTTTCGGAGGCACGGAGTCGTGAAGGAAGCAGCAGGAGATCGTTTAAGGTCGTGTCGCAGGTGCGCCAGTGCTGCGTCCATCGCCAAAACTTAGTTCACGGCCAATGTATCCGCTTTATAAGATCTCGATTAGTTTTACTCGATGCAGAGAGCACTGTGCGTTTATACACTGGCGGACGAATCCCGTACAACCGAATGTCTATATGAAACAACCCCCATCCACGCATGCGTCCATGAGCCTTGACGGGGGAAAACGCGGTGCGTTTCAATGTGTTCCGGCAAACCTGTGCATGCAGTGTCGACATATATTGGCGCAAACTGCTCTTCGGCAAGTCTTTTTCGTTATGAGTGCATAGCCCGACCTAACTTTGCAGCTCCATCAACTGGATACACGCAGAAGCAGCTCTTTTTTTGATAGCCTACTGTGTCCTTCATTGTGCGCCACTGTATACAGCGCAGTCCGCACAGCTGGGAGAACCCGAGTGTGTTTCAAGGCTTTCCTGTCAAGCGAGTGAGAGGAGCGTGGAGGCTGCAGCGCACAGACCAAGATTTTGCGCAGCGCAGTATCGCCGTTATATTTTCCCTTGCCTGTTAGCTCCGACCCCACGCGCTTCATCAGATGTTCGAAGGCGTGGTCACTTTTTTTTTTTACCGATGCATTTGAAATGGATGTGCACTTGACTGCAAAGGAAACTGGCGCCTCTTTTGAGTGACAGTTTCCCTCTGCAGCTCCAATGTCTAGCGCAGCAAACTGCCAGCACGCCACAGACTATGGAGATGCTGAGTGCGTAACGTGTACGCATTCGTTCATATCGCGTGAATCGCATGCCCATCAAACCTCACTTTCACGCTTTTGTCCTCCATAAAAAAACATACCGTACCAATTCGCAACGTTATACGTACGTAAGACTGTTGATTTCTACTATGACTTCACTCATATTTATATATAAGCATACCTGATGCACCATATGGGACGCGTCGTTAAACGTTCCCACCTCACTGCGCTGAACCATCGGTCAAGAAACATTTCCTGAGTGTGTGGCGATTGATGACCACAACAGCGCTCCTTAAGAAATTAAACAAAATTGTGGAATTTTGCGCGCCAATAATACGCTGGTTGTGGGGTTACGTATTATATTCGACCACCCGTAGGTACTTAAGGTGCAGCTATATTCAAACGTAAAGGCGAGCGTTTCGCTGCCATCAATGTGTTGCGGCAAAGAAGCGAACCTACGACCTCCTGGTTAGCAGTTCCACGTTAAAACCATCAACACCTCGGTGGGCCCTCTAGAAAATAATTTCCCTCCTGAATAATTGGGATAGACTGAAGTGATATCTCTGCAAGTAATGACAACGGCACTCTTGTGCGCTGTCACATATGTGGTGGAGTAACTCTCTGTATTCTAGCCGCTGCGCGGAAGGCCATTTCTCGTTCTTTGAAAACGCCCCTATGCACAGCCAAGGGTCGTGTCGGGGAACGGTTCGCGCATTACGTGCCCGTCGGATGTGTGCGATACGCGTTAGAGTCGCAGCTGCTCCATCACCCCACGTGACTGCGCAGGTCACAACCCTCGTAACGCACTGCCGACGCTCTCTACACGATACGTGGGAGAGCCGCCAATAGAATCATCGCTTGTTCCGGCTTGGTGACTAAACATGATGTAAGTGCAACTAAGGAAGGCCAATTGCTCGAGCAATAAATATTACACGCGCTCTTGTCCCGGTTCTTCGTGAACCTAGTCGTGCGCAAGAAGCAGGACGTGCTCGAGAGGTCATAATTGGAATGAAGCATTCGAGCAATCACCGCGAAGGTATTCACACACCAGTGAGAATTCAAGGACTTGGGTAACGTGAGAATTTGCGCAGGGCCTAATGATACCAATGCTTTGAAAAGTATGTGGAATCATCACTTGCAGGGTGATTTGAGCATCAACATCGGCACATGAATTTACCCGTGGACGCTACTAAAATTGTAGGGAAATTTTCCTTGCGTAATTCTTACAATGACATTGAAATGACCAGTGCGTTGGCGGATAAACCCAATGACAAAACTAGGCCGCTTCGTTCATCGCGTTTCAAAGTAGTTAAGCGCTGTCTCGGAAAGGCCGCAGTCAGGTTTCTCCCAAGACCTTGATCGTCGCGATGTCGATTCCCGATGGCCTAGCACTTTCGGTCGCCGGCCTGGAAGCGTTGCCAACGACGCTTTTGTGTGGCGCGTCAAAGCTTAGCCACGGCAAAGGAAGAAAGCTCCAAGAGAGCGAAAGGGGGGGGGGGGGGGAAATTGGCAGAACTGTCCACTAGACAGGGGTTAGACGAGTCACGTTTGTAAACACCCCTTGCGGGCGTCATCTTGCTGAAGACTTCCAGGCCGCACGAAGGGATGCGCGAAATACTGCGTGAGATGCTGAATGCTGAGGAGGCTGAGACGACGTCTCTTGGGGCTCTCTGGGTTTCCCGTGACGGCCACGACTTCTTTTTTATTTTTTTTTGTCTCCCCACTGGCGTCATTCACGCGTGTTCATTGAATCAAGGTTCTTTTTTTATTATTCACGTTGTCTATAGTCCGTTGCACTCTCCATCGTAACAGACACGCCCCACCCCATCTTTCTCCTACTCACACGTTATTGAACATTTTCATGATAAAACTGAATCTTGAGGGGGGAAAAACTGAAACGTGCCATACTAGTGTCCCGTGTTGGAGCTTGCGAGAATTTCCGGTCTTCCTCGCTAATTACTTTTTGTGATTGCATGTGAGAGGGACCGAATGGATATAGAGTGCTGGAAAACGCACCTGACAGTGCCAGATAGTTAGGCGAGATGAAAAAGTTTGCAAGCATTACATGGACTCAACTCACGCAAGGCAGGGCAAATTGGGAATCACAAGGAGAGACCTTCATCCAGCAGTGGACTTGGGGCATTACTATCAGGAATTTATACGGCTTTTGGTACACTTATGCAGCGGACTTTGATAAAGCTGGTGATGACCGATTCGGTTAATAGGCGCCTAACGTTTCCTTGTGTGGTTAATCGTCGACAGTACTCGATGGCCTTCATAATGTGAAACCATGGTCGCTAGCATCTCTTCGGCAATTACATGCTGTTTGTGACGCTCATTTCCTGCATCGCATTAAAGATTTAACGCGCAATTGAATTAGTTCTTGTTTACAATAATAAAAAAACATCATCTCACGTCTTTTTGCTCTTGCGTCGAAAATAAATGGCATAAGTATAATTCTCTCTTTCTCTCTGTGTCTCTTTCTCGGGCTTTTTTTTTTTTTCTCGTATTGCTGATGGTCAAGAAACTTGTTCGATTGACCTTGAAAACTGTGTATACAAGGCCACTTGCGTGCTTGCGAGGAATGCGTTTCTACCCAGACGACATGCATTTGCTGGAAGAAAGACACACACAGAGAAAGCAGCAACAGGCCTCCCTTGTTTCATTCACACACGCATACACATGGGGCGCACCCGGCTCTGTGTGCGTGCATAAGAAAGCAGCTCAAGTGCCTACACGCGAAGCTGAATCTATTAACTCTGTGGGCATTAGCAAAAAAGAGCATTGCGAGCAGCTTCCTACTTGGCCCGTCTGCCAAGGTGCACTCCAGCAAGATTTATGGCGTTCAGCGTCCTCGCCGACGCAAGACATGAAGATCAGAAAGGGCATCAGAAAATTCAGAGTATACCTCACTCGCAGCATCAACGGGAAACTTAGGTGCAAGTGACAGGCCGCCCCCTGCTTTGCGTCTCCTATTTGTAGATTACGACAAAAAAAATTGCGCCTGTACGTAACTTTTAGGAGGAAATTTTTCTATCGCGAACTCGTCTAAGCATTCTCGCGGCAAAATGAAATTTCACTATGCAAACCAAGGAAAATGACATCACTGGCCTCATGTTTCCTACTTCTGGCAAGGGAGCTGCGCTATATGGTTTGATGGTTATAAATGGATGATAGCATAATACCAGTGAAATTATTTTATGCATTTGCGATGTCTGGCTCTATCACATGGACGTAGGTACCTTTCAGGATATCATCTTCTTCAGAGTCGTCTTTGCACTTAGGTCACGCCATCTTCTACGGGTCAATTCTTCGAAAAACGTTGGTTATATTCGAAGGAGAAGGGGGTGTTTACCGTGGATGTTCTCTTTACCGTAAACGATAAAAAAAAGACGCACTAAACAATACAGTGATAATTTTAGATTCAGTGAATTTAGAACATGCGCATCGTAAAGATCCAGTACGCTGTTTGATCTGTTTAGTGAATCAAGACAAGGCCGAAAGTCATTCGCCATGACTAACGTTCCACGTAACAGCCTTCCAACTTTCCTAACTGTGTGTAATTTTAAACATCTTGAAGAGCAGCTTCCGCTTTGAGGTTGACATGACAAGGCGTTGATGCCGCATATGGCCCGGAGTGCTGTAGTGCAACTGACCGGAGAAATTCAATTCCTTTTTTTTTTCGGAGTGATTCGCAAGGCGTGTATTCAATTTATTACGCATGATTGAAGAAAATCTTTATCGCATTGGGGCTCGAAAGAGAATTTATACAATGATACTGCGATTCACCAGACCGACCTTTATTTATTTATTGCGGGAACCTGTGACGGTAAGCTTCTTTTATAAAACCCAGTCAATCATTTCTGCCACTGAATAATGAAGAAAAATGTAGTTTGATATATATACTTCCAGATTCAATGTAAATTTAAATTTAGTTCAGTGGAATTTTAAAATGTTCACCTGTTTCCGTTTAATATACGCCACCAAATTTACGCGAATAGCTCGAGGTGCTGTTGAGGGAGTGTTAAGGCTGCATCTTCGAAGTTAAGGTGCTTTACGACTTATCGTTTGAAGCAGTGGTCTTTAGACGACGAGTGACGGATGTTCATTACTGTCCTGTACAAATTATTACTATTTTAGCGTAACACACGACCCCATGAGTTCAAGTTTTCAACCGTACGAAGCCCTTTAATATGTACCCACAATGCGACGACACAAATAGATTGCTCGTTAGTGTCATGGTTGGTCATTTCCAACTCCCTGCGCAACGCTTAAACGTGACATGTTTTTGTAGTACTTAAGTTTCTATTCCAGTCGAATGTCTCTGGCGCAGTGGTACGTTTAATGTCACAATGCGTGTTAGCGCTCCCTGAGCTGTTGTGCAGACCACTGAAACGTTCGCGATGTGACTAACAGTGGAACACAACTAGAAATCAGTAACAACACATTATCTGCTACTTTAAGCCATTAAGAGGAGCTGACAGCAATGGCTACAAATATGCCACTTGTAGCGACTGTTGCCAACGTATGCAGTATAAGCGCGCGTTCACGTTGAAACTCCTTGAAAAGGCTGTTAAATGTGCGCCACGCCATGATTTATGCAGAATGTGGCTATAGATCGGCGCGTGCTCAATGATTCGCAGCAGCAGGGCCTTACCGCAAAGACGTGGCACGTGGTGACGGAGAGACCGATGGCCAGTGGCGCTGAGCCTTGGACGTCGAGCCGGTTGGCGTCGCAGACGCCGAACACCGTGAGCACGAGGATGAAGGTGATGCAGGCCTCGACGCCGAGACCCATGAGCGGTGTGACGCCCTCGGCTAGTGACGTGCCGCCGAGAGCTCCGTGTCGTGCTTCCGGAGTGACTGCGCGCAGGATGGCAGCGCCCGTGATGCCTCCGATGAGCTGGCTGCACAGGTAGAAGAAGCTGCGCAGCAGCGACACGCGTCCTACGAACAGCATCCCGATGGTGACGGCTGGATTCAGGTGGCCCCCGCTCACGTGGCCTAATGCCTGCACCATGCTGGCCACGGTGATACCGAAACCAATGGCGATCTGCACCATGGTGGCCTCGCCCTGCGGCTTCTCGGGCGAGCCCCAGTTGATGCACGAGCCGCAGCCGATGAGGACGATCACGGCTGTTCCGATGTATTCGGCCACCATGGACTTCCACAGGCTGCTCGTGGCGGACACCTCATCGATGCCGCAAAAGGAACGGAACTGGCGAACTCGGCCCATCTTCTACACGTGGCTCGCTGCACTCTGCACGAGAGTTGCCTGGCACAGGGTGGCGTCAAATCTAAGCGACTCTGTGGGGGGCCTCCGACCGTGTTAAGTGGAACACGACGTGAACAGTCCTTGCAAACACAGCTACCGACCAACTGCTCGGGCAAAAGAGCTCTGCAAACGTTCTCTGCGCGGTCGATGCGCTCGCTCTATGTGGCCGCTACTCTCTCGAGAACACTTGACGGTGTGGGATTCTGAGCGCGTAAACGACACCGGTGCAGATCCGATAGCGAACGGACGATTTCTCAGTCAGCTTTGATAAAGCCGGGGCTCGCGAGTCAACTTTTAGTGGTTGCCCTATCTTTTGCACTTGTTTATTTCTTATTTGCACGCCCCCCCCCCCCTTCTCTCTCTCGCCGCCGGGAGCAGGAATGGATACGCGAAGGGATGCGCTTCCTTCCTCCTCTGCGGGCTCTCCTCGTCTGGCGTCACGTGGCCTTGGCAACGTCACGCGGGGAGTAGACACACTCGACCGAGGAGGAAGACAACGCAGAATTGATCTGAAACGGCCGGCGAGAATGCTAATCGTTTTTTCCGTAAGCGGCGCAGCGGCTAGTCAATGGGAAGGTGTGCTCTCTCCATTTCCAGCATCGTCGACCTCCTCCCGAAGGAGAGTCCCAGCGAAAGAGGCTCCTGTGTGATGGAGTCTCCTGAGCCTCTTTCTTTAGTTTTTTGGTTAGCGCTCTTTCTCTCGCACCCCACCTCTCGCCCTTTGATGAGCAAGCGGCATGGGAAACACGTTTGCGTTTTGGCTGCGGTCGGCGATGTTCTTGGAATAGGTGCTGCTGATTTGCACCGGTACCCGAAAGGCAATTGAGCTAACGGTTTAAGTCGCGCCTCTCTCAGAACTCTTTATGCGTCAGCCGCCTCTCTCCGTCGCCCTGGCTGACACAAAGGTCTCATTCCCTGGTCCCGGGACTAGTCGCAAGGTTACCCGTCTGACGGCATCATCATTTCCACGAGAAGCGAGCGATAGTAAAACAAAAATATAAAAAAGGCCGACACGCCATCCTAATGAACCTTTCAGTACTTTGCTTCTCTGATACGGAGTGTAACAAAACGGGCAAGCTACGTAGAAAATGGGCTAGCATCGCCCTTCCTCGATTTATACTCTTTGTTTATGTCTGTGTAAAGAAGCCAATGTCCCCTGTGTGCATCTTCCGAGCGTCTGCTCGGTCTTCCCCCTACGCACTAACCGTTTATCTTTTTACGATGCATGACACGATCCGCGTAGGCCACTTACGCAAATTCCGGCATTTTTCTTTTTTTTTCTCCTTCGCAGTACCTTTACCGACTTCGAAGTCGTAAATTCTTGATTGCACGGACACACAAAGTAAGCCAGCAAGCTTACATCTCACTGCGACATTTGCACAACTTTCTCCCGTTCTGGAAATGCTGCCACACCCGTTTACGCCGGGAGACGCAAGGGCGGTGTTACCGCAATACACGCCAACAAAATGCTGCCCAAGGTGTGTCTTCGCTCATTGAACCCAGAGCTTGACGTTGATTGGCTGTCTGTGGAGGTACGAGTTCAGCCAAGTACGTCTGTCGTTCTTCAACAAAGCTGATTTTTTTCTAGAAGCGTTAACTCATCTACACCCCTCTTTGTTGCTTTTTTATGCCTTACCGTTCATAGTAAACTCGTATTGATGGTCGCTCTCTCCCTCTCCCACGTTCTAGCTTCAAAGAATCACTCCATAGGTCATTCTGATGATCCGTGCTTTTTTCCGTGGAATTTTTCCGGGATAGAATCCATATGGATTTCATACAAGTTCGGTGTAGTTTTCTCAAAGGAACTACACGGAACTACACGGAAATCTCATACATCTACCGTACGGTAGATGCATGGGACTATTGGAGTAAATACATAACATTTCAGCAGGGCTAGCACTATACATCTAAATTATTATGAAGTGAATGAATCTGTATTGTATTGTATACTCTGTAATGGGCACAGAGATGCCCAGTTTTACAGGAGAAAGGTCGAGGGATACATAAAACTGAAAACCATCCGATCACTGACGGGCTTCCGCTTTCACCTTCTTCCTATCGGTGCTGAGCGGGCGTACGCTGTCCTCCACAGCTTTTTTCATAGTATCAGTACACCTCTCTCTCTATTCGAACATAAGCTGTCAGCGTTAAGTTAAGCTCGGAGATCATGCTCCGTATTAAAAAAATCATCTTACGCTAAAAATGTTCTTGGGAGAAAACTTCAGCCAATCTCGTCACTGGACATGTTATGAGTGAAAGCATCTTGCCAACCTTTAACAAACCGGACGCACGAAAAGCTTTTTGAAATCGTGACCAGACGTATAAAAGTCTGTGACCTGCACCTTTCGAGCCTAACAATATTGACGGGGATTTCTCTGCGCTATGTAAAAATTGTAGACTCACTCTGTGTCTATTTGATATCTTTTGGCTGTGCTCCAAGAAAGGGCTTTGCTTCTCAACAGTACAGAGGACTGGATTCGGCGGATATGTAGCGAAGTCCTCTGAGATAGCTCCTGGCCGTTCGGACAGCTATCAGAAATGCCTTAATTGGCCTACTGGTGCCGGAGCGGGGGCGGAGCCACCGACTTAGCCATGTGTCTTTTGCCCTCGAACCCTATAGTTTCTCTGAACCAAAATAAAGCTCTTGCTATGTCATGCTATATTACCTTTCACTTTTGAGTGTTTCAGTCTGCTATAGGTAATGGAAATTACATTTAAAAGCATGCAGGCTGATGGACGCAGGAAAAACGAAAAGTAACGTTAGAGGAAAGAAAGCACGGCTTCATTTTACTCATGCAACAGCTTCTACAAGTAATGCAAGTCTTGTGGTCTGTTTTTCCTCTTAGGACACGCGGTAGGATTTCGAATTAAATCCGCGTATTAGGCCAGAACTTCGATATTATAAAAAAATATGTTCCTGGGAAGCAGGGTCAAAATGCTTTTCCTCGTTCATGAGGTCAAATACTTTTTTCACTTGCTTTTCGACAAAGTATAACACTGTCCGTGTGACATTTGTCAACATAAAGTTTTTGTAACCTAACTTCTGTATAAGCAACTACAATCGCAAAGAAACAAATAAAATATTTCACCCACCATCGTTATTATTCGAATTGATTGGTTTTCAGATACAATTTCTATGCCGATTTCTTTGTTAAGTGGGTGAATTGTTCACTTTTTAAGCGACGAAATAAAAACGCTTCCAAATTTATTCTGCACCGATTGTTAATAACTGAGCAAGAACAGGCGATAGATGCGCTGAAGCGTGACCGTCACCTAATCTATAACCATGAAATTTACTGGTACACTGCTAAGGCTGTTGTTTCGCGTAAAGGCAGTAATAGAAATCTAATGTCACATGCCCCGGAACGTTGTTGCAATCCATAATTGCAGGTTGTTCAGCGCGTCTTTTGTTGTCTCAAGGTCCCGCGTCTTTTGTACAAGCCGACCTAGAGAACAAAGTTTGGCTTCCTGCTCTTTTATCTTTGAGATCCTGCAACTCCACCGAAGGGCGTCCGCTAACAAGCGGAGCCAGGTGGCCATCTACATCCTTGGAGAAAGGCGACGAAACGCTCCCGAACCGCTTTCCCGTCCTTGCCTTTTCTCTGTGTTCTTTTTTTTTTTGCTACACAATTTGTACGTATACGATGGTTGCGTTGTATTCTGACCATTACTCGTTACTGTGGCTCAATCTTTATTGTGAGGTAAGGAAAAACAAATGCTCGGCCTGCACCATAAGCATATAGCAGGCAATGCCAATTAGAAAAGAAATATGAACAGAGCAGAGCCAAGTGAAAATTTGAGGGGAAAGGATGCACAGGAGAAGCAGACTCCACCCCCAGTCGAACCGGACAGAAAAAGAATTCTTACTTTGGTGTATACATTGTTGTCTACTATGGCTCAGTGGTTAATTGTGACGCTGCCACAGTGCACTGGTTGCATGTTCATTACCTGTTGCGGCTACCATTCTGATTGAGCCTGAACGCAAGGACGCGAACTCGTATGCAGTAAGATTACATAGTATATTGGTGTACATTAATAAATTTCAAAGTGATTTACCAACCTCATCCGTGGATCAACTACGGCGTGTCTCATATCCAAGCCATGGCTTCGGAACGTAACGCTTCGTCACACATTAGAGCAAATCAGCGAAAGCAGTAATTATTACGTTCGAAGAGGCGCAGACGCTGATTACGAGCTATGGCTATTAAGACAGGCAGAGTGAAAAAAATTCAAGTATGCTGCCTCGAACATCGTACTATTCGCTAACATTGAGAAATGATTGTTGCATTTGGGAAATATTCTTCGTAACGGTAAGCAAAAAAGTCACGCCGCTAAATGAATGGGCATGCAAAATTACCTTTTTTGGGGCCCATCATAACACATACGTGGGGATATCAAAGCGTTTTGTCAACAGCATATCCACAGAGGCACACCTGTGCATGCTTACCTTGGCTCACAGAGTCAAGAGACTGGAAACCAAGTGCCGACTCTTTTAAGGTCGTGATTAAAAAACGACATGAACTGACGGTGGACGATTCCCATTACGTGGATCAGTGCTTGCAAAAAAGTCTCTTACAGAACAGTTCTATCGCACTTTATCTCAATATTCACCCCATTTCAGCCAGAGGTACGCCATGTGAGCAACGTCTAATTATATCGACATGAGCTTTGAGACAGAGCTCATTCTGTTGAACGCACTAAAGTAAAACTGTAACTGTCTATTTTTTATACAGTATTGCCCCGCTGCGGTAGTCTAGGGGCTAAGGTACTCAGCTGCTGACCGGCAAGTCACGGGATCGAACCCCGGCTGGGGCAGCTGCATTTTCGATGGTGGGGAAAATGCTGTAGGCCTGTGCGATTAGATTTGAGTGCACGTTAAAGAACCCCAGGTGGTCGAAATTTCAGGAGTCCTCCACTACGGCGTCTCTCGTATACACATAGTGGTTTTGGGACGTTAAAAACACATATAAATAAAAAATTTATCGAGTATTAATATAACCCACCCAAACAAAGATTGCCTCGAGCTGAAAAAAAAAACTCTTCCGATATGCAAAGGGTCCCACGTGGGGGTTTTATCTCACTCAAGAAAAAGTGGACACAGCGCACCGTAGTGCCAATCAATCTTTTTACAAAGGAAATCCGCCAGCCAAATAATAGATATCGAAGGACCATTTGCGTCCGGAGATATTTGGTGACTCCGGGGCTGCAGTCCGGGGTGTCCGGGGAAGTGGGTTCGTGGAGAGCTTCAGGGATCCACTTGCACCTTTCGCAAAGTTACTTCTCACTACCACTTGTTAAGGCGGAAGTACTCTTTCTCGCATTCCAAGCTCACTAGACCGCAGTCGTCGGCTCTCCGGATGCTGCAGGCATGCAGGTTCTTTCCCGTCTCGTAGAACGTTCAGACACTTTACTGAAGGCAAAAACCCAAGATGCCCCAGCTGTGTGGTGGATAATTGCACACTCGCTCGCATGCTCTGGCAGTGCCCGGCGTTAAGTAGCGCAAAGTAGACGAAGCGTAAATGAGCTCTCTCGATCACTTCGCAAGGTTTCCCAGCGGAGGCGAGAAAAAAAGCTGTCGTTCGATTACGCCACACCACATAAATGTATGTCTGGCCTACTTACTTCAGGTAAGAGTTAGAAATGTTCAGAAACTGAAATGCAGAATCTTCAACCATCCCAACTCACCACGTCGAGAGCAGTCTTACCCAGTGCCCGGCCGAGCAAGCATTAAACCTGTCGTGCCAGCCGCGTTAGTATATAGGTTACCAGCGCTTATTGCTTCGTGTACACACAACTTGAAAATGTGAGAATAGCTGTAAAGGATAGTTTAGACATCCATGAACCTAAAGCAACTATTTTGTCTTGTGTCGAAAGTTTGTACAAGGAGCACTGACGATCGAACGTCGCGCCTTCAGCTACGCAGGTTGTCACCGAAAGCTGTCGGCCGCACATAGCCGAATTCTCTGACTGATATGTAACAACACGCAATTAACAGTTTGTATTTTGGTACACCATCGTAAACTGACTCCCCGGCATACGTTTTCAGTGGATTGCATTAATATTTCTATGGGTGATTTTTTTCCTTAATTGTTGGTATTGATATAACTGCATATATCTGCACACTGGCACGCCCGCTGTATACTGCCAGCGAAGCCCAGAAAAATGGCTCTCGCTCAGCATCGCCACTCCGTAAGTGCATTTCTGGCATTGATTGACTCTCCACTTACTTCAGGTACAGTTTAAGTAACAGTTAGAAATGTTGGAAAGCTCAAATGCATAAACTTCAAGCATCGCAACTCAGTTGCTTCGAGAGCAGCCTTAGCCAGTGCCCCGTCCCAGTGAGGCCTATCATGCCGGCCGCGTCGGTGTACATGCTACCGGCGCTTATTACTTTAAGTAGGCACAATTATAAAGCGTAAGAATGACTGTAGAGTGCAGTTTACACATCCCTGAGCCCAAATCGATCATTTATCTGCGTGTGCGGTGCTCGCACAAGGAGCGGCGACGATCGATGTGTCGTCAGCAACGTAGGCTGTCACCGAAAGTTTCCTTCTGAGCGCAGGAGCCGGTACTTTTAAGAACACGTAATATTGAGTTGGTAATTTGGAACGCGTTAGTGAACTACCATACTGGCATACTTTTTCAGCAGATTGCATTAGTCATTTCTTCGGCGGTTTCCTAGTTGCAGGTATCGAAAAATAGCATATCCACGGAGTGAATGATGGAGAGTGGGGTGAAGCATCCGTCCGTCCATTTGTTCTTGCTTCCGTCCGTCCATGCGTCCGCCTGTGTGATCGTCCGTGGGTCCATCGGCCCACCCGTGCGTGCGCCTGTTCGTGCGTCCGCACGTCCATCTGTGCGTCCGTCCCTGCGTTCTCCCATGCATCCGCCTCTGCGTCCGCCCATGCGTCCGCCCATGCGTCCATCCGTCAGTGCAGCCATCCGTGAGTCCGTCCATGCATCTGTCTGTGTGTCCGTTCGTCCATCTATTCAACACTCCAAGTACCACAATCTCGCATCTTTTCATCATATATTCCCGATATAGAAGCCCTACCATCCAGCAGACATTCCAAGGACTAAACGAGAGGTGGCACACGCACACTTTCTTACGGCTTGCGCTTCGTGTCTACTTCCGACCTTTAACCACCTCGAGTTCATGGTATATACTAGTTCACTGTATTCATGGCACTGCGGCCCAACGCTCGCTAAACCTTTCTAAACCCAAGGAGGTTACGCCCGGCGAGTATAACGTAGCAACCCTTTCTAGTCAGATAGTGCTCAATGTACATGCCAATGGCTGCTAATGGGGAATGAGAGACCAGGAGAATTCAGCTTTTACTTTCTTACGGCCTGCGCTTCGTACCTACTTCCCACCTTTAACCAGCTTGAGTTCATGGCATATACTACGTCAGTGTATTCATGGCACTGCGGCTCAACGCTCGCTAAACCTTTCTAAAACCAAGGAAGTTACGCCCAGCGAGTATAACGTAGCAACCCTTTCTTGTCAGATAGTGCTCAATGTACATGCCAATGGCTGCTAATGGGGAATGAGAGACGGAAGAATACGGCTTTTAGTTGACGCGCATGCTACCAATTTTTTTATTGTTCAACAACGCACAGGTACGACCTTGCAGGTCAAAACGTAAGACAGGTTACACACTACGACTACGACTACGAGGGATGAACGGGTGCTGCTATAAGGAGCTTCGCCCCTAATAACTGCAAACATGTAGTCTGGCACGCCGGATGTGTACTGCTACATCGTCGCTTGCGCAAAAGAAAACAAAAAACAAAACTCAATATTCACCCAATGTGCGCGGATATCTACCGAACAAGAAATTTAAATCATCTGTACATGTTGACGAGTAGCAAGGGCAAGAACCAACTATTAAAGGAAAACAACTATCGGCAGCAACAGCTGACAATCTGTGGCTGCCCCTCCAGTGAATTTGAGATTTTCTAGAGTTAATATGTGTATGCTTCAAAAAAAACTTTGCGCCCGCGCTAATATCCGCACGTCATTCAGTGCCCGGAAGCCGTTCGTCACTGTCAAATCGAAGCGCAATTGTTGTTTGGAAAGGAATATCGCTTCTTGACTGTGCGACTTGTAAACATGAAGTTGAACTGCGCTTTCTTCATAAAAATAGTCATTTTACAACCCAGCACGCATGTTCTGAATGTCGTAGTGGGTAGCGTACTCGGTTCAAAATCATGAAGTGGCGAGTTCGAATCCCGTGAGAAGACGTTTTACTTTTCTTCATTATATTTTTTTTTCAATGTGAAGACGCGCTATTTTTTTTGTATATTTATTTAGTTTTGGTGAATGGGCACCCCCGTTTTAACCCTGTGAAGCCATTTTGCGCAGAGTACTGGGACTCTGCCGCTCCAGTGAGCGTCCCAGTACCTGCGCGGGAAGGCGCTGGTACCAGCGCTATACTGAGCCCATATTCAGGCATGCCGGTGGACGCTGGTACCCAGTGGCGCTGGTTTTTGCAATAGGGAGAATGCAGTTTATATGCTACGTATAGTACGTTCAGTATATCGGCCAGACGGGGGCCACTTTCAGACTTCTTCTGAATAGCCAGACAGTTCACGCTCTTGCTCTGCCAAATATTCCATTTCCCTAAGCGTATCAGTTTGTCAGAGCACTCATTTGGTAAAATACATATCACCCTTCTCCACTCAGGCTTCGGCAGTGCTCGTGAAAAAACAGAATCATATTTTAGCCGTAAATTTTGAATATGAGCACGTAAACGAAAACATTGGTAACCACCCATTTCTTCGTAGGCAGAAATTAATCGTGAAAAGCCGAATGCAACGTTTCTATTTTCTAACTCCACCACCCCACTCCCCAGAGCAGGGTAAACTGCTTAGCATTGCTCCCCTTCTCATCTTTCCTATTCCATATACTTCCTTTCGGACTCATCATCATCAGCCTCACTGCACCCACTTCAGGGCAAAGGCCTCTAGCTCCCATGATGCGCCGATCTATCCGGTCTTGTGGTTTCTCTTGCCACGTTATACCTGCGAGCGTTTTAACCTCATTGACCCACCTAACTTTCTGTCTACCTTTCGTGGGTCTGCCTTCTCTGTGAACCCCGTCAGTTACGCTTAATGACCAGTGGCTATCTTGCCTACGTGCCACGTGCTACGTGCCCACCCCATGTCAATTTTTTTTCTTGATTTCAGTTATGATATCTTTAACCCCAGTTTGCTCCCTGAGCCACTCTGCTCTCTTCTTGTCTCTTAAGGCTACACCTATCAATATCTTTTCCATCACTCGCGGCGTCATCTTCAATTTAAGCTGAACTGTCTTTGTAAGACTCCAGGTTTCTGCTCCGTAGGTAAGTACCGGCAAGATGCAGCTGTTATATACCTTCCTCTTGAGCATTAGTGGCAGATTACCATTCATTATTTGAGAATGCTTGCCGAATGTGATCCACGCCATCCTTATTCTTCTAGCTATTTCACTCTCATGGTTCGGCTTCGCGGTTACATCCTGTCCTAGGTAAACATATTCCTTTACAACTTCTAGCGTCTCTCCACTTATCGCGAAGTGCTGTTTTCTGCTGAGACTGTTGCACATTACTTTGGTTTGTGCATATTAATTTGCCAACCTAGTTTACTGCTTTCTGTGTCCAGTTCAGTAATCATTAAATCTAATTCGTTCCCTGAGTTACTCATCAAAGTAATGTCACCAGCGAAGCACAGGTTACTAAGATACTCTTCATTAACTCTTATCCCTAACTTTTTCCAATCTAAGGCCCTGAAAACCTCCTGTAAACACGTGGTGAATAGCATTAGAGAGATTGTGCCCCCCTGCTTTAAACTTTGCTTTATTGGATTCTGTCGTTTTTTCTATAAAAAACTATGGTGGCAGTGGATTCACTGCAGATTCTGTACAGTACATTCACGTAACCAAGGAGGAGGGGGAGGGGTTCAAACCCCACCCCAAAAAGTTTTGCGAACACCCCTCCCCCGCCACTTACCCACTTTTCTGTTTCGTTGCCTTCCGTTGACATGGTTTAGAAACTAAGCGGTGCAATCATCACAGTATCATTCCTGGGCGCATTTACGGTGAATAATGTCTACATATGGAAAAACGTGTCGCAATGTTTGTCAAGGCTTCGGCACTCGGTGAGATTTCCTGCAGGAATCTCGGCCGCAAATGTTTTAAGTTGGCTTGGCGACGTGATTATTTAACTGTGGTGATACCTGTACCCACCGGAACAGATCTCACCGGAGTCGATCACTACGATAATTTTCACTAGGCGCCCCGCCGTGGTGGTCTAGTGGCTAAGGTACTCGGCTGCTGACCCGCAGGTCGCGGGTTCAAATCCCGGCTGCGGCGGCTGCATTTCCGATGGAGGCGGAAATGTTGTAGGCCCGTGTGCTCAGATTTGGGTGCACGTTAAAGAACCCCAGGTGGTCGAAATTTCCGGAGCCCTCCACTACGGCGTCTCTCATAATCGTATAGTGGTTTTGGGACGTTAAACCCCACATATCAATCAATTTTCACTAGGCAGAGGTTCCTGTTAGTGGAAAAGGGCATACACTATGCGAAAGTCTGATAGGCCACGTTCAGGCATATCACAGTGTGACCCTTCGTACGTGCGCTGAGATATACTCAAGGCAGAGACTAGCATTTCTATTGAATTTTCGCACCTCTTTTATTGAATTTTCGCACATCTAAACGCGCGCACACACAAGCGCGCGTACGCGACAGAATATTTGCTTTATACAGAGTGTCCAACGTAACTTTAGCCAGAGTTTAAAAATATGCCGGCACACGCAATTGCGACGCGACCAAATGCATGTTTCTCACGTTGCCTGGAGTTGGACTATTTTCAGTCAGAAAACATCCAAAACCAAAGAAAACACATATATATTATTCCACTCGTAATTACTCATACAGCTGCACTGATGAGCAATTATGAGTATATATATATATATATATATATATATATATATAATCAAGTAGATCATCCGTGAGCGATCACAACGTGGTTTATTTCGACGTTTCGACCTGGAGTCTGGCCTTCATCAGGATTGAGGGTACAGTTTTTTGGTGCTCAGCTTTGTACAATCTTGAATCATAGGGTGAGAGAAAGAAAGAGGAAAAAAGCAAAAAAAAGAAAGAACAAAGAAGAAAAGAAAAGAAAGAAAAAAGAAGAAAAAGAAAAAAATGAAAAAGGGAGAATATAAAGTGGACTCCCCTGGGCGGCTCCTTTCACTCTTCCTTCCCCTTCCAACTCCATCTCTGTCCCCTTTCTCCTTTTCACCTTTTGCAACCTGAAAGGCAGGAACTACAGAATTCGTCAGGACTAATTTCGCGCCGTACAAAAATCCTGGAAACACCTTCTTGCTCTTGCGAAGAAAAAAGCTGTTGCCTTTTCTCTATACGTTCTAAAACCCTGTTCACAGGATCCACCAAGTACATGTACGATGTAGCTGTGAAATGTGTAGAAAGAATCAGATAGCAATTGCTGTATCACCGCCAGACATTTCAGCGCACAATAGCAATGAGCCCAAGCACTTCAGTTTCATCAATTTTCACTAATATACGGAGTTTTTTTTTTCCTTTAAACGCAACATCATATCTAATATTGCTCTCTCATCTGGATGTAATTTGGTAATACTTACTGAAACATGTCTCACTGCTGATATATCTGACGAATAGGTAATGGATGACGTACCCTGCTTTCAGGTTTTCCGCAAAGATCGCCAGAGCTCAAGAGGCGGCGGTGTGCTCATTGCCGTCAGTAATACCTTGCCTTGCACCATCGTTCATACGACCGGTGGCCATGAAATACTGTGGCTACTCTTTCTTTCCTCTCCTAAGACCATCTTACTTGATGTACGCAACCGCCCACCTCAAACAGATGCATGCTTTACTGAGAAGCCTACCTGCGTCTTAGACAGAATGTATTGGAGTGAAAAAAACTTTATTTGCTTAGACAGATTAGCGACAAAATACACTAACGCTCAATTATTGTTTTTCGGAGATTTTAACTTCTCTCACATAAACTTGGATAGAAATCCGCCTTCGACACTGAGCAAAAGTGATAACAATTTTTGCGATCATTGGTTTAACTTCAAAAGGTCAACTTGTGTTGCGACTAACACGCATTACGCAGGACTCGGCCAGCGTTTTAGACCTGATACTAACCAATAATCCAAATAGCCTCTCCTCGATATTTTACCTCCATAAAATCAGCGACCATAAAATCATCCACGCAGTATTCAGCTTTACATTGCCCATACAAGAATCGTTGATTAAAGCAGTACGATTATATGGCATAGTGACTATGATGCCATAAACGGCAAACTTAACTCTTATTACGCGACTTTTTGCCCGATTTTCATAACCAGACTACAAGAAAACTAGTCGATCTTCCAACAAAAGTTTACTGAACTTGCTACTAACCATATTTCAATTATATAAGTACAAGCCAAGCGCAACAAACCGTGGTTCACCAGGAAAACAATATCTAGAAAATTTAGCCGTTTGGCAAAAATTGTTCTATACGGCCAGGGGAAACTTATTACGTAGCTGAGAATGTTTACTTATCAGCTATAGGCCATGACAACAATCTTTCGTTTATGATACCTTGCCTTATGTACTGAAATGCAACCCTAAAAAATCCTAGCAAAATCGTAACCCCAAGCCACATTCAGCGGTTATCATTACCGAACAGGATGGCATTACAGTTCTTGAGCAAGAATGTGCTGATGTATTTAGTCTTGCTTTTTCATCTGTATTCACCACTAAATTTGATTCTCCTCTACCAGTCAGCCCGCCTCCTGCTGACCAGGATGTCATGTTAGCAATCCATTGCAGCGAGCAAAAAGTAATGGCCATATAGGAAAAGCTTAAACTTTCATCAATATCAGAGGAAGATGATATCAATACGAAAGTGTTAAAAACACCAAGAACATCTGCGCAGCCTATCTCAAATTAATCTTCTCGCATTCTTTATCTTCCGGTAGCATCCCTCACTCCTAGAAATAAGGGGATATCGTTTCAGTCTATAAATCAGGCAACCAAATTCTCCTCTTAAACACCGACCGATTTCCTGACCAGTGTGCCCTCAAAATGATGGAGCATGTGATCTACACGCAAATCATGCAGTTTCTTGACACCATTTTTTTCACATATCTCAACATGAATTCCGCAAGGCCCTCTCATGTGAAACGCAACTTGTCATGTTCATCCATGATTTACATATCAACCTTGATACCTACAAATAGGTTGATGCCGTTTTTTTTTCTTGATTATGCAAAAGCATTTGACGAATTACCCCACCAACGACTGTTGACTAAACTCTCACAGTTTAGTCTGCATCCCGACGTTTTCCATTGAATCGATGAATTCCTTACCAACCGATCACGGTCAGTACATGTCAATATTTCCATTTATGGCCCGCTCCCCGGCAACTTCTGGCGTCCCGCAAGGTAGCGTCTTAGGCCCACTGTTATTTTATATTTATATCAATTACCTAACTCTACATGTTGCTTTTCGAATTTGAAAGTTCGCAGAGGATTGTGTAAACTACCACGCAATCACTAACGATGCTGACCACTCTATTTGCAAGAAGATCTTAAAAATGTCCAAGATTGGTGCAATGAATGGTTGATGACCCTCGATCCCAATAAATGCAAGGCAATAAGTTTCACTCACCGTCTACAGCCATTATGCCCACCCTACACTACTGCTAAAACTTCATTAGAAAATGTAGGTAAATTTAAACACCTCGGTGTTACCCTTTCACATGACTTAATCTGGTCGCCTCATATTTGGATTCCTGAAACGTCATCTGTGCCGTGCACCCCGTCATGTAAAACTTTCAGCATATTAGTCGCTCGTACTCCCCAAGCTGGAATACGCTTCTCCCATCTGGTCATCTCATCAAACATACCTTGATTATCAATGCCCTAGTAGCCATCTAGAACCGCGCAGGAAGGTTCATTCAATCATCATATTCTTATAACACCAGCGTATCACAACCAAAAGCACAGTCTGTTTTAAACACGCTATCGGCCCGGCATCACATTGACTCATTAATTCTTTTCTGCAAGTTTTTCTGCAGCTTTCATCACGCCCCATATATTCGGCCCCGCCACATCTCTGCGCGCAGGGCATCACTTGCAAGTTGCTCGTACACGCAGCCGCACTGCGACATTTAGGGGCCAAGCTCCTTAAGGCGTGGGTCTGTCCATCCTCGGCGTATGTATGTAGCCGCCTCTAGTTTGTAATAGAATCCATTCGCTGTTGGCGCGCGCTCGGAGTTGCCCGATGGATAAGCCCACCTCTAGTCTGTAATAGAATCCGTTCGCTGTTGGCGTGCGCTCAGAGTAAAGCGGCGAGCGCGCAAGGCGGCGGCAGCGCGTGCTCACAGACAAAATCCCGATGTGCGAGCCCCGCCGCGGTGGTCTAGTGGCTAAGGTACTCGGCTGCTCACCCGCAGGGCGCGGGTTCGAATGCCGGCTGCGGCGGCTGCATTTCCGATGGAGGCGGAAATGTTGTAGGCCCGTGTGCTCAGATTTGGGTGCACGTTAAAGAACCCCAGGTGGTCTAAATTTCCGGAGCCCTCCACTACGGCGTCTCTCATAATCATATGGTGGTTTTGGGACGTTGAACCCCACATATCAATCAATCCCGATGTGCGAGCCCGCGAGGCAGATGCGCTCCGTGAAGCTGCGCGACGCCGCCGCCAAGATCCCAGTGTTACAGAACGAGAGGACCAAGCATCACGGCAACGGCACGAGGACCTTGCCGTACGCGAAGCGGCACGGCTGCGGCACGAAGAGGATCTCGAAAACGTCATAGAACGGGAAGCGGCGAGAAAGCGCGCGTATCGGCAGGCAGACCCCGATGCAGTGAGAGCTCGTGAGGCGTCTGCAAAACGCATCAGGCGAGCTCAGCCCCAAGGTGCCGACGCGCGGTTTAAGCGAGACTTTCTAGACGTTACGTTCGGACACAGTTGCAGTGTGTGCGACAGATGGTGGTTCTCAAACAGTCTAGTCACAATATCTTCCACCAAGAACGACCAGGCTCGCGCCAATGCTATCGCCGTGCTACAGCGCGAGTATATGTACACACACAGTGTTTCTCACGTCTTTCTTGATGATGTTGTGGGCGAACTTTCACTGAAGAGTCACGGTTTTACCGATGGTTTCCCCTCAGGAGCTTCGCCCACTCATCATCATTCACCCCGTGGATATGCTGTGATTTTTTCTTAATCTTTTTTTGTCGATCATCAGCTGACTGGAACGGCCTGCCCCGCCATATTTACCAAACCATCTGCTTATCTTCATTTTCCAAAAAAATTAAAACATGGCATGTCTCAATAAATGCATGAAAACCACTATCCTGTACATGTATTGTAGCCAGTATTTTGACTGATTTGGGGGGGGGGGGGGTTCAATGTCCCAAAACCACCATATGATAATGAGAAACGCCGTAGTGGAGGGCTCCAGAAATTTCGACCCCCTGTGCGCCCAAATCTTAGCACACAGGCCTACAGCATTTTCACCTCCATTGAAAATGCAGCCGTCAAGCCGGGATTTGATCCCGCGACCTGCGGGTCCGCAGCCGAGTACCTTAGCCACTAGACACTGTGGCGGGGCAGACGCTATCTATAAGAGTATGTTGGCACGATTTTGTTAACCGCACCCCTTATGTGATACCTCCCTGCGAGTTCTTTAAGGAAAATAAAGTGAAGCTCTTTGACTAGCTTGTGTAACACTGTCTGTCCGTGTCTCCATGCCAACACGCTGCACCGCGCTCCCCTTGCCGCAGGTGTTGTGACGGTGCCAAGTAGGTCACGCCTTCCCTCGCAGTGTGTGGTGGCGTCACTCTCTCCCTCGCCTGCCGCGCGCTCGCCGTGTGTCATCTTTCTCGTATCACCCTCTCCACCACTCGCAATGTTCGAGCACACATTGAGTGAACACTCTTTCGGTTCGTTTATCTGCGATGGAGAAGACGCCAGAAAGAGGCTCCTTCCCCCGCTGAAACATTCACCGAAGCGATTTGGCCTAACCCTGCCGTCGCCGGTGTTGCGAGGGTTAGCAAAGCTGATCGCGTTCGCGAATGGCAACATCGCGCCTGCAACATCGACGAGGCGCGAGCCAGGGAAGCTGAACGCGCAAGCGTCGGCAGCGGAAGACCACCGACGAGGCGCTAGTCAAAAACGCCGATCGCATCTGTGCGCAACGCTGCTGCTTCGCATCCCATCAGGATTCTCAGGATTCTCTTTAGGAAGATGCCGTTAATTTTTTGTAAATAGTTTGTAAAGAACGGGCAGTAAGCTGATCGGCCTGTAATTTTTAAATCCTTGATGTCTCCTTTCTTATGAATTAAATGATGTTGGCAGTCTTCCAAGATTCTAGTACTCTGCCCGTCAAAAGACACTTCGTATATAAGGTGGTCAATTTTTCTAACACAATTTTTCCGCCATCTTTCCACTGGTCTGTTGTTACCTTATTCTAACCGGTGGCTTTGCCTCTTCGCATTCCTTCTAGGACTTTCTGTAGTTCCCTTGTCGCTGCCGGTGAGATGTCGAAATCCTCTGGGCTATCATTGCTTCTTACGGTATCAAACCGGTTGTTTCGGCTTCTGTACAGCTCTCATTAAAAGTCCTCCGCCACCTCAATCATCCTATCCATATTGATTATATCATTCCTTAATGCATACACCCGATTTAAGCCTACGTGCAAGTATGCCTTCGCAGCTTTTAGGCTTCTCCAGCTTTATATAGCCTGCTCAATTCTCTTCATGTTATACCTTTTGAGGTCGGCTACCTTTCACCTACTGATTAACTTCGAAAGCTCCACTAGCTCTATATTATAGGTTGCATTTGAGGCTTTCACGGTTTGTTATCTCTAAGTAAGATTATCGTTAATTGTGTCAACGCTGACGTCGGTTAGCTCGTTTAGAGCTTTGAATCCATTCTGCAGCAAAACTCTGAATTCCTGTACTTCCCCTCTCACAGCGAGGTCATTATTTGGCTTCTTGTGTATCAGCGAATGACCTTGCATTTTTAAATGTAAGTGAATACGAGCTCTTAACATTCTATGGTCACTGCATCGGATCTTGCCAACTATTTCAACATCCTGTATATTGTCTGGTTGTGAACACAGAATGAAGTTCATTTCATTTTTAGTTTCACCATTGGGACTTCACCACGTTCACTTACGGCTTGCCCGTTTTCTGAAGAAAGTATTCAAGATGCGTAAATTATTACGCTCTGTGAACTCTGACATTTGTAGAACCGATGCCATATTCCCCCACTGCGTGGTGTCCGGCCTGTTTCTTGCCTAATTTGGCATTAAAGTCGCCCATCAGAATAGTATACTGTGACTAAATTAATGGCTCACTCGACGGCTTCATAGAAGCGTTCATGCAAATTATCATCATGGCTCGATGTAGGCGCGTTCTGTACCTTGTTAAACTTATTTATGATACTTACCACCCTCTCGCTGATGCTGTAGTAATCATTTATGTTGCCAGCAATATTGTTGCGTATAAAAAACCCCGCCCCTAGCTCTTTTCTGTCAACTAATCTACGGTAGCATAGTGCGTGTCCATTCTTCAGCACTGTATAAGCCTCACATGTTTTCCTAACTTCGCTGAGCCCTACTACATCCCATTTCACACCCTCTGATTCCTTGAATAGCACAGCTAGACTAGCCTCACTAGAAGCAGTCTAGCGTTGAACGTAGCCAAGTTAAGATTCCAATGGCGGCCTGTCTGGGCCCAGAGATTCTTAGCACCCTCCGCTTTGTCGCAGGTCTGACCGCCATCTTGGACATCTGTTTACTATATGAATTTTTATCCCAGAGTCTCAAACACTTGGCCCGCAGGTCACACGTGGCCCACGGCTTTACGTGGAATAAATTTTTGCGACATTGCTAAAGAGTACTCTCATTTCTTTGTCACCTATTGAAATTAATAGTGCTTTGTTCGGGTAAGCTGTAGAAGAGGCACTGGTCTCAAGCCTATATTTCTTTTTTGAGCCACCCCATGTGGTCATTATGTACTGAAACGTCACCGCGAAAGGAAAACTCTATATTCCAGAACTGTCATCCAGAATTTAGTCATTCTGGAAATCAGTATAGACATGTCTATCAAAAGTTAATGTCAGAACACTATCAGAAATGACCCAAAAACGGGGTTACATTTTCTTGAAGCTTCAAACATGAGTCGCTGACCTTCATTCCATGGCTTTTAAAACCACCTGCGCCCCGGGTGGCAACACCAATAAACTGGGAAAGCTGCCCACAAGAAGGCATTCCGGTGACACATAGGGCCAGGCACGAATCCCCGCGTATGTACAGAATCTTTTGGTGCCATATATACCCTGAAACTATTTTCTGGGGCGGCCTTGTTCCCGCTAGCCTTCCACCTCTCCCGCTCCTCCACACACAAACTTAACTTCGTTTTCGAGAACCAGCAAGAGGGAAGTTCTTTCATTGCGTTCTTTACAAATGTTCTTTTCTTTTTTTGCCGCAACTGATCGCAAAAGTTGCCGGATTGGAGGGTAACCCGCCTGTGCGTGTTCTCGCACTGCTTGTATTCTTCGCTACAAGACACCGCCATTCCATCGTCATTTACGATTTCTATTTTGCGAGCCTGCCAAACGAACGCAGGGTGCCCATTCAACTTCCTGGCCTATTCGCAAACACACACGGCATGCGCACTATGCAGCGTGACATCGCGACCGTCTTTTTTTTTTTTCCTGCTTCTCTGCGTTTTTAAGCTTCCCCTGCTCTATATGCCATTCCTTGTCCAGTCTGCTGCCCTCTTATTTTTGCCCCTGAGCCACCGTCTCGCTACCCTCGCCCACCCTATATTTATTGCTGAAGACCCGGCACAGAATGTAAGCCACTGTCGCTCTTTGCTCTGGGCAGGATTGATTTATGGCGCTCTTTCTATCTCTCCGTCACTAAGGTTGACAGCCCGGCCGCGGTGGCCGTACTGTCGATAAAGGAGAGGCAAAGTACTAGAAACCCGTGAGTTCAGGTTTCAGTGCTCGTTGAAGAAGGGCCGTGATGTAGGTGACAGTTGAAGGGGTTCTTGCACCCCCTAAAATTTTTTCATGCTTTATTTTTTCTGGTGATGCGTAAGTATTTGTACGCCTTCACATCAACCACTAGCTCCAAGAGTTAGCCGTTTTACACGTAAACAACTCCAGGAAGAAAAAAATCCTGGGTACGACTATGTGTTAAAAAACACCGGGGCGTCGCAATTTCCCGTGCCCTCCACTGCGGTCTTTCTCATAATCATAGCGTGGTTTTGGTACATATTATCGCAACAACTGTGTTTGATACAAGCCAGAGACTTACATAGGCCCGACGACCAGATACTTAAGCCAAAGACTTAAGCATGAACAATTGAGAGAAATGCGCAAGTACATTTCAACATGCGTATCATTCACCTCTGCTAAAGCAAGCTCCCAGCAGTTGTATTATGGAACAAAAGTTCACATCCAAACAGCTGTATTAATTTTACTCCATGTACCCGCGACTCCTTCATGATGACTGACTTGAAATAAGCTACTGAGAACATTGTCTAGGAGGCGCCCTGAATTCGCCACGGGCCCTCGACTCAAGGTATTTACGTTTTCTTTTATGGGAGCGGTACATAAATGACGAGCGCTTTGACTTTCTTACTACCAATTTAGCGGCGGAGGTCGTTTTTGTGCTGACTCAATCGTTCAGGGAAATATTTCTCTCTCTCTCTCTTCTGCATGCTGGTTAGTCATCACAGTATATAAACGATGCTTTGTGACATTGAAAGAGGCTGCTGCTCTTTGTGCCTAAGGTAGACATGCCCCAACAGTGGCGTAAAAGCAATTTAAGAGCACTCCTTGTGGCGGCGCGCATGCCGTGGTGTCTCACGCAGATAGAGAATTAATCACGTGAGCATAATTTTCCCCACCAATGGCAGCAGGTTCTTTCCTCATCGTTTGCTAGGTGACGTGTTAGTCTGTGGATAAATTTTTTGGCTAATCATTACGTTTAACCACTTTGTCTCTCCTTTTAGTATATATAATGTGTATTTCTAGCTTCTTTAGAAAGCCAGGTGTTCCATCGTTTTTCGCGGCGAGAATAGTCCGACTGAGGTGGTTTCCATTCCCGTCTGTAGCGAAGCTGTCTTGGAACACTCGCATATATTGTCGCGAAAAAGCCCAAACTCCATAAGCGCGAAAATGCACGCGACAGCGACGAGCGACGCGACGTAGATCGGCGTCGCGCGATCAGTCGCTAGCGCAGGCAAACCTCATTCACGCGACGGCTTCGGCGAGCGAATTCCACTGTTGCTGGCATGAGGCCGTCTACTCGCACCAAGAAAACCGCGTAGCGAGCGGTTTCCGATTAAAAAATAAGATATATTGTTGTGTAATGGAACGGAAAGTGTTTATTATTGCCTTGCAGCATTTTTTATATGCGCATGCGTAATAAACATTGCGTTATTTCTTGTTGCGCATACGTGACTCGGGCAGGGTCACGTGCACCTATGTAGTCTTCGTCTTTTCCGGTTTTTCGCTATTGGCTGCTTGAGCCCAGCACTTCCGGGCGATGAGCGACGGTTTCCAAATCTGGAGAACCAAGCGATCGCGCGAAAACGAGCACGCGACACGTCGCGCGAACGCCCTGTTTCGTCGCTCATAGCGTCGCTCGTCGCTGTCGCGTGCATTTTCGCGCTTATGGAGTTTGGGCTAAATTGTGGCTTCCGCGAGTACTCTCTCATCTCGGAAAAACGATAGCATCTGGAATCTCAGCAGCCCGTGCGCGACGTCGGTGCTTTTTGCTTGAGCAGTGAAAGGAGAAGCTAATAATATTAATAATTTATAATAATTGTGTGGGTTTAACGTCCCAAAGTTACCGTATGATTGTGAGAGACGCCGTAGTGGAGGGCTCCGGCAATTTTGACCTCCTGGGGTTCTTCAGCGTTCACTTAAATCTAAGCAGACGGGCTTAAATCTATATGTACACGGGCCTCTGTTTTCGTTTATCTGAAAACGTGACATGCCCCGCCGTGGTGGTCTAGTGGCTATGGTACTCGGCTGCTGACCCGCAGGTCGCGGGTTCGAATCCCGGCTGCAACGGCTGCATTTCCGATGGAGGCGGAAATGTTGTAGGCCCGTGTGCTCAGATTTGGGGGCACGTTAAAGAACCCCAGGTGGTTGAAATTTCCGGAGCCCTCCACTACGGCGTCTCTCATAATCAAATGGTGGTTTTGGGACGTTAAACCCCACATATCAATCAATCGAAACGTGACATGAAGAAAGTTAAATCCGAAGTGCAGGCAGCATAGCTCGATTGTTGTCGATCTTTCCGGCGTGTTTATTAAGTCGAAAGCCTTAGGTGTCTTGTCAAACGCGAAAATTGAACGTCGGTGGCGTAAGCCGTGCCGGCATAAGTCATTCGAGAAATCACGAGATGACGTCACCATTCACCAACATAACCTCACGTGACATGACGTCGCACGATGAAGTAATGGCATACGACATCGTTGGTTGGTCAAAGCTGGGCTGATCATGGACGCAATGAAAATGATTGATATGTGGGGTTTAACGTCCCAAAACCACTATATGATTATGAGAGACGCCGTAGTGGAGGGCTCCGGAAATTTAGACCACCTGGGGTTCTTTAACGTGCACCCAAATCTGAGCACACGGGCCTACAACATTTCCGCCTCCATCGGAAATGGAGCCGCCGCAGCCGGGATTCGAACCCGCGCCCTGCGGGTCAGCAGTCGAGTACCTTAGCCACTAGACCACCGCGGCGGGGCTGGACGCAATGAAAAACCATGCTTGGTGTTCTATAAAGCTCACACGAAAATGTGGGGGAAGCATAAATACATCGACTGAGAACAGACAGAAAATGTTCTTTGCCTTCGAGTCGTCTTAGGCGAAACTTGAAAGGGACCTTGTGAGTTGATACCATGCATGCGTTAAGATTGTAAATATGTGTGAATTACGTGCTTTGTAACTAGGCTATGATATTTATTGTGTTTTACTATGCGCAAAATATGATGTGTATTTCGGCAGTGATGCTCTTTTCTTATTTTTCACTAACTTCTGTGTTTAAACTATATGCTTCACCATTATGATATATTTGTTGTATGTGCTCTGGAATGATGTGTTCCAGTAGTGAAGGTTCTTTTTCTTATGTTTCTCTTATGCACATTTCTGTTTTATATGAGTCAACTCCACTCCTGTAATAGCCCGCAAAGGGCTGACAGTATCAATAAATAAAATGAATGAAATGAATATGGAGGTGCACTTTTCCGTTGTGCTTGGTCCAGTCAACGAAACATCTCCATAATGCCGTGCTCCTTATATTCAAGTAACTAATTTTCTTTATTTAAATTAGCGCCGCGGAAGGTGCAATGCATTGCTTGTAGCTCTGATAATCGAGGACACACAGATTAAACTTGCGCACCGTTTAGTGCTCACGAAACGCATGGTCGATGCTTCCAGCTTGCCGCTAAAACTGCAGCCCCGACAGCCTGAGAATGGTCGGATGCTCTTATTGTCAAGGCATTGCTCACCACTTCGCGCGCACGCACCAACGTCTTCGTCGTTGCCGTGTGTTTCTTGATTATGCATAGCATGTCGCGGCGTTTAGTTGAGGGTGCTGTAGGTCTGACGAAAAAGGAACATACGCTCCAATATTAAGGGCAGTGACATTTGCTAACAATTAAACGCTTGTTGAGAGCCAGCAGAACTGGGAATGTGATGCGCAACGAAAAAAACATATCGCAGTCGTTTAATTCCGCTGCTTGTGTCGTCACTTCTCAGAACCCGTCAAATTCGCCGTTTCAGCTATATAACGCTGCCGGCTGCAGGGCGTCTGTGGTGGCTGCTAACGTATGCACTACCTGCAGATCACCCCAGCATTCAATTATCTTATGCAGCACATTTCTTAGTCAATACGAAGGAAGTAGTCGACAACAAAGTGCTTCTTGAGCTTTATTTGCTCTCGCGCTAATGTATCAAAGCAGCCCCTCGACTTCCTCTTGTCATGTTAGGACCACTGTTCCAAACTTTTGCTTTTTTTCTATCATGAGCTCGGTTGAAACGAATGACAAGTAATCATAAGCTTCGTGTGGCAGTACCACCACGTGGGCTCTAACTCACCTTTATCAGGAGTCAATCACTGTCTTCTCCACTTCATACCTCTCGCTTACATTGTTAAAGAAGATTTTTTGTGATGGTGAAGGCCATGACGCAGGCAGGATGATTTGAATCAAAATATCGACAGCATATTATGAAGGTGTTCCTGATGGACAGAGAAACGTTAGCCGCAGTTTTTTTTTTCACTAAAATAAAATGGAGGCATATCTTTCTCATACTTAGCTGTGAACCACGTAGATGTCTTGAAAAACCTATAGGTGTGCCGCGTGACATGCGTTTTACTGCCTGAGGTCGCTTGAACACTCAGAAGCAGAACAATAATGGTTGGTTTGCCAGAAATAGGGCGCAGTTTCTATTCCAAAATACACTTCATCACCAAGGACGACACAGCGAATGAAACACGCAAGCACTAGAGCTGCCATTTGTGATTTTGTAACTTTGAATAATATTTAGGTGCTGAGCAGAGTTCTAGCGAAATTATCCACACAGCAAGAGTAGTGGTAAGCTGTTTTTTTCTTCGTCCTTCAGAGCATCTCACCACTGGCGTGGCAGTTAATGTTTTTTTTTTAACTGGTCCTATCTATAAACTATGAGAGCCTCGAAAATCTCGAGCTAGGCGAGCACGTGTTCTCCATCAGCAGAGCCTTCAGATTTCTGCAATTGCGGGGACGCCCCTGAAAAGTATTCTTGGCCCGTATCTCAGAGCACGTAGGAAGGTTTTGCAAACAAAGAAAGGACAGGAAACGCGGTTCGTTTACGATTGTTAATGTGGACGCACAGCTCAACTTGCATGCGACGGACCCACCTTCGTTACGGGTTTTCTGTAAATGCCCGCCAGCACTTTGCCTTGAATATTTCATTTTTGCTGCACCTCTTCCTTTTGTCGTATGTAACGTCCCTCGACTCTTTCTTCCCGACCTCTTATTTCTTTTTCCAACTTACATTGATTCTTAACACTGCAAAAGACTCCTCAATTTCATTGCCTCATCATATCGGTATACTTGAGCTCTCATGTATACAGATCACTCATACTTATACTTAGGAATCTTTTCGTTACTGCGAAGTTCCCTTGTTCTGTTCTTCTGCCGGGTAACGTTTCGTATATCATGTATTGTATTTTGATAGGCGCTCGTTAATTTAGGTAGTTTTCACGCTCGTAGAATTGATAGAATTTTTTTTTCGGGTGGGTGGAGGGGTGATCGATCATACTTCATATATATAAGTTAGTGCATGCGTTTACACGTGATCGTGGACGTATCCAAGTGCAAGATCCCAAAAACGAGATTCCTTCCAACGGGCGACCACGTTTTCTAGGAGGCGATGCTTTAACGCAACAGATCTAAGAAACGTTTTTTTTTTATGCGAAGCATCTCATGCAACCGCTTTTGGCGTATATTTACGCATCTATCTATCTATCTATCTATCTATCTATCTATCTATCTATCTATCTATCTATCTATCTATCTATCTATCTATCTATCTATCTATCTATCTATCTATCTATCTATCTATCTATCTGTCTATCTGTCTATCTATCTGTCTGTCTGTCTGTCTGTCTGTCTATCTGTCTGTCTATCTGTCTGTCTGTCTATCTATCTATCTATCTATCTGTCTGTCTATCTGTCTATCTATCTATCTATCTATCTATCTATCTATCTATCTATCTATCTATCTATCTATCTGTCTATCTATCTGTCTGTCTATCTATCTATCTATCTATCTATCTATCTATCTATCTATCTATCTATCTATCTATCTATCTATCTATCTATCTATCTATCTATCTATCTATCTGTCTATCTATCTGTCTATCTATCTATCTATCTATCTATCTATCTATCTATCTATCTGTCTGTCTGTCTGTCTGTCTGTCTGTCTGTCTGTCTGTCTGTCTGTCTGTCTGTCTGTCTGTCTGTCTGTCTGTCTGTCTCCGTCACCATCTGGGCTCTGGTGATCTTTTAGCTTGGTGTAGACGCCATGGGACGAAGTCTTGACATAATAGATGTTAAAAATATGACGTGTATGTCGTCAAACCCTTTCCACCAGACACCTGTAGCGCATACCCATATGCTACAGGCCATGGCTAGCGGGAATGCGCCACAGGGTATTGACAGTTCGTATCTGCCCAGGAATGTCGAGAACAGACACTGGCAATATAAAAGCGAGAGCATAACGAAAAGCCGGCATCGACATCTTGACCCGACGACAACAAAGAAAAATCACGGTCGCAGACGAAATCAAACTCGAACGTTCTGCGGGTCAGTCAGGTATACTATCACATAGCCACACCACGTCTTGATCTTTTAAGAAAGACCCTACATGAAGGCGTGATGTTGGCGCAGAGTCAATTGTGGTTGCGTTGCTAGCTTTTTTATTTGAGGGCAAAGCAACAAACGTATACTATGTACTTCTATGATACAAGCGTCATGCCGGGTTATCTTCAATTATGGTTCCAGTATTTGTCGCTTTCATACAAGTCTAATAAACATTACATTTGTATTCGTATGATTCAGCAAGCTATATTGAAGCATGCCTCAACCCTGGAGGAATTTGCTAATTAAAGAAGGTTAAGTTACGTATAATATTCACATCATGGCACAGTTAGGCGCACTCATTTCTATGTTCTGAAATGAGTGCTGACGTTACGTCGCACCATAAGTTGCCCTTTATGCGCTGGAGTAGTCGCCGTTCCTGGTTATGCCACGATGTGCACAATACGGCTACGCTTACAAAAACTCCTTGATTCATCTCGTAACGCTTGGCTCAAAGCGTAAAATAAAAGCCGAATAGACGATTACTTTTTTCGCACTGAAACTGATTCCCTCAAGGCGTAGGACCTGGCTGTGTTTTTCTTGCAGTTAATTTACAAGTGTACTTGGGCACAATGTGCAACACAAGATATCCCTGGTGCTATCAGCTGTCCGATTCTCAACCTGCATGCAAGAGAGACAGGGAGATATGCTTCCAAGTAGTTGTTTGTTGTTATGCGAGGTTTAACGTCCCAAAACCGCCATATGATAATGAGAGACGCCGTAGTAGAGGGCCCCGGAAAATTTGACAACCTGGGGTTCTTTTACGTGCACCCAAATATAAGCACACGGTCTACAGAATTTTCGCCTCCATCGGCTCCAAAAGAGGGAAAAGACATGCGGTAACATGCAGTCTCAGTGCTACGTTACAAATTGGTACTTTCATTCCATTGTTAGATGAAAAGAACTAACCCACTGAGATGCGGCCATACAATCAAGTTTATTTTATTCTTTTTCACCTCGGTAAAACAAAACCGGCGTTTATGAGCCACGTTGTTGCGTATAAACCTCGTTATTCTTCGACTAGTTTCTATCGACTACGCAGTCCGTTAATCAGTGTTCGATCAAGAATTGCCTCGAAGCTTTCATTATCATCAGCATACAACAGGCCGATATTGCGAAAGGCATATAGTTTGAATTTCTCCACATAAGCGTCCGCCGATGGCGATGAATAGCCGACGATCGATAACAATGAACGGATGTTGTGTCATAATTTTTTCTGCAAGCATGTGTAGAAGGTACTGATCTGAGCCAAAGCCCTTGCTTTTAGTATTGTACATGTACGTACGTGTACGTGTAAATGAGGCTTGTCTTTTTGTGGAACTTGCTCTGACAAGGCCACGGCTTCAATCTTGTTCGCGTCAGGCAGAAGCGAAGCAATGTTTTAGGCTACCACGCTCTTCTGAAAGGAATGTGCTGTACTTCGTCAAATTATCACGGCATCTGAGTCGTAGCCGAAGCTGATAATTATCAAAAATATTCTTTTAATTTGTAATTGGTAAGCGTACAATAAGTGGGCTTGTGTAGGAAACAAAAAAAAAACGCTAGATCCGTAAGAGCCAGGTGATGCTTGGCGTCATAATCAGAAGTGAAAGGCGTGGATACGACGGCCTCCATAAAGCAGGCTAAGCAGGCTAAAGTGACATTCTATCTTGACGCCTGCTACGACGTTGGGTATTACTTGTGAAGGTGCCTGGCCGATGTGTGCTGAGCCCAAGGACATTATTAAAAGAAGAATGCGGCTCCCAAAACGTCCACCGGAATGGGATGTGGATTGCCCGCGCGTCATGAGGAACAGTGGTGATAAGAGCCTTGCCTGTTGCGTCGCTTCGAAAGCTACCAGGCGAGCTAAATTTGGACAGGAATTATCGCTATATACCACGTGCACTGGATCACTGTTTGACGTCGGGTTCTCGCACGACATCAGCATTCAAGGGACATCCTGAAGCAACGTGTATTGTATGTACATTGCCCTTCCCTGTTTTATGAGCACGTGGGAAAAATTAGCCTCTTATGCGGAACTACCACGCCTGTAAGTGACCCGAAGAGCAACAGGGCGTTCTCTGGGCCCAAAATCAAACACGCATGTCGAAGAACACACGTGTGTTCTTTTATATAGTGCACACCAGAAATAGAATGCACGGAGCCTTCCACTACGGCGTCCTCACAATCATATGGTGGCTTTGGGACGTTAAACTTCACAGGTAATCATCATCAACAATTATAACGCAATTTTTCGCTATTAAGAAAGGCTATAGTCTGTACTGTGAAAATATGCACCGGAAACAGAAAGCCCAGCCAGGAGCCATAATTTCTGTCTAGGTCCCCCAAAAAATGAAAACTAATAATGTAGTGATACAGTTCAAAATTTTTGTCATAAACAAACAAAAAGAATTTATGCACAGTTATCGCTGCTGACATGTTCGAAAAAAATAGTTGTTGGGCACCAATGCGAATGGCATTTAAAGTTGAATGGATGAATTTCAAACTACAATGTTGATAATGATTTTATTGTAGAACATTGATTACTGTTTTCTGATCGAATAGAGCACGCACTTACATTTTACATGTTCTGTGGTAACTGCTTTATCGACATCCTTCAATAATCGTATATGATAATGTATTTAAAATCCGCTCTGTTTGAAATGTTTGTCTTGGTGTAACAGGGGTGAACTGTTTGTGTCTGGTGTCCAAATTCAAGAAGACAATATTGAACGCAACTTGCAGTCGTGTTAAGCAGCTTCGTTAGCCAGTCATATCAATCATATCATGAAGGTCAATGTGGAGCACATGACCCTCACTCTGCTTATACCCGTGCCACACGGGCAGAAAAAATGGCATTTACCCCCAAATGCCTTCAGATTTATTGCCATTCGCGCGGTGCCACACGGGCGAACGAAATGGCATTCATCCGAATGCCATTCGAATGCCATTCGCCACCAACTGCCTTCGCCAGAACGCAGTTTACTGAGAAATGCCTACTCTTGACGACACAGCTCGCGAAGTGCGATTTACCTGAAAGTATATAAAACAAATCATATTGAGCTAAAAATGAAATTTTCCGTCTTTTATTTCCACTAAAGTCTTAAAAAGATGCTTTGAACGTTATACGAAGAAAATAAAGTATCGATAATGAAACGCTTGTCAATTTTAGTGTCTATTTACGCTGTGGATCTGACTAGTGTTGGCTTGGGTTCCTACGGTCGGCTGCAACGTTGTAAAACAAAGCAAGAAACTAAAACTTAGGACAGCGTAATACGCTTATTTCTACATTTGATGATTATCTGATGTGTATGAAGCTTGTAAATGCTTTTTAATTTTTTTATTGCTATTCACTCAATGCTCACTTGGTAGGTGCTGTGATCGACATCATCAAGTCAAATGTCATTCGCTTTGGACGTGTAGCAGCGCCGGCGAAACGAATGTCATTCGGGAACTGAAGGCCTTCGCCACCAAATGTCATTTTCTATGCCCGTGTGGCACGGGTATTACTCCAGGATCGGCCGAGTTTGCTGCGTTCACATAGTGGGCAGGCCCATGAAGATGGTCTGCTTTACTGGTCATCTAGATGGAACAAAAAGGCTCACCGATTGACAAACTTGGAAAAGGGGGCTGTGCTGAGTTGCAGTTCGTGTGTAACGTTTGTCGTTTTTAATGCGTGATTCCGTTGCATTGCTGCTGGTTTAGCGAGCCCTTCATTCTCGAACCGATTCAGTAGTTGGCGGTTAGCTACAGTTCGTCTTCGTGCATGTATAATTAACTTGCCTTGATATAAGTTCTCATATCATTTGTTATGCACCGTTTATATCACGTCCATTATAGCTGGAAGCGTTGAACTTATGTCGATTCGATTCAGTACTTCGCTGACGACATCTTGTCGTCACTTTGTAAAGGCACCGTGCGGTGCTTTTGAGACAGCAGTGTTCCACGTGAACGAAACGTAATGCGGCAACAACACCGACCGTATTTTAACCCTCACCTATGGTGCATTCTGAAATAGGCGAGACTACACCCTGCCGAAAAGACGCTCTAAGCGTATACATTGCCTGGTCGCTGCATAACGACAGCGCCACTATACCATTTGCTACTGTTATGTTTGAGCCCAGTAATATCACACAGAGTCATACTCATCAAACTGTCACTTGGCATGGAACTTCAAAACAAAAACAAGAACAAGGAAGTAATTACAACAAAGAAAAACAGCTGCATGTCACGCAGGTGCGGGAAATGAGTTACCCACAATCGGAGAAAACACCGGGCCTTTCACGGACGATTTTAGAAGAGTCGAGGACCTGATACTGTCACAGCTTTCCTTGCAAAACCAACCAACTGAACAAACAAACAAACAATATACCCAGTATGAGCTCGAAATCAGTTATAGCCACCAAATGGGAATGCGACTGGACCTCATTAGGGAGGAATGCGTGTTAAGCAGCATACATACAGACACACCTTGTCGATCACGGGATTGAAGTAACGCATGAGGAAAAACGCTCGCGGAATGTCTCAGCCGGCCCTCCAAGCTCGGGCAACACAGCCGAGATTCTTGCCTAGAGGCAGGCATTTTGGTCGGGATGTCGGAAGAACACACGCGAGAGAAAACAGAATGCAAGAGCCACTCGATAAATGAGAGGCGCAAGAAGCCATTAACTTCGGGGAAGCTGCAAGATAAGTGAGCTGTTTACGTGAACAGCGTCAAAGTTAACGATCGTGAACGTCGACGCGTAAGTGACACAAATGCCAAAGGAGATGCGGCATGTCTACTTTGCGTGAAATAAAGCGTCCACGGGTAACATGATTTCGATCTTAACGTGTGTGACTTGTATTACACAAGCTTGCCTGTCCGGCTGCTGATCCTATACTTAGCATGTACGGTCGTCACTTGTACGTTGCATTGAAGCAATGTTATCTATCGCTCTGATCGACATTTGATAGTGTATTGCTATGGCCAACCATATTATACGTTCAATAGATTGATATGTGGGATTTAACGTGCCAAAACCACCATATGATTATGACAGACGACGTAGTGGAGAGCACCGCAAATTTCGACAACCTGAGGTTCTTTAACATGTACCCAAATTTGAGCACACGGGCCTACAACATTTTTGCATCCATCGAAAGTGCATGCCGCCGCAGCCGAGATTCGATCCCTCGACTTGCGAGTCAGTAGCCGAGTACCTTAGCCACTATAGGCCACCGTGGCGGGACATACTTTACATTCAAACAAGCGTTTGCCGTCTCTCGAGGACATCCCAGAAAAGCCCAACAGGGTTGATTGATTGATATGTGGGGCTCAACGTCCCAAAACCACCATATGATTATGAGAGACGCCGTAGTGGAGGGCTCCGGAAATTTCGACCACCTGAGGTTCTTTAACGTGCGCCCAAATCTGAGCACACGGGCCAACATTTCCGCCTCCATCGGAAATGCAGCTGCCGCAGCCGGGATTTGAACCCGCTACCTGCGGGTCAGCAGCCGAGTACCTTAGCCACTAGACCACCGCGGCGGGGCAAGCCCAACAGGGTTAACAATAACGGATCAAACGAAAAAAAAAGTAAGGAAGCGTTGTTAACTGCTTCCATCAGTCACGAACTATATCCCAGTCAGCCACCTCAGTAAGGTTGTTTTATTAATTTGTTTAATTTTGATCTCGAGCTCACAAAATTCCATTTTGCCATTCCACCTAATAAACGTAAAGGCAAAAAAAAAGAAACAGAAATTAGTGAAGAGCGTCGTAAGAAAATTAACCAATGAGTGGATGTAAGTTGCCGGTAATGCATACCCAATAAATAGACAATAGTGCGTCCACGTCCGAAGATATGTTTGTGCCGACATTGTTGATGAAAAATTCACATCTCCTTATTAATAGTTGTACAATGAATTTGTATTACGCAGCAGCGCTGAAAATATTGTGTTAGAAACACTCTCGAAATAGGCGTCTTAGAAAAGAAAATAAATTTTAAAAATCGGAGAGATGTGCTTTTTCTGTGGCCCTTGTTGGACCTTGGCTGAGCGTGTATAGAAAGGTGGGGATGGGGACTGAAAAGATGGGTCGAAAAGAAAGCTTAGCAGCAAAGGTGGTCGTCCGGGCTCGTCCCCAGGTCATTTTTAACTCGTTTGCGCTGTGCTTTCTCCTCTGTTTTCACTTTCGCTCTCTCTTCCAATGGACGCGTTTTTTTCGTGCCCTTGAAACTCCATTGCAAAAGATGTCGGCCTGGGCTCCTATAGGTCATAAAAAATGCCGCTCTTCTTATCTATGCCACCTTCTGAAAGAAGACGACAACCTCTACTGGATGGGTTAGTGACCTTCCGATGGTTTCACGTAGCACTGCGCCGATAGCCTACGGTCAAGCCTTCAATACACCTTCTTTTCCGTAATCTCAGAGTAGCGGAGCGTGCAGCAGCACTGGACACGTAAGGAAAGAAACAGATACCCCAGCTTCCTCTTCACCCGTATGGCGTATTGATTGAGACACATTGTGTACTAGGATGCACGACGAACGGGGATGCTCATTGCTTTTGTTAAACACAACCTAATAAATATGATAAAGTGAACGACGGCATGAATAACTGAGACTGATCCCTGTTCGCTATCCTGCATTGAAAGTGGGAAATTTCGAGAGAAGAGAAAGTCCATTGGTAATGCCGCTGACGTAGTAAAGCTTTGTGTTCTACGCCACACGCGGTAACATAGTCTAGCAGCCTCCAGAGATCGAAGTTTTAGTGCTTTTGTGGCTTTCTGTAGCTTCGACGCAAGAGACGATGGTCTCAAGATTGCCTGCTTGAAACAATCCTACGATCGAAGTGGGTATCTGTTTTCGCAGAAGGTTACGAGCAACCGATACGGCAATAAAAGTTGCAGTATGCGTTAAAGGAGCCATCAGAAGTGACCTGCGTTTTACGACATAAATTTTATAGCCGGAAACTCTTTACACTGAGTTCACGTGCTGAATAAAAGGTCACCAAGTGCTCATAGCATATCGCGCACAGTGCAATTCGCTCAATCAAATTACAGCTGTTGAACAACTCATGCCCCGCCACGGTGGTCTAGTGGCTAAGGTACTCGGCTGCTGACCCGCAGGTCGCGGGATCAAATCCCGGCTGTGGCGGCTCCATTTCCAATGGAGGCGGAAATGTTGCAGGCCCATGTACTCAGATTTGGGTGCACGTTAAAGAACCGCTGGTGGTCGAAATTTCCGGAGCCCTGCACTATGGCGTCTCTCAAATCATATAGTGGTTTTGGAACGTTAAACCCCACAAATCAATCAATCAAACAACTCATCAGCTGGTCAGTAGCAATCCAACTTATTTGAGCAATCTACCAGACGAAAATCTGGAGCAGAGAGAGAAAGAGGTTTTATGACTGACAAGAAATGGTGTCTCTATTTCGCACTCTCTTTCTCACTCTACGCCAAACTCGCACCACTTTTTTTTTATGTAGTCACATGGCAACACTTCTTCCTTGGAAGGTGGTCTCAGCTGGACAAGATTTCAGAATGACTTTACGATTCAGTGATGTCCGGTATGGTAAGAACAGATGTACCTTTACGATTGTCGTGGGGCGAAGTGGCAGGTTAAGTGGGCATGCACAGTCAGGCATTTCAGTGCGCGTCACCACGCACAACTTTTCAAGTACTCCCTTTTCTCGGATGCTACCATCGCGGGAACTACAATGTATAGATTTAAGTTCGACGAACTATAGGGGGTCGGGCTGTCGTACGCAGTCTTCTGCTGTCGTCGCCATTTGGCGCAACGCCGACAAAGCCACTTAGTACAGCCAGCTGCAGCATATTGAGCACGTGCTCGTGTCAAATAGAAGCCTTCTTCCTGTTGTTCTTCTAGCACCTTTATAGATATATTAACGCCAGTCTTTTCGCTCGTGTTCTTCGAGCGCATTGATGCTGATTCAAAAGAAAGTGAACGCGAGTAAGTTGGTACGCATCCGTACTTAAGAACAGCGCGAAGTAAACACGGACAATAATTCACACCGGACCAGCGCTGATTGCCAACTGTTTGGTTTATTACTAGATGCCTACATATAGTACTTTGGAAAGTAAAACGATGGGAAGGAGAACATATCAAATCTTCTGGCGGTGCCTGTCCAGCGGTACATTATTGTTTATTCATAAGATATTAGTTTTAGAAATATATCTGCAATCCTTGTCTGTTGGGTTGATTGAGGGCGCGCTAGCACATGCTTCATCTCTACCTTTCATCGCTAAAGCTTCATAAACTTGACTTGCAGCGTGCTCTTTGTACGTGCGCAGCACCAAGGTCTCCCGAAAACGTGGCAGGCAGCCATGCAGTGAATGGCCAAATTGCTGCCACTTCTTGCCTTGTGGTTAGCGTGTTCGCACATAGGGTCGTTGGAGGCAACGACCTGTGTGCCTAAAATATAGGTGTTTCCACAAGTTGTCGAGATCTCGCTTACAACTTTGCTCCAGCAAGAAACATTCTTCATCGCGTGCTTTTTCAAACACTGCTCGCTTGTTTGATTCGTTTTGTTTACCTTCGGTCATAGGGATCTCTATTTATTGGGGCTCGAGAATACCAAATGGACCCCTGCTCGCGCCCAGCCAAACATCTGGCAGTCAGCGCTGGTCCTGTATGAATTATTGCCCTTGATTACTTGACGCTGTTTTTAACTAATGATTGATGATATTAACGAAGGTAAAATCAGATACATCATAGCCCACTAAAGCGTATTGAGCTCGCACGCGCGCTCGATACTCTTGTTCTTAGAGCTTTTGCGATTATATCAAGTGCGGGCTTAATCTCATCGATGATATTAAGTGCGGGCTGTCGTGTTGGGCAGCCGCAAGGCGTAACGCAGGCAGAACCACGTCTAAACATTGGAGCAAGCGAAAAGCAGAAATAGAGAAAGAAAGAAAAAATAAAAAGAGCCCGAAGAGGAATTACAGAGAGGAAGAAACAATTAAAAATAAAGGTAAAAACTGGGAAAGAGACCAGGAAAGAAAAAGAGCAGGACATAAAAAGAAAACTGAATAGAAACAAAGAAGCCTGCACAGCTCGGCACTTCCGTCAGGTTTGGCACCGCTAGTGCAAAGCTGCCTGGATTTTTTCTCGTTTTTGTACCCTGTTGTTCGGCGTATATACCGTATAGCCCCTTCGGTTGCTGGCAAATGTGCTGCATGAAACGACTTCAAAAGTTTCGCGAAAACTTTTCCGAAAAAAAACATACATATAGGTGGCTTGCACCGACGTCACTGAGAGCGTCACCTTGGAGTACCAACATGTGGGGACGCGACGTTTGCAATGTCGCATTATTATTATCAAATCATCCCACGCAGGGTTCGTCATTATTCACGCACAGAGACGTTCCTGTCGCGGCATATTCACAGAGAAACAACCCGTTTGTCATTGAAGCAGCCATCGTGGAGCATAGATTCCTTACAGAAACTGCGTCCGTGACGTCAAGTACAAGCCATCTATAGGCAATCGCTGCATTTCAACCATGATCAGAAATTTTGACGCCGTATTTGTTAAGAGCGCGGCAATATTTTTTGCTCCTTGTAGACGGTTAGCACACCGTGAGCATCCACGCAGACATACGAATATCTTTACGGTGCTGATTATCGTGTGCAGGAAACGCTCTATTATTGCCAATGAGTGGGCTCAGTCGTCAATGCCAGTTAGAGCACAGGAGTATTCTCCTCTTGTTTGAAGCTTCATGTAGAGCATCCAAGTCTCTATAGGCTGTCGAGAGCACATCCCAAGTTACACCTCACGCTGCTCTGTCTGCTTTAGCCACTTTCTTCTTTGATCTTCGTCGTAATACAATCTTGTTACCTTCATTGCTTTAAAGAGATTCACCGGATCCGAACAGAAGGCTGTCAGAAGGAATGAAAGATCTCACTTGTTTGTGCATTCGTTCTACAGCTCTTACGCCTTGTTGATCCGATTATGCTAAAAGTCGACACTTCTGAAACGCGATTATAACCGCTCTTCTGTTGGGAAGAGACACGGCAGGAAAACGCTCATTGCACCTGCGTAAAGCGGCCATCTCCTCAGCTGAAGAAACACCTTTCTTTGAAATGTGAAACGTCGGAATCAGTATAGGCTTACAAGGCTGGCTGTACAATTGAAAACTTGTTACATTTATTCTTAAAAAGGCGACCGACATACATATATTACGTTTTGCACGAGTGCGACCTTATATCGGCGTCAAAAGTGCGAGAGCATGCAGTGATTATTCAGATTCACTTGTTAACAGCCTGCCAGACTTTTGCAGAAATGAAATGGCGCATGCGTGGCTCTTATCATAAAGCATGATTATTTGTTTTTTTTCCAACAGGTGAACATGTATTACGAATGTAAATGTGTAATGAACTTATCAAGAGAAATTCACTAATTAAGTTTTCAACAACTGGTCACTGCACATTCTGAGAGTAGTAAATTTTGGCCGGTAAGGCCTTGGTGTGAATATTGTGAATGATCGACTGCTTTTTTGACAACCAATGTTGATAGCACCTAGTTTTAAAGAACCAAGTATACTTGAATTAAAAGTGAGAAAAACGCAGTTTTTCGCTACTGACAATATGGCGGGGCCAGGCCCAGCGATTTTTTTCTAGTAAGCACAGTAAACATAAGCGCAGCGCATTAATGTACACTGACAAAAAAAAACTATGGTTGTCGTTCTTGGAAAACAGTGGCCGCCACTTTAACCCATGCAGACGTGAGCATAGGCTACAATTATAAATGTCCGACACTGCCCCAGCAGAGAGAGGGATCTCGAGCAGAGGCGCCAGCATATCACATCTCGAGGTCTATACTAGCAGTCATTGAGTGAAACCTTTTAGTTGTAGTAGGTTAAAATTGTGCTGCAGCTGATTGATGATTATGGTGAACTGCGTTACCCATAAAACGTGAATAATACATCGATGGTAATAGTTTGATTATCCATCTCAATTTTTCATCTGTAAACAACCATTAGGTAATCTGGCTCAGATATTATAAGTTACTCTGCTTGCAACAGGTGACTTTTAAAATTTTTCATGGCTTGAATGTACAAAATCTAGCTTCCGTTGACGCAAGGTTCTAATTTAGTGTCGATACGAATTTTTCAAACACAATCTTTGGCAATTGAATTGAGTCTTCTTTCTGCATACTCCATCTGCTTTAGGGGTGAAGCTCCTTAAGGCGTGGGTCATGCATCTCCTGTGTGTATAGTAGCCACCTCTCGTTTTTCCTTGGAAGGTCTGCTGGATGGCGGTACTTCGAGTGTTCACTTGATGGATGCGCAGGCAGGCAGGCAGGCAGGCAGGCAGGCAGGCAGGCAGGCAGGCAGACGGACAGACGGACAGACGGACGGATGGATGGACGGACGGATGGACATGTGGACGAACGGACGGACGGTCGATTGGACGCCACTAGCGGATGATTCACGGTTTGCCGACAAAACCCTTCGAAGCTTCGCCCCAGTCTTCATTCACTCCGTGGATATGCTGTGATTTGTTTCCGTTAGTCGCCTCCCCCTTCCCACAGACCTCTTTTCTTCTTTCTTTCTTTCTTTTTTTTCTCTTAACAAAGCACGAGCACGCTCACAAAACGTACTTATCGGTGACTTTATATGTTTTTTTTAAAGCTGCCACCACGCCGACACTTTCATGAGCGTTAAAAGCCCGCAGCCCCCTCGCTTTTCTGTTCATTTTTTTTTAGATAACTATTAACGACGGCTGAAGGCAGGAAGCAGCTCCGCGTACTCACTTTCGTAAAGGTTATTTGTGAAGCTAATCCGTCCTGACTAAGCGTTCATCATCTTAGGCGGGAAAACATGTTTTTTGTTAAAAAATGGCCCTCTGTCCATATACCTCACGCTCGCCAAACAAAATCAGTCCTGTCGTTGACTTTTGCCACTGATGTGACCGACATTTTGTTACCTTTCTTTGTAGTTCTCTTTCTTTCCTTCTGCGTTCTCTCTCTCATTTCTCATTCAGGAAAGTGCTGCGTAAGAGGCCAGTGCTATCTCTGAATGTTTTCTTTTGATATTTGAAGAAATGCATAACGTTAACATAATAAGATCGATCGTTTTTGAAAACAGTGCATCAGGAGTTGAAGTACACAACTTTATGAAAACGCAAGAGCAGCAATGCTTAACACGAGAAAATCATGCATTTTAATAACCATATTTATAATAAACACTGTTCACAAAGAATGCTAGCCCTGAGTGCATAGACGTCATTCTCTGTACAGGTGGCGCTGCGAAAAATGCTGCCACCAGCGCCTCCGTCACCGCGCCGGCCATAAATGGGTAGTGCAAAGAGAGCCGTACACAAGTGAACGTGCATACCCTCCTCTTTCGATGGTATTGAGGTACGGTTTCTTGGAAATTAAGGACCTGGCAAGTTCTTCCTTCAATCCAACCTCACTTCATTAAAGTAGGAAGCTCATCAAAATAAAATGCGGGTACAATGCAAAAGATGTTTCATTTATTTCTGTGTGCTGCAACTGGCAGTTTAAGTGAATGCAAGCGAGCATCGCATGACATCGAGTTCAAGGCAAGCACTCCGACGAGCATTCTGTAACACCTAAATGCATTAAACTTGAACATACACATTATGCCAAAGCGATGAAGTACATTCACGAGCAATCTATGCGATCAGTGATACGAAGCTCGCTTTATTCGACACGAATGTCTCTGGTGACTTTCCCTTTGTAGTTGCATTCACAATTGATTTCTCGCTTCCTGTGCATTGAACTGTTTTATCATGCATGCTCAAATGTTCTGTTGATGGTTGTCTTCCGTTTGTATATAATGCAAATGAGGATACATGCGTGTGCCCTTTCTCAGTGTACAACGAAAGGCAAAACCGAGGCCTCCGAGATAGCTCCGGTAATCGCGGAGACCAACGGCAAGGAAAACCTAATTGAGGCCGCGATCTTTTTTCGATTTACCTGTATGACGCATGTGTTCGCATTTCTTCGTTAAAAAGGGGACTAAAAGCCTCCAAAGCCCTGCGTCCGTAAGGCTGTGTGGTTGCGACAACTTCAGGTTATGGGCGGCCGTGGCGTGTGCGATGTTTATCGCGGGTGTCGCCTGTTTACTGTTGCACGTCGCGCACCGTGGTTAGAGGGTCTCTGGAACTTCGTAATCAAAGTTATGACGCTTTTACGTCAAGGATACTCAAAACAAAAACAGGAGACCTACATTACCACACTCATGCGAACGGCTGTGGGGAACGCGAGTGATTCTATTACCCAACACGTTTGCAACGGGCAGTATCCAGCGCCCTGGACATTCTGCTTTGCGAAAGCTGCAGATATCAGTAGAACCAAAGTAGTTTACGTCCGTGGCATTTCACAACGCAACAGTAGCGTAAACTGGGGTCCCCTTGCCACGGCGGTTCGGTGACGCGTCCGACTAGCGGAGAGCAATTCGTACCGCTTTTTCTGAGTGTTCAATGCGCAAATACACCTAATATTCAGCTCAATTGCTGTTTCGTACGCAGTAGTTGCATCCAGTTGCGTAGCACACTGTGCAAAGGAGTCGGGCTTTGCACTACTCAAAACTGCGTCGACCGGTGGCGCTGCGTTTCCACAAAAATCCAGTCTGACACTATAGAGACTTATTTTGCCCGATCCCCATGGAAAGAGAGGGAAACTGAGAAATAGAGAGGAAAGGCAGGGAGGTTAACGAAGCTTTGGCTCGGTTGTCTACCCTACACTTAAGGGGGGAGGGGGAGGGAGAATATTAGAAAGGAAAGTGATAGATAACAAAAGACTAGTAAGAGATAGATAAATAGTCAGCCCCTATACTCCTTTGTATACTCCCTGGATGCGGATGGGCGTACAATAGAACGCAAGACTATGCGAACTCAAGCGGCGGTCCCAGGCAATAAACCTCTCTCTTTCCTCTGTACGGCATGACTAGTGGCCCATTTGAAGTTTAAATTCTGACAACGGTGAATCGTATCTGGCTGCCTGTCATTTTGTGGTCACTTTAGTGATCGCAACCTAACCAAAAGAGGAGCGGCATCTTCAGTCATTCGAGCAAGTGACCGAACGGCTCCTGGCCTGCTGACAGTCATATGACGCGTACTGCCATTTTGGGCGGTTAGGTGAGGCGCCATGCAGTCCGATGCAGCAAGAAGTTTGACGAGACGAGCACAATGGTTTCCGTTCGTGACATCCTCTTTGAAGAGACAGCGGCGTCAGCCCCGATGATTCAAGGCGGTGAACCTGCTCATGTGCCTGATCGTCCATGCGTGGCACTGATCAACCTGTGGCCTTCACACGTCAGGGAAGAACCACCTTGGTGCCACAGGTGCAGAGTGCGGTCATAGGTGTGGTGGCCACGCCCCGGTCAAGGACGTTGACCTGGGTGGATGCAGGAGGCATCATAGAAATTGGTGCGTCTCCTATGATTGGGCAGCGCAATTTGGAGCCGTTCTCCTGTGTACCGACCTGGGGAAAATAGCGCCCGCAGGCTTTTCGGGCGGATATCGTCATCATGATGGACTAGATATATTCATGATGTATCGAAATCTTCGTCTTATAGCGGAATTCTCGCCATGTATTTACTCATGTATTTACTGTAATTAAATCTCTTTAAGGTTTCCATTCAGTCTTATCATGTTGCTTCGACATCATCATCCCGAGTCTCCCGTGCCTCCAAAGGCCGGTCGCAACAACACGCAAAGAAAATGCGCTGCGGTTTGGACATGCAGAGGAGGACTTTGGGCAAGACAAGAAGCATAAGGCATGAACGATTCATATGTAAGAGGGCGCCTAACGTTGGGTCGACCTTTCCATTCACGTCGTTTGTCTTAAAAGAATACATCGTCATGGGTCGCTCCGGATTACCAAAGGTGAGTGGGAGATTGAGCTAGTATGTACTCAATGACATAACATGGTATAACGCGCTAAAAACCCCAAGAAACACAAGAGGGGAAGACGACCTCGTCCCTCTCTCGTGTGTTTCTTGGGGTTTTTAGGGCGCTATTCCGTCTTATAACTTCTACCATGCATTTCTTCACTGCGCTCCCAAAGCACTGTACACGCGAATATAGCCCTCCACTCTCGTCCGCACATGCTTAGGTCACGATCGAGCATCCTTAATTTGTGATAACGCTGCATGTAAAAATCAGCATTGTGTTTGAGCGTAGCAAACTTTAAAAACGCATTATTGATAAATGATTAGGGAGAAGTTTGGCCCGACAGCTGCGAGAAGCTAACCATGTGGTTTTGACCACCCTCGTTCGTGGAACTGTTGATAACTAACAACCACCTTCTCTCCGCATTAGAGCCTTATAAACCCGGACGGATGCTACGCTGCCTCCAGTTGGCTCAGTGACGCTGCAGCAGAAAGCATGAACGCTCACCTTCAACGCCTACTCGTTTAAAAGGCAAACTACCAATATTCATTATTTACTACGCGCACTCGTTATGCTGGTTTGTCAGTGCTACCGAGCCAATGGTGTCGTATTGTGGTTGCCAAAAATTGTACGCGCTTTATTGCGAAGTTGTTGGTATAGTCATGAGGTGTTGAACAAAACCCTGTTCCAAACACTCGCGGAAACGAGACCACCGATATCATGGAGGCACTCAACGAATACGCTCCGGGCAGGCGTCACTGCTAAGCGAAGTCGATACGCCAGAAGTTAAGCCAGAGCGACAAAGATTTGGATGATATCAGGAAACGCTTGACCGAACTAGAACCAAGACTCCTCGTTCATTGCTGCTGTACAAAAAGAAGTCGATGATATTCGCACACTAGCGCAGCGAACTGCAGACACGGCGGCTGCGGTGCCTGCATTTTTGATGGAAACGGAAATGCTTTAGGCCCGTGTGCTCAGATTTAGGTGAATGTTAAAGAACCCCAGGTGGTCTAAATTTTCGAAGCCCTCCACTATGGCGTCTCTCATAATCATATGGTGGTTTTGGTACGTTAAACTCCACACATACAATCAATGGCTTATGTCGCGAAACACTACTAAAACACTGATATAGTTTCTTTCACCCGCAGAAGGAATCTGCCTCCACCACAGTAAGTCCTGTGCAACGCTGTGATATCTACCGTCCATTCATGTATGTACCTCGGTGTCACTATCTCCGACGATCTTTCCTGGTCCTCTCACATCACAAGCATCATCAACGAAACTAACCACACATTGGTATACTTTCGACGGAACTTGCGTCTTGCTCCCCCATCGGTAAAATTGTTAGCTTATCAAACATGCGTATGGCCAAGTTAGAATATGCATGTTCCGCTTGGGACCTACATCAAACTAACCTTTAAAGCACCTGAATCAATTCAAAACTGTGCAGTTCACAGCATCTATTCATATTATTCTTTGCACCACATTGCTACAAAACTAAAATCCAGAGCACATCTTGATAACTTGGAACTCAGGCGCCTTAGGTCTCGGTTGTGCATTTTTCACAAGTTTTATTGTTCCTTTCCTAGAACTTTGCGCCACCGCGGTGGTCTAATGGCTAAGATACCCGGATTGATTGATATGTGGGGTTTAACGTCCGAAAACCACCATATGATTGAGAGACGCCGTAGTGGAGGGCTCCGAAAATTTCAACCACCTGCACCCAACGTGCACCGAAATCTTAGCACACGGGCCTACAACATCTCCACCTCCATAAAAAATGCAGCCGCCGCAGCCGGGATTTGAACCCGCGACCTGCGGGTCAGCAGCCGAGTACCTTAGCCACTAGACCACCGCGGCGGGGCCGGCTAAGGTACTCGGCTGCTGACCCGCAGGTTGCGGGATCGAATCCCGGCTGTGGTGGCTGCATTTTCGATGGAGGCGAAAATGCTCTACAGCCCGCATGCGCGAAGCTGAAACTCGAAGTAGACAGCTACCTAGCGACATAGTGAACTGCTCCAATGTTTTCGGGGTTTTCCTGTTTGTTTTTTTGTAGGCTTTGTTGCGCTGCTCTTCTTCTCATTGGTTTTATTAGAACAAATCGCAGGGTGTCACCGAGCAACGATGGAAACATGCTCTCGGAGAACAGCGTATTACTAATAACCACGGTATGAAACTTCGGTGACGACAATGACGATCACAATTAATTATCATGGCAGTGATGATTTATACATTATTGACGGGCGTTTCGGACGGATAATGAGAAAATCTGCATGAAGGGGTGATTGCAGGCACCTGCGGAGCAGCTAAAAATCTCGAACCAAAAGAAAATGTTTTTTTAAGAGTAATGAGGAAATGTCTTGCAGCTAGCCGCGCAAGGCTGTGTCACAGCGTAGCTGGTGTGCACGCACCATGCTTTTCCTAACTTGGCTATGCGTTCACCTTCTCACCTTTCCCTTTCCCACTCTCTACTATACAATAGGGGGTATTCACTTGACGTCATTCTTCGATTGCATACGCCGTGATCCTTACCGGCCTGCAGAAGTTAGGCGCCTTATTCTTCTAACCACTATTGCCACCGCCATCCGCAAGGTGCGCTAGCGTTGTTCCAGGATGCCGCAACCTTGGCGGTCTCAGTGGCTCGAAGTGCTTCAGAGGCTGCGGTGACACTTTGGAGCTACCTGCCTTTCTCTCTTTTCTTGGTGCACCTGGAGACAGCACTGAATTAAAGCGCACACGCACATTAGTCAGATAAACCTGCGCGACAGTACTACCCGGAGAAAGTGCGTTTTTGCGGCGGCGTCCAACTTCAAGACGCTGAACTCAAGTGCGATGTTGAACTCCTGCCGCGAGTCAACTTCACTGACATAGTGGGCTACCTTGTCACGTGACAAGTCTTGTGTCACGTGACTAACTAAATGTTTACAAATCCATGGAGTGGTCACAACAATTTCACGAGCAGATGGGTGCAACAGCCGGGTGCGAAGGTTTTCCCAAAGAGCACAATTATAGTGGTAGACGGAAAGGTAAACAGACCTCCCTCGTGCAGTTGCAATTGCTTTTATGGTGTCATGCAAGCACTGCGTCGATACTATAAACACAGCAACGGGATGCCATAGCTGGAAAGGGATTACAAGCAATTGCTGCACTAGCTGTTTTCTGAGCAATCGCTGCGTACCGTGCTCAGTGATCGCAGCTGTTTAGTGCAGGCGTGGAAGTTTGCCGTACAGCCCGATTGCTGTTGTCTAAAAGGTAAGCCGACTTCCTGTTTATTTCCAATCGGGTTTCTACTGTCGATCGTGAGCGCCGGTGAATCTGGTAAACACAATCTCAAGATATCAGGGCAGGAAGTCTGCGAGGTTAATATGCCACGAAACCACTCCATCCTTCGCTGTGCTGTTACCTCAGCGGTACTCCAACTTTTCAGCACCTTTGGTGTAAAAAAAAAAAGAAAAAAGAAGCCCGCGTAAGTAACATTCCGATCCTGTGTCTTCTTCTTTTGCGTGGTTGTTACAACTAAATATGGCACAGTTCACCTCTCTCACTGCTGGCTGGCGTGCAACCAGGGCACGTACCGCCTCTCCGCAAATGCAAATAAACTCGTTCGAAGACTTTTCACGCAATACAAATACGCAACACGCACAAGACACTGCTGTGTGTGAGCTAAGGAGCATGGCTTGCACAGCACAGAGACCTTCGACACTTACGACGCGCGGACAGTGAAGACGGAGAGTGCACACAGAGCGTATTGCCAGGTACATCGCTCACGAACTCGCCAACGGCCGGACCGCCAAAATGACGCCGCCGTCAGGCGATGCTCTCGCCGAGAATTCCTCGTTTTCTCTATCTTCATAATTTCTCACGCTCAGCACACGTCTCGCCCATCAGAGCTATATATTGCATCCCACGGGGAAGAGATGGGCGCACACGTTCTGGAAGCGAAGAAGACGACATTGAAGAAGAAAGCGCGTGCCGGCATGCATGATAATGATGATAAATTTATGCCTACGATACCCGAAGCCAACAGTAACGGCAACACTGCTGGAAAATAATTATCCTTTCACTGGTGCGTCCCTCGCGTTACCCACACTGCGCACTTTTGATGTGTTCAACCTCGTTATGCAATATTATTTGACCACTTCTTGAAAGAATGTTGTTCATATGCTACCCTGAGGCGGAACAAGGGAGTTGTTTTTCTGAATACATAGTTGTTACTCTGAATACATAGTTGTTACTCTGAATGAGCACAGCGTTATTTTGGTCGTGGTTAGAATGCCGTTGTGACCTCCCCGCAACGGCGCGGACCAAACCCCGGGCCTTTCAAGATGTTAACGTCCATTTCTTCAACCCACGCATCAAAAAAAACACCCGGGGCAATCAATGAGCAGTTCAGAGTGGAGTTCCTGGAAGAATTCTGTCGACGGTTCTCGCGGGCCCGCTGCGCAAACACCAGGACCGAATGGTGGCTTCTTGTATGCGCACACTACGGCGGCGATACACCGTGCACGCCCTAAAGTTTCATGGCGGAGCGCCTTTTGTTGCTTCTGCTAATGCGGCCCTGCTGTACTATACTGTAGCGCCTGTCCTAGGCCAGGCCTGAAATTCCATGAGCCTCCGCGGCTCCCGGGTTCATTACTGTTTTTCCCCGGATGACTACCTGCGGCGTTCAAGGACGAGTGGCGGCGACTGCGGAGAAGTGTACAGGAAACATCGTATTCGAGGCGTCGAAACTCGATCTGGACATCGGGTCGTCGGGCACCGGAAACTGGGGCAATTGGGGATGCCAGGGTCTTTTCAGCGCAGCATTCGAAACTCCGCGCTTCGGCCATTACAGACGGGGCGCTTTGTCTGAGCGTCGGGACTCCTGGTCGCGCATAATTCACGTGTCATCAGATAGCTCGCCGTTTTTCTCTCTAAATTTTGAGTTTGTACATTGTTACTCGCTTTACTTTGCTTGAGAGAGGGCTTTCCAATGGCGTGGGCTGCGGACAGTCATCGAAGCTAACACACACCGACTGAGAGGGACATATGTCGCATCAACAGTGGAAACTGGTTAGGTGCCACGGAGGGGCGCAGTCAAGTCCTACAAAAAGGAACTGCGTAGAGAAGATGGTGCGATGAGATCGAGATGGTAGAGAGATGGTATGGAAAATCAAGATATTGGTGCGAAGAGATAGTGGTAAGAGTCAATGAGATGATGACTGAGGCATGGACGGATGATGAGGAATGAAAGTTAGGGATGGGAGATGAGGAGGCGAGTGATTAGGACATTATGAAAGAACATTATGAAATAAATGAGAGGGACGACGAAGGCGACGATGACGAAGACGATGAAGACCTTAACGAATTTGACCATGACCCCAAGAATAAGCCCTAAGCCTCGACTCGAACAGTCAGCTATACGAGGCCCCCAACAACATGGACCATTTGTGAAACGAACTTTATGTACCTTATCTATAGACGAGCTTTGCGGGAAAGGAGGCCATGCGTTGAGACAATTTGCTGTTTTATCAACTGATAACTTCATCGTGTGTGTGTCATCGTGCGCTTCCTTTGCATTGTCGCACCGCTGTATTGTCGGTTATTTTCCTTATGTACCCTGGGCCGTGCGTCGCAAGTGTCTAAATCATGGGTTATAATTTTGTGTAGCGGTTCTTCTCCGCAGGCAGCATGCGTGTACACCCTTTGCAATTAGTAATAAGTGAAATTTCTTAGTAATTAACAAAGGTTGTATGGTCTCTTACTTCCCGGCCCTAGCACGAGTCCCTGTGTGTGGAAAGTTGTTGAGACACATAGACAAGAAGGAACCGAGAAAAGGGGCTGAGCAGACCTCCCTCTTTTTGGCCGTCGGTAGCGGGGGACGGGATTCCGCACCATCATGCGGAATCCCGGCCACGGCAGCCACATTTTCAAAGGGGGTTAAAATCTTGGAGGCCCGCGTGGCATAGGCATGCACTAGAAAAAGGGAGGGGGAGGCTCGTCGCGGTATTTTCTTTCTCATTAAGTCAATGCGCGGGGTCGGACTCTGCGTCCCTTGCCCCTTCACCTCTTTGGTGACTGCATGTTAAAAAAAATTCATGTGGTCGAAATTTCAGAAGTCCTCCACTACAGTGTTTATCATAATCGTATCCTAGTTTTGGGACGTTAAAACCCATCACTTAATTTATTAATGTTCATAGCCTAAGTGAAACAAAAAAAGCAAATTTACACGCTGACGACTGGTGAAACTGCGTACCATGGCGTTTTCTAATGCGTAGATTTCTTTTTTTGTTACCAGTACTGCAGTAACTAATTAAGTACTTTGTATCAATTAATAAGTATTAAGTATTTGTGTTAAGTATTAATTAAGTACTCTGTTCTTTATGTCAGTTGGTACATGAATGATGTTCACGCGTATTGTATTTTGAGAACGACACTGAAGTTCACTTTTTGTACTGCCTCCTTATGCAATGCGTCAACATAGGCCTCTTGGATATCTATAAATAAATAAATAAATAAATTGTGAAGAAGAAGATGTGCCAGCAGCAAGCAGCATCGCCAACGCCCGGCTCTCTCGGCTCGTGCTTTGGTTCGTTGCTGTGCCGATCGCTGGACGGTTCTTCACGCTGTCTCGCCGCTGCCTTTAACGGCTAATAAACCTCTTCACATTTGGTGGAGGTGCTGTTAATCCCCTTTGCTACACCCTGGAGCTGCGAAGCCGCACGCTACCACCTGTCATGACTGCCAACGCCACTACATCGACGCCTTCGCTCCAGTTCAACTGCCCTGGCCATCCTACGCTACGGGAGCCGAAGGTCTTCAGCGGTGCGGATGGGACCGACGTCGAAGACTGGCTCGAGCACTACGAACTGGTGAGCGCCAACAATAAGTGGGATGAAGCCGACAAGCTGGGCCACGTGATATTTTATCTCACTGGCGTCGCCGAATTGTGGTTTAATAACCACAAACACAACATCCCCACATGGAGCGTCTTCAAGACGTCATGTGCCGAAGTGTTCGGTCGGCCGGCTGTCCGCAAGCAGAGGGCAGAACAGCGCTTGCGCGTCCGCTCTCAGCAGACTGGCGAGACCTTTACCAGCTATATTGAGGACGTCGTCGACCTTTGTCGACGTGTGAATGACACCATGCCCGAATCTGACAAGGTCAAAAACATCCTGAAGGGCATCGACGACGGCGCATTTCAAATGCTCTTGGCAAGAAATCCGAGCACAGTTTCCGAAGTCGTCAGCTTGTGTCAGAGCTACGACGAGTTAAAGAAGCAACGCACTCTGACTCGGCAGCCTCAGCATGGTGGTGAGTCATTGTCCAGTTTCGACACCTTGCTGGACAATTCACCACTGCTTCAGCAAGTTCGAGCCTTCGTCCGTGAGGAAGTCGCCCGCCAACTTTCTTTAGTGCCCTTCACTCACGAGACCACCACCCGTCTACCTGCCCCGCTTCGCACTGCTATTTCGGAAGAGGTTGCCCAAGCTGTTCCTGTTGCGCACCACGAGCCGCCTCTATCCAGCCTTGCCCACTGCCAGCGTGCCGCGCAGCCAGTAGGCCCTCCTGTCGCCTATCCGCCAGCCATGCAGCCTGTGGCCGCGCCCCTAACGTATGCAGCACAGCCTGTGGCTCCTCCTGTCGCTTGCTCGCAAGTTATGCAGCCTGTAGCAGCGCCGTTCACATATGCAGACGCTGTGCGTAGGCTTCCGCAACCATCCTACACCACGCGCTCACAGCCCGCACACCCGGCTGCTTACACTGCACCTTGGGCGGCAGCACCAGTCGCCAATCCCTGGAGGACGCCCGATAACCGACCGATTTGCTACGCCTGCTTCACTCCCGGACACGTTGCTCGCTACTGCCGCCGTCGACCTCAGGCGTTCGGCGACTATGTCCGATCGTCGCAAACCGGCAGCCAACCCTTCGCGCAATACGGGCCGGTCTCGTCACCTCGCTATGCCCCTCCTAACGACCCCGACTTCGTGACGCCGCGCGCACCCTCTCCTCGTCGGCGATCGCCCTCCCCCATGCGTCGCCGGCCCAGACCTGACCAGGAAAACTAAGCACCGCAGTTCAAGAGGCAAGAACTGCGCCATTTTCGAACTGTCTAAGCCCTCGCCCCTCTCCTGCTAACGTGGTCGCAGTAACAGTTGAAGGTTATTCTACTTTCGCCCTTGTAGACACCGGCGCCGCTGTTTCTGTTATTGCCGCTAATGTCTGCCGTGTATTACGTAAAGTCACGACGCCGCTTTCTCGACTGTCACTCCACACCGCAAGTGCACAGCAAGTAACGCCTCTCGCAGCCTGCACTGCAAGAGTGTCCATCGAAGGCATTGTTTACACTGTGGAGTTTATTGTCCTTGCTGTCTGTTCGCATGATGTCATCCTCGGATGGGACTTCCTATCCCGCCATAATGCCGTCATCGACTGTGCACGCGCTGAAGTTGAGTTTTCACCCTTTTGTGATGTCCCATTACTTGACGCTCTTCATCAGCCGCCGAAGTTGTTTGTGCATGAAGACACCGATATTCCGCCTGAAAACTTCGCACTTGTTCCGATTTCATGCAACGCCTACACGGACGCTACAGTCTTTTTTATGCCTTCCGATATCTTCACGAGTCGTCGAGCTCTGCCGCTGCCTTTCGCAACGACTGACCTTACCGCCGGAAGAAGCAATATGTTCATACTCAACCCGCTTTCCACAACTGTCACTGTGCTTGCGGGAGAATGTCTCGGCCGCGTGCAGGATCTCGACCCTTCGTCTTTGGTTGATGTCCCGGATGAATACTGCGACCACCCAAAATCACTGTCGGCCCTCGAGGAGTCGTCTAAGGATACGTTTTCCAGCACCATCGCCGACACCCTTACTCCCACCGAAAATGCCGACCTGCTTGATCTTCTGCATGAGTTCCGGAATTCCTTCGATGTGTCCCAACCTCAACTAGGCCGCACGTCGCAAGTCAAGCATCATGTTGACACCGGCCTACACCAGCCACTGCGTCAAAGACCATACCGTGTCTCCACTGAAGAGCGCCGCGTCATCAACGATCAAGTCGAAGATATGCTTCGTAGAGACGTTATTCGACCATCTCACAGTCCCTGGGCGTCTCCTGTCGTCTTGGTGCGTAAGAAAGACGGATCTATCCGATTTTGTGTAGACTATCGTCGTTTGAATAAGATAACCCGCAAGGACGTATATCCTTTGCCGCGCATTGATGACGCCATCGACACCCTTCATGGAGCGGAATTCTTCTCGTCGCTGGATTTGCGGTCTGGCTACTGGCAAGTTCCAATGGCTGAAGCCGATCGCCAAAAAACTGCATTTATTACACCTGACGGACTATACGAGTTTAACGTCATGCCCTTTGGGCTTTGTAACGCGCCCGCCACGTTTGAACGACTTATGGATAATACGCTACGTGGCCTCAAGTGGAATATGTGCCTTTGCTACCTCGACGATGTCGTGGTTTTCTCGCACGACTTTCCTACGCACCTCCTTCGCCTCAGGCAGGTTTTGACTTGTCTGACCAACGCTGGCCTGCAGCTTAACCTGAAAAAATGCCGCTTCGCTGCACGCGAGCTCGTCATCCTAGGCCACATCGTGTCGAAGCACGGCGTATTACCTGACCCAGCAAAACTTCGAGCAGTCGCAGAATTTCCCAAGCCGACAACCATGAAGGAACTTCGCAGTTTTGTAGGCCTATGCTCATACTTCAGGCGCTTTGTTCGCAATTTCGCATCCATCATGTCACCATTAACCCAGCTTCTTCGCGGTGACGTGAACCTCTCCTCCTGGTCCCCTGCATGTGACGTTGCCTTCACTACTCTGCGCCGTCTGCTCACCTCGCCACCCATTCTTCGCCACTTCGACCCGACGGCTCCTACCGAAGTGCACACCGACGCCAGCGGCGTCGGGCTAGGTGCTGTCCTCGCGCAACGAAAACCCGGCTATTCAGAATACGTTGTAGCCTACGCTAGCCGCACTCTGACGAAAGCCGAAACTAATTACAGCGTGACAGAAAAAGAGTGTTTGGCTCTGGTGTGGGCGCTTGGAAAGTTCCGGCCGTACTTATACGGCCGCCCGTTCGATCTAGTAACTGATCACCACGCGCTTTGCTGGCTCTCCACGCTGAAAGACCCTTCTGGCCGCCTTGCGCGATGGGCACTCCGCATCCAGGAGTATGACATTCGCGTCGTATACCGCTGTGGACGCAAACACTCTGACGCTGACGCCCTGTCCCGCTCACCTTTGCCACCAGATCCGACGGGCGGAAACACGTGCCTCCAGTACTTGTCATCGTTAAATCTTGACTCAATTGCCACCGAACAACGTCGTGACCCGTGGATCGCATCTCTTCTCGAATATCTATCCGGTACGCCCAACCTTCCGGTATCTCGATCCCTCCGACGTCAAGCTTTCCATTTTGCCATCCGCGATCAACTTCTCCATCGACGCAACTACTCTCCTGATGGCCGCCGGTGGCTACTGGTCATTCCACGCGCTTTGCGATCGCAGGTATGCGCTTCTCTTCACGACGATCCACAATGTGGCCACGCCGGGGTGTTCAAAACATATGAACGCCTTCGCCATCGCTATTACTGGCGCGGCATGTACAATTTCGTACGCAAATTTGTGCAGTGCTGTCCTGACTGCCAGCGACGCAAATCAACACCGCTACGTGCTACTGGCGAATTGCAGCCACTTCCGTGCCCTGCCAAGCCTTTTGATCGCGTTGGCGTTGACCTCTACGGCCCCCTTCCATTGACATCAGATGGCAATCGGTGGATTATAGTGGCGGTCGACCATCTAACACGCTACGCCGAAACAGCCGCTTTACCGAGCGCTACCGCTCAGGATGTCGCCTCTTTCATTTTACGTCAATTTATCCTTCGACATGGCGCACCTCGAGAGCTCCTTAGTGACAGAGGCCGCGCTTTTCTCTCCGAGGTCGTCGAAGCTCTGCTTTCGGAATGCCACGTCATTCATCGGAAAACGACAGCATACCACCCGCAGACTAATGGGCTAACGGAACGGTTTAACCGCACGCTGGGTGATATGCTCTCGATGTACGTGGCATCTAATCATAGCAACTGGGACCGTGTTCTCCCATACGTGACATTTGCATACAATACTGCAATACAAGCAACCACGGGATTTTCACCTTTCTTTCTTCTTTATGGACGTGACCCTTCCCATACAATTGATACTCTACTTCCCTACCATCCTGATGCTTCAGAATGTCCACCTATTTCCGATGCTGCTCGACAAGCCGAAGAGTGCCGCCAGCTCGCCCGTGCGTTCACCTCGGACGAGCAGCAACGCCAGAAAGAAAACCGTTGCACCTCTCTTCCGGATCCCAACTATGCCCCAGGGTCTCTCGTGTGGCTTGCCATCCCATACCAAACTCCGGGACTCTCATCAAAACTTGTCCCCCGGTACGAGGGGCCTTACACCGTTTTAGAGAAAACCTCTCCAGTTAATTACCTAATTGAGCCAGTTTCCCGATCGGATGACATGCGCCGGCGTGCACGTGACATCGTCCATGTTTCCCGCCTAAAACCGTATCATGAGCCTCTCCCTGAAACTTCTTAGGTCGCCAGGATGGCTCTTTTTTCAGCGGGGGCGATTGTGAAGAAGAAGATGTGCCAGCAGCAAGCAGCATCGCCAACGCCCGGCTCTCTCGGCTCGTGCTTTGGTTCGTTGCTGTGCCGATCGCTGGACGGTTCTTCACGCTGTCTCGCCGCTGCCTTTAACGGCTAATAAACCTCTTCACAAAATAAATAAATAAATAAATAAATAAATAAATAAATAAATAAATAAATAAATGAATAATAAGTATGATAAATAACTGAGACAGCCTGACAAGTAGAACTTACATTTCGGACTCCACAGGAGCATAGACCTAGCCAGCGAGAACAGTGACGTCTTCCCGAGCCTCTCACATGCTTAGCGCTGACGATGTGACTACCGAGCTTTGCTTGACCAACTACTTCTTCATTACACGAGCAAATAAAAAATAAATACTCAAATATAAAATCATCCGATAAATCAAACCAGTGTGTCATGGTACACCGTTTCGTCCATAAATTTTTTGGAGTCCCTGTGCGCACCAGTGAGATTTGCCGAAGATACATTAATACGCGTTGTGGTGCAAATTGAAAAGAATGATGTATGTACGTAACCTCGACAACCTGCGGAGGCGCGCTATGCGAATACGACGCGCGCTTGTTGCCGCTCTCAAGCTGCCTCTATTCTGAGTTTTTGTTTTTTTTCCTTCCAATCAGAGCTCTTTACCAAGAGCCGGATCAATGTGGTAAACGACGCCGCTAAAGACGCAAGCGATGGTATAGCCATGTGCCGACCTCGGGTTGCAGTTAGAAGTTATTGATCGCTCGCAGACGGCGGAAAATTTGAGAGTGGTGATTATGTATATCTGTTGCATCCGTTACAGGCGGGTGAGTTCCCTGATGCTGGTTGAAAAAGAAACACAAAAAACTTGCCTGGTGATTACGTACGAACCGCTTTCATGAGCATTACACAGTCTGTAGTTAAATGCGTAATATGTTCCTATAGTAACGCAACGTCTTTGTTTCACATCCCGAGTGAAACGACGTATAGGACAATTAAGAGAAGGAAATCGGACTCTTGCGTGATATAACCCTGGTGTGTTATACAATTAAAGTGGTTGCGGGCTTTACGATTTCATAGATGTGTGCGCACGTACAGTCGTGAGCCCGCATAGCGTGAACGTGAGAGTGCGTGCCATACGATGCTATCAGCGACGCCTGCTCAGACGTGGTGCTCCGTACATGCGCACTTCGTCTGCGGTGTAGCTATTGTAACGCGATAGAGTTAGAGAGCTCGTGTCGCCGGAATTCCGCCGTCGGCGTCGGCACCGTTGGTTGTGAGCGAAAAATCGAGAAAAAAACAAATACAATAAAGAATAGAATTTTCGGGGCCGTTTGCGTGGCAAGCAGGTGAGCCACGGTTACTTGCAGTTGCTTCGGAAAAAAACTACATAAATGCCATGTAGCGGAAGGTGTCTTCTTAACGCATTTCGTTCGACCGGTGTCACGACGAAAACGAGCTCATTTAGTGATTTGTAGGCGCATTTGGGATGCCATCAAACTACGTCTAAAAAGGCCGGGAGACTGAGTGCAGCCATTACCGCTAAAAACACACAGGAACTTTCAAACAGCGTTCCACCGCAGTAATCTAGTGGCTAAGGTACTCGGCTGCTGACCCGCAGGTCGCGGGATTGAATCCCGGTTGTGGTGGCTGCATTTCCGATGGAGGTGGAAATGTTGTAGGCCCGTGTGCTCAGCTTTGGGTGCACAATAAAGAACCCCAGGTAGTCGGAATTTCCGGAGCCCTCCACTACGGCGTCTCTCAGAATCATATGGTGGTTTTGGGACGTAAACCCTACATATCAGTGAATCAACTTTCAAACAGCTCTAAACATGGACAACTATGTCCATCTAGCGGACAACATTTCATGCCTTGCCAGAGACGTTGACCAAGCAAACAGCAAACGCTAGATAATGTGCTGACATCTGTGAGGCATTGTGAGACTCTTTATGGCCTACGAGATGGCAACCGCGTGGCGTGTATCTTCGAGGCCCTCGACTCTTGCTGTCACAGAACGAGCGCTAAAAACGGGCGCGCCGCCAAATTCTTGCGATAACGCGCCCAGAGAGACGCGGCGAGGTCAACGAAAAAAAAAAGACAAAAGAGAAAACAAGCATCCAAGGCTCCCCGGGCGCGCGACGCCTCTCCTCTCGGAAGCGTGGCTTCGCCGACGAACCTCCTCGCCCCACAGCGGCGGCCGGGCAAGCGCTAGAAATTTCCAGAAGGATAGGGGCGTGTATGCCGAGTTGAGTCATCTGTCGGGGACGGCCCCCGTACAGTCTCGCGCCTCTCCCCAGCCTCCGCTGCGAATCGCGCCGACGAAATGAGGAGAACTTTCTGGAATGTCGCGCGGAAGGTATTTAACCGAGCAGCGGAGATGAGAGATCAGGAGAAGACGGAAGTTGCGCCAGAGTGCGAAGGGATCCCGCCGGGTAGTCGGCGAAGGTTTGTCCGTAGGGACGAAGCAGGAGATGAAGAGGATTTCCACCTGAGGGGTGAAGGCCCGAGCTACAGGCAAGAGAGTGTGTTTACCGCTATCGAGCGAAGACGCGTGGCGACAGCTGCGTGTGTGAAGCCGACGTGTTCGGGCGAAGAAGTTTGCAGCTTGGAGAGTGGCCAATTGAAGGCGCGAGGTTTCCTGGAAGAGAAACTTCGAGGGCGCGGAACGACAACAACGCTGGACTTTGAGTGAGTGATTCTCGGAAGAGTATCATCCAGACTTTTGTTCCAAGAACTTTGGACTGGATAGGTTTCTATCTCTTTAGTCTTTAAGTGTCTTGGTTGTTCAATGCATGCGACTGCATTGTAGAGCGTATCGTTCGTTGTCTATGTCCGTTGTTTTGAGTGTGGCTGATTGTACTGTGTAGTACGTTGTTTGACTGGTGACGTATTGTATGTAACTACTGTGGAGTGTGCATTCTTGTGTATTGTTTTCGATCTGCCATTTTTGAGAATATAATATTTGTTTTGTTTATCAACTCTCGGCTCTGACTTGTTCTTTGGGCCACAGCCGGCGACCGCTGGCGCGCCAAAAAGGACCACTTCTAAATTGTCCACGCTTTCGTGGTGCGGTTCGGGGGGCCAATACTTCGGCTCTTGGAATTAGCCCGGCGATCGCCTCCCTAATAAACGGGACATATGTGACACTTGCTTTAGATAAAAAAAACCTGTATGTACCATTCGGACGCACATGCTGGTACAATCTACTGTGCGTGTGCGTGTGCGTGCGTGCATGTGTGTGTGTGTGTGTGTGTGTATAACAAAACATATAAAGTATGCAGTTAGCGGTAGAAGGGTTATAGGGGCCAGATTTTGCTATCGCGTTCAACTTTTATAAAGGCCAAGTCCCCCAATTTTTACTATCGTGTGCTTTCAGTGAGCGCCGTCTTCAGAGGCGGATCCAGCTACTCACTTTAGGGGGGAGAGGGGGCGTTAGCTTGAAGTAACATTGAAGAGGGGGGCGTGGTCATCACTTTTTGTTGTTACTAGTGGAAAAACCGCTTCGTAGGATCAATACTGTTTATGTGTGCTCACAGTGGCTTCACTCATTTGTCCTAATTGCTGATTGTAGGTGGACTACACTGGAGTGAGGGGGGGGGGGGATGATCGCCCCTACCACCCCTATTCTGGATCCACGACTGGCCGTCGTCGAAGCTTAGATGACGCAGTGCACGCAATGGTGAAGTTGTCTCGCTGCTAAGGCACTTCAAATGTATCGAGCCTAGCATTGTAATAATAATAAATTTTTTGGAAATGAACGTGCCAAAACCATGATGATATTATGAGAGACGCGATATATTGGAGCGCTCCGGATATTTCGACCACCTGGGTGTAACCGAGTTGGCACGGCCGCGATAGCGAGCGCAAGCTGTCGCTCCTACGTATGCGTGGCGTCACCCGCCTGGCCTACTTAAACTCGTCACTATAGGCAATAAAGGCGCTGTTCTACCCATGATATCGTCTCGTACACATGGTGGCAGCGGAAAACAGCCAGCATGACGACACCGCCTACGTTGCCGACACCGCCTGCATTGCCGACAACGCTCCTGCCGCCTCCGAAGCCCCTCGACACATCGCGAGACGCTTGGCTTGGGTGGAAGACCTGGAAAAGTGAGTCTGAACTGTTTTCCACGGCAACTCAGCTGAACAAGCAACCAAAAGAAGTGCAGGCGGCAACGCTTTTAGTGACCATTGGGGAAGAGGCTAGAAAAGTGTTCGCTTCGTTCAAGTTTGGGCCAGGAGAGGACACAACCGATGTAACCCTTATAATTAAAAAATTTGAAGACTTCTACCAGCCCGCGAAGAACCTCACTTACCACGAGTTTTGCTTCGGCTCCCGAGACCAAAAAGAGGATGAAAGTTTCAATGACTGGCTTGTCGAATTACGAACGCTAGCCCAACACTGCGATTTTGGAGACTTAGAAGAGTGCATGCTTCGTAGCCGCATCATACTCGGTATCCAGGACAAGGGACTGCTAAAGAAGTTAATTTCTGAAAACCCCTCTTGCCAAAGAGTAGTCGAAATCTGTCGCATCCAAGAGCAAGGCGAGGAGCAGTTTCGACAGATACGTGGCACCACTGAAGCCTCTTGGAGAGCCTGTCTGGAGTAGCGGTTGTAATGGACGACATATTAGTCTGGGGCACAACGAAGGAAGAACATGACAACAACTTGACCGGGGTGCTTGCACGCTGCCGTGAGCACAACCTCCGTCTGAACTCGCAGAAATGTGTCTTTTTGCAGGAGCAAGTTCGCTACTTGGGACACGTTTTCACCACGCAAGGACTGAGCCTGGGACCCGATCGCGTCCAAGCCATTTTGGACATGCCAGCGCCAAGTAACAGTAAGGAATTGAAAGTCTTTCTCGGAACGATGAATTACGTGCAGCGCTTCATTCCTCGAATGTCTGTACTCACCGCACCACTTAGAACATTGCTGCGCAAAGAGATTGCCTGGGTCTGGACAGAAAAAGAGCAATGCAGCTTCAATGAGCTGCGCCAAGCCTTAGTAACAGCGTGTCATGATATGCGCGGTAGGTTCATCTGGTGCGCGATGTTTGTGAGTTTGTGCTGTGCCGTACGCCGACGAAGATGACGATGAGACAAGGAAAAGGCGGAATCGTGTCGTCAAAGTCAAGCCAAGCCATAGAAGAGAGAGAAGAGGAAGACGACGACGGGGCGTTCGAGAAGAAGGATCGGAACGAAACAGTGGCAGGCTGAAGCGCTCGTCGGGTCGTGGTCCCGAAGCCTACCTGTGCCTGTGGTCCGCACGAGCCTGGCTCCCTTCTACCGTGTGATCCAGCAGCCGGCGCCGGTCCGTTGTTCTCGGATCCGGGCGTTTTCCAGACCTGGGCCTACTACTGGCTGTCCGGGACGTGCTTGCCACACATCGACTCTGCCTCACGCTCCGCTCCGACCATGCCTGAGGCATCGCTGATGTCGGCGTAAGACGCAACGCAACGCATCGACTCATCTGCCTTCGACGTCACACGGTGAAGTGTTTCAAACCTTGTGTAGTGCAGTGGGGGACTACGCTAAGCGTCAGACCTTGTCTTTCGAGAACGTGTGTCGTGCTCGTACGTAAGGCAGTTCTTCGCTGTTGCCATGTAACACGCCAAGCTTCTTTATCGTTTTTTTCTTTTTTTTCGTGGCATTAAAGCCTTATAACTCAAGTTGCAAATGTCTTCGTCAGTCTCGACAACGATTATTTAAGTTGCCGTGATTGCCCGAACCTTATCCCTCACAATTGGCGTCCGCGCGACAGGACGAAGCCGTTTGCACTGGGTTGAAATCTATAGGGAAGATGAGTGAGCAAGAGCTTATAACGCTAGCGGAACGCATGGGGCTTCAAGGAGCCGAGCTAAAGACGTGGGTAGACGCGCGGTTAGAGCGGGCTCATGAGGAATCTGTGCAAGCGCGTGAAGAGCGTTCCGCGGAAAGGCAGGCGGCGAAGGAACGTTTGGAGATAGAAGAGAGAACTCTTCAACTGCGAATTCGACTAGCTGAGGTTGAAGGTAGCCGAGAGCCAACAGCGCGGGACCGCGAACCTGAGAGGAGTCAAAGCCGCCCGTGCTTGATCAATCCTCACAACCTGATCCCAGTGTTTGACGAGGGGCGTGACGATCTCGATGCGTATCTCAAGAGGTTCGAACGCGTAGCAGTTGGTCAAGAGTGGCCTGAGGAGAAGTGGGCGACAGCGCTTAGTTTATGCCTCAGTGGGGAAGCATTGAAAGTCTTCGGTCGTCTGTCGCCAGAAGACTCAATAGATTACCAGAGTACAAAAGTGGCCTTGCTCCAGAGGTTTCGTTTCACAGCCGAAGGCTATCGCGAAAAGTTTCGGCAAAGCAAGCCTGAAGACGGCGAAACTGGTAAACAGTACGCCACGAGATTACAGAGTTACTTCGATAGATGGCTGGAAATGTCGGAAACGGACGAGGACTTTGCATCCGTGCGCAACCTCATTGTTGCTGAGCAGTTTCTGAATAACTGCCACGATCGCCTGGCACTTTTTCTAAGGGAGAAGAAATGCAGGACGGTAAAAGAAATGGCAGAAGCAGCTGATACCTTCTTGGAAGCCCAGCGGCAAACAAACTTGTTGGTATTTCGTACCAAGTCTGCAAACAACATTCCCAAGGAGCAAGAAAGATTTACGTATACCCAGCCTCCTCTTAGATGTTTCGTCTGTGATCGACCCGGCCACAGAGCATCTGATTGCCGCACGAAACCCCAACGAGTCTTCTGTGGGCACTGTCGGAAGCCCGGCCACGATGCAAGAGCATGCCCAAGCAACGGCGGGTCAAAGAAAATGACATCTTGCATCGTGTCTACTGACCAGAAGTCCGAGACGCCCCGATGTGCCGATGATTCATCACAAGATGAATATGTTGCTAGTGCACTCCGAACGCGCACCGCAACAGCTACACGAAACTTGCCGGTGTTACAGGGAGAAGTGTTTGGACATACTGTATCAGTCTTGAGGGATACTGGAAGCAACACCCTGGTCGTGCGACGTTCCCTCGTTCCCGATGATGCGCTGACGGGTACTACCGCCACTATTTTATTGGCCGATGGTAGTTGCATCGAGGTACCGGAAGCAGAAGTACGGATTCTATCGCCCTATTTCACCGGAAATGCGATAGTCAAATGCATGACGTCGCCACTTTACGATGTCATCGTAGGAAATGTTCCCGGCGCCCGTGACGCTAATGACCCCGACTCAACGTGGAAGGAGTCAGCGGGCCTGAAGTCGGAAACTTATCAGGCATTGAATTCTGAAGAGAAATCCAAGGATGGATGCGGGACGAAGAGCACAGTCATGGTTGGTGTTTCAAGCAAAGGACATCGCCGGAAGCTCACGACTGCTAAATTTGGAAACTTAGAGGTGACACAGGAGTCATTTCGCCAAAAACAAGAGGAAGACCGGTCGCTGGATGTTTGTAGGGCGAAAGTCGACACCCTCATCAGCGGTAAAGGAGCCACATACCACTCATTTATGTTCGAGAAAGGAATCTTGTACCGCGTTTACCACTTGACTCCGGGTAAATCAGTTCAACAAGCGGTGGTTCCAAAGGCGTTGCGTGTCCATGTGTTGCACTTGGCACATGAATCACCGTTATCTGGTCACCAGGGTATCAAGAAGACGAAGGACCGAGTTTTGGAGTCGTTTTATTGGCCCGGTGTACAGGAGGAGGTACGAAGATTCGTAAGATCATGTGACGCATGCCAAAGGACATATCCCAAAGGCAAAGTAGGCAAGGCGCCTCTTGGACGAATGCCTTTGATTGACACACCATTCGAACGTGTGGCCGTTGATATCATTGGACCTCTGACGCCGATTTCAAAGAAGGGTAATCGGTACATTCTTACCCTTGTGGATTTCGCCACTCGGTACCCGGACGCGGTGGCTTTGCCCGCAATTGATTCGGCAACAGTAGCAGATGGACTACTGGAGATGTTCTCTCGAATAGGATTTCCACGGGAGATCCTCTGTGATCAAGCATCTTGCTTCACGTCAGGCCTGATGGAAGAGGTGAATGCTCTGCTTGCTATTCGACATTTGAGCTCGACGCCTTACCACCCGATATGCAATGGCTTGGTCGAAAGGTTCAACGGCACTTTGAAACAGATGTTGCGCAGGTTGTGCCAAGAGAAGCCGAAGTCATGGGACCGATTTCTTGCGCCTCTGTTATTCGCCTATCGAGAAGTACCTCAGGCCAGTATGGGCTTCTCGCCGTTTGAACTGATCTACGGCCGGCACGTCCGAGGACCCCTGGATATATTGAAGGAACTCTGGACAGGGGAAGACCTAGAGGAAGATATCAAGACTACTTACGGATACGTGCTTGATCTGAGAGAACGTCTTGAACGCACCTTGAAGCTGGCTCAAGAGAATCTCTCCCGAGCTCAACACTCGCAAAAGAAGTATTATGACCGAACCTCCAAAACCCGACAGCTCAAAGTTGGTGACCGGGCTCTTATATTGCTCCCAACCAGGGAAAACAAGCTTCTTATGCACTGGAAGGGGCCATTTCCGGTTACAGGAAAAAAGAATGACCACGACTATTGGTTGGACCTTGGGCACACCACGAAAATGTTTCACATAAACATGCTCAAGCGCTACGAAGAACGTCAACCAGAAGTCACTAGTCAAGCTTCATCGTTCGTTGTAGTCGAAGAAGGAGAGTCGGATTCACCCGGTGTCATATGCCAGCCGCCAACTTATGCCCCGGGAAGAGAGATACTCTGCAATTGAAAGAGAGTGTTTAGCGTTAGTTTGGGTGATCGCGAAATTTCATATGTTCCTTTATGGAACCTCCTTCGTCGTTCAGACTGACCATCAACCGCTACGATACCTCTCTCAAGCCAAGCATTTGAACAGCCGAATCTTGCGCTGGAGTCTCGCATTGCAAGAGTACACCTTTCGCGTTGAGCATATCAAAGGATCAGAGAACGTAGGTGCTGATTATATGAGCAGGCTACAGGTGTAGGTGCTAGCTATACCACATTAATGTAATAATGTACCATATGCCTAGGGACTCTCACATACAGACTATTCTCTTGGTGCAACAGTTCTGTACATTTGTTTGTCGTAAGTCTTGTCTCCCGCACACTTTGGACAGTTTTTTAAAAAAAAAAACTTTTGAAAGGGGGGACTTTTGTCATGATATGCGCGGTAGGTTCATCTGGTGCGCGATGTTTGTGAGTTTGTGCTGTGCCGTACGCCGACGAAGATGACGATGAGACAAGGAAAAGGCGGAATCGTGTCGTCAAAGTCAAGCCAAGCCATAGAAGAGAGAGAAGAGGAAGACGACGACGGGGCGTTCGAGAAGAAGGATCGGAACGAAACAGTGGCAGGCTGAAGCGCTCGTCGGGTCGTGGTCCCGAAGCCTACCTGTGCCTGTGGTCCGCACGAGCCTGGCTCCCTTCTACCGTGTGATCCAGCAGCCGGCGCCGGTCCGTTGTACTCGGATCCGGGCGTTTTCCAGACCTGGGCCTACTACTGGCTGTCCGGGACGTGCTTGCCACACATCGACTCTGCCTCACGCTCCGCTCCGACCATGCCTGAGGCATCGCTGATGTCGGCGTAAGACGCAACGCAACGCATCGACTCATCTGCCTTCGACGTCACACGGTGAAGTGTTTCAAACCTTGTGTAGTGCAGTGGGGGACTACGCTAAGCGTCAGACCTTGTCTTTCGAGAACGTGTGTCGTGCTCGTACGTAAGGCAGTTCTTCGCTGTTGCCATGTAACACGCCAAGCTTCTTTATCGTTTTTTTCTTTTTTTTTCGTGGCATTAAAGCCTTATAACTCAAGTTGCAAATGTCTTCGTCAGTCTCGACAACGATTATTTAAGTTGCCGTGATTGCCCGAACCTTATCCCTCACACAGCGCCAGTGCTTGCTTACTTCGATCCGAAAAAGCCAGTCACCCTCTCTGTTGACGCCAGCCACATGGGCGTTGCCGCCGTTCTGATACAAGACGGCCGCCCTATCGCTTTCTCGTCTAGATCGCTCAGCGATGCTCAGACACGGTACGCGCAGATTGAAAAGGAAGCTCTGGCGATTGTGCATGGCTGCGAAAAATTTCACGACTATATTTTTGGCCAATCTGAGGTTACGGTGGAAACCGACCATCGTCCGTTGGTGCCAATTTTCAGTAAACCACTTCACCAGTGCCCACTTAGACTGCAACGAATGCGACTGACATTGCAGCGATACGCCATTAATCTACTGTACAAGCCAGGAAAAGAGCTGTTTTTGGCTGATGCGCTCTCTCGTTTTCCAAGCAAGGCGTTATTGACGGAACAAACCGAGCGCTTCAATGTTAACGTCATTGCCCTTGTTCCAGCTTCTGAGCGTCGCCTCGAGGAACTACGTGTGGCAACCGCCAAGGATCCTGCTCTGTCGACCATCCGATCCTATGCAGAGACTGACTGGCCGGAAAACAAAGAGGACGTCCCAGCATGTTCCAGGCCATTTTGGGCGTATCGAGAAGAGATGCATACACAAGGTGGCCTCGTCTTTCGCAGCAACAAGGTAACCGTACCAAGCGCTAAGAGAGCTGAAATCCTTCGGCTTCTTCATCTGGCCCACTCGGGGGCGGAAAAGATGAAAATTCGGGCTAGAAGTGTCATGTTTTGGCCATCCATGTCGAGTGACATTGACCAGGTTGCAGGATCATGCAAAGTTTGCCAGGCTCACCAAAAGCAAAACACTAAGATGCCTCTACTGTCGCATGATGTCCCCAGTCTGCCATGGGAAATGGTTGGCATGGACTTATTCCATCACGGTGGTAAAGAGTTTGCCTTAATTGTAGACTTCTACTCCTTTTATTTTGAAATAAAGGAGTTTCGATATACAACAGCCCGGCACTTGAAGGAGTGGTACGCGAAAGTTTTCTCTGTCCACGGCTTACCAGTGAAGCTCTGTAGTGACAACGGGCCCCCTTTTAGTAGCCAAGAGTTCCGTGAATTTCTGCATGAACTAGGAGTCACCCACGTGACGTCAAGCCCTTATCACCCTCGCGCAAATGGCATGGCCGAAAGGGCAGTTCAAGAAGCGAAAACGCTGCTGAAGAAGTGTTCGTATAACAGCCCAGACTTCCATTTAGCTCTGCTTGAGTTGCGCAATACTCCACGTGATGCTATTCTGATGTCACCTGTGGAGAGGCTGATGGGTCGACAGACGAGAACACTGCTCCCGGTTCCCTCCTGCCACCTGAAGCCGGCACCATTGCCCAACAGGAAGGTGCACTCCCGTCTCCAGGAGATTCGCCACAAGCAGAAGGTTTACTACAATCGAGGTGCTCAGGACCTGCGCGCCCTCTCACCGGGTCAGAGGGCCTCGTTGTACGACACGCACACACGGACGTGGTCCCCGGTCGTTGTGCTGGAATCAGCGGGAGCTCCACGCTCCGTACTGGTAAAAACAGATGGCCGAGAAATGCGACGCACACGGGAACATCTCCGGGAGGTTCCAGAGCTACCATGCCCCGACACTACAACACCTTCCTCAAGCTTGCCAGGCTCGGGTCCCGTTCCAGAGCCGCCACTACCACGGAGAAGCGCTCGGGAACGTCGCGAGCCTCGTCGGTACCCCATGCCAGAGCGACCTATATTGCCCCAAGGAAAGGAAGATGTAACCGAGTTGGCACGGCCGCGATAGCGAGCGCAAGCTGTCGCTCCTACGTATGCGTGACGTCACCCGCCTGGCCTATTTAAACTCGTCACTATAGGCAATAAAGGCGCTGTTCGACCCATGATATCGTCTCGTACACACTGGGGTTCTTCAATGTCCACCTAGATGTAAGCACACGGGCCTCAAGCATTTTCGCCTCCATCGAAAATGCAGCCACCGCAGCCGAGATTCGATTCCGTGACCTGCGGGTCAGTAGCCGAGTTCCATAGCCTCTACACCACCATGGCGGGTGTGCCTATATAAAGCATTGGTACTGGTCGTAGCGACGCAACACTTCCACGGTTCGTACTGTGGAACAAGGACACAGGCAGCTGAACAAGTTTCTAGCGGGGTAGGTCGACTTTGCGAATGCTGTTTGCATTTCGAAGCGTGCTCGAACTGAGAGACTAGTGCCCCCTTTGGCCACGCGTACGAACCGCCAACGACAAGGCCATAAATCTTGCTCACTCGGCGCACGCACCCGGCACCCTGTAGCCGTGGGGCACTCAAACTGCGGAGAACTGGTTGGGTTCGGAATGCACTACAGAAATATACTACTGCAATCTAACTCCATGGGATCCGCATCACTCTACGCTTCCGACACCATTGTGCAGCTTACTGTAACCATTTCGAAGCTCTCCCACTTTCTTTTTTTTCATTTATTTCAACAGTAGTTTTACGTTTTACGGTCATCCACTGCCTACACCACCTCTGCTTCACGCTTGCTTTTTTTTTCATGGCAAGTTCTTGAACTTGTCCTCGTCCGCGTTGTTGAGCGTGTTTTAGGACATAAACAGCGAGTGGGCAGGGTCGTGTGTCATTCCACGGCCGCTGGGCGGAAACGCATGCAGTGACTGTGCACAGGGCACGCTGCGTTGTGGGTTCCGATTCTTAAAAAAAAGATCCTCCTTTCTGGTTATAACCGGTGTCTTGCGGCTCACTTTTTTTTCATTTGTACTTATAGCGTAGATGCCGTGGGACATTTATGCCACCTTACATCGCCCTCTCCTCTGCTAATGGGACCACTCAGCTACCATTCACCAGGTTACAAAGGAAGAGGAGAGAGAGAGAGGTTTTATTCGCGTATAAAACATTGTACGTTTCGATCCTTCATCCGTAGAAGTTCCATTATTATGCGTGTCCTCCTCTTATTTTTCTGCTTTCCTGGTAAATAAACAAGCTTAAGTACTACGTGCTGCGCACTATCTGTCGATCGTACTCGTTTGGGGGGTTGCGGCCAAAGTTTGCGTCTCTGCAGCCCAATTTAATTCTTTCGTAGTGTTGTTTTAGCGCTATTATCAATCAGTGAGTGCTTTTTGCGCTTGTTACTTCAAGCATGCCGTTTTCTTCACCTGTACCAATGGCTTTCTTGTTGACGCTTTTCTATCACTGCGGGAGACCCCCATGGACCTGTTCTTGCGTAACAGTATCTCCGCAATTCCTGTGGCCCCGGTTCTAACCAATTAGGGTACGAATGAAGAATCCGAAAGTAATACAGGCTGTGCTGCGAGCAGCCAAAGCTCATTTGCAGGGTATCTCAGAGGTCCACCAGTTTGGCAAGTGTGGTATCCTCTGTTTGTCGTCAGACAACCTTTGTGTTCAAGACCTCCTGAAGTGTTCTATGTTTGCATTCAACCCGGTGAGTGCATTCATCCTTCATCACTTAGCATGTGTGGAAGGGTTTGTGTGAGGCGTAGACATTAATTTAACTGCATCAGAGGCATTTTAGATGCCTGCAGCGACTGGTGCAATCTCCGTTCATAGGTGTGGCGGTGTGGTTGATAAGGCCAAAGTCCCAACGGAGTCGGTGATTGAACATTAGCCAGATTGAGACGACCAACGTAAATCGAGCCAGCCCGTGTACTCAAATTTGGGTGCACGTTAAAGAACCCCAGGTGGTCAAAATTTCCGGAGCCCTCCACTACGGCGTCTCTTATAATCAAATAGTGGTTTTGAGACGTTAAACCCCACAAATCAATCATCATTAAATCGAGCCATGGCCCTTATCTGTAGAGTTGAACCGCTTTCGCCTCGACCACTGCAGTGCGTGAAATACTGGCGTTATAGCCACACGGTGAAAGGCTGCAAGTCCGTTATTAGATGCCAGATGTGCGGCCTCACAACTCAAGTGAGTGTCAGAGCAGAGAAAAAAAAATGTTGTCTATGCAATAAAGCGCTCAGTGCGGACAATATAAATTGCTCTGCTAAGGCTCGAAAAATCCAAATTCTCGAAATCGTACATCGAGACGCTGCTCGCAAAAAGAGGCCTTAGCTGAAATTCAGGCTAGAAGTCAGGGTTATGCAGGGGTGGCAGCACGGCATACCACGTCGTCGGGTGCATCTTTGTCCCAATCCATAGTGGAAATGGTCAAAAGAGCAATGGAAAAGGCTATGGAGCGCCTTGTGGCAAACGTTTATGAGGCTCTTTCTTAAATTTTGGCCAAAAAATGGCTCACATATTTAGAACGCTGGCGAATAATTTAATCTCTCAGACTACAGCGTTTCCACGACCGGTTAAAGATGTATAAACTACAATTACGCCGTCTGACATTGGTCACGCAGGACCCCCTCTAGATCACAACCAGAGCCAAAAGAATGACGTAAATGACGAGAGTGAGAAGTCTGATGACATGGATTTGGACCCTAAATCACTAAAACGCACTAGGTCCCCTCTATCGAAGAAAACAACCTCCCTAAAGCATGCAAAAGCAAAAAAAAAATACCTGAAAGAACGACAGGCCTTTCGAAGGAACAATTCTGGATAAGGTGGTTTCGGAGGCGATTCTTTCGGAAAAATAGGGTCACTTAAGATTCTCCATTGAAATTGTAGATCAATTCACTCTTATAACTGATTTGGTACATTTGTCTTGAAAATTCGCCCCAGATGTTCTTGCATTGTAGGAGCTCTCTCCGTAGATAAACCGTCTCATTTAACCAGTTACTGTTCGTTTAGGCTAGACTGCACGTCTAGCGGTAGAGGACTAGCATTTTTTATCACTAACCGAATCAGCTTAAAGGCGAAAATCTCGTGCAAGTATATGTCCCCATAATTTGAAATTTCCGCAATAGACGTCACATTACCCGGTTGCCAACCTTTCACCGTAGTACTTTTCGGATGATGTACAAGACACTAGACGATTGGATATGGCAATCAGATTATTGTGTAAGGAGACAATTGTAGTCGGTGATTTTAACTCTCCTCACACGTGTTGGGGTTTTAAAACTGATTAGTGTGGTAAACGTTTGTGGGAGTGGGCAACAGATAATAATCTGTCGTGCTTAAACACCAGAACCTCCCCATTTATTTGCAATTGATGTTGATCAGCTTTAGATTTAAGTTTCGTAAGTTCGAGCATTTCTAGCTCGTCCTGGGCAGCGCTGTACTGTGCAACAAATAGCGATCACTTTCCTTGGGTTTTGAGATTTCTTGCCCGAGAACCCCTCCTTGTTCTCAAATAAGAGTTTGTGAATTACAAAAAAAAATTAGAGACAACCTAACTTCAGCTTCATCGACTTCATCCGGCGAGAGTATACGATTGCAAAGCGATGAAGTTAAATAAACTTATTAAAAGAGTGTCACAATATGTTGTCGCCCGGCGCTTTTTGTTTGAGTCAAACGGGATTAACGCATGAAGGGGACACGGCATGTGCCACAAAACCAGCCTTCATTACACACTCAACAACACATAGTACATACAGAAAGCTAACAATCTTTAAAAACCATTCGGCCCCTCAAACGACGTCTACCTAATGTATCTCTAAAAACTGGCGGTGGCTTACGCACAGTCGGACGCTGTTAGAAGATCGTCGCTTGGTGCATCGCTCGGCAGCGATGTTGGGAAGCGCCTTCTTGGCGAAGCCCGTTGCTGGCGAGGAGACGCGTGCCGCTAGGCACTCCTGGCACACACAGCCTCCTCAGGCCCGTGTGCTGTTGACGTAGCAGACAGATGTCTGCAAGCCCGCGAACGTTGAAGATAGGCGGTGTGACGCTGGCCTGTCCCGGCCCCTCACTGCACCGCCCGCCAGCTGGAAGACTAAAGACGGTAGCTCGCCGAGGTGGATGCTCGGGTGGCTCTCGACGCGTTGCAGTCCTGGGGCAGGACCCAGGCTGCCTGATGATGATGCCTCCGCTGTGGCTCTTGCCCACACAGGGAGATTGGCCAAGAATTGAGAATATAAATTTAAGATCTATCAAATGATACGTAATCCTAACAAAAGGAGGATAAAGCCTCGATCATTCCCTGTCTTCTCCTCTGCGTGCTCTCGTCCAATATGGCGTCCCCGCATTCCCTTCTTCCTTCTTTTTTTTTCTCCCAGTTTTTCTCTTCTGGCCTCTCGCTCATTCGTTCTCTTCTCTTGGTCTTTTATTTTTTTTCACTTCTTTTGTCATCCCTAACCAAGTGCCTATAAACGAGCTGAATTTACTGTTGAATCGGCCAAAAGGGCGCCCTGTAGTTCCTGGTAGAATGAACATTGGAATGAAGTTTGAAAGCTGTTTATTCAAAGTCAATCCCCTAAAACCGGTCTGATTATAACTAATAGCAGCTAGTTTTAAACACACAGCCGCTAAAGCATAACAGGAATATAATTACAGACATTACGACTTCCTCTCAAAACCAAAAAAATAAGAAAGGACTGTTTTGATACATGGAAAAAAGGAAGATTCTGCCATCACCAGTATATTTGGATTATGAACTTCTATAATCAGAACAAATGACAAAAGCTCTACCTTTAGTCGCTAAAGGCCTAGAAGGTAGATTTAAATCAACTGTACCTATCAAGTGGCAGAGTAGAAATTTGACTGATTTTGAGGAAGTTACAATTTCCGAACTATCCTGCGTGATAAGGCAGACCCCTTTCAGCTGCGGGCCCGGATATAACTACAGTGTTTATGATCCGGATATTATTTAGGATATCTCCTTGTGAAATTATTATTGTTATAGATCATTATCTACAGCATGCATGGATTCTTCATGATTGAAAAATATCGAAGGTGATTCCAATACCTAAGAAACAGAGATCAAGGTTCAACGTAGAAAATATAGGACCTATATCCTTGACTTCTAACATATATAGTCAAACTTCTATAGAGGGTTCTGAATGGCAAGATCACGAATTGGATAGAAGGCAAGGGCATACTAAAACCACAACAAATCGACTTTAGATCTGATTGTTCAATCTGGTGCGCCCATGCAGACTTAGTAAGCTGAATACAGCTTGCTAAAAAAAAGAATACAATACACGGCGCTAGTGACTCTTGACATTGCAAAAGCCTATGATAGCGTTGAACATTCGATTTTATGGAACACACTGATCACTTGAAACTTCCCACAGTATATGACGGCGTGGTTAGCAGAGTTCTTGATCTCACGAGAATTTTATTGTGTCAAGAATGGATGCTCGTTATCTAGATACAAATAGTCGCGGAGTTCCCCAAGGAGCAGTTCTATCACCACTTCTATTTAATATACTAATGATTTCCCTACAAACCTGCCAGGATATGTCTATGTGTATGCTGATGATATAGCATTTTTTTCTGCTGACAATGATTATTATGCTCTACAGCAAAAATTACAAATATACTTGAACATGCTATAAAAATGGCTGCAGTCCATTTCAATGACTTTAAATGTAAATAAAAGTGCTCTCTTGGCGTTTCCCATAGCCGGTTCCATTGCATCGCTATTGCATATAATCAGAAACCCATCAAGTAGACTCCCTGAAATATTTGGATGTGTCGTACAATGAAAAACTTAACTACAGTCCACATATAGAATACATCGCGGCTAAGGCCCAACGGGCTTTAGTCTTACTGCGAAGAATGAGTAATTGCAAATTTGGCGTACGTAGAGACACTATGTTAATGGTATACAAAATGTATATGTGCCCAACATTAGAATTTGGATGTGTCTCGTTTTCAGGAGGACCTGCGTACAAAACAAAGCCGTTGGTTCTCTTGGAGCGGGAAGCTCTGCGCTTGTGTCTGGAGCTCCCTAGGTTTGCAGCAATAGCAATTAATGTTATTTACCAGGAAGCGTGTCTGCCTACATTGCTCTGTCAGTTGCCGCTTGTTAACAGCACAAACATTCTTGAAATTTTACAGCTTACCAGTGAGAATAGCTGATATGTTTTCATCAGTGACCCAGATTTGTTCTTTCTCGCTTATTGACCTCGTTTCCATACACCCCAGATAATCAATGTACAAAAGAAACTGGCAAGTATAAATGTCAACATTAGTGAGGTAATCGCATCTGATAACTGAAACCAGATTCTTAGTATAGAATGTGATGAGATCTTTCCACCACAATTTAAGTTTCAATTCCACAAATTCTTAGAGAATAGGTTAGCAGATTTCCTGGAGTGTACACAGACACATAATATAATAGCTACAGATGCTTCCGTCAATGAGAAAAGGGTAGGCGTAGAAATAGTTTCCCGTTCACTTGGCTGGTCGTTTGGCGTGAGGCTAGAGATATTACTCCGGTTTTTGAAGCGGAGCTCATGGCAGTCATCACGGCACTGCGAAAACTTACGATGACTCAGAACAAGTCATTAATAATTACTGATTCACTCTCGGTATGCACAACTCTTACAACTTCTCATACCTCTCGTGCCATCACGATGTTACAATGTTTAGTTCCGTCTCAGCTGAAGTACCTGAAATTAGTATGGGTCCTAGGTCACTGTGGGTTAAAGGGACACTAAAGGCAACTACTGAGTCGACGTCGGTTTATAAAATAGCGCTCGAGAAACCTCGTAGTGTTACTTTTGTGCCAAAAAAGGGCATATTTTGAAATAACATCGCGTTTAGTGGTCCGCATTGGGTTGGCGCACTTCAAATTACTCGCCTCAAGAAGCGGACCGAACAGACCGACTTACGTCATTGTTGCCATGCACAAAGTTGCCTGGCTTTACTGCGCTAGTAGGTGCACACCGAAAGCAGCGGGAGCCACAGCAGCAACAGCGGCCATTGATCAATTTCTCGCCATTAGCTCCAATATTGTAGACGTTTTTGGTTGAACTGTGCCCAGCTGGATCTCACCACTTGTCCAGTGTAACTATACGCGAAAATTGAATTTCCGAATCACTCGCGCCATTCCCCATAGTAACATCCGGCGGTTATTTTTTCCATTAATAAAACAGAAACGAACAAGCAACATTTTATTGCGTCTTTTGACGCACGGAAGGTTCTTTATTTAGTGCAGCTAGATTGATTACTAGTGATTATTTTAAGCAGTTCATCTGGTGTCATCGGGATCATTTTGAAAATTTCCTACTGTGGCGCATGTGTTCTTGTGCATTTAGCCTAATTTCTCGGTAAGTAGAGCACTCTTGTTGATAATATTGTCGATTTAGATGTTGTCATACATTGATATTTCACTCTGACGTAAATTTTTATTTGACTTTAGTGTCTTTAACATTAAATGAAATGGCCGGCGCCTTAGCCCGCTCATCGCTAGATCTCCCAATAGTTCAGGTTCTCCCGGTGGTAGAATACTTCACCGCAAATCAGGTTTAGCAGATTAGCTATTCACACCGATAGGACGGAAGTAATAACAAGATGAACGGAATATAATCACGTAAAATATCCATAGAAGTCGCAGTGGAGCCATTCTCGACAATCAGGAGTGACGATCGCCAGATTTCGATGTCGTGTCCCCTAATTAAACTTTTACTAGTACAGGGCTGATCGGACGATATCACCCCTCTGCCAACTCTGCGGAGAACTATAAAATATTGCACATTACTTTTGGTCATGTTCAAGACATTCTCGTATTAGAAGTTGACTTCTAATTACTCCTTTTCGAAAAACAGACTTGAAGTTATCAGAGGAAAATGTTTTAAGCTTCGGTGCCTCAGGCTTGGGATACTCCCACACGGATGCCTTTGACGCCATGCGTAATTTCGTTATAACTACTCAACGATCGAGTACCATTTTAATCTGGTATTTAAAATTTTTTATCATTTTATTAAGCCCCGCCGCGGTGGTCTAGTGGCTAAAATACTCGGCTGCTAACCCGCAGATCGCGGGAACGAATCCCGGCTGCGGCGGCTGCATTTCCGATGGAGGCGGAAATGTTGTAGGCCCGTGTGCTCATATTTGGGTGCACGTTAAAGAACACCAGGTGGTCGAAATTTCCGGAGCCCTCCACTACGGCGTCTCTCATTATCATAGGGTGGTTTAGGGACGTTAAACCCCACGTATCAATCAATCATCAATCATTTTATTAAGTTAAAACCGAAGTTTTTTTTTTAAATTGTTCCCATCAGGTTAATACGGCAGCGTGGAATACAAGCTCAAAAGCACATCACTTGCAGGTAAATTGAATATTTTACGTATATTTGCAAGTTCATTTGTTTAAGCTTGGTTTCTGATTTCATAGCTTACCTAAAATAACATTTAACAGTGTCGAAGTTGCATTCTTGGCCAATCCCCCAATGTGGGTACGTTCCATTCATCTAGGGAAGCAAACAAACACACAAAATAACGCTGCGTCTTTCAGTTTTTATATATTTTGTGGATGACATCGATTTCACCAGCCAAGTGTGGGTTCCTGCCGGCGTGCGATGGAGATGGAGTCACACAGGCGCCCGCCAGGCCCCCCGACACCCACGGCAGCCGTCTCCAGGAAGCGCAATGGCGCCGAGAGTGACACTGACAACGACGACACCATGAACTATTATGTCAGCAATTAAGACACATTCGAGCTGGTGAGGATCCGCAAGGCTGATAGACTACTTCTGAGCACGCCATCTGATTCGAGTGCGTCCATCATAAGATCTTCGCGCAATATCGAGGCACTCACGTCCTATTCATGCCAGTTCTTGCCACTGACAATATTAGGCTCCTGAACAGGCAAGCCGTATTTGCACAGCTGGAGGCACTGGTGCCGAACGAAATTAAAGAGATCAGAGCGAACACGTGCAAGAATATTTGACCCATTGACGTCAACCTCACAGCTGCGCTGGATATATTGCACAAGGTCACAGAGCTCAATGGCATGGAAGTCCACTCTCACATACCACCGGGCAAAAAAGTCAGCACTGGAGTAATCTTGTTGACGAGACCATTGTCAACGCAGACTTGCCCATCGTGATCAAGCCCGCTACAGAAGACATCATTATCACAAGTGTTTTTCGTCTCGGCACGTCACCTTGCGTAAAGATCGTATTCAAGGCTGAAACCCTCCCGTCACACGTGAAGGTGGGACACTTTCGGCACGCTGTTCGTCCCTTCGTGCTGAGGCCACTTCAGTGATGGAAATGTGTGAAGTTGGGTCACGTAAGCAACATGTGCAAGAACATTACCGATGCACTGGACTCCACACCACGAGCACATGTCAGGCCAATATGCTGAAATGTTCGAAGTGTGAAGGGCCTCATGATGCATCTTTGAAGGACTGTCCGAATGATCGAAGGGAAATGGCAGTGCTGAAGAAAATGGGTCAAGATCACTCGTCTTATCGGGAAGTGGCCGCATCTATTAGACGACAACGATCACGTCGTCGATGGCGCTGCAAGACCTCTAAGGTATCGCTGTTTCGTGAACCGCGCTCAGTCTCCTCCGCTTCTATCTCCCAGAACAAGCGCAGTCGGGTCGAAGGATAACGAAGCTTCCAACAGCGACACAGAACGCCTAGCCGGAACTCCCTCGACTACACGCTACTAGAGAGTGCCATCAGACTTCTGCAGCAAAGCACTTCTGATGCGATCTTTCTAAACCAACAAAATAGGATAAAGAAATAGTCGCCATGGGCTGCTCCCTTGTGACTACCATTCCTGTGTTCGTGCAGAGGGTGCAAAGAGCAATAGCACGAAATGCATTGCAGCTGCTGGATACCATCAGCCCTGATCTAGCAAACCTTCAGAAGTCAATTGCTTAACAATATTAACGGTAGAATCACGATTTGTCAACGGCGCAGCTAGATTTTTTGCAAAAAAATATACGAAACGCCTTCATATTTCAATGGCATGTGAGAGGCCTGAGGTCCCGCATATCGGATTTCCAGCCGTTCGTGTTTAAAAACCGCTTCCCGATAATGGTATTCTTTGAGCCAAATTTACCGACTATAAGAATATAAGGATACGAGTCTTTCAAATTTCAACCACGAATGAAAGGAGCACCAAAGTTATTGTTACATTCCAAGGACCATACATATTTCGCCCATGCTTCACAGCTAGATGACGAGAACCAGTACAAGTGCGTTACTATGAAGAAGAAGGGGTTGTCTTTTACACTTATTGGTGTACATATATATTCTACAAGTCTACTTATTTGTCAGAGACTAACATACAATATGGCAGATATTCCAGGTCCTTGCAATATAACAGGTGATTTCAATGCACATCATCCGATATGGGGAAGCTTTATGGTAAATTCGAAGGGCCGCTCACTGATATCATTTGCGTCAGACTGCAACCTGCGCCTTCTGAGTGATGGTAGCCCGACATACCTGCGAGGGATGACGTATAGAAGCTGCCTCAGCCTGACACTGGTGCCGTGTTGCCTAAGTTTAAAAGTGCGGTGGTTTACTGACATCGAAACCTAGGGTAGCGATCGCATGCCAACTTATGCCAGCATTGATGACCAAGAAACTTCATCCCCGCCGGTCTATTGGTATTGGGCTCGAGGCACACCACCAGAGGTGCGAGCTCTGCAATCGCTGTGACGTCCATGGTTGGATCACGTGATCTCGCCTCGCTCTGGCGAAGGAAAACTGGCGGTTGGATGCGTTGTTTTTAATGGCGACTTCGTGGTGTTTTCATTTTTGAACAGTGTTGTATTGCTCTGACTTCATCTGTGCGCTCTTCTGCAGAGTACACAATGCGGAAAGTTGCAGTAAACGTTACCGGCGGCGTGGCACAGTGCGCTACGTACGCGATGCCACTGTCGCGGCCGCTAGCAGTGCTCTTTGTGGTTGTTATTTCGGGCCCATGGAGTTAAAGTGAGCAGAGACCATGAATGTTAACATTAAAAAAGAACGTTTCAGTTTCCGCACGTGATCCTCTTTCACAATGAAAAATGAATGTGCAAACAGTTCTATTATGTATATTTTTAAATGGGACTCTGAATTGTCCGAGAGTCAAGATATAGCCCGGAAGTGCAGTTCCCTTCCTTTGTTTTCGTTACTTTTACCCTGAGTCTGGTCTATTTCGTGTCCTGTTCCTTCTGTGTGCTCAGCCAGTGTGTTCGACGAAACCGTCTTTCTTACACCATACATGCGCCGCCCAACTTTTCGCTAAACCTTATTTTTCTCGCCGTGGTAACTGTTTCCGTAGTCTGTGCCACCACTATCCTCCTCACCAGGCGTCCGTTCCCACGCGTGAATCTGACCACGTGGTATTTCCATCCGCGAGTGGCGTAACCAAGGGATAGCACACCATGTTCGCCCCCCCCCCCCTTTCCTCCCAGATTTTCCCATGGTATATAGCGCACGGAATAATCGTCGCCCACGCCTGCCTGCCCGGCCTTCAGTTCTAATCAAGGTGGTGCCTCCTCCGAAAAAACAATCTCTGTCAACGCGCCTGTCGTCGACGACTTCAGCACATAGGGTTCTTTGCTTATAGATTGCCATCAGTAGAATGGGCCTATAGCCACTGTGACTTCCTCCTAATGTTGTTTTGGTCTACAGGCAAAAACGTCGTCAGTTTCGAAAAGTGATTGGTCTTTGAAGAGAGCTACCGTGAAATATTACACAGCTTATGAATGAAACTGCAAAAAAAAAAAAAATACTGGACACAAGCAATTTTACTGAAACAGAAAATTGCCGTTCAGATCATGGTACGCAAGACCTCCCAGCATGCTCAAGGGCGTAACATTATATGGCTGGCTGATTGCATTTTGAAAATCATGATTTATCTCGTTGTAGAAGCTCTGGAACTGAACCAATCATTCATAATTTTCTCCCATGTGTGGCTCGATGGCGATCAAATGTGCAACGTGTGACCACCGCAGAAATTTCGTGATATTAGGTGAGTGCCACAGAGAAAGCTTACAACTCTGAATGAGGCACGCTCGTGCGTGATTCTCATGTTTGCCCACAATCATAACAGAAAGGTTATGAATGAAGTAGCCTGGTTTCGCCAGCAAAGATAAGTTTCTTTACCGTTTGCTTCAATTACACAGGGAATGAGCCGTCACCTTTTGCAGAGGCGGCGCGCTTGGCCACCGTGATGTTTTTAGTTTAGGTCGTCATTTCAGACGACACCGGCTGTCGGGCATTGTGAGGAGCGTAACACTTTTCCAGGACAGTTATTTAGCACTTCGTAGAGTCAGGGAAGAAGCTGCAGCAGTGTTTTACTGATTTCGTTGAGGGAAGTACAAGAATAACAATAAAAAAAGGAGACGCAAAAGCGCCTTTGGGCTGCGCGCGAGAAGGTGGCAGAAGAATCCAACCACGTACGTCACAGGAACGCCTGCGCATTTTGCAGATGCAACTGCTGGTGCAATGCAAAATCGTACGCGCCGCTTCACACACTCACCGAAGCACACGGAGCTTCACATCAAATTAGAAAGGATTGAGGCGTTACGTAGACCTACTGAGAGAAGGTACAGGCGTATCAACTCGATTCTTGGTCTCAGAGTAGCAAGGTGTACGCAGAAAAAGATATAGCGCCGAATAGACAAGCTGCAGCATCAAAAATAGAAACGCTTTTGCGAGTCATTATACCAACGCAAGCCACTGTCTCATGCATGGAGAACTCTAACGGTCTTCACTCATGCGCCCTGTATTGTCGTTCCTTCAAGGCTCTTGCACTCTGTTAAAACCACCGTTAAATTGACGTTGCAGATGATTTTCGCAACAACAACACTGGCGGGACAGTCCTATTCTCAGGTATGCTTTTATGCAATATCCCCAGTCCACGAGATATGAATATGGATGCTACATTTTCTATGGAAGAGCTAAAAGCTGTCATGACACTGTGTAAGCGTTCTTTTTCACCAGGGCCCGATGTAATAACGTATAGGGCTCTGCCTCACCTAGGCTTAAAGAGCTACACGACAACTGCTAAATTCATTAAATCAGCCATGGGAAGATGGCGTCGTGCCTCAAGAATGAAAACGCTAGCCGTCTTGTGCCCCTTCTTAAAGCAGAAAAATATCTCCTGGTACTTACATCATACCAGCCTATAGCTCTCGCCATTTGCGTTGGCAAACTAATGGAGAGCATGATTCTCACGCATCTGAAATGATTCCTTGAATGGCACAACATTTACACCGACTTTATGGCGGTATTTTGACGAGGCCGTTCATCGATTGACAACGTCATCGATTTGGTGTTGTCGATAGAGCAGCAGCAAATTCAGGAAACGACTTGCACTCTCGCTCTTTCTTGATGTGAAAGGCGCATATGACAACGTTTACCATCAAGCTCTATTAGGCATACTATACTGTTAACTGAACAGGGAGGGCGAATGTTTCGATGGATCCGAAGCTACCAGACACGAAGATTATTTTTTGTATATACTTAAGATGTCCTGACCTCAGACCACTATACGTGCCGTGGGGTCCCGCAGAGTGGTGTTTTGCACCCGGTTCTTTTCAACCTTGCTCTACTTGGCCTGGCGGAAGCTCTCACGGAAAGAGTCATTGTTTCAATATACGCTGATGACATCTGTGTCTGGCCACCAGCAGTAACACGCCTACATGTTCTAGCAAGGATGCAGGGGGAAGCATCCCAAGCATCTATCTTCGCACGCAAGGTCTAACAATCTCCACAGACAAAGTGCACCGATGGCTTTTACGCGCAAGGCGACGACCAGTCACCTAGTGTGCATTAATTGCCAGCCCATTTCTTACAAGCGTAGTCATCGTTTTCTAGGTGTCATTTTTGACCGCGACGTCTCTTAGAGCCATCACGTGACTCACTTGAAAGCGAAACTCGTATAAATCAATCAATCAATCATTTTATTTCCTTTAGATAAGGAAATCAGATAAGGATAAGGAGATCACCCATCACGACCTGAAATTCATCGCTGGAAAAAGATGGAGTCCATCATTGAGTTCCATGTGACAGCTATACCAATCACTTTGTATTGATGTACTGTGATACAGTTCTCCTCTGCTTGCAAGTTTAACTAAAACTTGCAAGTAAACATTCGATCACTTCAGAGGGTGCAAGCACAGGCCATACGTGTTTGTCTCGGCCTACCACGAACTACCTCAACAGCTGCAACAGTTATATTAGACCATCTAGTTACGACCTACGTCACAACCAACGTGCTGAGAGCACATATTCGGCACATTTTACGAATGGTATCGAGCCATCTAAAGTTTCAGCTAGAACAACGACCGTTGACGTCAATCTCTAAAGTCGTCAGCTCCCACTGCGCTTTGCTACCATCTGGTTTCATACCCATGGCGCGTTCACCGTACGCCTTGTGGTGCCTATGACAACCCGACGTGCGCCTTTCCGTCCCAGAAATGAGAAATGGCAAAGTCATCTTTACCTTGACCTTGAAGCAAGCAGCTCTGGACTATTTGCACACCTTATATACTGACAGAATCCACGTATACACGGATGGCTCTATCACCCAGACTAGCTCCACCGGTGCCACCGTCATTCCATCGCAACACATCAGCATCATTTACAAACTTAGTAAGGCGAGTACATTGACTGGTTCGGAGATTTTTGCCCTGCGAGGTGCCATCGATTGTATCAAGCAACAACCGGCTAATCAATGGGCAGTATTCTGCGACTCCAATGCGGCTGTACAATGTCTTTCGTCGGCACTTCGTCGCGGGTCGTACGAACAACTTGTGTGGGAGATCAGATAAATGCTGCACTGTGCAACCGAAAAAGGACACAACGTTGTGTTTCAGTGGATACCTAGTCAGTGCGGTATCTCCGGCAACGACCTTACCGATGAAGCAGATGGAAATGCACACGTGCAAACGTACCCTGTTTCCATACCTTTACTTAGGACTGACGCGACTGGATACTTAATAAGCTGCGTAGAACATGACATTCTAGAAGTGGCAGTCATCACAGTTCGCACATCATCGACTGTATTCTACCAAACCATCTCTTCGACTGCGGCTTCCCTCTAGTCTTTCCAGGTAAGAAGGAAAAGTAATGTGCCGCCTGTGTCAGCGCGTAGCCTTCACGAATGCCTACTCTAAGATTGGGATGGCCAACAGTGCGGAGGGCAACGACTTCGCCGTTGATGAGACAGTTGAACACATTTCGTGTTACATCCCGGTGTAACAAAATGAAAGGCTTCGCCTCCACAGTATTTTAAATAAACTGGACAGGAGGGATTTCACTATTAAGAAGGTATTGGGACCATGGCGATGCCCATTCCAGTTCCGAAAGGCCACGAAAGCACTGTGGGGTTTTTTCAAAGACACCGGCCTGTTTAATCGTTTGTGATGTGAAACATGAAAATGTTACGTGTTGGCCAAGTCAGTAACTTTTTCTCCTCCTCTATAACTTTCCTTCCCCTCTCCCCTTCCCCACTGAAGGGTAGCCTACCAGGCGTAAGCCCTGGTTAACCTCCCCGTATTTCTCCGTATTATTTTTCTCTCTATCTCTCGAGCTTCTTTTTTTTTTTTGCACTTTCGAAGGTAAGCTGAGGAAAGTGAAATAAGCCCCTGTTGCCTTCGGCTTGCGTGCTATAACACTGCTGCTCTTAAACATGCAATAAAAGACTAAACGCTCTCCATGGCTAACCTGACAAGTCATTCGGTTCGATGGGACATTTATTTTGGTTTCGGTGCGAAATTTTCGCTAACGACTTGCGCGTGTCAAGGATGAGTGCACAAGAGTCTGACAGTGACAAGGGGCCTGCGAAAGCTAAAGTGATCAAAAACGGCGTCGTAGACTATCGATACTTGAATGGAAACAAAGGCGCGAGCGCATACGCGGTAATCTCGAAGAAGGATCCGGAAGTTATTGGTGAGACATCAATAAAATCTGGCATTCAATTAATTTCACAGCGTATTTACCAGCAGCACTTTTTCTGTGACGCCACAGCAATAAGCGGATGGGCCTTTTTGGAAAGCCACGCGAATTACAGGGTGCCACGAAGACATGTGCGAATTCGATAAGCGGGCGCTACTACTGCTACGACCACTACTACTACTACTACTACTACTACTACTACTACTACTACTACTACTACTACTACTACTATGGTTTTATGACATAAAACTTCGATATTATATCGTGGTTTTGAGAGATGCCGTATTGTGACACTCCGGAAAAAATTTTGATCATCTGGTGTTCTTTTACGTGCACTGACAACGCACAATACACGGGCCTTGTCATTTCTGCCTTCATTTCTGACACTTGCCGAAACTCTATCGTGTCAAGGAGCAGAGCAAAGAAAGCTACGAAAAAAAAACGACTACATTACGCGTTTCGCGCGTGTCTAAGTTTTCTAGCGCATGTTCGGTGCAGCGAACAAGCTATTTTTATGTGGGTAGGTATTTTATGGTCCCAGCTGCATTTTCGATTGAGACATAGCGAACATTTCTCAACCATGATTACCTTGCCCTCGAAAATTGCACGATAAAACCCCTACGAGCGGAGCACTTCATTGCTAATTATAGTCACAGTGCAACGCTAATGACAATCAAGATTACGAGAAGGTCTGCCCGAAAAATGACGTGTGCTAAATAAAGTTGCCAGCATGCAGCATAAATACAAAAAATCACAGCACATCCACGGAGTGAATGATGAACAGTGGGGCGAAGTGTTCGTTCGTCCATCCGTTCGTTCATGCTTCCGTCCATGCGTCCGTCCGCGCAATGCATCCTTTATTTATTTGAATGCCATTGCGAACACGCGCTTTTCAATGGAAGCCGTCGGTTCGTGATGCGGCGCTATATATGAAGGGTCGCGCTGATCGCGTCACACGTGCTTACGAGCGCTTTCTTTTGAAAATGCAACAGCCGTGTTTCCCACTCAAATGTCATACGTTTGTAAGGCTCCTTCATTGTGGCTCGAACCAATGGCGCCGCTGCATCCCAGCGCTCTCAAAGACGGTGCATGCAGTTGCGTTGAAGTAACGGTTCCCCATTGGTTGTCCGCATAGCCCCACTAACGACGACGCGCTATCCCAAAACGCCGTATCTTTTATGGAGCCGGCATTACAGCCAACATTACGAACACGATGAATGCAAGACGCTACCCCACGGATATGTATGTAACTGAACAAAAAATATACTTCACAAGATTTCCGTCGTGAGCTCTCTCCATCATGATCGCAAAGCATTCACGAAGGCTAGGTGTTGGGCGAGAGCAGGAAAGGGATAAAGGAGAAGGTGGTGAATGGCTGAATCAGGCACACCTGGCTGGCGTTGATAACATGGAAGGGGCGCTGGTCCATGCGTCCATCCGTGCAACCCTGCAACCATCTGTGCGTCCGGCCATCCGTCCGTCCATCTGTCCATCCGTCCATGTGGCCATCCATGAGTCCATCCATGCGTCCGTCCGTGCGTCTCTCTGTCTGTCTGTCTGTCTGTCTGTCTGTCTGTCTGTCTGTCTGTCTGTCTGTCTGTCTGTCTGTCTGTCTGTCTGTCTGTCTGTCTGTCTGTCTGTCTGTCTGTCTGACTGTCTGTCTGTCTGTCTGTCTGTCTGTCTGTCTGTCTGTCTGTCCGCCTGTCCGTTCATCTAGGGAAACGTCCAAGTACCACATATCAATTTTTTTCATTATATATTATAACATACAAGCACCGCCATCCAGAGGACATTTTAAAGACTAAACGAGAAGTGGATACTACGACGATGACACGGGACATAAAACCCACGGCGTAAGGATCTTCGCACCTAAAGAAATACGTATAGCGTATCGCAAGTATTTTAGGCTGCGCCCAGTAAAGTAAAAAAAAAAAATGATTGACAAAATGCTGTCACTGCATCGGGGCTGCCTGACATATAGAGCTTAACATGAAAATTTAGCCCGCCCCGCCGCGGTGGTCTAGTGGCTAAGGTACTCGGCTGCTGACCCACAGGTCGCGGGTTCAAATCCCGGCTGCGGCGGCTGCATTTCCGATGGAGGCGGAAATGACGTAGGCCCGTGTGCTCAGATTTGGGTGCACGTTAAAGAACCCCAGGTGGTCAAAATTTCCGGAGCCCTCCACTACGGCGTCTCTCATAATCATATGGTGGTTTTGGGACGTTAAACCCCACAAATCAATCAATGAAAATTTAGCCCATAAGCATGCAGCCACAAATATCGTGAGTAATAAATTCACTCAGCAAAGCAAACCAAACCGATATGTAATTATGAAATTACAAAAACATGCTGCGTATACCTATCATTCCCGTTGTGAGCGGAGCCGTTCTTGGCTTGTGAAACGCATTTATCCTGTTCATCCCTTCTCCCTCCCCTACAATGCACTGTGCTGTGTCGCTTTATAGCAGACAGAAATCGGGTGCCTTCTTCCTTTTTTCAAGAACCACTATCACCACCACTAGCACTTCGTCCCGGGGAGGACTAGCTACGCCATCTAAGCTTAACAGAAATAAACGATTAACAATGTCTTCTCTGAGAGGGAGGATTATCGCAATCACGCGTTTGCGAAGACTAGTCCTTTCAATAGTGCGACGTGTTGCCGTTGATCCTAACGGCCACTGTACCTGTCGTTTACCGTATTTTACTGCGATTACTTCACTTTTACTCACTCTCTTCACAAGCATAAACATGGGGAGGGGGTATCTCGTGGCTTGATATACATGTACACCATCTGCTGCTATAACTACCACCGGTAGTCATGTCAGAGAGGAAAGCTGATGCCTGTTGTTCCCCTTCTCCCCCCCCCCTATCAGGTCGGTATGACCCACCCCCCTTCCGAAAAAAATTTCTGTCTACGCCTCTGCATCAAGCATAAATCGTACAGGGGTTCGGTCAAGTGTACGGTGGCCCCACTTATTCTCAATGCTTATGTAGGTGTACTCCTTTCTTGTGAGATTGTGAGTCCCACTGAAAAACACGAGGAAAATGTTGAATCGAGGGCTTCCTGCAGTGCCCGCACTCTAACGTCATCGGCATAAATCAAAACTTTTAAATCGGGAATGCTTGATACCTTCCATGGCATCGGTAGTTGTGTAACGTTGAATAATATTGGCACGAGAACTGACCACTGCGGAACTCATGTCACGTGTTCAAGTTGCCGTAGCTTTCGCCTAACATGCAGACGGAATAGGAGCGCTGTCGAAGAGACGAACTTGTGAAAGCTCGGACACGATCAGGCAAGATGGTAGTACCTTGAGGATTACTTCGTGGCTGAAGTTCTAATGTAGCGTTTACAAATATCAGGCGTAACTTGCTTGATGCACAACACACCAGATCAAAATTAGTTAAGGTATTATAATTGAAAATAGAAGCCAAGGTAGGGCACAAATATTGCACTGAATCTTTTGAACAAGTGAAACAGCCACTCTATAGCTGGTTTCCGCTCACACCGAAAGTACTGTTTGTCGGCGATTATAAGCACTACGCACGTGTTTAATTAAAAGTTCGTTGCTACTGCTCAAGTTATTAAGTTTCGCTGAGTAACAATTCAGAATGTCTGAACACGTTAACCAGACAATTCAAGTTTCTAAAACAAAACCAGGGACACTATTGCGAACTTGTGTAATGGTGTGGCCAAAGATACCCATGCTTGGCGTGCAGAAACACCGTAACGCTAACAGTGCGCTATCTTTGTGTAAGGCTGGACGGCCCACGGGACGGCTTTAAGCTCTCCCATAGTTGAGTACCAAGTACTCTAAATTGTTACCCACTTTTTCTAACCCCCCCCCCCATTCCCCCCCTCCCCCAGGTCCACGGACGGCTTTATGCTCTCCATACTAGAGTACCTAGAACTTTAAATCATTACTCCATTTTTGAGCAGAACACAAGTCGCGTACGGCGCAGTAGTTGTTCGCCACGGGATTCAGAACGTGAAATACAGTGGCTAGAATAGGAAAGTGTGATGAGTGGCAAGCGGCGCCTACGGAGCGCGCTGAAGCCAACAGTTCCATCGGGCGCGTTTGCCCTCGTTTCTTCATGTGCGGTGACACCTTGACGCCAAAGTCTCTGCATGTACTTTCATGGCGCAAAAACAGTCATTGCTTCGTCCCGGGGTGCACTACAGACTACAAGTCAGCTAAAAATAAGCATGCGTTGTTCGGAATTCGAAAGTACGGAGGTCTTAGTGCAGTGGCGGAGAGCGATAATCCGCGCGCTGACGAGCTGCTTGAAGAAAATTTGGCTGTGTGCGAGCTGCACATCGCTGAGAGGTACGGCATTTCGAGCACACTGTCAATGGTGAAAGTGTCTGTTGTCCGCATTCTTAAGGATAGGCGTGCGCCGGATACCCGTTCTGGGGGAGGGGGGGGGGGCGAAGGTTCATTGCAGCCTCAATCTTCCTAATAAAGAAGTGTATGAGGGAAACTTTGTGCCATCCTTTTAGGTAACTAAAAGAGTGCCCCGCCGCCTACTCAATCTATAGAGCAGATTTTTCGCCCCCCCCCCCCCTGCAAGCTGGGTGACTAGAAGGGGCTCCCACCCCCTCTGCCCCCCACGTGCTGACGTCCATGAGTAGGCCTTTCGAAGAAGCTCTTCGCATTTGAAGACACCCTTGAAATCACTTTTTCAAAGTGGTTTAGATGCAACGAGCTTCACAGTGACAGCTTGGAAGAGCTTGTTCTCTGCGAAAAAAATTGATTAATATGTCGGGTTTAACGTCCCAAAACCACCATATGATTATGAGAGACGCCGTAGACGAGGGCTCCGGAAATTTCGACCACCTGGGGTTCTTTAACGTGCACCCAAATCTGAGCACACGGGCCTACAGCATTTGCGCCTCCATCGGTAATGCAGCCGCCGCAGCCGGGATTCGATCCCGCGACCTGCAGGTCAGCAGCCGAGTACCTTAGCCACTAGACCACCGCGGATAAGCCTGCAAAAAAAATGTCGCACTAGGTTGCCCAAAACATAGTCCGAGCCTCACCGATCCAGTGACCAAGGTTTTTCTGGGCACCCATTTGCGTTTTTACTCAAAGGCACTCCACGAGGAGTGAGCATCTTCCCGTGAAAAATAGCTGACGCTCTGGCACGTCACCTGGCCAACGGAAACAATATTCTGTGGTGCGTTGTGAGCTATAAAATTTTTTGTGGATAAAAAAAAGACGCGCGACCAATTATTAATGCAAACAGATGGTGAGTAACTACTCGGAAACGCGTTGTATGACAAGTACGCAGAAAATAAATTTTTCTATCCAGATACCACTCGTGATTCTCGTCTCGAAGTTTATGTATTAGTCATAGGTACTATTGTATGAAACTCCATGGTGTTAGCAGAAGTAGCTGTAGTGAGCTATGCATGTTACGAATAATAATGCTTTATTTACAGATTAGTGCATTAAGAAGTAATGCTTCGCCGTGGAAAATGTTGCAAGCAGTGACTCACAACTGAGTTCATCGTTCCACTTCACATCGATAAAATGATTCAGTGCCGTCACGTGCTCACTTTCGCCACCCTTTCGATATTTTAGTTAGGTCGCGCACCCACTTAGGCATCCTGTAATTCCAGAAGCTGATAAACATATTTGCTCAGTCGCCATTTGAGGCCATGCAAGAGCAACAAAATACATTTTAAATGCTTCACATTGCCCGCGCGCGTGGTTGATTCCCGTCTCTGCGCAGCTCATCGCCGCCATGGCTGACATTGATAATCATGATGATGATGATGATGATGGTGATTTGAGGCAGATCCCTTTGTATTAGTTTGGCTAGATTATTCTGCCCTGGCCAGAGAAAAAACACTTCAAAAGTAAAGTAACAAAAACACTCTACAGGCGTACGCACCCCGTATCTGCACGCCTTCAATTTTGTCAACATAAATTACTACCGCTGCGTCCTGCACCACCACTGCACAAGCCTTGTTTTGGTGGTGCGTACTGCCGCATATTTCACTGTACTATAGCCACTCGATCGACTGCGGGTGGCCCTGGGTCATCTTTGTAAACAAAGGAGCAGAAATAAACTTTATTATTCAGAAAGGGGAAGAAAAATGGGGGAAACCAAGTTTGATGGTGGCTAGGTTGGGGCCCAAGGCGCCGCCACACTAGCAGACCAGTCCACCAGCTTGGCCTGTATATGCGAATTCGGGCTCCTTAAGAACCTCTCCCAGGCTTTCGGTGAGAGAGATAGCTGCAGGAGCTCCTCGAGTGGAGGGTTGTTGGGGCCACCCCATAATACGTGGTCTTCTCCTACCTGTACGTGGCCACAGATAATACACTTGTGTAGCTTTTCATCTTTTAATATTGCGGCCAGTCTCCTCGGGCTGAGTATAATATGAGTCTGATAGCTTCGCAATGTAGTCACTTGGGCCCAGGTTAATGCTTCATCTGGAGGTGGATAAAGCCTACTTTGTTCTCGGTTCCTGCTGAGCCGGTCTCCATAGCTGAGCGCCAGGTCAGTCGGATTTGGTTACTGGGACCGCACCACTGCCCGCTTTATGTTCCCTCGGGTTGTCTGCTGAGTGGCCTCATTTCCCGGGTTCCCACAGTAGTCCGCAACCCAAATAAGCTTGATTTCTTGTTTAGGTCACGCTAATTTTTGCAGTGCGATTTTATTTGTATACCTTGCAGCATATGCCTTGATAGCCGACATGGAATCCAATATAATAAATTTCGTGCCCTTAATTGTAGTTCCAATAGCAATCGCTCTTTCTTCTGCCTTGGTTGTGGAGCCGGCATGAATGGTTTCTGTCCTCACTGTGCATCCATAGCCATTAACTGCCAATATAAGGTAAATCATCCCGCCAACGTGACTGGCGTCCACATACGCTGCTGGTTTGTTATCAAGTGTTTTTTTAGTGCGTCCGCCCGCGCTTGCCGACGTCCTTTGTTTAGACTACCCAAGTTTTTTGGCAGTGTTAGAATGTTTTTCTTAGCTTTGATTTCGTGTGGTATTTTAAGCCTCAGTGTGGGTCCAGTTAATGCTTCCAAGTTTAGGAGCTTAAAGACATCATGTCCTTGTCGAGTGCAGGATAGCCTGCACCATTTTGATGCTCGTTGTGCTCCAATTATTTCGTTTATGGTGTTATGTACCCCAAGCTCCAAGAGTTTGTTGTTGCTGACCCAGGTGGGTAATCCTAAGGCAGCTCTGTAGACTGACCTCGTTATTATGTTGATTTTATTCATTGCATAACTCCTGTGGTACAAGAAGGGGTATGTGTACGCGTTCTACAAATGAATAAAGACTGCAATAACTCGCAGAATTCTTTTTCTTGTAGTTTTTCTTCCCCTTCATGGTTGCTACCGGCCCACTGCCACTGTGAATTAACTGGTGGCTCCTCTAGCTCACGAAGATGCGTCTCTGCAACCGTGTAAAGCTCTGTGGCCTCAGAATACAACATCCTGTAGCGCTCCTCCCACCTGCTTAGTTTTCTTGCTCCATGCATGCTTAGGAAGCCTACTTTTCTTGAAGTAACTCTCTTGCGATGTCGGCGTCTGTCTCCCGCATACACTTTCACTGGCTTGAGTCTTGTGAGCGTACTTTCTGCCTGGAAAGTTGCTGCTTTCTGGCTATCTGAAAGAGTGCCTTCCCCATGGCTGCTTTAATCCAGGTAGTAGGGTTGCTTGTATGCCGTGTCCCACTCAGGGCTGCTGCTCATTGTCCTAAAAAAGAACGAAGTTTGTGGCCTACACGACTACCAGCTTTCTGTGGTCTGTACGGTTTCTGTGTATCACCTGTAGGTCTGCTTCCCCCTTGTATTACAAGCTCCACTCTTGTTCCCAGTTCAGCACACATTCGCTCAAGACATTGGTTCCAGCCTTTACACCACGCCACATCTCTTGCATCTCCTTGTAGAGTTTCGGGGATCCCGTATATAACGAAAAAGGGGCCGCTACCTATCTCCTTCCAGGCCACTATGTTGGCCTTTAAGGTTTGGCCACCTCCTCTGACACCTCATCTTTCTGCATATTGATGAGACCCGCGTGTAGAACAATCATGGCTTTAGGTATGTTCCAAATATATGCTGCAGAATCCACTTGAGCGCTGATTTCTTGGATAAAGGCACCATCACTCACCCGGTAGTGAACAAGCTTGTTCTATTTTACCGTGTGAAGGACTGTATGTTTCATCCTGGCAGCACTCACATCTCCATAGGTGAATGCATGTCGCTCTTTCCTCTTGACACCTATCATGCCCTTGAAGTGTTCTGGCGTGTGTGGAGTGGCAGCTGGGGAGCCTCCTGGTGTTGTCAATTCTCGCATCTGCTGTGCTTTCTTCTTTTTCTTGCCTTTCTTGCTTAAGGCAACTTTCCATGCTTGTCCTGTTTGCGGACCTTCTGTCTCCACATTCTGCTCACTTTCTGATACCTTGTCTCTATTCCCTGAGTCCAGACTACTCTTAGGTTGTCATTTTGTGTTGTTGCCTGTTGTTGCGCATCCAGATACCCGCCTCGATTTCTCCTCTGCTGCATCGCTGTCCTGGGCTAAGTTTTGATCTGCTGCCTCTAAACGCGCATACAGAGGAGCTTTCCGAAGCTCTTCAACAAGCGTTCAAAGAGCTGTCCTCCAGTTTCTCTCCTCAGCCAGCTCTTCTCCTAATGCACGCCTCTCTTTCGCGGTGTTCTCTATGTGTTCTGTCAGTCGTGTTGCGATATTCTGTATTGCCAGTCGCCATCCCTTGTCCATCTCTCTCGTCATCAGCAAGAACTCCTCCTTTAGGAGCCTGAACCTTTCAAAGTACTTGCACAAATAGGTCTTGGCTGCCTGCGTCTCATCGGTTGTCGCGAAAAGCGTGTGTTCGAGCTGGATCCACATTTCGCATCCATTTGATATCACCCATCCGGCGTTAGGCTCTTCTTCCAGCCATGTCTTGCAAGTGTTTTTCGCATTCTTCGCCAGCTATTGTCCACAATCCTCAGCGTCTATGTTTACTGCTACTGTCTCTGAAGACCCGGAGGTTGTTTATGTCGGTTCTACTTGGACTGTAAATTGGTAAGTCTCTGTGTTCTCGCCTTCATCCCACATCGCTTGCAAGAGTCGATCGATAAGCGCAGCTTTTCAAGCCGTTTTGTCCAAACCTCTCTTATCATGTTCACTCCGTAGGTTCGAACACATGAAGTTCAGACATGGTCTTAGTCACCGACCCAGCACCGTCAGCAGCTGGGGCGATGTTTACAATCGTGCAAACATGCAAACGTGTAAACCGCCAGCGCCACCTGGCGGCTTCCTCCCAAGGCGTTACGTGCTAGCCGGCACGTTCATCACACTTCCCTATTCTAGCCACTGTACCTGAAGGTCCAATGGTTCACGTGGCTGGAGGGACTGAATGTTAAACCCAGACGGAATGTCGAACGAGGCGGAATGTCCAACAAGACGGAATGTCGAACCAAAGTCTGTATCTCCAACGAGAAGGAATGACCAACCGAGACAGAATATCCAATTAAGAAGACAAGAATGCGCCTTAGTTCGAACTTTGTCAGACAACTTTTGGTGGCGATAGCCTAACGCAAGAGGGCATTTTTGTGCTCTTTGGAAACGTTGGCTGTCTGTGGCATCGGGAGTCATATTTTTTGTTTCTTCATTCATTTTTACTGCATTCAGCCTTACTACAACTTTTTTTAGTTTTTTATTTTATTTTTTTGTTTTGTGTGGATATTGAATATTTACTTTATTCATATACCGTCACATTTCTTAACGTATACGCGCATTTTTAGCGCATATTTATTGCGAAGCATTTTTCAGCAAACTTCGAAGACCTACAGCGTATCTATCTATCTATCTATCTATCTATCTATCTATCTATCTATCTATCTATCTATCTATCTATCTATCTATCTGTCTGTCTGTCTGTCTGTCTGTCTGTCTGTCTGTCTGTCTGTCTGTCTATCGATTTTTCTATCTATTTATCTATCTATCTATCTATCTATCTATCTTGCCTCTTGCGTTTGGGTGCTCTCGTGATTACCCCCTTAACTTATTATTTATCGTTCTGAACTAAAATTAGCATGAGAAGATGGTGTGACGAATATGACGCACTGGTCAAGACATGAGTAAGGTCACAATCCCGTCGCGTACTTCGTCAAACCCTTCCCGCCAGATAATGGCACATACCCACGGGCCGGTATGTGCCACTGGTATGCGGGTATGTGCCAAAGGTGATGTACGCTTAGTATCGACCCAGGAACGACGAGAATACACATGGGCAATTTTAACGCACCAAGTGTTAGGAAATACCTGACATCACTAGCATAGACCAGACGAATGCAAAGAATAAATGACATGGTTCCAGTTTGAATTGAACCCACGTATTCTGCGTGGCAATGAAGAATTTTACCAATGACCTACGCCAGGTCTCGGAACTACTTTTCAAATAGACGCTAATGAAACGTCAATAGTGGTCATGAAACGTCAATAGTGGTCGAACTGCTGCCTACCCAATTTTATAAACATTACATATGTACTTCTTCGATACAGCCGTCACGCCGAGTTAACGTGTATTGTAGTTAGTTGCCATGCGCTGGGGTTGATTTATGCAGCAGTGTCCGAGACCAGCATCCTCGCGAGCATCAGCATTTCATATAAGCTTCTGATGTCGCTAAGAAGGATGATCTGGGTGGCATTGTTGCGCAAGTGCAAGCACCTGGTTATATAAACATATGCAACTCTTGAACCTATGCCTGTGCGCACATGTGCACATAGATTTAGCGTCATTTCATGAGGTGTCGCTGAATGAAAAAATTGCAACACGGTCACCTTTACTCCTCATGCTTCGCATTACGTTGATTCGCAGGAACGTGGGATCACCCCATTACCTTGGGTGAACTTAAGTAAGTATGAGGAAGTCAGATGGTTTCCGCTATACACGTGTGGCACGTACCCGTGTACCCTTGATGGGCGTTTATGTGCTGCAACTATGCGGGCATGTGCCACAGGTGATTGACAGCTTATATCGACCCAGTAACGGCGAGAATATATTGCTGTGTACTTGATTGGTCCCTTTCACTGCCCTTACCAGATTTTCTGCCGGTCTTTCTAGCTCAATTTATGACAATAATGTAAGCTTTGCGCAAGTTAAATACTTCGATTCCATTCGTGGCAATCATAACTGACGGTGCTTTTCTCTTTTTACATCCGGTGGCTCACCAATAATGCAACTCGGTAAATAAGTGGTTCCTTGTCATCATCATCATCATCATCATCATCAGCCTGACTACGTCCACTGCAGGACAAAGGCCTCTCCCATGTTCCGCCAGTTAACCCGGTCCTGTGCTTGCGGCTGCCAATTTATACCCGCAAACTTCTTAATCTCATCTGCCCACCTAACCTTCCGTCTCCCCCTAACCCGCTTCCCTTCTCTGGGAATCCAGTTAGTTACCCTTAATGACCAGCGGTTATCCTGTCTTCGCGCTACATGCCCGGCCCATGTCCATTTCCTTTTCTTTATTTCAACTATGATAGCCTCCTTAACCCCCGTTTGTCCCCTAATCCACTCTGCTCTCTTCTTGTCTCTTAAGGTTACACCGACCATTTTTCTTTCCATTGCTCGCTGCGTCGTCCTCAATTTAAGCTGAACCCTCTTTGTAAGTCTCCAGGTTTCTGCTCCGTAGCTAAGTACCGGCAAGATACAGCTGTTATATACCTTTATTTTGAAGGATAGTGGCAATCTACCTGTCATAATTTGAGAGTGCTTGCCGAATGTGCTCCACCCCATTCTTATTCTTCTAGTTACTTCAGTCTCGTGGTTCGGCTCTGTGGTTATTACCTGCCCTAAGTAGACATAGTCTTTTACAACTTCAAGTGCACTATTACCTATCTCGAAGCGCTGCTCCTTTCCCAGGTTAATGTACATTACTTTCGTTTTCTGCAGATTAATTTTAAGACCCACCTTTCTGCTCTCCTTGTCTAACTTCGTAATCATGAGTTGCAATTCGTCCCCTGAGTTACTCAGCAATGCAATGTCATCGGCGAAGCGCAAGTTACTAAGGTATTCTCGATTAACTCTTATCCCTAACTGTTCCCATTCTACAGGCTTCTGAAAACCTCCTGTAAGCACGCGGTAAATAGCATTGGGGGGATTGTGTCCCCCTGCCTTACACCCTTCTTGATTGGTATTCTGTTGCATTCTTTATGAATCACTATGGTAGCAGTTGATCCCCTGTATATTTCTTCCAGAATGTTTATATATACTTCATCTATGCCCTGATTCCGCAGTGTCTGCATGACGGCTGATATTTCTACTGAATCAAACGCCTCTCGTAATCTATGAAGGCTATGTATAGTGGTTGGTTATACTCTGAGCAATTCTTTATTACCTGATTGATAGTATGAATGTGGTAAATTGTTGAGTAGCCTGTTCTAAATCCTGCTTGTTCCTTTGGTTGATTGAATTCTAATGTTTTCTTTACTCTGTTAGCAATTACCTTTGTAAATAGCTTGTATACTACAGAGAGCAAGCTGATCGGCCTGTAATTCTTCAAGTCCTTGTCATCTCCTTTCTTATGTATTAAGATGATGTTAGCGTTCTTCCAAGACTCTGGTATTCTTCCCGTCAGGAGACACCTCGTAAACATGGTGGCTAGTTTTTCTAACACAATCTGTCCTCCATCTTTCAGCAGGTCTGATGTTACCTAATCCTCACCAGCAGCTTTGCCTCTTTGCATGCTCTCCAACGCTTTTCTGACTTCTTCTATCATTACTGGTGGGGTGTCATCTGGGTTACTGCGAGTTCTTATAGTATTAAGGTCGTGGTTGTCTCGGCTACTGTACAGATCTCTGTAAAACTCCTCCGCTATTTTAACCATCCTATCCATATTGGTAGTTATTTTGCCTTCTTTGTCCCTTAGTGCTTACATCCGACTTTTGCCTATCCCAAGTTTCCTCTTCACTGCTTTGACGCTTCCTCCGTTTTTCAGAGCATGTTCAATTCTCTCCATGTTATACCTTCTTACATCGCATACCTTACGCCTATTAATCAACTTCGAAAGCTCTGCCAGTTCTATTTTGTCTGTTGTACTTGAGACTTTCATGATTTGACGCTTCTTAATTAGGTTATTCGTTTCCTGGGAAAGCTTGCCAGTGTCCTGTCTAACTACCCTGGCTCCAAATTCCACTGCACACTCCGTAATGATACTCGTCAGATTACCATTCATTGCACCTACGTGCGCATCCTCCATTTGGTCACCATATCAACAATACCTCATAGATAAGTAAGAATGTAAACAGAACAGAGCTAGTCGATTCATGGCGCGTAATCACAGCTACTCGTCCAGCGTAACACAGATTAAACATAGCCTTGCACTCGAGCCACTGAAAATTCGCCGTGACATCTCACTTTTATCACTATTTCACAAACGCATCCACACCAGCATGATGCCATCTGTTCACCTTAATCTAGCACATCGAACTTCGAGCAGACTACATAACACCTTTAGCTTATCACGCATGTACGGCAATACTAACGCTTTCACCCAGTCGGCTCTTCCACGAGCTATTCGTTTGTGGAATGATTTGCCAGATGATCTTGCGTCAGAACAAGACCACACAAAGTTCTATCATACTCTTAAAAAATACTTATGCACCAAAAACTGCTCTATCGCATCTTCGCAATCATCAGTGTTTCTAGGACTGTTGCCGATGTTTTTGCACTATTGCTAGGTTGTAGTTACTGTCAAAATAGTTATGTTTGTATTTCACCTTCACATACTGTAACTCACTTTTCTAGTATGTATTTTGCCTACATGTTCATAAGTAGAACTGCATTTTCTATTATATTCATTATTTGCCTATGTATGTGTAGATATTACGTATATGTATTTTTCTAACATATTATCTGTATCGCCCCCCTTACACAATGCCCCTCGAGGGCTCTGTAAGGTACTGTAAATAAACAAATAAATAAATAAATAAAGGTTGGTTTCCTCACTAAGAGCCGAGTACCTGTTCTGCAGCGACACTCTGAATTCCTGTACTTTCCCTCTCAGTGCTAGCTCATTGGTTGGCTTCTTGCGTATCAGTTTCTGTCGTTCCTTCTTCAAGTCCAGGCGAATTCGAGACTGCACCATTCTATGGTCACTGCATCGTGCCTTGCCAACCACTTCCACATCCTCCACGATTCCTGGGTGTGCAGTCATTATAAAGTCTATTTCGTTCTTATTTTCGCCATTAGGGCTTCTTCATCTCCACTTGAGGTTTTCTCGTTTTCGGTAGAAGGTATTCAAAATCCACAAATTATTGCGTTCTGCGAATTCTACTAGTAGCTCTCGTCTGGCGTTTCTAGTGCCGATGCCATAATCTCCTACTGCCTGGTCTCCAGCCTGCTTCTTCCCTACCTTTGCATTAAAGTCACCCATCACTATAGTATACTGTGTTTTTACCTTACTCATTGCCGATTCCACGTCTTCATAGAAGCTTTCAACTGAAGCGTCATCATGGCTGGATGTAGGCGTGTAAGCCTGTACTACGTTCATCTTGTATCTTTTATTCAGTTTAATTACAATACCTACCACCCTATTCATCTATGTTGCCAGCTATGTTTCTGTGAATTAGGAACCCCACTCCCAGTTCTCTTCTATCTGCCAAGTCCCAATAGCAAAAGACGTGCCCCATTCTGTAGCACAGTATAGGCCTCATCCGTCCTCCTAACCTCACTGAGCCCTATTATATCCCATTGAACAACCTCTAGCTCCTCGAATAGTACAGCTAGACTTCCTTCACTAGATAAGGTTCTAGCGTTATATGTTGCCAAGTTCTGGTTCCAATGGCGGCCTGTCCGGATCCAGAGATTCGTAGCACCCTCTGCTGCGTTGCAGATCTGACCGCCGCCAGTTGCTTCGCAGCTGCTGGGGACTGAGGGCCGTGAGTTATTTGACGTATGCATATGGGAGGTAGTGACCAGATACCTCACCAGGGTGGCCCATCCTTTCTGGTGAGGGAGTGCGTTCCCGGTGGTGGTTACCGGTGAGGCCTCACCCCAGGCCTCTTAATGCAGTTCCATCAACACGCGGATTTTTTTAAATCCGGTTGGGAACTGCGCGGCACGGGGATTTGAACCACGGACCTCTTGCATGCGAGGCGGATGCTCTAACCACTACGCCATCGCCGCACCCGGATTTTTATGTTCTAAATGTAAGTTTCAGCGGTGTATCAGTCAAGTTTGTGGTTATGTTTATAAAAAAATTTTAATGAAATGAGATTTCTGCTGAATATCCCCTTAATTAAGGGCCTAGAGAGTACGGAGTTGGGCCTCCGATTAGCCTATGGGGTGCTGTTTATTAATATATTAAGTGGACAAAATTTAAATTCGTTTGTGAGGTGATGTTAACAAATTAATCTTTTTAGTGATTAGGCTTAATTTTGGTCACGAAATAATTCCGGTACTATTACTTCTGTCCTGATGAAACCTGAGCGGCGACAGGTCTACAACTAGGGCTTTGCACTGTATGAGTTAGAAGTTTCCCAGTAGGTTATTAGCAAATTTAAAAGCTATCGTAAGGAAAAAAAACACGTGGTTCAAGGCTTTGATCTGACGGGCGTACCTTTCTCCCGAGCAGTGAGCCACCCTCCTCCTGAGCGAGGGCGAGGGAAGACGCGGGCGCCACAGGTTTATTTGCGGTTCTCGTTATATTCTTTCTAACTCTGTATCATCCGGTTACCTTAAGCTATCAAAATTATTTTTACACTGTAAAAACCGGACTGTTGTGTTCTAAAAGAAGATATTAGCTATTTTTCGGTGACGTTTGTAGCTTTTTTGAAAATTTGTTTTAATTAAATGAGCTGTTTGCTGATTACCACCTTAATTAAGGGCCTAGAGTGTACGGAATTCGGCCTCCTGGTAGCCTATGGGGTGCGGTTTATTATTATATTAAGCGGACAAAATTTAAAAACGTTTGCGAGGTGATAATACCAATTTATTCTTTTTAGTGATTAGGCTTAATTTTGATTGCAGAATAACTCTAGATTTATTAAACCTGGCCAGATCAAACTTCAGTAGCGTCAGGTCTACCCTAAAAACTTTCAACTTTGTAAGTAAGAAGTTTCTCAGTAGAATAATAACGAAGCTACAAGGGATCGTAAAAAACACGTGGTCCGACTGTTGTTGTTTTCACAGATTCACACTGTTTAAAATTTAAAATTTAATTTATTAATTAAAAAAATAATTTAAAATTAAAATTTGAAATTTTCGTTTGTAATAGCAGTATTTGTAGCGGTTGAACTCCTTGTATCTTCACGAAAAAATAGACACCACTCTCACCCTCCTAGAACCAAAATTGCTAAAGTTATAGGTAGATATGTGCAGAGCTCACTTACCCGTGCTGCTGACACGGCCGCTCTCATGTATTAGCACGTCATCACGTAGCATTGTCATCTACGAAGCATTATTTATTATGGACACCAGGACACGAAGGTTAGTTTCTGAATGAACTGGCTGATGTTTTTTTTTTTTTTTCGCGAAAGCTTCGCTGTCAGCACCCATCATTTCTATTTTCCCACCTACAGTATACACACAACGGCGGATCGATTCCTCACGCTTAAAATCAGGCGAAATTCATCAGACCTTGCACAAACGGGTTTCCGGAGTACAACCACGTGTTGTTTCCCTAGCGCAGCGAACTGTCTAATTCAAGGATGATGGAAGTTGTCATCTTAAAATTGTGTTACCTCCTTAAAATTTTACTTGCATAATAAAGGTTTATTGAATTCACTTATGTGCATTTACTTTAATCGAGAGGAAACGATTAGTCCTTTTTGATATCTTGTCGCCATTTCCATTTATTCAGAAAAAGCATACCAGCACCACCTTTTCAAAAACTGGGCCTGCAGTTATCAGAACCTGTTCTTCTCTTGTTTGGGGCCTCTACGCTGGGGTACAACAAAAGGAACTTGCCGTTCTGGAATACTTATTTGTGCCTAAGCGATTCTCTTGCTAAGTTGTGGGCTCACTAGAGATATTCAAACTCGCAATTGGCACTTGAGAACAAAATCAACGAACTACCGTTTCCAGGAATGAAGCAATGCGGAAAGTATAGAGAAAAATTCACCTTGTAATCGGCCGATCCCCTCCATTGGGTACGAGCCATGTGCAGAGAAAAAAAAAACGGCAACCACAGCGAGAACAGACATTGATAATTTGAACGCGGTGGTGTTAAGAAAAAAGTGACATGGACGGCGTTGACCCGATGGGTGCAAAAAATAAAAGTACGGGTCTCAGCAGGAATGCAGCCCCAGCATTCTGCACGGCAATCAACTATTCCACTACAGAGCTACATTTTCCCGGAACTACTTTTCCAATAGACCCATGACAAATGTTCCTGAAACGTCCATTATGGTTGAAGTGCTGGCTATGCAATTTTGTAAACATTACACATGCACTCCTATGATGCAGCCTTCACGTCTGGTTAACGTAACTTGTATACAAGCATGACCTGCTGAAGTCATGTTGCCCTGTCTATAGGCCTACACTCCTCGCAAGCGCAAGCGCTACATATCAGCCAAACGCACCTTGCTAATATCCATGTAGCTGTTGACATCGTTATTCAGCTGTAAACAACACCTCATATGAAACATATGCGAGTGTTTGAAGTATTGTGTGCGTGCAGCATTTCCACGTATCTTTAATGTCATTTTGTTATGTTTCGCTGAACAAAAAAGTTACAGGCAGTCATTTTACATCCGCATGTTTCGCATAACATTGATTCATAAGGTAAGTGGGATCTGCCAATTTTTTTTCGTATTCTGCTGATCCTCTGCCTTTGCTGTTTTACCACGTCCTCTAAATAATGGCGAGAAAGTGTGCTCCCTCACTCACTTTGTGCGATTATTTCTTTTGCCATAAAGCGTCACAAGGCACATGATGTTCACATGATGTGGCAGCTACCATGCTACCTAAATCTTCGCGTCGGCCGGTTGGAAGCCCCTAGCTTTGAAAGTGCGAAAGAAGGATAATTGTTTTAAGGGCTACTCTATTAGTTAGGAGTGATATGGTCTACAGCTAAATGAATCATCGCGGACATTATTTGTTGCTTATTACAGCTCAGCTACTAGGCACCCGTTCCCGTGCTTAGCGGCATCGCCATCACCGTTGGTACGTACCCGATAAACATGAAAATGTAACTGATAGGTATGAAAACATGAGAAGAGGGAAAGAACGCTACATATTAGGAATCGAACGCGGAATTTCACCATGACACTAGAGTTTTCTACCTGATAGCGAAGATGGTCTCTCAAACCTATTCGAAAAATACCCTATAAAGGCATCGCGTCGGGCTAGAAATCGCGTTATTAACCTACACATGATGTGCAATGGTAGAAAATAACAACCACTCATCACACAATGCTAATTGCACAACCAGCGTGTGATTTACATATACTGCAAAGTGCCTAGCCATCATTCTTAATTGTCGTTACCTGAACGCAGCGTCAAAAATATACCTTATACAGACACATGTGTAGAGGGTACCTCGCCTATCCTCATAAAGACAAGTAATGTCGTTGTAGGTGCTGTCTTACTTCACAAAAACATTCATTTACGGCACAGTGGATACCTTGCGGAGTGCGAAAATATCAAATGCACTTGATGTTGTCACCACACTTTAGTGTAGTAATTGTTATCTATATTACAGGAAATTCAAGTGCACGAAAAAGCACCCATTCGATAGGATCATAAGCCAACAAATAGTAAGGAAGGAGAAGGAGGTTCTTAACCCACAACCTTATAATTACTACTGGGAGCTTAGCTGCATGACAGTCCTAGGGAGCGTACTCGCATAAATACCCAACAATTTGAACAGGGTAAAGAGCACCGTCGCTACTTAATTGAAACATCAGAAGGGTTATTGGAAATTTGGGGTTCAGATCCAAGCGCCAGGAAGATGTTTTTTCACCCCCTTCATCCTTTCAAGTTAGGTCATACACATTATGCCACAGTTAAAAAACAACAATAAAATACCCTTGTTTCTTTGCCTGGACTGTTTTTTGGCTTTCTGACGAAGAAATGAGCCTCTAAAACTTTTGATTCTTTTTTAAAGAATGATGGTCGAAAAGATATGGAAGAAATGTTTGTTTTAAATTATATTGTTGGGCTTTACGTGCCACAGATGTTCACGCCAAAGTGACCCAGAACGTGCCAGATTATTTTGGTTCTTTCGACTGGAGAGACTCGTCTTCTGACCGAGATAAAATGTTTCGTGGCCCACATGAACGCGGCGTGACTGAATATCCCACGAGACGAAATTTCCAACCGAGTCTCAATGTCTAAAAAGACTATGTCCAACGAGTCTGAATGTCGACTGAGATGGAATGTCCAACGAGACGGAATGTCCGAGTCTGAATGTCTAACCGAGACCGCATGTCCAACGAGACTGTATGTCCATCAAGCCTGAATGTCCCCTATTGGACATTATGTCTCGGTGGACATTCAGTCTCGTTGACATTCAGGCCGCTAGCGCCGCCACCGCCTGTGTCCAATACTATTATCGCAAGAATTACGACAACAGTAAATAAATAATAAAAGATTAAGGACACATTTGACCGAACCTGAGTGCACTGCGTGGCAGCCCAGTATACTACAACCAAGCCACGCCGGCGCTTGAAATACATTTCGAAACTGGATTTATAGGTATGGATTTGATGTCGGGAAATTCATCGCGCTAATAAGCGTAATAACAACAAAAGAACAACTAGGTGTCAGACAATGCGAGTTGCGTAAACAGTTGGTCGTCCAATAATCGAACCCATTACAAAAGCTTGTTCTTGTTGAATCGGCGCATACCTACTCCAGCCATAACTCCTCATCGCCGTCAGCCACGGCGTCAAAATATTGCACACTATTCCTGGAAAGTGTGTAGTGGATACCACGCTCCTCCTAAGAATGATGAAGGATTGCATAGTTAGCACATGCATATAACACAAAAATTATGATTATTTATGGCGAAGTGAGCAACCAGCAAGTGTGCTTGTAGCAGGTACTCATAGCGAATTCCACTCGTCGAGCGGGAGCAAGTTTTCTTGCTCCAAAGCTGACAATCCGCGTTTCCTTGGTTGATTCGGAACAAGTTCGCATTTTCCACTGCTAGATTCGGAGCAATCCACTCCGCGATGGAGGGTTCCACGTGCTCCGTCTTGCAGAGACGGATTGCGCCGCAACTCTGAGAATGCGCTACCGTCATTTCCGGTACAGTCGGGCAGCTATAGGTTGCCCTGAGTGTTTTCTCAGGCGGTATAGTAATCCTGAGCTCTTGTTTACATTCCAAAAGTTAGAAAGCGGTAGCCCTGCTTTGCCCGAGACTGCGTGGTCGAAATGCGTGCTTTGAAGAGGCGACACCGTTTTCATTTAAACGTCGTGAGCAAAAAAAAAAGTTTCCGGTACCGGTTTAGTGACGTATGCGGAAGATATTTCTGGGGAGATGTCACGTGCGGCATTCAGGTGTTCCAATCACAGATCTCGTTTGGCACACTCCGAGTGCTTGCTCCAAGATTTCGGCGGCCACTCAAAAATCACAGCATATCCACGGAGTGAATGATGATCAGTGGCGCGAAGCGTACGTCCGTCCATCCGTTCGTTCTTGCTTTCATCCATGCGTCCGTCCGTGCAGTGTCTCGTTTATTTATTTCAATGCCAGTGCGAACGCGCGCTTCTCAACGGGAGCCGTCGGTTCGCCTTAGTTCAGGGGGTGTTCGTGGTGCGGCGCTATATATGAAGGGTCACGCTGCTCGAGTCACGCGTGCTTCCCAGCGCTTTCCCCTGAAAATGCGAGAGGCGCGTTTGCCATTCCAATATCATACGTTTGTAAGATTTCTTCCTCCAAGCTCCTTCATTTTGGCTCGAACAAATGCCGCCGCTGCATTCCAGCGCTCTCAAAGACGGCGCATGCAGTTGCGTTGCAGCAACGCTTCCTCATTGGTTGCCCGCATAGCGCCACGAACGACGACGTGCTATCCCAAATTACCGTATCTTTTATGGAGCCAGCGTTAGAGCCAACATTATGAACACGATGAATGCAAGGCTCCACCCAACGGATCTGTATGCAACTGAACAAAAAAATATACACTTCACATGATTTGCGTCGTGGGCTCTCTCCCTCATGACCGCAAAGCACTCACGAAGGCTAGGAGTTGGGCGAGAGCACAAAAGGGATAGAGGAGAAGGTGGTGAATAGCTCAATCGGGCAGACGTGGCTGGCATTGTTAAAATAGAAGAGGTGCTGGTCCATGCGTCCATCCGTGTGAACCTGTGTCCTCCTGTGCATCCGGCCATCCGTCCGTCCATCTGTCCATCCGTCCATGCGTCCATCAGTGAGTCCGTCCATGCGTCCGTCCGTGCGTCTGTCGGTCTGTCCATGCATCTGTCCGTCTGGCTGTCCATCTAGAGAACACTCAAAGTACCACATATCACATCTTTTCACCATATATCATCATATACAAGTACCGCCATCCAGCGGACATTCTAACGACCGACTGAGAAGTGGATACCACGACGACGACACGGGACCTAAAACCCACGGCCTAATAAGCTTCGCCCCTGAAAATTACTTATTGCGTATTGCAAGCATGCTTGGCTACACCCAGTAAAGTAAAAAAAAAGGATTGACAAAATGTTGTCACTGCATCAGGGCTGCCTGACATATAGAGCCTAACATAAAAATTATGCCCATAAGCATGCAGCCACAAATATCAAGAGTAATAAATTAGCTCAGCAAACAAAGCAAACCGATATGTATTTAGGAATATACAAAAACATGCTGCGTATACCTATCATTCCCGTTGTGAGCGCAGCCGTCCTTGGCTTGTGAAACGCATTTATCCTGTTCATCCCTTCTCCCTTCCCTACAATGCACTGTGCTGTGTCGTGTTATAGCAGACAGACATTGGGTGCCTTCTTCCTTTCTTCAACAACCACTATCACCACCACCAGCACTTCGCCCCGGGGAGGACCAGCCATGCCATCTAAGCTTAACAAAAAGTAACGATTAACAATGTCTTCTCTGACAAGGAGGATTGTCGCGATCACGCGTTTGCGAAGACTAGTCCAGTCAATAGTGCGACATGTTGTCGTTGATCCTAACGGCCACTGTACCTGTCGTTTACCATATTTTACTGCGATTACTGCACTTTTACTCGCTCTCTTCACAAGCAGAAACATAGGGAGGGGGTATCTCGTGGCTTGGTATACATGTACACTATCTGCTGCTATAACTACCACTGGTAGTCATGTCAAAGAGGAAAGCTGATACCTGTTGTTCTCCATCTCCCCCCCCCCCCCTATCGGGTTGGTGTGACCCACCCCCCTTCCGAAAAAAATTTGTCTACGCCTCTGCATCAAGCATAAATCGTACAGGGGTTCGGTCATGTTTGTGGCGGCCCAACTTATTCTCAATGCTTATGTAGGTATACTACTTTCTTGTGAGATTGTGAGTCCCACTGAAAAACACCAGGAAAATGTTGAATCGAGGGCTTCCTGCAGTGCCCGCACTGTCACGTCATCGGCATAAATCAAAACATTTAAACCGAAAATGCTTGATAGCTTACATGGCATCGGTAGTTGTGTAACGTTGAATAATATTGGCACGAGAACTGACCGCTGCGGAACACCACGTTGCGTGTTGAAGTTGCCGTAGCTTTAGCCTATTTTAAGATGCGGACGGAGAAGGAGCGCTGTCGAAAAGAGGAACTTGTGAAAGCTCGGACACGATCAGGCAAGATGGAAGTACCTTGAGGATTACTTCGTGGCTGAAGTTCTAATGTAGCGTTTACAAATATCAGGCGTAACTTGCTTGATGCACAACACACCAGATCGAAATTAGTAAGGTATTATAATTGAAAATGGAAGGCAAGGTATGGCACAAATTTTGCACTGAATCTTTTGAACAAGTGAAACAGCCACTGTATAGCTGGTTTCCGCTCACACCGAAAGTACTCTTTGTCGGCGATTATAAGCACTACGCACGTGTTTAATTAAAGGTTCGTTGCTACTGCTCAAGTCATTATGTTTCGCTGAGTAAGAATTCATGATGTCTAAACACGTTAACCAGACATGTCAAGTTTCTAAAACAAAACCAGTGACGCTATTGCAAATTTGTGTCATGGTCTGGCCAAAGATACCCATGCGTGGCATGCAAAAACACCGTAACGCTAATAATTTATATCTTGATGTGAGGCTAACGACCCACGGGACGGCTTAAAACTCTCCCATAGTTGAGTACCAAGTACTCTAAATCGTTACCCACTTTTTCTAACCCCCCCCCCCCCCCCCCCCAGATCCACGGACGGCTTTATTCCCGCCCATAGTAGAGTACCAAGTACTCTAAATTGTTACTCCTTTTTTTGAGCAGAACACAAGTCACGTACGGCGCGGTAGTTGTTCGCGACCGGATTCAAAGCCTGAAATACAGTGGCTAAATTAGGGAAGTGTGACGAGTGGCAAGCGGAGCCTACGGAGCGCGCTGAAGCCTCTCCGAAGAGCCGCGTGGGGGGGCGTGCCGTCGTTCTATCTATCTATCTATCTATCTATCTATCTATCTATCTATCTATCTATCTATCTATCTATCTATCTATCTATCTATCTATCTATCTATCTATCTATCTATCTCTCTCTATCTCTCTCTCTATCTATCTATCTATCTCTCTCTCTATCTCTCTCTCTATCTATCTATCTATCTATCTATCTATCTATCTATCCTCTTAGGTTTGGGTGCTCTCATGGTCACCCCCTTAACTTAATATTTATCGTTGTGAGCTAAAATTGGCGTGAGAAGGTGGTTTGACGAATATGATGCGCTGGTCAAGAAATTAATAATGTCCCAAGCACGTCGCGTACATCGTCAAACACTTCCCGCCAGACAATGGCACTTACCCACGGGCGGGTTTGTGCCGCTGATATGCAAGTATGTGCCACAGGTGATCGACACTTTGTATCTACCCAGGAACGACGAGAACACACCTGGGCAATTTTAATGCGGGAGCGTTAAGAAATACCTGACATCGCTGGCGTCGACCCGACGAATGCAAAGAATAAATGACAGGGTTACAGCTGGAATCGAACGCAACCATTCTGCGTGGCAACGAAGAATTTTACAGATGACCAACGCCAGGTCTTAGTACTACTTTTCAAATAGACGCTAATCTTCCTGAAACGTCAATAGTGGTTGAACTGCTGCCTACCCAATTTTATAAACATTGCATATGTACTCCTTCGATACAGCCGTCACGCTGAGTTAATGTGTATTGTGGTTAGTTGCCATGCGCTGTTGTTGATTTATGCAGCAGTGTCCAAGACCAGCATCTTCGCGAGCATCAGCATTTCATATGAGCTTCTCATGTTGCTAAGAAGGATGATCTGGGTGGCATCGTTGCGCAAGTGCAAGCACCTGGTTATATAAACATATGCAACTCTTGAACATATGTCTGTGCGCACAACATGTGCACATAAATTTAGCGTCATTTCATGAGGTGTCGCTGAATGAAAAACTTGCAACACCGTCACCTTCACTCCTCCTGCTTCGCATTACGTTGATTCGCAGGAACGTGGGACCACCCCATTACCTTGGGTGAACTTAAGTAAGTATGAGGAAGTCAGATGGTTTCCGCTATACACGTGTGGTACGTACCCGTGTACCCTTGATGGGCGTTTATGTGCCGCAACTATGCGGGCATGTGCCACAGGTGATTGACAGCTTATATCGACACAGTAACGGCGAGAACATATTGTGCTGTACTTCATTGTCACTTTCACTGCCCTTATCAGATTCTCTTCCGGTCTTTCTGGCTGAATATATGGCAATAATGAGGGCTTTGCGCAAGTTAAATACTTCGATTCTAGTCGTGGCAATCATAACTGACTGTGCTTTTCTCTGTCCACACCCAGTGGCTCACCAATACTAAAACTTTTTGAATAACTGGTTCCTTGTCATCTCCGAAGTATTCATTTAATATGGGCACCAGGGCACGAAGGTTTGTTCCTAAATGAAATGGTCGATTTTTTTTTTTTTTTTTTTTTTTTTGCGAAAGCTTCGCTATCAGCATCCATCATTTCTATTTTCCCACCTGCAGTATACACACAACGGCGGGTCGATTTCTCACGCTTAAAATGAGGCAAAATTCATCAGACCTTGCACAGACGGCTTTTCCGGAGTACAACCACCTGTTATTTTCCTGGCGCAGCGAACTGTCTAATTAAAGGATGATAAAAGTTGCCATCTTAAAATTTTGTTACCTCCTTAAAATTTTACTTGCGTAATAAAGGTTTATTGAATTCCCTTATGTGCATTTACTTTCATCAAGACAAAACGATCAGTCATTTTTAATATCTTGTCGCCGTTTTCATTTATTCAGAAGAAGCATACCAGCACCACCTCTTCAAAACGTGGGCCTGCAGTCATCATAACCTGTTCTTCTCCCATTTGGAGCCTCTACACTGGGGCACAGCCAGAGAAATGTTTTATTTGCTGTTGAGCAATACATCTTTGTGACTAAATGATTCTCTCGCTAAATTGTGGGCTCACTAGAGATACTCAAATTCCCAATAAGCACTTCAGATCCAGATCAACGAACTAGCGTTCCCAGGAATGATGCAATGCGGAAAGTATCGGAAAAATTGACCTTGTAATCGTCCAATCCCCTTCATTGGGTACGAGCCATGATCAGAAAAAAACGGCAACCACGGCGAGAACAGACATTGATAATTTGAACGCTGGAGTGTTAAGAAAAAGGTGACATGGACAGCGTTGACCCGATGGGTGCAAAGAATAAATGTCGGGGTTCCAGCAGAAATTGAACACAGCAATCTGCGCGGCAATGAAGTATTCTACCACACAGCCACATTGCCGTCCCGGAACTACTTTTCAAATAGACCAATGGCAAATGTTCCTAAACATCCATTGTGGTTGCAGCGCTGGCTATGCAATTTTATAAACACTACATATGCACTCCTATGATACAGCCTTCACGTCTGGTTAACGTAACTTGTATTTAAGCATGACCTGCTGAAGTCATGTTGCCCTGTCTGTAGGCCTATCATCCTCGCAAGCGCAAGCGCTACATATCAGCTAAACGCACTTTGCTAATATTCATGTAGCTGTTCACATCGTTATTCAGCTGTAAACAACTGCTCATATGAAACATATGCGAGTGTTCGAAGTATTGTGTGCGTGCAACATTTGCACGTATCTTTAACGTCATTCCGTTACGTTTCGCTGAATAAAAAAGTTACAGGCAGTCAATTTACACCGGCATGCTTCGCATAACATTGATTCATAAGGTAAGTGGGATCTGCCAATTTTTTTTCGTACTCTGCTCATCCTCTTCCTGTGCTGTTTTATCACGTCCTCTAAATAATGGCGAGAAAGTGTGCTCCCTCACTCACTTTGTGCGAGTATTTCTTTTGCCATAAAGCGTCACAAGGCGCATGATGTTCACATTATGTGGCAGCTACCATGCTACATAAATCTTCGCGTCTGCCGGGTGGAAGCCCCTAGCTTTGAAATTTGCGAAAGAAAGATAATTGTTTTAAGGGCTACTCTATTAGTTAAGAGTGCAATGGTCTATAAGCTAAATGAATAATTGCGGACATTATTTGTTGCTTATTACAGCTCAGCTACTAGGCACCCGTTCCCGCGCTTAGCGGCATCGCCATCACCGTTGGTACGTACCCGATAAACATGAAAAAGTAACTGATACTTATGAAAACATGAGAAGAGGGGGAAAAACGGTACATAATAGGAATCGAACGCGGAATTTCAACATGACACTAGAGTATTCTACCTCGGAGCGAAGATGGTCCCTCAAACCTATTCGTATGGTAGAAATTAAGAACCAGTTCTCGCACCATGCTAATTGCACAACCAGTGTCATTTACATTTACTGAAAAGTGGCCAGCCGTCATTCTTAATTGTCGTCGCCTAAACGCAGCGTCAACAAAGTGCACATAATATACCTTATACAGACACATGTGTAGAGGGTACCTCGCTTATCCGCATAAAGACGAATAATGTCGTTGCGAGTGCTGCCCAATACTTCACCAATACAATTATTTATGGCACAGTGGATACGTTACGGAATGCGAAAATATCAAATGCACTTGATGTTGTCACCACCCTGTAGTGTAATATTTGTAATCTCTTTTAAAACAAATTCAAGTGCACAAAAAAGCACCCAATCGATAGGATCATAAGCCATCAAGGAGTATGGAAGGAGAGGGAGGTTCTTAACCCCCATCTTTACAATTACTACTGGGAGTTCAGCTGGATGACAGTCCTGGGGAGCGTACTCGCATAAATACCCAAAAAAATTAAACACGGGAGAGACCTCTGTCGCTACTTTGTTAGAGCATCAGACGTGTTACTGGAAACTTGGGGTCCAAATCCCAGTACCAGGAAGATGCTTTTCACCCCCTTCATCCTTTCAATTTTGGTCATACACATTACGCCACATTTAAAAAACAACAATAAAATACCCATGTTTCCTTGCCTGGACTGTTTGTTGGCTTTCTGTCGAAAAATGAGCCCCTCAAACTTTTATTTCTTTTTAAAGAATGTTTGTTGAAAAAGATATGAAAGAATTTTTGTTTTAAATTAAATTCTTTGGTTTTACGTGCCACAAACCTACAAGCCAAAATGACCCGGAACACGCTAGAACATTTTGGTTCCTTTGACTGGAGAGACTCGTTTTCCGACAGAGATGGAATGTTCCATGGATCACATGACCATGGCGTGACTGAATGTCCAACGAGACGGAATATCCAACCGAGACTGAATGTCCAAAGAGACTGTATGTCCAACGAGTCTGATTGTCACCCCAGACGGAATGTCCAACGAGTCGGAATGTCCAATCGAGACCGAATGTCCAACCGATACCGAATGTCCAACGAGACTGCATGTAATTCGAGCCTGAATGTCCAGTATTTACATTCCAACTCAGCGGGCATTCAGTCTCATTTGACATTCAGGCCGCAAGCGACGCCACCACCGGTGTCCGTATCAAATATAGCAAGAATTAGGAAAACAGTAAATAAAAATACATTAGGTACACATTTGACCAAACCTGAGCCCACTGCGTACCAGCCCAGTTCTCTACCACTGAAACACGCCGGCGCTTGAAATTCATTTCAAGACTGGACTTACAGGTATAGAATTGATGTCGGGAAATTATTTGCGCTAATAAAAGTAATAAAACTTGTTAGTACAACAAAGGAACAACCAGGCGTCAGACAATACAAGTCGTGTAAAGAGTTTGACCAACCCATTACAAAAGCTTGTTCTTGTTCTCCTGTTAACTGTGGCGCACACCCACTTTAGCCATAATTCTTCATCGCCCTCAGCCACGGCATAAAAATATTGTATAATATTCCTAGCAAGTGTGTAGCGGATACCACGCTTCTCCTAAGAATGATGAAGGACAGCATAGAGCACGACAGCCTACTACACAAAAATTATTAATATTTATGGCAAAGTGAGTATAATTACGCCTTGGAGTCCACACTAAACGCCAGTGCCTCTCAAAGGCAATCTGTGTAAAGGCCCGCGCTCCATCCCGCCTGACGCAATTGACTCAACGACGTCATCAAGCGGCGGCGCCGGTCTGTCACGCAACGCACCGCAAGCTCCCTTAGCCCGCGAGCCCGTTGAAGAAATCGGCGCCTTCCAGTCTGGCGAGTCTTACGCAATGCGTGGGGACGTCACTCGTTCTTGGCTGCGACCACGTGCAGCAATCGGCGCCTTCCAGTCTAACGAGTCTTACGCAATGCGTGGCAACTTCCCTCGTCCTTGGTGCAACCATGCGCAGCGGCGGGCCCCTTTGAAGGATTCCGACATCACGGCCAGCGGCGCTTCTGGTTGGACGTTTGGTGACTCAAATGATTCATCTGGTGCCTATAAAAAAAGTCCTGTGGTGTGTCGCCAGCAGTAGACCTATGTGTCAGTGAAGCCTCTTGTTGCTTCGAGCCCCTTTCGCTGTCGGCGCAGCTAGTGTCCTTGGCAGCGGCGAGTTTCGTGGCGCCCTTCGTAACCTCGTCGGCGTGCGGCTTCGTAACAGTGGTTGGCAGCTGCGGGATCGGCCGGTGACAGCGACATCGATGCGTTGAGTGCCTGATGTTTTCCCCTCAGTTCACCAGACTACTCTAGCACAGGTTACAGTAGTTTAGGGAAGTGCTGTGTGAAGCATTATAGTGAGCTTTGATCGTTTCAAGCCAAGTCGAAGCGCTTTGAAACCAAAGTTAATGTGGAGGGTGCAAACACGGCAGTGTTAAAAATTGCTTGCGCGTCTTGCTATTAGACTTATAGTGGGTACGGCAAGTACATTGTTAACAGGAGAAAACAGCAAGAGGCTAGTGTGAACGATGGAGAACCGTAAAATGAAGGAAGTCATCAAAATTTGTGAGGAACTCGGCCTTATTCTGCGCCGTGCGAAACGAAAACAAGCGATACTTAAGATAATGAGGGATGCAGGAGTGACGACTGAGGAAGTGATGAGGCCTGGGCGGATATCCAAGTACGCCGCGAGGAGGCTGAAAGGCGAGAGGTAGAAGTGCGCGAACGCGAAGAAGCTGAAAGTCGAGAAGTTCGCGAACGTGAAGAAGCTGAAAGGCGAGAACGCCGTGAGAATGCCGAGAGACAGGAGCGCCTTGAGTTGAAACGAATAGAATAGGCAATCCTATAGTGTTCGCAGGCGCCTAGCGTAGCTTCTTCGACAGTTCAGGTCAGCGGTCAGAGAATTCGTGACCAACTGCCACCGTTCGTAGTAGGCGAGGACATGGCGAAGTATCTCGTCAAGTTTGAACACGTCTGTGAGCGAAATGCTTTGGAGAGGTCTCTTTGGGCGCAGAACCTGTTAGCTCTTCTTCCCGGCGAAGTGTCCGACGCGATAACATGCTTGTCGAGGGAAGCGTTTGAGAGCTACGACGAGGTTAAGGATGTGCTCTTGGGACGTTATAAGTTATCACCCGAGGCTTTCAAGCAAATGTTTCGGTATGCTTAAAAGGGGAATGAGTCACACTTTGACTTCGCGCTTCGTCTTGAAGCCAATTTAATTGAATGGCTTAAGAGCGAAGGTGTTTATGACGATCGCGATAAAGTGGTAGAATGCATCGCGTTGGAGCAATTCTACCGCTGTATTGAGGAGGGTGTCAAGCTTTGGCTGCAGGACAAACTTGGTGAAGTACAGCTAAACAAGGCGGCAGAGTTAGCTGAGGAGTATTATACTCGCCGAAAGTTGCATAGCAGGACAGTGCGCGTTGAAAAGGATGAAAGGAAAGAGGGCTTTTTAAAGAAACATGATCAACGGAAACCCGCTCCGCACCGTAATTTCAGGAAGGACCCGTCTCTTACGAAGGACACTGTAGGGGAAGGGTAAACGGAAGCGGAGAAATCGAGTGAGGTTTTTAAACAACGCACTGATACCACACAGCCGTTTGAATTACAGAAGCCGCTAATCTTCTACAACTGCAAAAAGGAAGGGCACATCGCTATAAACTGTAAGCAAAAGTTTGCTTTCGCAACAATCCGAGAATCGGAAAAGAACATGCAGTTGTAAGAGCCGTATCTCCAAGAAATTAGTGTGAATGAGAAAACGAGTCGAGCACTTCGAGACTCAGCGGCAACCATGGACGTTGTTCATCCTTTGTTCGTGCCTCCGGATGACTTTACAGGAGAATGCGCGTAGATCAGGCAAGTCGCCGAGGAGCAGAGTGCTTGCTTACCAATCTCTATGGTTGCCATTCGGTAAGCTTCGCGCCGAAGTGGCTGTGTCTGCCACGCTTCCCGATCGTTTTCTTTATCTATTCTCTAATAACTCAGAGCAGATTCTCAAAGAGCTGGATAAATCGTTCTTCTCCAATTTAGTGTACATGGCCATCACGCGATCGCAAGCGCGGAAGCTTTCGCAGGCACTTGATCTTGTTCAATGTGGTGAAGCACCAAGTTCAAATGGACGTTGTACATCCTTTGTTCGTGCCTCCGGATGACTTTACAGGAGAATGCGCGTAGATCAGGCAAGTCGCCGAGGAGCAGAGTGCTTGCTTACCAATCTCTATGGTTGCCATTCGGTAAGCTTCGCGCCGAAGTGGCTGTGTCTGCCACGCTTCCCGATCGTTTTCTTTATCTATTCTCTAATAACTCAGAGCAGATTCTCAAAGAGCTGGATAAATCGTTCTTCTCCAATTTAGTGTACATGGCCATCACGCGATCGCAAGCGCGGAAGCTTTCGCAGGCACTTGATCTTGTTCAATGTGGTGAAGCACCAAGTTCAAAGGCTGCTCATTTGTGTGACCATGGCGGCAAGTCAACGAAACCTCATACAGGAAATTCTCCGTGGGAGTCATTTGAGCTGTCACTCGAGCGGCCCGTCGCCGAAGCGACTGGCGCGGTCTGTGTCGGCGGAGGAGACGACATGGCGCCAGTGAGTCAGAGTGAGAGGGGTGCAACGCGCTCGCCTGCAGCGGAAAGTTGGAGTGAGCTGACGCTCTCGCCTGTAACGGAAAGTTGGAGTGAGCTGTCGAGGGTTGATCGAGAAACACTCATTCGAGAGCCGCGTGAGGACCTCTCGATTAAAGTGCTTATGAAAAGCGTAAACTTGGGAAAACAGAAAAGAAATGTTTCATTTTATGAGAAATCAGGACTGCCATATTGTAGTTACACAGATGTGCAACGTCGCAAGCATGAGCAGCTCTTGGTACTGCATAGGTATCGTCGCCTTAAAGTGGCCGGTTACTGAGGTAGAGCATGATACTCCAGCAGCGCAACTTTGACGTTCGCTACAAAAAAAAAAAGGAAAGCTAAACGCTAGTGCAGGCGCATTGAGCCGTGCGTTTTAGTTAGTACCTTCTCCACCTTTCGGTTTCTCGCTGGCAATTCGAGGCGAAATTTTGTCTTCATTATGGCCTCAGCTGAGCGCTCTCGTCCAGAGTGATCTCAAGGGGCCAACTTTAAGTTGTATTCTATTTCGTTACGTTGTTGTACGTGTAAAAATTTGAGTTCTCCTTTTAAGGGTCTTGTGTCCCACATGTGCATTTTGATGTAGAGGGAACGAAATTCCGATAGACACGTAGCTAGGTATATGTTGTACTATACTTTGTCTGGTGTTCTGTCGGGTGACCGAGGGCCCTTTCTTGTGTCTTGTGTTGTCTGTTGTCGAACGGTTCTAGACAATTTGAAGAACCATCGACAAGTGCTGAGACTAAAAATCGTCAGATCAGACGAGCGAAGCTGGCCGGCAAGTTGTGGCGACAAGCCAGTGGAGGTGGGATCCGTCCTCAAGAATGGTATGTGTTTACGGAACGGAGTCTGGAGCTACATTCTCCCCATGGCCCTGGAGGCCAACCTGGAGTGACCTGGTGAACGAGCACGCCCGACATTCGAGCCACGTGGAAGCAGCTCGTCTTTCCGGTGCATTGTCTGGCAGCAGGGGTGCTGTTACGATTGGGAGTCCACACTGAACGCCAATGTCTCTGCAAAAGCAATCTGTGTCAAGGCCAGCGCTCGAGCCCGCCTGACGCAATCGACTAAACGACGTCAAGTGGCGGCGCCGGTCTGTCACGCAACGCACCACGAGTCCCTAAGCCCCCGAGCCCGTTGAAGCAATCGGTGCCTTCTAGTCTGGCGAGTCTTACGCAATGCGTGGGAACGTGAATCGTCCTTGGCTGCAACTAGGCGCAGCAGTAGGCGCCTTCCAGTCTAGCGAGTCTTACGCAATGCGTGGCAACATCCCTTGTCCTTGGGTGCAACCACGCGCAGCGGCGCGCCTCATTGGAGGATTCCGACACCATGGCCAGCTGCAGTTCTGGTTGGACATTTGGTTACTCAAAGGATCCACCCGGTGCCTATAAAAAAAAGCCCTGCAGCGCGTCACCAGCAGTAGACCTATGTGTCAGAGAAGACATCTCGGCTCTTCGAGTCCCTAAGCTGTCGGCCTCAGTGTCGAATTTGTAACGCCTCTATTTCTATGCTGTACATAAACCTTGCCTTAACTCACCGTTGTCTCGTCCACTCGTCTGTCAGCTCTGCGCAGAAGCAGTTGCGAGCTGAGTAACACACGCTACCGACGGCTGGGGACCGTGTCGGCGGAGTTCGGAGCAGTGGCGCCTTCGGGACCGTATTGGCGTCCGGTGTTCGTAAGAGTACCCAGCAAGTGTGCTTGTGGCAGTTACTCAGAGTGTTAAGAAAAGGCTCTGAAAGGCCGCTTTTCGAGCGTTCACTGTGACAGTTTCGTGCATTCCGCGCAGGAAGGGCATTTTAAAAACACACATGTTTTGGCTGGGACAGCTTTCTGCTCTCCCGTTTTAGGGTACCAATACTCTAAATTGTTATGCACGTTTTTTTTTTTTTTTTGAACCCGCATTCATCTCTGTTGCTCTGGGATGGCTTATTGCTCTCCCGAGGTAGAGTACTTACTTCTCTGAATCGTTAACTCCTCTTTTAAACACACATGCCGTATTTATTATTTACTCCTAGGAATGTTGCGTCGAATTTCTTCGCTTTCTCCATAAACGTGTGTGTTCACGTCAGCTTGTTTTTTTTTAGAAGTAAACGAGCGAATTGTTTTAGCTTTGAGTACCAACATATATACCATCACCAGGGGCAATAATATTCAAGGGTTACGTTCCAAAACCAGCCCATGACTGTAGTTGTACCACTCTAGTGTTATAGCCAACATTGAGCAACTCTTAAAAAAAAGCTCACGGGAAAAAAAAAAGAAAGCTCCTAAGTATTAAAAGCTCGCAAGAAAAATATGAAAAAAAAAGAAATCCGAGACGGGAATTTCCGGCAATAATGGGCGATGCAGGGGTTGCTGCACTCACGCAATGCCTTTCTGGATCGAACATTTTCACCCCACATATTTCACTAAAGTTCAGCTTCAGTATCACATCGCATGTATCGGCGCTGCCCCCCCCCCCTCCTTGTTTATGCATTTCCCATTATTTTGACCGCACTTAAACACCACACATAGAATAACATAGACTTGTGGAGCATTGTTCAGAGACATTAAGGTGATGTCTTCCGCCCGACAAGAAACTCGACAGGGATCAGTGGGTATCCTGGCGGCCACTGCAAACGAATTCATACCCATGCTTAAACATTTACAATAAAATGCACCCAACCTAATACAGAGACACGTGTCCTTGGTGTGAGGAGAAACCCTCACTTTACGTTACAATATGGAGATGCCAGAATATAACGGCAGTACCCGTCATACACAGTACAATGCCAAAGCAGTGGGAGGCTGTGCTGTCCAGCCGGGAAGCAGACGAACAGATCTGGATGGCTGTACGCGCCAGACGGGCAGATAAAAGCGCGAGAAACCTGGACAGAGAACCCATCCACAGGTGCTCTACAGAACAGTTTCTGAGCCAAAATAAAGTTCATTCTGTCTCGCTACGGTGCCATGAGTATAAACCTTTGGTATTCTGTCGATGAAAACAAATATATGCATTGCACATTCTGATATAGGAACTGTCGATGCTCGTTTGAGAAGCAGCATGCGGAAAAACATTATCATCAACGAACAACATTGATTATTATTATTATTATTATTATTATTATTATTATTATTATTATTATTATTATTATTATTATTATTATTATTATTATTATTATTATTATTATTATTATTATTATTATTATTATTATTATTATTATTATTATTATTATTATTATTATTATTAATAATAGCAATAGCTATGCAAGTTCATTATTCTGTCAGCTTCATTCTTTGCCATCGCTGTCTCTGCCACGTTGTTCTTAAAAGGTAATTGCGCTCGAATACTGAAATTTACAAATCTATTCAAACGTAAATATTGGAGAACAACTTTCGAACTCAAAAATGAATAGCGACTATTTTCTTTTAAAAAAGGAAAAAAATGAATATGAAGTCTGTCCGCAGCCAACATTGTATAAATTAGATCATTAATTTGAATGGTGTTCGAATGGTGGGGTTTTCGATTCCAATATTTATACTATAAAACACGTCTGATGCCCCCCCCCCCCCCCCCGCAATTAAAACAATGACACAATGAAAGGCATGCTGCGCATCCTTTTGAGAGAGCTGCAGACATGGTAGTAGAGATCAACTTTAAAAGCAAGGTCAATTACTTGACATAAATTATTCTCCTCTTGGTGCTTACCTCCGGAGGTACGACAACCGCCACTAACCGCAACTATCCTATGGCTTAAACATTTGGAAGATTCCTAACATTAACGACTTTCTTTTCATAGACAGTCGACATGCTTCTGTATATATTCGAAGGAAACGAATTGTTCATAAAGCACTAACTTCAAATCGGAAAGCATGGTCTATTTTATTTCTATTCAAAATTTGAATATTAGAGCAAATGTGCACATTGCGCAGCTGCTGGATTCTGTGCCGAATGGTTGTACCCCCGCGATCTCCGATGTTAGTGCAGCTCTAGCCGACTGGTTCGCCCTCCGCGATCTTCTGACGCCGTGAAACTCTCGCTGAGTGGTGCCCCGTCCTCGGACTCCTTCGACCATGTCCCAATCCTTCTCTTTCTCAATCTTTACTTCTCACTCTATCCTTTTAAACCCTCCTTATCCCCTTCCCTCATGAGCTACTGTTGAGGTGTCGCACTTAGATGCAGACAGCAGCGGGGCTCTCTTTTCTCCTAATTATAAATTTCTTCCACCGCAGTACTCGAAGCGAAGGAGGCTAGAGGAGGGAATGCGCTCTGACGCTGAGCCCTGGGTCCGGACGAGGGTCTTAATTTTTTATGTATGCTCTTATTGTGCGTTCAAATAAAAGCATTTAAGATGTTTTCGAATAGTATTTTTAGGCCGTTGTAACATGACGGGGACGCGGCTTTTTATGAAAGCGTTCGTCCTCGTTTCGCAGCAGCCACCGCTACAAGGTGGTGGCGCCATCTGGGAGGAATGCTGAGAAATTTTCCGGAACTGCAAGCCTAGCGCTCTGTGATGAGGTACGCGAAGCGCCGGCGTTAGATCGTCCCGCTGCGAAAGCTTGCCCATGCACGCTTTCGCGATTCGGCTATTTTCGTGTGGTGTCTAGCCCCAGCGAGGGTGTGTTCGCACCACACATGTACTGAAAATTTCTCCCGCTAGCGCTAGGCAGCGCACGCTATGTGGAAAGTCACATTTCCGTCGCCGCATCGGATCCCATTCATTGGTACAACGTGAGCCGCGGCAGAATGAAAGTGCACCGCGGGAACAGCGAGTACGAGGTGAGCTGCTGAAATCTTTTTAGAATCGGCGCTAATGGCAAAAGCGCGTTAGAGGCCTCTGCCGTTGTGCTCTTACCGCCTTACGGCTTATTGTTGGTGAAGTTTGCAAGCGTGAAACTTGCCAAGCGTGCTCGAAATGATCCGATAGTAATTGATACATTTTACGGTACGTACACTGAGGGACCGGCAAGAAGAAAAGGACCACAACAAGGCGCTCGCACTCGGGAAGTTCACCGTTGGATTTCGTGAAGTTTAAGATATATTCACTCTATTTCCTGAATGTCAAAGCGTACTGGTTTGAAGAGAAAAAAAATCGGGCACGTGAAAAAGTTGAAACATGATAGATGAGCTTCCCCTCCCGCGTCTATTGCCTTTCCAATTGTTATATATATATATATATATATATATATATATATATATATATATAATAACCGGTGAGGTATACGTATCCTGGTTTTTTAAAACTTTGAACATCTAAAGAAAAGAAGCAAAAAAAAGGGGGGGGGGGGGGGGAATCGGTGACTGTTTCGTCGGCACTGGTTATACGACTTCCTGCAGTCGCTTGCGAGAGGTTCTCGGAAGTCACGTGACAGTTTACAAAGTGCCGGGGGTAAGCGAGGATGGATTGATTATTTGAAGAGGCTGACACTGCTTCGTGCCACGAAAGGCAGTGCTTGGTGTTCGGTTTAACTATGTCCCGATTATATAAATGACAGCTATTCGTTGCAAAGCTAGGCTGTGTTTGGAGTGGACACGCTAGGTATACTGAAGGGAGTCATGAGCACATAGCAAAACCCTGGAACACGTGTTAGTATATATTTATCGCACGCACGCAGACAGATAGAGCGCGCAATTCAGGGCGGTTTGATCTAGAAAGATCAAGCGCATGTCTCAAGGTAATTTTTGGTTTTTGTTTCTCTGTAGCTAAATTGAAGTTTCAAAATATTGCATCTACAGGAAATGCCGTCAAGAAAACTTGCTGCTTTGCATATCTGCTCAGGTTTTTTTTTTTTTCTTATTTGGGGCCCGTGAAATTTTTGTTTATTAGGCGGATACATTCCCGTTGTTTTAGGTCCTAACGGTGAACAAAAAAGGAAAAGCAGGTTCTTTGCCCGCACATGGCTCAGGCTTAAGCTGCTTTTACTAGATCTATTTAATTCTACTTTAAACTTCGCATTCCTCTCAGCCACGTTTTTTAAGTATGTATATATAACTGATAAGAGTTCACGGTTACACGGGAACGCTTACGTATGTGTCAGCGCAATCGTCTATATACCTGCCTTGCTTTTTGCAACTGACGCCCGCGTGCCGTATCGGAGGCTCGCAATGAATCATCCCCGGAGAGCGCTTCGTTTTTCATCCCGCTGTGACAAGGAAATAATTTATGTTCTCCGGCTTCAGACCAGAACAGCGGTTGCTTTTTTTATGAAAACTCAGCAACAGCGACGCCCCAATGTCAATGCTGTTGGAAGGCCCAGAGGCTCCATTAACGAGTACAGCCGCCAAGCCTCGTGCGCATGAGGTAGGCAGCTTTTGCATAGCGTACGAAAAAACTTTGCGTTAGCGTTTGTCCCTACTGCGCATGCGCCGCACGCTATCTTCTTGCGGGCCCCGCTAAAGGGAATACAGGGCGATCGCAACGAGCGCCATCTCAGCGTACGCTATTTAAAACTGCCGACTATGGGTGTAACGGCTGGGAGGTTAGAGTATATGACGAATGTTATATGCGACAGTATAGGATGGATACTTGTTTTGATGATTTACAACTCTGCAAGTTATGCCGTCAATATTTTCTTGATTGATATGTGGGGTTTAACATTTTAAAACCACCATATGATTATGAGAAACGTGGTGGTGGAGGGCTCCGGAAATTTCGACCACCTGAGGTTATTTAACGTGCGCCCAAATCTGAGCACATGGGCCTACAGCATTTTCGCCTCCATCGAAAATGAAGCTGCCGCGGCCGGGATTCGAACCCGCGACCTGCGGGTCAGCAGGCGAGTACCTTAGCCGTTAGACCGCCGTGGAATCCGCCAGTCCTGTATACAGGGATATAGCTGTCCCGTTGATGACTGTGAACGGCTGGGGATAGCGGACCAATTCTCGCCTTGTTTCCCAGCACACGACGAATATAATTTAAAAGGTGCAAAGGAGGTAGAAAGGAAAGGGGGGGGGGGTGCAGACGCGATTCACTTTTGCATGTGAAGGGCCATCTTGCCCTTGCCACGTCCCAGACCAAAAACGCTGCTATCCCCTCATTCCTACTAGCCGCTAGCGCTTTCCAACTTTTCATGCTGTGCTACCTTCCCCATTCAGACGCAAAGCCATGCTTCCTCTGCAGCTTGTTGAAGTTGCGTCTTTTCATCACCTCAGCCAATGATCCCCACCTCCGTTTTTAAACTATCATCACGAACGTTGAAAACTCAGTGTAGGTCGTCTGACTACAGCCGCTGCTGCTGGGTAGCGAGCCCGCTACCTCATATATATCTCTCTCGAAGTAACGCCTTGCTTCTTGGTGAAGTTTCGGGTGCAAGTCTCGCAACTGTTGGAATAATATATTCCAAGTATTGCGCGAGAGCATTAGTCAAGCGTTCTTGCAGTCTTCTAAGATACCCACTGCTCATGCTTTTTTTTAGGACTTTTTTTCTTTTATTGGGCTTGCATTGTGAATCATGGAATTCGTCGCAACGTCGTCCTTGCAGTTACCCTTGGAAGTCGCACAACCTCGCGCAACGCAAGCGAATCGATGAGTCCTGAACGGGCAGACTGTTCTCACACTGCGCTGGCTATGTGCCAGGCATACGCAATGAAAACTCCAAAACCCAAGAGCAGACAGACATGTGACGCACTAAATTGAGCGGAATTTCCAAAATGGCATTGCTCGTGGTCACCACGTGATGACCGATCAATTGTATTCGGCATATGCCCACTTATTGTGCAATGGTCGAAGCTCTTTTTTGGACCGTCCGGCAGTGACGCCGTGTCAGAGGCGTTTCCTAAAGGGGGGGGGGGGGGGGGGCACGTGGGTCTGCTCTTTTACGTATTTTATCCACAATAGAGTGAAACCGTGGACCCCCCCCCCTCCTTCCGTTCTCTGATCCGCATACCTTATCAGCCTTAACTACTAGCTGCATTCGTCTAACAGCTAATTCCTACACCGCCACCTCCCCAGCGACGCCGTCTGGGTTATTGCTGCAGCAGATGAGAAACGTTCGTCTTTTCTTTCTATCGCATTGCACAATGCTCCCTCCAGACTTCATCCTTCCTTCATGCTGTGACGGCCACTTCGCATGCGTACGCCCCTTCCTTAGCGGAAAAATCGCGAATCACTGTAGAAAGGCCTCCACAAGCATTCCGATCTCGGAGGCTTACGTTCTGTTGAGCACGGTTGTCTCAGATCATGGCGTAGAACTCCGTCGCCGTAAAAATATTACAGAGGACAGCATAGTAAATAGTAAAAGGTGGATTGGACATTCATTGGCCATCGTATCAGCGCCACGCTTTGGTTGCTACGGGCAACAACGACGGTCACGCGTTCATATACAGGCAGAAATGAAATGTAGCAACGTGAAAGGAGCAGTGACCTCGACAGGGTCGGCGCCAGTGGGTGGTATAGGGGGGGGGGGGGGAAGAGAACTGCCCCTTTCCTAATTCCTACCTGCCCCCCTCCCCACACTCTTTGCCTCCCAAGAGCAAGCATAGTCAAACCCCACCCCCATATGTTCCCAGTCTCCCTGCCCCCCTGGAGGCCGTCGGTGCCCCCTCCCCACACCATGCCAGTAAAAAAAAATCCTGCCGCTGCCCCTAAACCTCGGTAAAAGATCGTATTGGTGCATCAGAAATGGCCGTTCGCCGAAAGGACCACGATCGGGAGGGCATCAATTATTACAAATACGCATGTGACCAGCGCAGGGCCGTATTTCTTCGCAATCGTGGGTTTTTTCACGTTGGACGCCACGACCGAATTCTGGCTCTATGAGTTTCAAAAAACATATATTCACTTGAAACGGGTCAACGCACTTTTAGTAAACGATCGGTTCAGCTGAATGCGTTGCCTATGAGAACTAAATTGCGGCTGATGCGTGGCCGAAAGCCAAGCTCTGTCGATTCATGCACTCTCTCCTTTTGATGCATTGGCGTCGTCAGCCCGCGTCTGTCGCTCGCTTCCGTATTTCGCCCTCGATAGAGACTAGCAGGTGGGCAGGACGTGTTTTCGCAGGTGGCGGAAACAAACGCCAATCAGCCATACGCGAGTGAGCGAAGAAATGGCATATATATATATATATATATATATATGTGTGTGTGTGTGTGTGTGTGTGTGTGTGTGTGTGTGTGTGTGTGTGTGTGTGTGTGTGTGTGTGTGTGTGTGTGTGTGTGTGTGTGTGTGTGTGTGTGTGTGTGTGTGTGTGTGTGTGTGTGTGTGTGTGTGTGTGTGTGTGTGTGTGTGTGTGTGTGTGTGTGTGTGAATCAGCGGTTACAGAGCAGAGTTGACGCACGGCCGCGCAACTCTCATATTTTCTGTTCTTCTTTGTATTTTTTTGTGGTTTTTGAGGTCAGCATGCCAGAGGTTACACAATAAGGAAGGAGGTACCTTGCAGATGACCTCTTGGGGCGTACTGGAATAACCCTGAACACTGAGAGTAAAGCTGGGACTTGTATATAAGTCCATACTATACTCGTCCCTTCGGTTCTCGATATCTGACTTCTGCCCTCCATGTGATTGTGATGTTGCCATTGTCGGTGGATATACGCAAATACGACGTTGAGAGAAGGTCAAAAAAGAAAATGCTTGAAAGCTGAGTTAGTTGGTAGTTATTCATCATCAAATACGGCACACGTGCAAACAAGGGCACGAAAGAAGGGGTGTTCATGTTGTACCGACCTCGCTCTGGCGTCCGCACTAGCACGCCTAACGTGTTTGTAATCTCGAAAAAAAAAATCACAGCATGTCCACGGAGTGAATGATCATGAGTGGGGCGAAGCGTCCGTCAGCCCGTCCGTGCTTCCGTCCGTCCGTTTGTTCTTGCTTCCGTCCGTTCGTGCGTCCATTATTGCGTCCATCCGTGCGTCCGCGCGTTCGACCATTTGTCCGTCCGTCTTCTAGTCTGTCTGTCCGTCCGTCCATCTAGTGAACACTCCAAGTGCCGCCATCTCGCATCCCTTGTGGCAAATACCCGCTCTGCGTGTCCGTCTATCCGGCCGTTCGTATGCTAGTTTGTCTATCTGTGCGTCCGTCCGTGCTTCAATCTAGTGAACACACCAAGTACCGCCATCTCGCATCCCGGTGGCTACGTACGGCAACGACGGAGGATGGACAGACCCACGCCTTGAGGAGCTTCGCCCCTAAATAGTGTAAAAAGGTGTCCAAAGGTCTCCCGAATCTCTGTAGATTAAAAGTCGATTATCTTCTTTTTTTCCACGTCGTTACACTTTAGGGTGGACTAAATTAGGAACGCTGTCCACCTCGCTGGAACAGTTGCTAAGCTGCTCGGCTGCTTACCCGAAGTTGGCGGGTTCTATCTCGCCGATGAAGGCAAAATGGTTGGGGCTCGTGTATACTGTGCAATGTCATTGCACTTTGAAGAACACCAGATGGTCGAAATTTCCTGCACCTCGACTACGGAACCTCTTCTAAATCATGGCTTTGGGACGTAAAACTCGCAGACATTGTCGGTAAAGGAGCACTGACATCAAATTTCAAGATTGAGATGTGTCCATCATTCGATCACTTGGTATGCAAAGGTCTTCTTGGCCAAATTTGAATGGCGTCCATCGCGTAAAAGTTATTTTATTTCGACGTCAAACAGCGTAGAAAAGCTAAGGAGAAAAAACGAAAAATACACTGCCCTGTGACATCGACACTAGTGCTACATGTTCGGTTTGATACATTCCACAAATACCATCCTGAGTGACGATACACTAGTAACGATGACGTCGACGATCTCTGAGTGTGTTTGGAACCAACTCCCAGCCATACTCTCATTAGTGGCTCTCCTTGCTGTGTTTAAGCGTGCGTGTGGTTCATCGTGTCGCATCGACTGATTTGCGTTGTGCTCCACTGCGCGTGAGTATACGATCATTCAGAGCGACAAAAAGTGCCAGAATGCCGGGGAACCGCTGCTTAGTAAGCACTTGCACGTCGAGGCGCGAAAAAGCAGGAAGTGCGTGGCGTTTCATGCCTTTCCAAGCCACGAACCTCAACGCAGCCAGTGGGTTGACTTCGTACGCGCCGTTGGATAGAGGGACTGGACACCTGTGAAGAACAGCCGCATTTGCTCCCTTCACTTTGCGACGAGCTGCTACAGGGTAAATCCTGTGTTGGCGAACCAGTTGGGTTTCACTGGCAGTACGAGGCCTCTTCTCGAGGCCGAGGCTATTTTTACCGTGTGCCCTTGCTGCAGCTGAAAGCAGCAATTCACTCGCCAAACGTCTGCGACATGAGGTGCGTAATTGGTGTTCCTGAGCTCCGACAGTACGGCCGAGACTGATAAATACGTTGCATTTAACGCGGAGCTTGTCAGGAAAGGATCATCGCGGCGATACCCAATTCCAGGTCGCTGTCATCATCACTTGTCGATGTTGACCGCGACGTCGGCGAGGGCGACGATGTTGGTGACAGAGGCATGTCTACGCCTTCAGAGACACAGCTGGACTGACTACGTGCGCTCCTAGCAGACAAAACGCCAGTGTGACGTCACCATTTTTTGTGAAGCGGCATCAGCTGTGCAGCGGCCTCGACGTGGCCGCGATGTAGTGCTACCAGCACTACAATTTGGCGGGCTTTCCACCCATTTTGAAACCAGTTCGATATCGAATATATTATTCAATATTACAGATACTCATTCGTCACTCAGATGCGTTTTAGGTCGCGAATCGCTTCTAGGGGGTCGATAGCTACTCGTTGACGCAAAAATCTAGACATGAGTAAATTTGATGTCAGTGCTCCTTTAAATTAAAAAAAGCTTGGTTCCAAAGTTCCTTGAGAGATGGCGCGCGTGCAGTGGTTTGCAAGGCTAAAACGGCGACAGTATGGTGGAGATACTTGCTCGAAATATAACTATAAGATAAGCACAGATAATTGATGCAGGATTGAGGAACGGCTGACGTAAGCGCGAGCCTCGACTGATTGCGTGCGGCCGGCACGCTCTTTTGTTTCTAGAATGGCAGCACAAAATAATAACCAGGTTAGCGCTTCTGATTTTTTCTTCTATTAATTTTTTCCATAGCTTTGTGTGTAACTTGTATCTGACTACCGTGATATTGGGATAGCCGGCTCTAACGTAGCCTGCCTTCCCATATAGGTAACTCGAAGTTAGCTATCACTCAGCATGAGAGTTATACTGGCTGTTGCAACTGCCATGTTGATTAATAATGAACAGGTTTAATTCCTGTCGACTTTATAAGGAAATAAATAAATAAATAAAACTTCTTGCTGCGTTATGTTGTCGGGGGGGGGGGGGGTAGATGAGAAATTTTAGGTAGCTATGAAATCATTGACAGGGTCGTGCATAGTGGTGTCTTAAATGTTAATTCGACATTCGAGAGGTCTGGATGGTCGGGTTGCCTAACATGTCACTCGCTGAGACGGCTAGACAATGGGAAAGAAAGAAATAATGAACGAGCGAGAACGTGTCTGTTCCGAATCCATTCATTCGCCGACAGAGCAACATGCACTCGCGGCCGGCAGCGCGTTTGTCGTTGTGGCTTGGAAGACGTGGATGACGTTGCGCTGCTGAGCTCAAGGTCGGGGGGGATTCGAACCCCCACCACATCTCGAACCGGCCGAAAAGGGTGTGCATGCTCGTTTATGCTTGGATTTTAGCGCTCGTCGAAGTTAACGGGGACCTTCACTTCGACATGCCTTGCAGCGAGGTCGCACACTTTAGAACTCCAAATTTTGAAGCGCCGAAGCTCGAGCAAGTTTGTACAAATTCGATTTGCGATTTTGATCTCTTGTAGCGGGCAGACGGCTGCCATTGAATTCCATGTCGTTTGGAAGCCTAACGTAAACGCGGGAGCGTGTAGTAGCGCATGCATAATGCTATCGGCTACGCCTACCTGCACCAGCGTGAAGCTGGGCATATGTGCGGTCTGTAGGCGACGTGCGCATGGTTTCCGCGTCAAAAGGTGCGCGCGTTCGCCGAAGATGCGTTCAGGTAACTCGGTGTGCGCGATGGAGAGGCAGTCTCGCCGGTTACGCACGCGCAGCGCCTGCAGTGTATGTGTTGGGAAGTGCGCCACGTGCTCCCGCTTTTACGCTAAGCGTGATCACGACTGTAAAATTAACGGATACGATGGTATTCCGGCCCATCCTTATCGCATGTGTGCGGGTAGGGTTCGCACGCTGCACAGTATACTCGTCAGAATTGAGCCGCAGTCCCTGTGACCTAATTGTTTTTACCCTCGCAGCCGTCGTTTAGAGCGACCGCGCATAAATCCTGACCTGTCAGCGAGGTCAGAATTGCACGTGAGGATTTGTGTTGGTCATAGCTGATGGCGACTTAGCGGCATGCGTGGCCGTAATGACGACGGACACTGTCGTGCTCGCACTTTTGGTCTGAGCCGTATAATACACGGTCGGCAATGGCTGCTTTCTACAAGCCATGAAAATTCTGGTCTACACAAGAGAGCCTGAATTTAATTAAAAAAAAAAGCTACAGCAAGGTGAACGAAGCGCGGTACATGCGCTGTCTTGAAAAAATTATGTTCCAGGTGGTCAAAATTTCCGAAGCCCGCCACTACGGCGTCTCTCATAATCATATGGTGGTTTTGGGACGTTAAACCCCACATATCAATCGATGAAAAATTATGTTTCTTACTCGGGCGGATGGAAAAAGAAAGCGATATAAACGCACGTGTGGACGGCTTTACAAGATGAAGCGAGGAGGAGGTGGGGAGGGATAGGGGGTCTGGTACAGACACACTGAATGTTTACAGAAAATTTACTGCGAAAACACGTCTTTCATTTGGTGAACTTTCGCTGACCTTGTAAAAAGATTAAACTTAAAAAAAGGGGGGGAAATCGGAATGTTACTAAGCATTTTTTTTTCATTTGTGTATGTGCGCGCTTTTACATTTTTGTTACTCTTGTTCACACTTTCTTTTTTTGTTAGTAAGTTTCACTTGGTAGTCAGCGCCCGTTGTCTCTGTACTTGCCACAACCACGATCTGGCAACGACGTAAGCCATTGTGAATGAATGGGGATTAATTTGTCTTGTGTATGTGTGTTTGTGTGTGTGTTTGTGTGTATGTGTTTGTTTGTTTGTTTGTGTGTGCGTGTGTATGTGTGTTTGTGTTTAGTGTGCACCTGTATGTCGAACTACAAGGGTGCTCTTGCATTTCGGCCCCATCGAAATAGGGCCGCTGTGGGCAGGAATGGAATCCGTGCTCACGAGCGTATAGCAGCGCGAGACCTTACCTGCCTATATAGTTAACACATCGATATTGCCGCCGCTGTGAACTTGTGCTTACGGTGAAGGGCTGCTGACCATGGGCGTCTGCAGAAGGGGGGGGGGGTGAAAAAGGGGCACTTGCCTCCCTGAAGCCACACTATAACGTACACCAAAAGTACACACAAGCTATACCAACGCTTTCCCTCCTCCCCCAACTGCGATGCAACACGGTATTGCACTCCCCAAGACAAAATCCTGCCGACGCTCACGCTGTTGAGCCGAAAGACGCGGGCGCGATCCCTGCCGGAGCAGTCGCATTTCGATAGAGGCGAAATGTCAGAGACCCGTGCACCGCGTGCGATGTTAGTGCACGTTATAAAAGCTTTCGACTGCGTCGTACCTCGTAATTATATCGTGGTTTTGGCTGGTAAAACGCCCCAGAAGTTATACACTAACACAGCGAAAATCGCACCTTTTTTTGAAATTTGCATTCGCGCTTCGAAGTCATACCATGGCAGCAGAACCTTTTTAAGAACATTCCTCCCTTGAGTGAGGGGAGAAAAACACAGGGTCTTTTTAAAGCATTCGCCTAAGACGACTGGAAGGTTCAAGCCATCTTTTCCTTTTCAGTCTGTAATTATCCTACCCCGGCCCCTTCAGCTGGGAAGCTTTCTTCCCTTCACGTGGCATTGCACAACCTCCAGGATCGGAGGCATTGCAAGCGCACATCACTGTGTGTTGCGTTGCCTCCGTGATTGGTCCACTCTTGATCAAGCGAAGATATATATACGCGACGACGTCATCACGTGACCGTCAAGTGATGCGACGTTATAATGGTGCCACGAGTTTCGGCGATCTGTGGCGTCATGTGGCGACGTACGTCATCGCGTCATTTTTCCATCACTCGGGTTGGCGCAGAAGTACTCGCTGTTGGGCCAGTAGGTTGATATACCGTGTTTTGATACCGTGAAACCATGCAAGGTCACATAGCTCAAAACGACGAGAAAAACAGGGAAAATGAGCAATGTGGGTGCTATATCAGTCCTCAAATTGCTTCTTTTTTCTCCTTTTCTTTTCGTCGTATTGCGCTTAGTGATTATTGTTTTATGGTCAATACACTCGTGTCAATGCCGCCAACAATGGTTTATTTTCGCGCTTGATAAGGCGTCTAAGAGCGTCGTTTACAAAAAAAAAAGAATACACTAAATGACGAAATTGAAGAAAAAAACATTAGGAGGAGCAATGAGCGTAGCGTACGATTTCGTTTTGCAAAAGGGCTGCACCACGATCCGCGTGCAAGGTGAACAAGCACGTCACGCACGGCAGCGCTGGTATCGAGGCATTCTAACTCTGCTCTGATAGCGGGGAAACACTGCGCACGCATGAGAGAACATGTGGAGAGCAGCTTAGAATTAATCCCGCTCTACTTTTATCCGGCACGATGACGAGTATAAGTGCCGACGGCTGGGCCATTCTGAGGACCTACACTCTAAAGAAAAAAAAAATGTCTCAGTTCACAGAAGACCTTGCTGGTAAATCGGTGCCGAAGGATTTCCCTGTAATTAAAAAAAAACAGCGGCCTCCTTTTCACGAAGGCTCTTCAAATTTATTCTATATATCGCCCCATACACCCGCTTTCTCCGTGAACATACCTGGCTAACACACAACGTGCGGACGACCATCTTTCATCACACCACTCTCAGAAGGAATCACATGTATATAAGGTAACGAATCGCGGCGTTAACCGAGTGGCGTTTGAGATTCGTCGCACGCTTTCAGTGCTTCTGTCGTGCTGAAATCTACACAGAGGGGTATTACAAAGTGGGAAAAAGCTAAATCAGCGCGCATAATGAAACGTGATTGGTCACTCACACCCCGTGTAAATCTCGAGCAGTTGCATAGCAACTGTGTAATTTTGATATATTGATATGCGGGGTTCAAACGTCCCAAAACCACCATATGATTATGAAAGACGCCGTAGTGGAGGACTCCGGAAATTTCGACCACCTGGGGTTCTTTAACGAGCACCCAAATCTGAGTACACGGGCCTACAGCATTCTCGCTTCCATCGAAAATGCAGAACTGTGTAATTTTAGCGTATACTGTATAGAACGCAGCGCCTGCACGTGCCGACACTCCGTGGCAAAAAGTGCATATGCGTGACCCAAATGTACACCGCTTTTGGTTCGCGTCAGCTATTGGCCATTAGTACCGATCTGCTTTATGACGTCATCCAGCAGCCGCCATCATCTCCGAAGGGGGGACGCTTGAGAGAGCAGCAAGTCGGCTTTCTGCATATTGAGCTCTCCTTGCACTCGCACCTCTGCATGACTTCGCTCAAGTTCTCACAGCAGCGACAGTTTCCCGCTGTGTGTGTGTGTTCCTCCGCCAAACGCGAAGGCTGGTTCAGGACCCCTTTGAGGAACTCTGGAGGTTGGAAATTTCGAAATGAATTCGGAATCTCCCCGTGTGGTGTGCTTCATAAGCATTCCGTTTGTGCACGTGAGAACCTGTAATTACATTACGTACGAAATAACGCAACGCTATTGGTACCGATGTCAGTGATACCAATAATGTACTTGGTACGATAATGTATCAACTTGCCCAATCTGCCTGTCTTCTAATATTAGTACTCATTTAGGAAAGTGTTCCGAAATTCCACGTAATCAGTATTATAATACGAGTATCCGACGTCCTTCAGGTATATATATAGGTTTCAAAGCGTATTGCCTTTATCGCTGCTCTTACGTAACGGTGAAGACTGTCGTATAATATTAGGGTTTCGTTTCACTGTATCCTTGTAATTCACGGTTCACAGCCGACTGATGACGCATTACCTAAGCGTTCAGCCTGAGCTTCTCGAGCTACGTTCACGAAAATGGAATAGCGCCAGAATGTAACTGGTAGTTTTTTGTTTTTTTTTTTTGAACTGCGGTTCGTCGTTGTTTCGTTTATATTGTCGCATCGCCGTTGAAACCGAAATGTTTTGAGGACACAGAAGCTGAGTTTACTATAGCTGTAGTAAATAGGTCTTTTCTGTCTGGCTGAGCATCGCTGGCCACTGACCACCTGCGTTGACGCTTTTTGAATAGGTGTTTATCTTCTGCATAGCGGCCGTAGAGATCCCGAAAGCTGGAACCGACAACGTGTATCCTGGATGTACTTACGTCAATGATTTTATTATTGCTCCCCGATTCCAAAATATGGTGACTGTCCTAAAAGACCAGTTTAATTCCCAGCTACAACTATAAACAAGCTCGGTCGGAGACGACCATTTGAATGTGCCCACCCAAGTTGTGCAAAGCGTTCCAGAAGCTTCAAGTACATATTCGTCCGAGTTTGTCAAAACTCGACAGCAGTGCATCGACCGAAGAGTGCGTGCACGTATCGGTCAGTTATAACATTAGGCTCATCGGCAAGCTTTCTAGAGCCGATAAAAAAGAAAAAAAAAAGAAGTGACTGTAGGAACACTGAGCCCCAATGTCAGGTTGTTCAGAACTGCTGTAAGATGTATCTGTGGATCATCTTTACTGACTGGGAGTTTATTATTATTATTATTGTTGTTGTTGTTGTTGTTGTTGTTGTTGTTGTTGTTGTTGTTGTTGTTGTTGTTGTTGTTGTTGCATATAGGTCCTGGACATAAAAACCTCGGGGAAGAGGAGAAATCCCCCCCCCCCCCAGGATCCACAAAAAAGTTCAGACTTCAATCGCATTGTTTTTTTTTGTTTGTTTTTTTGCCCACTCTCCCTCTGTTATGGCGGCCAGTAAATGGCTGTGTCGTGACACCATCGATCAGAATGTGATCACGTGGAAACAGTGCATGCGACATCATTACGCGCTCTCTATCGTATCCTAAGCTCTAACGAAACAACGAGAAAGAAAGCTATTTTCAGTGGCCTTTCAAGTCCCATTATGATTTGACGATGTATATGTTTCCAGTGTTTGGAGCCTGTCGGACTCCTGATGCGATTCTGTAATTCGTTCGAAGCATTTGAATTTTTTCCGCTCTTTGAATTCTTCGCCGATTCTTGGACGGCTTTTTATGTCAGTGTACTTTTCGGGATATTGGGCTCTTGACGTGTACGGTCTCTGCTCAGTGCACTCGCGTGTGCCGTTTGCTATTAGCTTTTAGCGTTTGCTATTAGCTTTTTTATTAGGGTGAACGGGAGCACAATAAAGAAGTTGAAAATGGTGAGCCGAAAAGCACTGTCTGATGTTTATTCTCTGCGATCTTGTTACATCATTGCATGGGCGCAGCCGGTGACAAGAGCCATTATGTGGCTGATCTTCCTTATGTACTATCGCAGCGACCTCACGGTATTCAAGACATATCAAGTCTAGGACGACGCCGTCTGTTGTAGTATTTGCGGTTTTGCCACATTATACTGATAAAATCTAGCATGCTTTTCAGGATTTGATTAAGAATCGTATATCTAAATTGCCACAGGAAATCATAAAAACGATGCCGCGCCGATTTTCTGAGAAACCTTGGTGTTATGCAGTTTGCATGCAGTAAGATAACTATATTGTAAACTGCTTTGTTTAATTCCCGTACCGAATAGTTTAATTAAAAGTGTACCTAAACAGACATATGAGCTTTATTCCATATGTGTTACAAAATGAAACGAACTTGGCGAGCTGTGGCGTCCCTCGTTTTGTGGAGGAGCATTTCAGTAGGCTTCTTACGCTCCCGGGTTTGAGGATCGATGATTAAACACCTCAAAAACATGCGCAGGGTTTAGAGATTGAAATATTTATTACCGCTCACATGTAAACGCTATCGCCTCTACCTGTCACTGCTGCGCTCAGTACACTGTCAGCGTGTGCGCCTTCCTACTCAATGCAGCTATAATGATAGAAATGTGACAAAAAAGATATAAATATGACAAAAAAATGTTCTTCGGTGTTTTACGGGTATTGCACTCAAAACCTCTTTTCAGTCTCTTAAAATCCGTGGTTATAAGTTCTTCTCGTTAGTTCTGTTCGCCTTGTGTAATTATCGCAGCCTGATCATTGACGTATATGTATATAGGGTCGTTTCGTGGGACACCTTCGCATGACACCTTTGCATCTCATGAGACGCTGCCACACCGTGGTAGGCTAGTGGCTAAGGTACTCGGCTGCTGACCCACAGGTCGCGGGATCGAATCTCGGTTGCGGTGGCTGCATCTTTAAGGAGGTGAAAATGCTGCATAGGCCTGTTTGCTCAGATTTTGTGCACGTGAAGGAACCCCAGCTGGTCGCAATTTCCGTAGCCCTCCTCTACGGCGTCTCTAATGATCATATGGTGGTTTTGAGACGTTAAACACCACATATCTATCATCAATCTCATGAGACCTTTTGCTAGTTAGCGTGTTCCCGTATCCCAAAGAGCGCAGTAGCGTAACTTCCGGTTGCTGTTGGAGGCGGTAGAGTCATGTGACCTGAGCAGAAACGTGTCGCATGACGTAATTGGTTTGAGCGGCATGTCGCTGTCGGCTCTGGTTCTGGCAGTATCGATGCTGGCAGAATAGTTAAAACCAAGAAGCGGCATGGTGTTGTTTACTGACCCCTAAGTGACACGGGCCAATCACTGACATGGTGGCAAAATAGCGATAACTTACGCAACGCCAGACAAAACATTTTTCTTTCATTCAAACTTTGCGGCGGTGGTACGACGTTGTATGGGACGGGCGTTTCTGCTGAAATCATGTGATTCTTCTTTATGTGACCACGACCAAACGTTCCGCTATAGGATATCCAAACGCTCTGCGAGTTGCAGTTATTCGAAGTCTTCTGTCCCGCGCACTCGGCTTCGCATACAAGAATCGGAAAAGGAACTAAATGTTTGCCAGGCGCCGGCTTGGCCGGAGGCTCCGCGCGCCCTTTAGAGGTGAGGCATATCCGGCAGGATATGAAGTGCAGGCGCTGCATATTCGTGGAACGTTGACTTATGACGTCGGCCTCTTCGTTGGGTCAGTCGGCTGCATCGTCCTTTGTCCTTGACTACTGTAGCTGTGCGTTATCGTGCTGCCTATCGGTTAACTTCCTCTGCTTGTTCAAGCACATCCCGCTCTTGAGATATCATGATGAGCTGCTCAGTTAGCGCTTCCCGTCTCGCCTGACCGACCCTCTTGACGGTTTTCTTGGTTTTTCGGCACTCCCGTGGCAGGGCGGGGAGGTCACCTGGTTTAAAATTAAACTCTCGCGCTTGGATCTGCCTCGCGCGTTTCCGCTTTCAGTTTGTGGAGGGGGAACTGTATTAAGGAAGCTTCTGGTGACGCAGAGGTGGCCTATACGGAAACCTGCGTACGCTAGAATTGTTAGTTAGATCGCATGGATTAGGGAAACCGACCAATGGCAAAGCTCACCAACGAACGTAAGGCTTTCTGAATCTTTTAACTAGCTTCGGGTGTAATACTTAATTATCAACGTTTATATTCATGGAACTGCTTCAAGTTTAAAACAAACGTTATTTGCCTAGGCAGAAAGAGACATATCTGAGCTTGCAAGTCATATTTGGGAGAGCATCCGTCACACGCATGGCTGGGGAAAAAATTATATGCTGTTGTGACTTTAAGCGGTGCCTTTGAATTGTATACGTTTGCGGCGTCATTCATGCAGCTCGATCAATCCTCACTCACGAAGATTACATGCAAGTTTGAGGGACTTTGTTGCGCTAAATTAATTATATTAGCGGCATTTAATTTTATTTCATTGGCTGGAGGAGTTTTGCATCCGAGCTGTTACGGTTTAAGTAAATAAGTTAGCTGAGAGAACGACTAGAGAGAGAGAGATGGGACTTAGAAAGAGAATGAAAAGGAAAGGGAAGAACGTCAGAAAAAATAGAAAGACTGAGAAATAAACACATAGAAATATGTAGAGAGACAGAATCAGAAATAGGGAGCAAGCATAGCCATGCATACGGTGTAGCAAGATGTGGGAAAGAGACGTAAGAGGGAAAAGCCGAGCCAGGGCCAGCTATAGGTGCCCACCAACTCGGCTTTCACCCAGCCTTGCGCGACTTAATGTATCTGCGCTAGTTATTATTATTATTATTATTATTATTATTATTATTATTATTATTATTATTATTATTATTATTATTATTATTATTATTATTTTGTGCAGCGTTATAGGCATGGGCCTAATTGTATTGGCATGTGCTAGCCTTTGCGCATTCGTTGCTTCGGAAGCAGCAAATTATTTTGAGTGATTGGGACGGAACGTGCCGGCTTGTATGACTTCAGTATAATAGCGCATAAATGTTTGCATGCATATCCTAGAGCCGGAGTGAAGGCTCATCTGACCATGTTTCAACTTTTGGGCGCGCAACGTACACTGCCTCAAAAAAATCTGTATTGTTTTCGAAAAAAAATGTTTATTTTTGTTTACATACTAAGAAGTTCATTAAAATAAAGCAGTGAAGCGATACTTTCTTGCATGTTATATAGTTACCTCACGAGATAAATTTTGTGTGTTGGAACGTCGCCCTTTGTTCAAAGCCTTGTGTCCGTGGCCGCATGTGCAGTTGGGCTTCAATGTAAACTTGACATTTATAATACAAGCTCAGTGTCGGAGGCAGAATGAGATAGGTCGAAACAAACCTATTGCGGCATTGAATGGCGCAAGTGTGCATTACACGATGAGGCGTGAATTCGCAATAAAGCGAGGTGCTGCTGCGGCATCTATGAACGACTGTCGCCGTGCTCTCGGAGAGTGTTGGCGTATAAAAGAGCCAAGCACTTCGGTCAGACAGAAAAGTAAGACGCGAAATTAGGGGTTTGCGTTTATCGTACCCTGGCTATCAGATTTTTATCTAACTCATCCCAGCCGCGGTAAAGTTAAGCTCTCTATTATAGATGTTTAGAATGCGCTCTAATTGTTCCTGTAAGATGCAATGTTTGACACGTTTCAAAGTATTTTAGCGCTTTTCCTTTGTTAAGGGGTATTTAAATAAATAGCGTTCAGTATTAGAATGACAGAACATGCAAACCCGCTGACTGATCATATCCCGAAGGTCGCGGTATTGAATCCCAGGCGTTGAGCCGCAATTTCATGAAGACAAAATGCTTGAGGCCTGTGTTCGTAGATTCAGGTGCACGTTATAGAACACCAGACGGCCGAAATTTCCGGACCCTTCCACCATACGGCTTCTCTCGTTATGTTATCATGGCGATGCTGATGCACTCAGGGTTTTAGAGTAAACGTACTTATAAGGTAGCGAACCTGTGCCCACTACTCAAAGCGACTGAGGTCGTAGAACTGCGCGTCAGTCAAACACCAAAAATGTCTGTGTGTCCCTACGACTCGATGGCTCAAGTCGTGAAACACCGAAGGGTGAAACAAGGTCGATTGATTAAAACAAAACGAACTAATTTATTGACAGAGAAAAGGGAACGTCCGCGCAGCTCCGAATATGTTCGCTGGCGACTGATGTGCTTGGGAGTCCGCTGGGCTCTCTTCCTTGCACCACACACACACACACAAACACACAAACAACCACTGACACTGGCTCACGTGTCACCTCTTTAGCGGCCCAGTTTGCATGGTAGAACAGTAGCGGTCGAGGGTAGCGTGCCTTCGATGGTCCAAGGCCATGGACCCGGGAGCCGTATGCTAGATGCGAGGGTCTTCCCCGAACTTGAAACAACCCAAGAAAGCTGTCCGCGTCGTTCTGCTGACTTCTTCCTCTCCAAGTACTGAGCGCGTGGCGCATACGAGCCGGGTCCGGCCAGGGGATCGTGCCATGATGGTCTGTGCGCGGCACGACGACATGGCGAGCATGTGTGTCCTGTGCGCACGGTGATGGGCGCGTTATTTGAATGCGGTAATATCTTGGTTCTGGGGCGTAAAGTCCGGTCCAACCAATTATCAACAGAACATCGCACTTTTGAGTCGTTTCATATTGGCTTTCAATCGAAACACTCGTACAACTTGAAATAAAAAACGCGTGCAGATGCAAAGTCGGTATTGCATGTCAAGTCGGGGAACACGGCAGCTTCCGTTCCGGACACATATCCGGTTGCGCTGCCGCTGCTGCAATTTACCGCATGAACGGTGCAACGGATGATTGGTTGAAAGTCTTTCTTCTATCTAACGCGTATTGTGATACGTTTACGCGAATTAAGCTTACTATACGCGTCGTTGGGTGCCGCTTTCGAAACGTGGCTTCAAAAAAAGTTGCGAAGTTCCCGCGTGTTGAGACGTTTGACAGACGAGTGAAGAAGTAAGTTGATCGATATTTTTAAGATTCTGAATAATTTTGTTTCGTATCGCAACTTCGTTCAGAAACAAGGAATCATGCTGCTTTTTTTTTCGAGCATTGAGAAACTTCATACATTTATCGGCGCCGCAGATTGCAGGTGTTAAAGAAGAAAACCCTGTTGTTCGAAATTCCCGAATAGCGCGTACACGTCAAATATATAGGGAGTGTAGTTTGTAGTAAAAAAAAAAACGATGTAAATGTCAACGAAGTAGAGTGGACGAAAACATACTTGCCGCAGGCGAGCACTGATCCTGCAACCTTTATTTACAGACGTCCTTATACGCTTCTTGCTGTTATTTGACGCGCAAGAACACTTGCTCTTCAGGGTTCTGTGAGAGCCGGGTTATCTTTAGTGCTAAATAGCGAAAGCTCTGCACGTGTTCGTCTGCACGCGGTCTGCATACAGACGTCGATTACTGCAGCACGTCGAGTATCATTTGTATACGCAGCGCATGAAAGGGTGTGATGGAAGGCCGCATCTGCGCGCCGTGGACTCCTCGTCTATCATGCTCCGCTCTGTCGCACGTGCATATAGTGAGCGGAGCGTTTCATGCTCGTATATGCATGCAGTGGGGCTGCTTCAGCAAAATGCACTCGCGGGGTTATTCGTTCGCCTGTGAGTAACTTCACAGGAAGCAAGGTAAGCTGCCGTCTGGAACAGCCACGTGACACTTTCGTCACGATCACACGTGAAGGCTCCCAACGCTGCGCGTGCTCGTATTCGCGTTCGCTCGCCTTTTTTAGCTCGATGCAACACGCAGCGTCACGGATAAACGTTTTAATGAACCAGAAGTCGACTATGAGAAGTTCTTTTTGTCGTGTCGACATCTGTTAGCCTGCATATATATTTAAAGAAAAAAGAATGCGCAAGCATCGTGGGGAATTATCGATCGAGATATCGTCCAGTGTCACGGTCTGGCTGGGTGTTCTATAATAGGCAGCTTGCGGAAATTCAATCTGGCCTCCCGACACCGACAGCCGCTTGGAAGCACTTGTATGTTGCAACTTGCAAGGCAGGCGGGTGTTTCTGGCAAAGGCGCCGGTTCGGCTTTGGTGACGTGCAGTAGTAATTGTCTATGAATGCGCGCTTACGCGCGTGCGTGATGTGGTTTTGAATGCCGGTTTTCTCTATTACTTGTGCACAGTAAAGCGGATTTCGACATTGATCATCGATATATTCTGTCTTTCTATCAAATTGAAGTTAACTTCAATATGGGACCTCTATAACGGATCAATTCACTTGATACCTGCCAAACTGTGGACGTTATGGAACTTGTTCAAGGTAACGCCACCACATTTATTACTAGCAACTATAACCGCACACAGCAAACGTTACGTACATGAAAAATAAGCTTCACATTGCCTAATTTGCATTTCCCCGAAAAAGTTTCAGACACTCTTTGTTTAACAGAATTTATTACCACATTGCAGCTCTGACTTTATCTACACGTCCTACAAGAACGTCTGCTCTTCATTTATCCATCTGACCTTGAAGGGCCTAAAACTACCTTGCTGGATCAGTCCCACCTATATATGCACAAGACACTATATATTTGTTTTCGTTAATCAGTAGCTGTAATAGTGCATAACTGGGATTCTCTTCCCCTGTTTCAGCCAATAACTTCATGCAACAACTTCATTGGTAGCGGTTAATCAGCTAGTAATGAATAGCGAGGAATCGAAAATTCATTCCCGTCAGTAATTTCCTCCTTTTTGGGTGTGTATGTTTGTATGTATGTATGTATGTATGTATGTATGTATGTATGTATGTATGTATGTATGTATGTATGTATGTATGTATGTATGTATGTATGTATGTATGTATGTATGTATGTATGTATGTATGTATGTATAAATGAATAAGATATAAATAAATAAATGTGCACATGTGCTCACTTAGAGCGATTATTTTCTACAAGTCACCGTCTTCGCTCCTCCTTGTTTTTTCACCATTTTTTTGTTTGCCCTCGTGTTTTTCTGAATGGCTCAGAACCATAGGCTTATACCCTTACGTTAAAGCTAAAGCTCCAGTGACAACATCCGTCTCGTGCTTGTGGAAAGTCCTGCATTCATTACCACTGGTCCATTAGGCGCTAACGTTCAAGAGAGACCTTGTTTCCAGCCCGCATGCGAGCCGTCGCTTGCATGCGGGCTGAAGCGGACACTATAGGAACGAAAGGCTGCTCTTACCTTGATAGGGCTATGCCATTAAATCATAGAGAGATCATGGTGTCTTCGAAACACATTGTCTCGTTATTTCTTGATAGTGGCAATATATGGCTTCTGGAACATTCTGAAAATATTCATGGACTAAACGAGCCCGATCGTGCTGTCACACGAAGCGCTGATGAGCTATTGCGCTGGCTACTCGGGCGCATGCGGCACTTTAAAAATATATAAGTGATTATAACACAAGAAAAATGTGTCGACTCGTAACTGTCTCTCCTTACGATGACACCTCAGCAGAGGAATTGGGAATAAAAGAGAAAAGAAGGATAGGATTGGAGAGAAGAGAAAAGAAAGGTGAGGGTCATTCGATCTGCTTCCCGCAACGGACTCATAAGCCCCCACGCGCCACGCACAGCTGACTATAGGAAAGCCCCCAAGAATGCCAGAGAAGTATATTCTCCCCGCAAAAAGGAAGACAAATGGTCCAAATTGGCGCGTTGTAGAGAGCTCGTGAAGCACTCGCTGAAGCGCGCGACCTCTGAACGGGAAAAATTGAGGTCCGTAGCACTCACTGATAGGAGTCCAGTAGACCTCGATGGGGAGGCACTAAAATTTCTCCAGTTCACAAGCAACCAAAAGGTGATTAGACGTTGGCCACTCTGTGGTAAGTGTTGCGGACATATTTACATATACACACAACGCAGTCTTACAGGCGTCTCTTTTCGATGAGCAAGATATGCACCCTTTTGTTTTTGTTCTGGATCGTGATGCTGATGATGCTATTAGGTGATTGGGAGATAAGGAGGTGGTACGTACAGGGTAGTGTCGTTAGTGTCCGATATATATATATGCAGGACAACGGTTACTTCTCCTCAAGAAACGGGGCTACAGGAGGCTTTGATTCGTGCTATTTCGGCGTCAAAGAAAATGCGGCCTATACTCGAACATGTCAGCTAACCTCGTCGTGTGTTGCAGTAAAACTACAACAGGATATTTTATTTATTTATTTAATACATACTGCGGACCACACTTCAGTCCAAGCAGGAGGGCATGGTGTAATGCGAAGAGAAATACAATACACGCAAAACAAAAAAAAAAAACAGTGCACAGTTACTCAGTATCGCAAGTACTACATTCGATTGATTGATTTGTGGGGTTTAACGTCCCAAAACCACTATTTGATTATAGTGGTTTTGGGACGTTAAACCCCACAAATCAATCATTCGATTGTCTGGTTCCAGTCTGAAATGGTGCGTGGAAAAAAATGAAAATTTGAACGTGTCCGTTCTCGCGAAGTACGGAGTTAGTGCATTTGGTTGGCGATGTCTTGTCGGTCTTGGGTTTATTGGAGAAAGAAAAGGGGTTGGATCAAGGGAAAGTTTGCGATTATATAAAAGAGACAGAAAATCAAGGCGGGACTTCTTTCTACGATCCTGAAGGGAAGGAATATTATTAGCTAGCATTAGGTCTGTGGGGGAGTCCGTTCGCAAAAACCTAGAATAAACAAACCGAATAGCCTTCCGCTGAATCCTTTCAAGTTTTTTAACGTTTTGTTTAGTATGGGGGTCCCACACGATACTCGCATACTCCAGCTTCGGCCTAACGAAAGTTAAATAACTAAGAAGCTTTACGTTTGGAGGGAAATTTCTGAGCTTATATCTTAGGAAGCATAATTTCCGAAAGGCAGACGAGCAAATATTATCTATGTGCATGTTCCATGATAAGTTGTTTGTTAACGTAACGCCGAGGTACTTTTAACTGTCAACCTGTGTGAGAGAAGACGATCCTAATTTATACACGTGTTCACTGGGGCTTTTCTTTCTCGTTACACAGAGGTATACACTTTTTTCCAAATTTAATTCCATTCCCCATTCTACACACCACTCCTGCACGTTTTCAATGTTTTTCTCAAGTTCTTTCTGATCATTAGTACATGTGACTTCCCGAAACAAAACACAGCCGTCAGCGAACAATCGAATTTGAACAGTAGGGTCAACAACAGTTACTAAATCGTTAATATACAACAAAAAAGCAATGGTCCCAAAACACTACCTTGTGGAACCCCAGAGGTGACAGGAAGACACCGAGATTCTTCTTTGTTAATTTTTACAAGCTGTTGGCGGTTGGATAGGTAGGCTGCAATCCAGGAAACAAAAATATCCGGAATGTGAATGTTTTTAAGTTTTGCTATTAATTTGTCATGTGGTACCTTGTCGAAAGCTTTTTTGAAATCTAAAAATATAGCATCAATTTGGCCGTTATTGTCAAGACACGCTGCTAACGAATGAAATATTGTCACCAATTGGGTTGCCGTGGAATAACCTTTTCTAAAACCATGTTGAAAATTTGTTAGTACGGCATTTTCGTCTAGAAATTCAAAAATCTGTTTGGAAATAATATGTTCAATGATCTTGCAACATTGAGACGTTAAAGATATCGGACGGTAATTTTGAAAGCTGGACCGGTCACCTTTTTTAAAAACGGGAACAATCAGAGCCATCCTCCATACATTGGTGATAGAAATATACTTGTTGGAAAAGGAAGGCGCACCCTGGTATGACTGTATAGAGTACGTACTTGAAACGATGAAAATGTATTTTATTCTAAACTGCAGTATGTATATATATATATATACCTCTTTGACTCACTATAAATAAAAATTGCCGACCGAAAGCATGCCTTTTGAGATCACTTTTGTTTAGTCCTCGTCTAAACAGTCTGTTGAAAATTTTCGTTCGAGCATTGCCTAAATGCTGAATTGCGGAAATGTGATGTGCTGCCGCGGTGAAACAGTGCATTTAGTGTTTGCAGGTGGCCGTGTCGAAATGGCAGGATGGCATTCCGGGCCGACTGTCATGTTTGTCGCTTCTGCGTGCGCTGTGGCTTTTGCAAAAATGTGCACTCCGCGCGAAGTCAGCTCTACTCGTCTGCGCCTGCAGTTTGCGCCCACAGTCTCGGAGCAGCGGCTCAGCATTCTCGGAAGCCAAAAAAAGATTCAAAGAATGAGCAGAATCAACTGTGACTGACTCGTGCGCATATACCGTGACTGAAGCAGCGCATACTTTTTTATGTCGGTAAATTATGGTCGCCTCGTCAACGAAACGAAGCTTTAGAGCGTGTCCAGTCGTATACGTAGCGCATTTTCCTTGTGCTTAGCTCGTCGGGACCGCATACATTTCAACACGCATGGCGCGGCAATGTCACGAGTGCACTAAACGTGGATTTTCTTTTGTTGATGGCATCAAATGTTGTACATGCATTTTCTTCGTGTTCTGCAGCTGGTTTTGCCTCCGCTTTTTCGTTTCGTTTTCTAATATTTCGTGCTAACACGATGACGTGATATAGGTACGTGTCGTTGCCACTTGTCTCTTTCAACGTCACGTGGTGACGTCACTGGCCTTACTCGAAGAGCTGGACAATTACTGGGTGGTGGTTGTCTTCCTTTTGCATAGATTGCGCGCTCATTGCGTCAAGATGGCCTCACCGCTTTCTTCTTTTCTCGGAGGGGTGGCGGGGTTTCCACCAGCCGTAATCACACACCCGTCCCTCGCCCTGTCTGAGGCAAGTGTAGGCCGGCGCCGAGCAGAAGGGGCAGACCTTCAGCTCGCACGAGAGAGGAGAAAGCATTTCTCTTGACTTTCCCGCCTCCTTTCCATTCATTGTCGCGTCTGGAAGACTCGTTAAAATCCACAACGTGGGCGTTGCGTTCGATCGTACATACACACACGGTCGATGGCGCTGTCCTCCACCGTGGGGCAGTCTGGCGTTCGCCATCGATTGAATGTTTCGCTTACGCTAGAAAGTAATCTTTACGCACAAGAAAGGCCCTCCTTCTGTGGGCGTAAGTAGGATGACGATGGAGATAATGACGGCGTGTAAGTGCGCAGCCGACGACTCTCGTGTCGTGCGAGGCTGTAACTGTATGTCTATAGTAGGTGTGAGTAAATACGTTTCCATTCCCTATTCTCTCTCCTGCATCCTCCATTTTCAGTTATCTTTCTTTTTCTTTCTTTTGTTTTCAGCTTTTGTCTGCTGTAGTTGTGCGTAGTCTCGGGAGCAGGTATTGTAATCTGCTAGCGACCAGCGACGGCAGGTTTTAGGCTTCACAAAAATCTTCTTTATAGACCCGGATTCGCGCACACGAACGAGGAGTGCACGTGTTTGCTGGGAAATGGTAAAAGTGGAATAGCAGATGGTGGTATTGTGCGAAACTAAAAAAAAAAAAATCAGAATGTGTCAGAAAAAAAAAACACAGCATACCCACGGAGTGAATGATAATGAGTGGGGCGAAGCTTCGAATGCTTTTATCGGCAAATCGTGAATCATCCGCTGGCCGCGTCCGTCCGTCTGTCTGTCTCTGTCTGTCTGTTTGCTTGCTTGTATGGCCGTCCATCCGTCCGTCCGCCTGCCTGTCTGTCCGTCTGTCCGCACGTCCGTCTATCCGTCCATCAAGTGAACACTCCAAGTACCGCCATCTCGTATTTTTTTCCACTATATATTCATCATCATATGCTAGTACCGATATCCAGCGGACATTCCAAGGACTAAAATGAGAGGTGGCAATTACATACAGGAGACGCACGACCCACGCCTTAAGGAGCTTCGCCCCTAAAAAGCCGTACCAAATTATCAGTTATCAACATATGTGCTAAATATTTTTCCTTCCTGCGTTCTATATGTGACTTGATGGAACGTTAATGGCAAACAATTATTCCACGTGGATTTTTGCAATAGTGTTCCTGAAACCTCGCACTGCTTGTCGTGCCCAGGAAATCCTTAGTTTCAAATAAAATTACGTTTTGGTGGGACTTAGGCCGTTAGCGCAATACAAACCGCCCACTTCCGATGAAGGCCTTCTGACGTATAGTGATCCCCGCTTTTTACCTGCTTTACTGCCCGACAACCTGCCCTGCGGCTCAACGGAGCACACGGAGCAAGCCCGGCGAAAATAGAATTTGCGTCGTTCAGCCCTCCCTCCTTCTTTTTTTATTATTTCTTTTTCATTAAATAGTCTGAAATGCAGTAGTTTCATTTTATTCTATCTCTTAATGCACTAAAATGTTTCTATATATCGTGGATAGTTGTACGTGAAAGTAATTTTCCTGAGGCCTTACTACGTCATGCCGTGCTCCGAAATTTCCCACTGGGGGCGCAAACCGTCTTCTACATTTACTTTAATTATTCGATAAGCTAAAGCGTTCATGCGTATATCAGTGTTTAAGACGTTTTCATACATTGATCTTTCACTCAAAAGGGTGCATATTTTGCGATGCCGTGGTAAGCTTGGGAATATGGGATGCCATGGACTTGTTACAATGTCTTTTGTGGCAGTTGTGTTGCGAAAAGTTACCTATATATACAGTAAAGCGCAGATAAAAAAATGCGAGAACTTAGTGCTTTGTAGTAGTGGTACTTTCGTTTGCAGCGTCTACATTTCGTGTCATATCGGTGAAACTTTGACTCCGCCACTTGTGTCAGGGCCAGCATACCTTTTACCTTTAGCAACCAGATTCAGTGGTGACGAGCGATTTCTCGTAGTTCTTTGTATGTAGAAAATAAACAAAAAGTGCCATATGTATATATATATATATATATATATATATATATATATATATATATATATATATGTGTGTGTGTGTGTGTGTGTGTGTGTGTGTGTGTGTGTGTGTGTGTGTGTGTGTGTGTGTGTGTGTGTGTGTGTGTGTGTGTGTGTGTGTGTGTGTGTGTTGGGAAGAGTTAGGGATAAAAGTTATTGGAGAGTACCTTAGTAACCTGCGCTTCACCGATGACATTACATTGCTGAGTAACTCACGGGACGCATCGGAACTCATGATTACGGAGTTTGACAAGGAGAGCAGAAAGGTAGGTCTTAAAATTAATCTGCAGAAAACTAAAGTAATGTACAACAACCTCGGAAGAGAGCAGCTCTTCGAGATAGGTAATAGTGCCCTTGAAGTTGTAAAAGGCCACGTATACTTAGGACATGTAATAACCGCGGAGCCGAACCACGAGACTGAAGTAACTAGAAGAATAACAATAGGGTGGTGCACATTCGGCAAGCACTCTCAAATTATGACAGGTAGAGTGCCACTACTCCTCAAAAGGAAGGTATAACAGCTGCATCTTGCCGGTACTTACCTATACGGAGTAGAAACCAGAAGGCTTTCAAAGAAGGTTCAGCTTAAATTGAGGACGACGCAACGAGTGATGAAAAGGAAAATGATAAGTGTAACCTTAAGAGACAAGAAGAGAGCAGAGCGAATAAGGGAACAAACCGGGGCTCAGGATATCATGGTTGAAATCAAGAAGAAATGTACATGGGCCGGGCATGTAACGCGTAGGCACGATAACCGCTGGTCATTAAGGATAACTGACTAGATTCCAAAAGAAGGCAAGCGGGTTAGGAGGGGAAAGTTAGGTGGGCAGATGATACTCGGAGACTGGCGGAACATGAGAGACATTTGGGTAATATATATATATATATATATATATATATATATATATATTGTCCTGTGGTCGGACTCTGTCCACCAAAATCTATCGGTGTTGCAGGCTGTTTCCTCGCACCCCGCGAGCCGGACAGAGACGCCGCGTGGGTCATTAAACTGATGGTGAACAGACCGCGGCTCTTTCTTCGAATTGTTGGGAAAAGCGAGAGGTATTTTCCTGCTATCCCACCTCTTGCTTTCGAGCCAACCGTGGCTGTGTTTCGACCTTCGACCCCGGTAGCTGGCGTCTGGGAAGCACGGCTGGGTCACGTGATCGCATCCGAGGCGGGAGAGCGTCATGAAAGCAACGAGAGCCTACCTCCGGCGGCCAGCGAGACAATTAGGCTGCTCGGAAAAACCACTTGTATTTTCAAATGGTCCTGGGGCCCAGGACCCTTCATAACCTTCACCGAATCCTTGTACATTCCCCACAATATATATATATATATATATATATATATATATATATATATATATATATATATATATATATATATATATATATATATATATATATATATATATATATATGTTTTTAAGCAATAAATATTTTTTTCTTGAAAAAATAAAACTATAACGTATAGGCACTGGCCGTCTTCGCAGCCAATTGAAGAGGAAAGATTTTTGCAATAATTAGATGACTTAGGAATGAATAATTAATACAAATATAGATTGACGTTTTATGAATTGGGGGTGGGGGGGGGGTTTCTATGGCAAAGTTGTTTTACGTCACAAATCATGGCGAGCTCTTCTTTTTTGAAAATTGAAAATTTCACGTGTCGTTTCAGAGATCCATCGTCGAATTTGCATACCGCGGTGCCGGGAAACCGAAACTAACTGGACGCACTAGGCTGGTTTCGCCGCACTCGGTGCGTTAGTTCAGCTTCTTTCTTTGGCACCGCTGTCTGTAAATTCGACGATTGATCTCTGAAGCCAGGCGCGATATTGTCAACTTTTAAAATAATAGGGTCGCCATAATTTGGGACGTAGAACAACTTTATAGATGAACATCTTCGACAGATATCTGTCGACTTTGCATACAGACAACCACCCTGTATATATATATATATATATATTGTAATGAATTAATGAATCTGAGTAACAGACGCTCTGCTGGCAACGAAGAAGACGATGATGATCGGTGGCTGCAGGAGTAGCTCGCGCACGCCGCTCGCCATTAGCCAGACCTGCCTGATAAAGGACATTTTGCCAAGCTACGTCTGAACCTTTCTCGACGTACAACACCTCTATTTTAAGTGGTGGAGGTGCCGGGGTTCCCATCAACCTGGAACTTCGCAATCGGACGCTACCCTCACCGTTCACCATGACTGCTCCTGGCCCTTCTCAAGCTGCCTCACCAACGACAGTCTACTGTACTGGCGCGCCTCGGCAACGCGACCCACCAATTTTTCGCGGCAACGATGAACAAGACGTCGAGGACTGGCTCGTCGAGTACGAAATCGTAAGCGCTTCCAACAAGTGGAACGCCTGCGACCAGCTCACAAACGTGCGCTTTTACCTCGCTGATGTGGCCAGCCTCTGGTTCAAGAACCACCAAGGCGAAATTACCAACTGGTCCGCCTTCAAGACCACCATCTCCGCGGTCTTCGGCCGTCCCGCCGTGCGCCGGCTTCGCGCGGAACAGCGTCTCCGTAGTCGAGTCCAGCGCAGGGACGAGACCTTTACGAGTTACATTGAAGATGTCTTGTCCCTTTGCAAGCGCGTCGATGAATCTCTAACCGAACGCGACAAAATCAAGCACATCATCAAAGGAGTTGACGACGACACCTTCCAGATGCTCGTCGCTAGGAATCCACAGACCGTCACCGATGTTGTCCACCTCTGTCAGGAGTACGACGAGTTGCGTAAGCAGCGTGTCTCGACGCGCAGGGCCGCAGAAGATACGGCTGAAGTTTCCGCCCTCGTACACGACGTCGCTGCTGATCACACCGTCTTACTCCCCCAAATCAAACAATTCATTCGTGAGGAAGTTGCGCGTCAGCTTTCTCTTGTGGCCGAAGCATCCGCGCCAGTGACCTCGTTAGACCCACGTCTACGCCAGGTCATTGAGACACAGGTCACGCAAGCACTGCCTCCATCGCCACCTGTCCCTACGCCGCTGACCTACGCTGCCGTCGTTGCTAGACCCCCAGCCCCACCTGTCTCTGGCGCATACCGGGGCACCGGGTCCTCCTACCCTACGACGCTGCCTACATACACGGCACCCCATCCCGTTTCGCCCCCTGCACCTTCTGTCGTTAACCCATGGCGCACCTTGGATAATCGACCCATCTGTTTCGCATGCGGTTTGGTAGGACATATAGCACGCTACTGTCGCCGTCGCAGCTTCCAGCCTTCAGACCATGGGAATTCTGCAAATTACCAGGCTGCCCAGAATCCCCAGCGACCATCTTCTCCTATCACCGACTCATTGTCCCCACGACGCCCCGTCGATTCTCGCCGGTCATTACCACCCCGTCGCCGATCTGTCTCCCCGATGCTTCGGCGCACGAGCCCCGCTCGAGAGGAAAACTGACAGCCGCAGTTCCGGAGGCAAGAACTGCGTCGTCGTCGAACTTTCTAAGACCTCCTCTTTGTCCGTCCAACGAAATTGATGTGCTAGTAGAAGGTGTTGCTGTACGTGCACTTGTCGACACAGGCGCCGTCGTTTCTGTAATAAGTGAAAAACTGTGTCGCGATTTGAGAAAAGTTACAACGCCGCTTACGAATCTTGCTCTGCGTACAGCCACCTCCCATTTCTTCGCGCCGACAGCTCAGTGCACAGCACGCGTTCTTATTCAAGATGTTTGGTACGCCGTCAACTTTGTTGTTCTCCCACGTTCATCTTACGACGTGATACTAGGATGGGATTTCCTTTCTACCCATCAGGCCCTCGTCGACTGCGCTCGTGCTGAACTCACGTTGACGAACCCGTGCCTTGTTATCGACCACCACAGTCCCTCGAAAGTGTTTGCCGCAGCTGACGTCCGCATCGCGCCGTTGTCCGCCGTCCTAGTGCCTGTGTTTTCCCCTGCTGCCACTAACTCGACGCTCCTCTTCCAACCAACTATAGCTATAGTATTCAACACCGAACCATCGTCCTCCCGTTTGCCGTCATCAACTTTTCCAATGGTTTGGCGGTACTTTATGCGTGCAAAGTTTCTGCTTGCCCGTACATCCTGCTACGCGGCGAGTGTCTGGGAAGCCTCGAGACCTTAAATTGTATTTTTGAAGACCCGATCTATCCAGACAAGCCATTTCTACCGACTTGTGCCATTACACCCGCAACTGACGCTAATGAACCTATGGATGTATTCCGCAAGTCCATCGATTGTAACCTCACGCCTGGGCAGCAGAAACAGCTGATCAAGCTCCTACAGCGTTTTCGAGCCTCGTTTGACCACAATCAGCCTTCCTTAGGTCGAGCGTCATCTGTTGTACACCGTATAGATACCGGTCAAGAGACGCCATTACGGCAGCGTCCATATCGTGTGTCAACTACCGAACGCCGTGCCATCAATGAACAGGTTGACGACATGCTGACACGTGGCATAATCGAACCGTCAAGCAGTCCCTGGGCCTCTCCAGTTGTGTTGGTGAAGAAGAAGGACGGATCCATCAGGTTTTGCGTGGACTACCGGCGTCTCAACCGAATCACGCGCAAGGATGTCTATCCGCTGCCACGCATTGACGATGCCTTGGACTGCCTACAGGGAGCCGAATTTTTCTCTTCTTTAGATCTCCGCTCTGGATACTGGCAGGTACCCATGGCAGAGGCCGATCGTGAAAAAACTGCTTTCATCACGCCCGACGGGCTTTACGAATTCACAGTGATGCCCTTCGGCCTCTGCAACGCGCCAGCTACTTTCGAGCGGATGATGGACTCTATTCTTCTAGGCCTCAAATGGAACGTTTGCCTTTGTTATTTAGATGATATTGTCGTCTTTTCAACTGATTTTGCAACCCATTTAACCCGCCTCGAGAAAGTCCTCGCGTGTATTTTTGCCGCGGGGCTGCAACTGAATCTGAAGAAGTGCAATTTCGCCGCTCGAAAGCTTACGATCCTTGGCCACGTGGTTTCAAAAGACGGCATTCTTCCTGACCCTGCCAAACTTACAGCCGTTGCAGCGTTTCCCAAACCGACCACCATGAAAGAGCTCCGAAGCTTCATAGGCCTTTGCTCTTACTTCCGGCGCTTCGTCCGCAATTTCGCGACGATCATCGCTCCTTTGACCAAGCTCCTCGCCGGCTCCAGAGACCTTTCATCCTGGTCTGCCACCTGTGACGACTCTTTCAATGAACTGCGCCGCCTCCTCACGTCGCCGCCTATTCTGCGACATTACGACCCATCGGCACCCACAGAGATCCACACCGACGCTAGCGGTGTCGGGCTAGGCGATATTCTTGCACAGAAGAAAGACGGCTTCCAAGAGTACGTGGTTGCCTACGCAAGCCGAACTCTTAGCAAAGCCGAAAGCAACTATTCTGTCACTGAAAAGGAATGCCTCGCCATTATTTGGGCGATAGAAAAATTTCGACCTTACGTGTACGGGCGCCCTTTTGACGTCGTGACTGACCACCACGCCCTCTGCTGGTTGTCGTCATTGAAGGATCCAAGCGGTCGCCTCGCCCGATTGGCATTACGCCTCCAAGAATATAATATTCGCGTGGTCTATCGCTCCGGCCGGAAACATTCGGACGCAGACGCCCTATCCCGTTCGCCTCTACCCCCTGACCCGGACTGCTGCGAAAGTATAACCTGCGATGCCACTGCCGTCACCATCGCCGACATGCTATCTGAGCAACGCAAGGACCCTTGGGTTGCTTCGATTCTAGACATCCTGGCTGGGCGGACGGCTTCCCCCCCCCCCTTCTCGCACGTTGCGTCGGCAAGTGGAGCACTTCGCCACTCGCGACGACGTGCTGTACCGACGCAACTACGCACCCCGTGGACGTCAGTGGCTACTCGTGATTCCACGTCATCTGCGATCCGAAATTTGTTCCACGTTTCATGACGACCCCCAATGTGGCCACGCAGGTTTCCTGAAGACTTATTCTCGCATACGTCTCCGATATTACTGGCGTGGCATGTACCGTTTTATACGGCAATACGTTCGGGCCTGCTCGACGTGCCAGAGACGAAAAACTCCCCCTTGTCACGCCAGTGGTACCTTGCTACCCTTACCATGCCCATCCCGACCATTCGACCGCGTCGGCATCGATATCTACGGTCCCCTTCCCAACACCGCTGACGGTAACCGCTGGATCATAGTTGCCGTCGACCATCTCACGCGGTATGCCGAAACTTCATCCCTTCCCTCGTCTACAGCAAAGGACGTTGCGACTTTCGTTCTTCACAACATCGTATTACGGCATGGAGCACCTCGGGAGTTACTGAGTGATCGTGGTCGCGTATTCTTGTCAGACGTCATCACAGCATTGCTGCGTGAGTGCCACGTCGTTCACCGCACTACAAGCGCCTATCATCCCCAGACCAATGGAATGACAGAGCGCTTCAACCGCACCCTTGGTGACATGCTGTCTATGTATATCTCGTCAGACCACTCCAATTGGGACCGAGTGCTCCCGTTTATCACGTTCGCTTATAATACCGCCATTCAAAGCACTACTGGGTTCTCTCCTTTTTTCCTCCTTTACGGACGCGAACCTTCTTGCACTATGGACACCATTCTTTCGTACAAACCTGACTCCTCAGAGTCCACGACTTTGTCTCAAGCCGCTACATACGCTGAGGAATGCCGCCAACTGGCAAGAGCATTCACAACCCAAGACCAAGGACGCCAAAAGCACCACCATGACGCATCAAATAACACCACTTCCTACGATCCAGGTTCACTCGTCTGGCTGCATGTTCCCTCTGCTACACCTGGCCTTTCTACTAAGTTGGTCCCCAAGTATCACGGCCCATATCGTGTGCTACAAAAAACGTCACCGGTGAATTACCTCATCGAGCCACTGGAACCATCTTCTGACCAACGTCGTCGTGGCCAGGAAATTGTCCACGTCTCGAGACTTAAGCCCTGCTACGACCCTCCCGTGTTTACTTGTCCATAGGTCGCCAGGATGGCTCCTTATTTCGCGGGGAGTAATTGTAATGAATTAATGAATCTGAGTAACAGACGCTCTGCTGGCAACGAAGAAGACGATGATGATCGGTGGCTGCAGGAGTAGCTCGCGCACGCCGCTCGCCATTAGCCAGACCTGCCTGATAAAGGACATTTTGCCAAGCTACGTCTGAACCTTTCTCGACGTACAACACCTCTATTTTAATATATATATATATATATATATATATATATATATATATATATATATATATATGTGGTATTGTGGATTGGGATGGGAACTTTGGGCGGTAAAGTGACCGATTTAAACGTTTTTGTACCTGTGCTTGATGGAAGTGTGACGGAACACCCGTGAGAGCTATATATCTCGCCTAGTGGACGTGAGCACCACCCACGGTGAAGATCGCACTGTTAAAATTGAGGGTGCGTGCATCGCCATCCGAGACCTCGTACGCGACACGTGTTCCGCACACCGGTGCTTGTTGCCGGCACGGGCAACTCGCGAGGACTCCGGCGTTTCGCCACGTGTCGACACACTTCGACGCACATGTGCGCGCGGCGGCGGCGTGCACGCACGTCTATAAGGCATGCATGCATATTACTCTATGTGCATGCTTTGTTCGCCCAGTCAGTCAAAGCTGTATCGGCGGGAACGTGTGCGCTGCGCAACAACATCTGCATCCTGAAAAAGCGAGCTAGGGGCAAATATCGTTCTTCGGCGGGAAGCTGTTTCGCGGTTGCTGAAACATTACTGAGTAAACACGGTAATTGCGTCAATTTAAGCTTATATGTTCTGTGTATTTCCTTTCTTCAACACTGCTCTCGCTACTCTCGTATCGAAAAGGCTTTGTCGTGCTGCTCACCGCGTGCCAATAGTGACCTGAAAGTGCCCGGCGCACAGCAGAGATATGTTATAGGTGGGGTGAGATGAGCTTCAGAGGTTACTAACACGCACTGGCGGTAAATGAATGTGTCTAGAAGTTGCCTTCTCCGATTGTTAGCAGTTTGCTATAACCTACTGGAGAGATCCCGGGAAGCCTTTGTGTGACTTGCATGCCCAACCATGCGTTGCGTTTCGCGTTTCCAGCGAAATTTACGGCTTCCAGTTCTTTGAGTGACGTATACGGGCAGTAAAAAGCTGTCTCGTTTCGTTTGTTACGACATCCCCGCCTTTGGCACAGAGCGATGAGAGTGGGAGCGAGCGGTTTCTCTGTTCCGTAAACTCTTGCACCCTCATCCGTAGAGATAACGTAAAGAAATAGACCAAAAAAAAAATAAAACTTGGCTGGCAGCGTCGTTACGTAATGGGCGCTAAATTTTCCCGCTGTTAGCAATGCCACGCGTCCTTCGGGGCAGCTATATATGGTATACCGGTCATCGAAATTGCAGCATGTGCTATGGTTCTTTTTTTTTCTTTCGTTGGTAGTTACACAACTTTCCATTCGCATAAATCGGGGGCGAGGGTTGTTTGCGGGGTGCTTAAGTTGTTCCGTGCAATTAAATGCTGGCGATGGTTCAGTGTTGCACACTGAGGAGAGGTGGGTGCGTGTGCTTGGATGGTCAAGGTTGTAGCCGAGTTTATTTCACATTGTGTGTTGTTCCAAGGTTGACGCTTTCAGTCGATTTCGCTAAACGCGGAGTACGTGTCCAGGGGAAGTGGTATGCTAAATTTGCCGACGTCACGTTAGAACAAAACGCAAACGCGGAACACGTCATCCGATCCCATGACACTCGGCGCACCGTGCGACGTTGGGGTTTGTGGCACCTCGTGGCATTACTCATTCTGGCGTCGCAACGGTGGGGCAGCTGTCGCTACTGTCAGGTGCAGGTGCGCCTGTCGGGCTGAACAAGGAGCCGCCATCCGGCAGTGGCTCGTGATTGCACGAATAAATGTGTACACGGGGCTCGAACTTTTCTGCGGAAACAAAAAAACCAAGGCTCGTTTCGCCAGACCTTGTTCGGAGAAGCTGACAGGAATGGCAGGTTTCTCTATCTCTCTCTTTTTGACAGTGGGTTAGCTTTCGATCGTGGAAACGTTTAGCCGCAAAGACTGAAAGGCTTCGCTCGTAGTCTGAACTATTCCTAAAGCTCGCTCGATGTTATCCCGCGCAAACTGTATTCGCATTTTCGGTTGGTTTCAACATAGCAATAGCACCCCCCCCCCCCCTACCTTCCCTCCTCCTTCCCAAGGAACTGTCGTTAACTTCGATAATCACTCTCGATCAGCGAAGCAGGAGTCGTGTTTTTGGAGTTATGCTAGAGTAAGCAAAAAACTCTTTTCCCGCTTTGAGGTAAAATGTGAGCGCTTACTGTGTAATGTAGTTTGTGGCTTTTAAAAAAGTGCATTTGAAATATTTGGCCAGAAACAGGGAGAAAACGGTTGAAAATGAGCTGGTCACTCGCTAAGGCTTTTTTTTTTTTCGCCAACGCTATTCTAGGCTACGCCAGCGCACAAAACCGAAAGCCTTCCAGGACCTCTGTTTGTAAACAGCGAGAAGTCTTTTTCACGTCTGAACAATGAGAGATGTTTCGTATTCAGGCCTGAACAATCAGGTACCCCATGCTCGTCAAGAAAGAAGAGGCACACCCTCGTTTGGGCAGTACCTAAGTATTTTTCTTACACCGTCGGCAGGAGCAAGCGAATGGTGCGCAAAATATTTGATATGGGAAGAAGTGAACCGCTGAATTTCTCAGGGCCTGAAATTGTTACCTCTAGTGTACCTGAAAAGAAGAAGTGGCGCTGTATTCTGCGACACCGAGATATCTCAATGCTCCTGATGTTGCGTTGTATCGGTCGCTGCGACGTAAGCGCCTTCTCTGTGTGTAAAATGATGTATGTCAGTGACAGGCACGTTGACTGCCAATTAGACGAGTATATTTAAAGAAAACTGACGGCTGTGATTTAGTGGATAACATTTTGTTTCCGCCCCGCCGTGGTGGTCTAGTGACTAAGGTACTCGGTTGCTGACCCGCAGGTCGGAAGATTGAATCCCGGCTGCGGCGGCTGCATTTCCGATGGAGGCGGAATTCTTGTAGGTCCGTGTGCTCGGATTTGGCAGCACGTTAAAGAACCCCAGGTGGTCAAAATTTCCGAAGCCCTCCACTACGGCGTCTCTCATAGTCATATGGTGGTTTTGGGACGTTAAAGCCCACATATCAACATTTTGTTTCGCTATAGAAAACAATAGCTTTCGGGTTGCGAGTGATGGGATTGTGGAAATTTAGCAACATACGCTCTGATAGGTATATCGGCAACGTCCACATTGCCGCACAATGGGAGATTACGTGTGTAAAGTGAAAGCAAAATTTATGAGCCGTGGCGCGACTTTCCTTGTTATTTGTTTCGTTTTCACATTTGTGAGTTACAATTAACTGCAAACTCAGTTTTGTATTGTTTTTTTATGCACCGTCAGTTTGTTTTTTGTTTTTACGGTATATAGCACGCGGCTGTAGCCAGACCCGACAGCGCGTTGATCTGCGCATGTAAATGCGGTTACACAGGGATCGTTTGGGTTGCGAGGAGGAGAGCGTTTGCTCAGTGTCCGTTCGCGACCGAACGCAGGGCGACCTTCGGAGGCACGAGTCCCGGCGAGGTACGGCCGTGCGACCTCGCTCGTGGAACGTGGCATCGGCGGCGGCTTTGGTTCCCGGCTGCCGCGGAGCGTCGGGTTTTCCGCAGCAGAAGACTGCGCGCCCCGGAGCGCGCCCAGGACCGTGCCTCGACTGATCCGATCGGAGGAGCTCGCCGCCGGCAGCATTCCGGACACCGACTGCGGAACAGGTATGACGTGGTCGTGCGCCCTTATCGGACGCCTTGGGTTATCAGCTCGGCTGTTCTGTCTGCTCGCTTCGAACGCGGCGGAGGTCACCTTCCCCTCATCGCCTGCTCCGGATATTTAGCTCGAGGTCACGCAAATCGAACGACAGTATTGTCCAATACGTCCGATATCATTATAATGTTTAGCAGCGAGCGAGGTATAGCCGTGCATGCGAGCTATATCGCATGAATCAGGTGTCACTGCGCGCAGTAAAGATACAGAACGCCCTGGAAAGCTTTTATCGTTTGCGGTCCGTGTGCGCTCCTCTTGCGTGACGCGTGATACCACAGCAGTTGAGAGAGGGCCTCACGGCCTATAGTCTACTCATTTCATTACCTTTTACAAAAAGAAAAAAAAACGTAGCGTGCTAGTATATGTAAACATAGCTTGACATTTCTGTAGATATATTGACTTTCCTTAGTTGCCGAAGCTATCAATAATTGACAGTGGTACAACCTGCCGTGCTTGGACTTGTTCAGGGGGGTGTGGGCTGTACAGGGCGTTTCAAGAAATCAATGCATGTGTCCGAAAATTATCGAAAATGAGGTGAGTACGTATTCATAATTGTTTTTTTTTCTGTGGAGGCATTATTCCGAAGGTGACTTGAGGCATCAATAACAGATGCAATCAAATAAGTCAGAATGATTATTTTTTTAATTACTTGAGACAGGTGGTCGTATCAAATAGGAAAACTTGAGCCCTTCTTGCTAAAAGCTCATCGCTGCCTTGAGATCATTCAGAAAGTGGCGGCTGGTAATTTGAGCGGAGTGATGAAATCTGATTAATTTCGCCTGCGAAATTGAAACCAAAATTCTGAAAAGCGTAGCTGCCTTTCTTTTGGAACGTCTAAATCTAGCGCTAACAAATATGGAACACTGCTGCAATCGTCGTGTACTGTGACGTAATTTTGGCCGTCTGCTAGTTGCGCTCATGATTTCGGTAGTGAACTTATTTCGTCCAACTTCAACAACAACAATAATAATAATAATAGTAATAATAATAATACTAATAATAATAATAATAATAATAATAATAATAATAATAATAATAATGTATGGCGTTTTGCTCGCCAGAAACATTGAAGATTATTGGGCGTGTCGTGATGGAGGGCTCCGGAAATTTCGATCACCTGGTGTTCTGTATAGCGTGCACGGACATCGCACAGTGAACACGGGCCTCTATAACATTTCGTCTCCATCGAGATGCTCGTCTTCCTTTGTCCCTTTGTCGTCGTTCTGTATTCGCGCTATACCAATCGTCATGTCATACCAACTATATAGCCCAAGCCGGCACGCGTCGAAGTTCATTACGCCGTTATAATTACCAGAGGCAGCTTTTTTTTTCAAAATCTTAAAGCGCCATTGGGTTCTTCGTAGGCGTGACTACATTTTCGTTGTTTAATTCATGTACCTATCTCCTCTAATTAAAAAGTGAAATGTCTGGCGCTACAGAAGAAGTAATTATGAAAGCGGCGAGATAACGTACAATTGTTTAATTTCCCTTATTTTTGTTTTGGATGCTCAGACCCTTATATATATATATATATATATATATATATATATATATATATATATATATATATATATATATATATATATATATATATATATATATATATATAATAACCTCCCAGGGGGACACTAGTGCGCACGTGGCCTGTTTGAGATCGGTATCTACGAAGGAAACCTGTCTGTAGCTTTATTTCATCAATAACCACTGCCGATACGTCGGCAGAGATAAGTCGGTATACTAGTTCACCGAAGCGCACCGATTTATCTGGCGGCACGCGTGTATCTCTGCTTCGTGGTATCGCGCGTGACAGCTATGTAGACGCGAGGCGAACCTGCGCGAGTGTTGCACTGATAACCGATGGCGAAGCTGCAGTGTACGTTAGAGAGGACGAGCCGGAGCGATATTATACGCGGTGGCGATTGGAGGCGTTCTGAGAATCGTTGCTTCTGTTCAACAGCGCTGAGCACGGCTGATGATATAGTGTACGGGGCGTGTTACGTGCCAAAACTGCCGTGCGATTACGAGGCACACCGTATAGTTGAGGGCTCCGTGAATCTCGACCATCGCGCAGCACGCGGGCATCGACATGTCGCCTCCACCAAAGTGCGACCGCCGCGCCCGTGATCGAACACGCGACCTTTCGGGTCAGGAGCCGAGCTCAACTGTTTCACCGAGGCTGGCAGCCACGGCGTAGTCCTGCGCCTGAGCTGCAAACGGGGCATCACCGATGCTATACATCGCCCGTTATTTCTCGGCTTCGTCGAGCATATACATACAGGCTTTATTCATCCTGTAAGAACGGCTGTGTAGATGTGTTATAGTGTATCTGACATTCTGTAACAAAGTATCGAAGTAATTGTGTGTGTTGGCATGTGTTCATTGACAAAAACAAAAACGCTTTTATGAATACCACCTTTAGGGTCTAGAAAAGCGCTAAAGAGGGTGTTTGTTGGTGTGAATGTAGAGACACATAATGGAAACAAAAGAAACAGGAGAATCTGGTCAACAAAGTAAAATGAATAAGGCTAAAAATATAGAAACCAATATTGAGTATTCGTACGGCTCAGTATAGCAGGTTCTCGCACAGCAGCACCTCGCTTTCTTTTTCGCGATTGGTTTTCAGGTTATCAAGTTTCCTTTATAGATAACGTTTCCTTTATAGATAACAAATAACGTGAAATAAACCGTTCTTCGATATTAATGTATTAGTGCGCATGCTGATTTTCGCCCGCTTCGATGTTGCTCGTTGTGCCCTCGGAAATGCAGACGCCCACTTTCTGTCACTATCAAAACACTGTGCGCAAATTGTTAAGCGCTAATTTTTATTTCGCTGTATTTGGCTCAGCTGTTAGCGTGTTCGGTTGTGAAGTGCACTACGTTGGCTATCGCCGGCTGTCGTAGCTGGCGCGAGGTCTTGTTTGTCTTCGCCATATGGCGTAGACGCGTCGGCAGGAAATGAGTTTCGAATTCTATTTCGCCGTTATGCCTGTAAGCTCATTGAAAGGTACGGCAATATACTTGGTGAAATGATGCACAAATTAATCGAGCGAAAGAAATGAAAGCAATTGTATCCTTGTAAATATTATGGAAAATACAGTTTCGTCATCCGTCGTTAATCCTTTGTTTCATATGTACCAGTGCAATGCATCACCAGCCGTTAAGCAACGCCTGTAATGAGTGAGGACGGCTGGCCTTTACTTCTTTAGTGTAACAGCCCTACTCTGCGCGTAACAGTTGAGCTCGAGGTGCACGGCACCGGTGGTTGCGGCGGAAAGTTTCGCAATGCCTTGTAGAGCTATCCAGCTATACCAAATAGCGTGAAATATCTTTTTTTTTAATTTAGCTGAATCAGCACCACTTCTGCATATCATCCGGCTGTGAGTGTTCTTGGTGTTTTTCATCTCGGACGCGCATAGCCTATCCGCCATAACGTGTCGCTGCGAGTTGCTATCGGCTTAAACCTACAATGAGAGCGGCGCTCACATTATGGCCACGCAGTTTGTTAAATGTCAATTACGGCACGTGTCAAGAAACGACTGTGTATTGAAAGAAAAAACGGCTTTTTAGAGCTAATACTGCTTTACCTTCTTCATGTCTGGCAGGCTTATATGCGGTGCCGAGTTAACGTTCTCTATGAGTAAAAAAATATATATACGTGTCGAACGTTGGGTCTCCAGGCCGGTCTCTGGCACAGTAGCCTGATAGTCAACCGGCTGTATAACCCCGAGATGATGGCCTGGCCTCCTTGCAATCAGGCAAGCGTGGATTTTCCCCGCTAACGCGCGTTATAAAGAATATGAGTGGACAATGCTGCGTCTGCTGTCGCCACGAAGAGAACAACTAATGCAGCTTTGGCTTTATGTAGTTATTGCCGTATCGATTGGTAGAATCTTTTCTCGCATGTACATACTAGCACTAACAGCTGGGTGTTTCAAAAAATGTGTCGTTAACCATTCAATAATAAAATTGGGATATTGGCTTGCTGGCTTCAAAATTGTTTTTTTTCTGTTGCGGCAGACATCTTAAGATGACTAGAGACACCAATTATGGCAGATATTAAGGAATAGTATAATAATTAACTTTTTAAGCCGATACAGGCAATCAGGTCGAATGGAAGAATTGAAGACATTTTGGCGAAGAGGCCATTGCCGTTGTGACATTCTGAAAAAAAAAAAATTTCTGCTCGAGAAGTGCTGACGTCACGTAATTAAGTAAACGCTAAACTGGATGGAGCAATCGCGCCAAATTCTCCATGAGAGGGACAATCAGCCTACATGACCGTCTACCTAAGGACAGCTATGTGCCGCAAAGCTGACGTTTCCTCTTAGGTTGTAACTGATGATAGCAGATGACCAGAATGACGTCATTGTTTCTGACAATTATTGTAGCTGTGTTTTGCACTCGCTAATGTATGTGAGCCATGATTGCTATAGTCGCAAAGCTCAGCCCCCTCATGAGGGGGCTGAGCTTTGCACCCACGAAGGGTGCACCCACGAAGCGAACTCGGTCGATGACTGCTGTAATACACTCCCTCAACCTAGGCGTCTTGGAATGTTTTGGCTGTGCGCCCTTCCCTGTTCCGGCTTCTCCGAACAAATTCGTGAGAATTCATCACTTCGCGAAAATCATTATCACGTGCTTCTTGGAAGATTCAAAGCGGCAAGGGGCTCTTTGCAGGAAGGGCTTCGAATGGAAAAATACCATCACTCGCTTCTTGGTAGCATCAAAGTGGATGTAGCATCTTTACAGGAAGGGCTTCGATTGTTCCATTTGACCTGACCGCCCGCCTCTTTTAATTAAAAAATTAGTTTAATTTATTCAATCACGGCTTTAACTGATGGCTTCAATCATTTCAAGGCGTCCAGCACCACAGAAAAATAATATACGACGGCAACGAGCAGATATTCATTCCCCTTGTTTTTAAAAATTGTTGGACACATTTCTTATAATACCCTGTCCTTTTATACTTTGCTACGCAAGTGCTTGGACAGCCTTGTTCAAATATTTCTGTTAATACGGCTTTATTTTCGTCGTTTCACAATTTCTTGATTTTTGACTCGGTTTCATATTGCCGTGTCGGAGTGCATGGTTGTCTATAAACTAGGTGTTTACAATGGGTCCTCAATTTTAAATTTGTCTGCGACACTTCATATGTTGGTTTCCAGCCTAAGGAGTATACAGTTGCAAAGTGTATGTTCGGTTTGTTCGTGATACTGCTTCGTCTTTGTTAGCTCTCCCATTCATTCGGCTCCGAAAGTTTAAAACAAACGAAACGTTTTAATCATGCGCTTTCTCAAATGAGGTCGCATGGCTTCTGAACTATTTATTAATGGTTGATTCTCAATCTCCCTATTTGTTTCATAACGCCGATTTTCCGGCTGCGAGTTAGCGGAGTTCAGTGTAATTTTCCTATATATGGCACGGACAACACTTGATCGGTGTCTCGAGGGCGTGCCCAAGTCATGCCCATTATACATATGTAAGCGTTATATATGGTAAAGAACATCGTATCGCTCCAAGTGTCCAGACACAAAGCTCACTGGCGCGACTCGAAACGACGACTGGTGCACTGAGCCGAAGTTCACTCGTGGAGAGGTTATCGCTTTTGTGGTCCATTAGTGCCACTGTGACGCTTAAGCTCTTTTCGCGGCCACTCTATTACACCGGTGGCGTGGCCTTGTTTGCACTCGCTTTGCCCGTTGTCTGCATGGTGTTTTTTTTTTTTGTTTGTTTGCCGGTCTCCGTACGCTGGTGTTCTCCGCGTGTATTGGACTATCGATTTATCGAACTGCAGCGCGATTATTCTTGTCGTCCGTAATGGTGTCAGTGGTCGTTCGGACGGCGGTTCGGATCCATGTGACGCACGCGACGTGGCTGTGTCTCGCTCGAAGTGGCTCGCACAAAAGCACCGTGGGACCTTGAATGGAAGTAGACAGCGTGACGCGCATGACAAAGTGTACGCACATTTTCGGCCGGCGCCAGCCTGATCGGCTCGCTCGTATGCCGGGGCCGCGGTTTGGTGTATGTCTGTTCGGCAACCGCCGAAGGTCAGGCGTTCTGCTCTAAAGCGCCACGGAAACGGTATACTGCCGCCGCCCTATGCTGTCATACCGATGTGACGTCGCAGCACCCACGCTGCGCGTCGCTCGATGAATGTCCGAGATTCGTTGGACTGCCAACGTGCCCTTGACAAACGGTATGCGTTATTTTTTCTCCATACGTGGTCACGTATGGTCGAGACGCTCACTATGTTTAGCTAACTAGCCATTATTAAGAAAAGCTAAGTCTGTACGATTTGAATGATGTCATTCATTGGCTATAATGCTATATATCCACGTTGTGCAGTGTCAATTAACGTATTCATTGATATGTGGGGTTTAACGTCCCAAAACTGTCAATTAACGTACAAATTATTAAATTATCGTTAAATAGGTGGCTTCACTATTTAGTATATTTTGATGGACTTGAAGAAAACCTCTTTTTTTCTTGTGCTCCTCAAGGTTTCCCTGTTATGCGCCATACTGCTTACCGCATACTGGATTATAGATTAAGCGTTCAGAAACAACCGTCCCGGTCATTTGTCTAGCAGGCAGCGTGCTTTCGATGCATTGTGCTATTCTTGTCAGCGGTATCGTACAACAGTGAAGTCTTGGCTAAACGCTTGTAAACGTATGCTGAGTGTCTGAGTTGTTTTGGCTTATGGCATGAAGTGACGTCTTGCGCGCGAAACTGAGTTTCTGCAGTTTTGTGTTATCGAACACACATAATGACACCAAGTGTTGTGCATATGTGATGGTCACTTCTCTATTCATTTTAACGTCGTTGGAGAAAACATCAACAATGCTGGGTGACTGTCTTGAAAATCTTCGTTTCAGTGACTCAAGCTTTTGAATTAACAAGACACATCGGTGACTGAAACTCATCCTGCTTATTATATGCCTATGGGATTTTGGCAGTGTGCTTCCTTTTTTGATGAACGCGTGAATTTTTTAATCAGTTCTTTGGTATCGGGTCGAGTGTTATTAGGATAGCCGAGTAATCGATCGGTGGCCGATTCGTGCATACTACACCCCGAACAGTATCTTAAGCTGGTTGTCGTAATCCATAGAAGAGAGCTCACAAGCGCGATTTCTTAAAAGCGTACTGACACCAAGTTTCGAGGACGGCCCTGAGCAAGTCCTCAGGAAATGCGGATGACGTATACATTATTATGAAATGAGGGTCACTTTTCCTATTGCACCCGTATACTGACATCGACACTATAGCCTGACGGCAGGCTACAGTAGCTATTCTGGTAGCTTCTCGCACCAGTTGTGGTCGCCAGGCACGGAAACATACAAAATGGCCGCTTACGTGCGTCGCCAAACGAACCACGGAGTGGAGCGGGTGCGCGCCAACCTTACGATATTTCGCTTGAGCACATAAGAAGCTCGTGACGTCAGGGAATGGTATGAGGCAAAACTAGCTTTTATAAAGATGTAATTTATGAGGGCACACTCACGCTTTTACCAGTACATTAATTCTTTCTTTTGGGTTTTGAGGATTTGACCTTTTACTTGAAAATGAAAACTTTTTGCGTCGTCGTCGTCATCATCATCGCCATCATCATCATCATCAGCCTGACTACGTCCACTGCAGAACACAGGCATCCCCTATGTCCCGCCAGTCAACTCGGTTCTGTGCTTGCTGCTGCCAATTTATACCCGCAAACTTCTTAATCTCATCTGCCCACCTAACCTTCTGTCTCCCCCTAACCCGCTTGCCTTCTCTGGGAATCCAGTTAGTTATTATTAATGACCAGCGGTTATCCTGTCTACGCGCTACATGCCCGGCCCATGTCCATTTCCTCTTCTTGATTTCAACTATCTTGCGTCAGTACTACTTTAAAGTTACTGTGTAACCTAAATGATGACGACTTCATTCAGATTGACTGTGGTTTTTATTTTTTATTTTTGTGTGGCTGTCGAGGCGAGTATTCGCACATCGAGCTCGCGTCCTTCGCAGCACGTGGCTGCGGCCGCGACTCGTGGATTGTTGCGCGTTGTGTTCTACACGTTCTGTGCTGTCAAGGACGTTCGGGAAGTTTTGTCTAATACAGCTCAGCGATGCCACGTGGCCGGATGCCTGCAGACTGCGCCACCGTGTTCGTAAATTGCAGCAGAGTTCGTGCCGGATCGATTGGGACGCTCCTTCGGCGCAATACAAGTTCGCCGTAATGTTCCTATATAACACGCTATATTGGCGCTCGCGAATTCCGAGAATTTCCGCGCGTTGCCTTTCCCCGGAGGCCGTTTGGGTCGAGCCTGCAGTCTGCCGCAATGCAGGCACGTGCACTTCTTGGAACAATATCTCACGAACATTTTTTTTTTTCTTCTGTGCTCCCTTTAGCTCGTTTGTTGTTTCATTGTGTTAGCGAAAACACTGCTCTGATGATAGCGTTGCTGCTGTGTTTTTTTTTTTCGAATGCTTTACGCAACACGGCGTTTCTCCACGTGTGCGCCGCCTGAAGCTGTGGTAGCACTTCCGGCAGAAACGCATTCTTAATCAGCGGAGCAACCGTTACTTTTACGCACTCTTAGTCACGTGGGGGCGTCGAGAGACGCCCCAGAGTCATTTCCCGTTCTTTTTTGCCTGAGAGTGATGAATCGATCGCGAACGTCGTTCAACGCACTGACTGTCCAAGAACGGACGGTTTGAATTATGCAGTGAGAGTTCGATAGCCTCCCCAAACCAAGCGTCAACGGTGAGGCATTTTTTTTGCAGGGTGGGGGGTGGCGGGTGGGGAACAGACTTTGTACACACACACACACACACACACACACACACACACACACACACACACACACACACACACACACACACACACACACACACACACACACACACATATATATATATATATATATATATATATATATATATATATATATATATATATATATATATATATAGTTGCAGCAACAAATTAACGCGAAAAAGTAGAGTACGACGCACGTTGGCTTTGCACGCTATACTGTCTGACGTTTCGGCTTACATTTGAGGGCACTAAAACAGCCGTGCCTTAGGCGGTATAATCACGTGGTATTTATTTTTAAATTCGAGCACCTTAAACAAAAGCTGGGGGAAAAATTGGCAGCGCAGTTATTTTGGCGCAGATTGAAAATTTTATTATCCCAGCTTAAGCGCTACAAGTTTCGTATAGAAACTTTTTCTCTGAGTCGTTTATTTAAAAAGTTCACAAAGCAATTTTTGTTAATTGTTAAGCTTGGCGGATCGGGAAAAAAAATATCGTGACGTGCTTGATATGCGCTCAGAGCAATACTGCGCTCATAATTGTAGACGCGTAGCGCTTATGTATGTATTTTTTGTGGTTTTTAGCTGAAACGCCCTGTATAGTACGAGGGGCAGCTTTATCTTGTGAAGTAAATGGAGGCCTCATAAAAGCGGTGCTGTTCTTTGGTAAGGAATCATGTCGAGCTGCGACGCACGCGCGTGGCAGGCTCATCTGTTGGTGCTCATTGTTTGCGCTCCTCTGTTCGTTAATGAACCCCATGGTAGTCTAAATTTCCGGAGCCCTCCACTACGGCGTTTCTCATAATCATATGGTAGTTTTGGGACATTGAACCCCACATATCAATCAATCAATCAATCAATCAATCAATCAATGCGCTCCTCTGTTGTGTTTCTTCTTGTCCTATTTTTTTTTTTAACGTTTCACTTCAAGTACGTATACGACTAGCGAACCGGAGCGCACGTATACACGAAGCGCTATCACTGTTTTCAACGTGTGTTGCGAGTACGACTTTGTGCGCGCGCTGCAGATGAAAAAAAAAATGTGATTTAAAAAAAAATGTTTCATAGCGTTTTCCTAATTGTCACTCCATGAATAGACACCCTGATTGGTAAGCTTTCCGCTGAGCAAAAAAAAAAAAAAGCAGGTACCATAGCAATTGGTTGTCAGCGCTCTTTATTGTTTACGTGTCAAGAGCAAAATGTTTGTCTAATACCTGTTTTTCCTCCGGATATGTAGAGTAGAAAGCAAGATCATCATCACTTCTATACGCTATGTACTTGTACTCATGTTACGACATGCTGACACCTCGCTGTACTTTACTGCTTATAAGGTGTTTGAAGGTCTTCTTGACGACGCAGGAGCTCATGTCTAACAGCCGCCTTTTCTTTTATGAGCAGACACCGCTCAGCTAGTGGCTCGCATTAGCACTAGCCACGTTCAGCCTCTTGCTTCCTAAAAAAAAAAAAAAAATGAGTGTGCGCATTCTGGCGGCGCCAGGCTTTCTTCAGCGTCTATAGCTTCATGCAATTTTTCGCTCCCTAGTATAGAACGCATAGAGAGGAGGGGTGCAGCGATGTGTATACGCAACGGCATTGTCGTGCCAGAGTTTGTTACAGAGCTACTCAGACGCTAAAAAAATAGTGTACTACCTGAATGCATCTGAGCCCTACGCCTTTCGATTTTATGAACAGTGTGCTCTTCGTAATTCTCTAGCGCTATCCACCGGGCCTGTGAAATGAGCAGGAAGCTAGGGTGCGTCAGAGTATACACTATTGTGATTGCGCCGACCTACACTATACCACTGCGCTCCATTCAGACCGCTGGCGTCAATGCCCGCAGGTGCGCATACGGTTTTTTAGTTTTATTTTTCGTAAAAAGGACCACGCGACAGGTTACGATTGTGTGTCACGAGCAATAGGAAAGTTTCGAAGGCGCTGAGTACGTAATATTCACATAACTCCCAAAACCTATATTGAGCAGGTGGGTTGATTATTAGCTGAAAACTAAATAACTAGGAGTACAAGATACCAGACGCTCATTTCAGCCTGTTTCTGCTTGCGAAGCACTCACACACACACACGCACGCTCTCACGTGGACGCATGAGTGTGTGTGTACTTGGATGAGGTCTTGACATTCCTTGACGACAGACGTGACATGTACTTGCATGCTGGTGTGAACATGCGTGCCAAGGTGGTCAGCTTTTTCACTGTGTCAGCGTCTTCTTGCAGCGGCTCTGTAGCTATTTCTGTCCTGGAGGTGTTTTTTTTTTTTTTTACGCAGAGTTCACTCACAATAATAATTGTATGACCTGGCCTGCATATATTTTCGAGGTCATAACACATTCAATAAAAGCTCGGTTTTTTTTTTCCTATTTCAAGAGACCGGGAATTATGTCCGAAATGAACTGAATGCCGAATTATCGAAAGTGCCAAGAATACAATAAACAAGTGTTTATTACATCAACGCATTTTGACTAGATAAGTGTGTATGTCCGATGTTATCCAGTGCTATATGGCATAAGAACAGTGCAAAAGCCCCAATTCACGTCATTTGCGCCATCCTTCATTACCTACCACCACGAGCACGTGACGATGATTTTTTTTGCCGGCAGTTCATCTTTCGTGCATCACAATGTAGCGAGCGAGCTTTTACATGCTAAAATGCGTACCGTGGTAGAAGTTCATGTTCAGCAGCTTCCACCACGTTTGAGTTTTGTGACAGTGCTTGCGCGTGTTTCAAGTCAAAGTGAAGCTACTGAGTACCGCATGGACGAAACCGTGGTCGCTATAAAGACACGATCATAGCGTCCACGCAGTCTCGGTTTTTCGCGAACGCCGTTTTTCGCTCCTTTGCGTTGTATACCGTATACGTTTGCGGCGCTTCGTGCTTGGCTCACTTCGAGGATTGTCCGAAATAACCGGGTTGCGGCCCATTACGACCGAATTCACGATAGTTTGATACCACTAAGCTATACGTATGCTTGGTTTGGTCAAAGAACCCGTCCGAACAATCAGGTTTTCTGAATAAACGGTGGTCGAATTAACGAGCGTTTGCTCTACAGTTGCGCGTTAAGCTTTTTCTAGCGTTTTCCAATGATTTTTCTCTCTCTGAGGACCTTATTGTTATCGTGAAAATTTGAGTTTTCGGCATTATTATACCTATATACTCACTTACGTCGGCTGATCCGCTTTAAGTACATTTACAAATCTGTCTAACATCTGAAACTGACTCCATTCAGCGAGACGCACGCACATCTCTTGGATCGACTTTGTTAATGATAAACCTTATGATAAAGAGGAGAACGTATACGTACGCATCCTAATTTATTAATTTAACGTTATAGACACGTTTTGCTATATCATCAGCTGTGGTTTACACAGAGAGACTATTCTAGATCCAGCTATTGTCTATAGTTTCTCTCTGTATAATTAACAAACTTAGCGCATCTCATTAGTTTGCTGTAGACGTCTCTCACTAAATGCTGTCGGCTGAATTATTGTCATATTTGACTGATCTGCAACCGAGATGCTTCAATTACGCTTTATAGATCAAACAGCCAACTATTGAGTGCTGCCGATTTCTCGCGTATCTGCAAAGTACGATTTCACGATCCCGACAGTACCACTCTTACCGTGACACGACGTTTAGTAAGCCAGTAAGCACGTGAAAAGATGGATGGATGGGAGGCTATGAGCGTCCCCTTTGTGACGGGGCGGTGACATGTAGGCCACCAAGCTCGGAAAAAAAATGAAAAGGAAACTTTCTTTTTATGTTGGCCTGCCTTATCTACGTCGATTAAATGGATCTTATTATTACAAAAAATCATTTGTTTCATCTGTGCCTCTTGAGGCAGAGTGACTTCATTTTTTTCACTATTTCTGTCTTTTATTTCTACTTTTTTGCCACCAATACTCTAACCGTCTCCTACTTGCTTTTATCGCGGACGTGTTCAGCTTTCCATATTTATCCCTCAAACCAAAATATCCCTAAAATCTGAAGAAAATGCGCTTGGAGACGCCACCTTGAGGTTCCCGCAACAAACACCGTGACGTAGATTTTAAAGACGTCTACTGTGCTCTATGTAGCTTCTGATCGATAAAAATGTAGTACATTGTCAACTGTGGGTACTATAAACCTAGCATACGAAGTTTCGGCCAATTTCATTGAGTCAGTGTCACGAAAATGCCAAAAATACAATTTTAAATTTCTGACGTCACGTGTGGACATTTCGGCGCGAAATTTAAAAATGAAACTTCAACCTGGATTTTTTCCGCCAATATGGAACTTAGAATAGTGAAACATGTGATGTTAGAGCTCTCAGAGTGCAATTTGTCAATCAAAACGAAGTCATTGTTTCTCTTTAGTGTCCCTTTAACATCACCGAGACTTGCTATTTTTTTTTCTACCATGTGGAGGAGCACTTGCGTCTCGGCTTGAGACGTTTAGGTACAGGACGGAAATTGAGGCACGGTATTCTGTCTTCTGTGTTCCCCTTTCCTTTCTGCATGGGCACGTCTTTCGGCAGCTCTTTGGCGCAATATGGTAGGGCCTTTATGTTTTTCCTTTTTCAAGCTCTGCCTGCAAACGTTGGTACTTTCTACGTCTTTGCGGAGTCTTTCTTTCCTGCTACCGTCGAGCCCGAGCTTTATCGACCCTCGAATGAAAGCAGCCCGACGAAGCAGGGTCCCGGTGTTGTCGTAAGCAAACGTGAGGCCGACGGACGAACAGGTTCTGCAGGTCCCACACTCGGTGGCGGAAGCATTTTTCCTGTGTGGCACGTGCGCACCTTGCAGTTCTGCATTTACAGCGACATCTTACTGTGACGATAACTAAAGCGCTTCACAAATAAAACGAATCCCTTGGAACGAACGAAGGTCTTTGCCGGCCGTCGGTGAGCGTGATCTTTCGTTTTTCCTCTTTTTTTTGTCACCATTGTGGGCTATCAATAACTATATAAATCTCTGCGCAGTTAATTTGTTGCCTTGTGAATCAATTAAGCAATATCGACATGTAGGAAATGATTTTTCGTATAGCTCGTTATAAGTTTATTTCACTTACCGACTCACACCTTTAAACCGAAATCGATTGCGCGCGCGCGCGTTTGTGCGTGTGTGTGTGTGCGTGTGTGTGCGTGTGTGTGTGTGTTGTGCGTGCGTGTGTGTGCGTGTGTGTGTGTGTTGTGCGTGCGTGTGTGTGTGTGTGCGTTGTGCGTGTGTGTGTGTGCGTGCGTGCGTGTGCGTGCGTGCGTGCGCGTGCGTGTGTGTGTGTGCGTGTGTGTGTCTGTGTGTGTGTGCGTGTGTGCGTGTGTGTGTGTGTGTGTGTGTGCGTGTGTGTGTGTGTGTGTGTGTGTGTGTGTGTGTGTGTGTGTGTGTGTGTGTGTGTGTGTGTGTGTGTGTGTGTGTGTGTGTGTGTGTGCGTGCTTGAATGGTGTACTGTAGAGCTTCTCTGTGAAGGCTGTCTGAGAAATATTGTGAAGGAGACTGGGAGAGTTCAAGGAGTGAAGGAGAATAAGCTTGTTTGTCTGGTATGTAGCGGTGCACCCTCCCTCTCCCTTGCCCCTGTTTTGCGACATTGCGGTAGAGGAAGCGAAAGCCACACCGCGACTTTGCGCATTCCGGTAGCGGTGAAAAAGACACCAAAAGAAAAAAACAAAACAAAGATGCGCTGTCGGCCCCTTTTGACGGTTCTCGTTGAACTGTGCATGTCGTATGCGTTTACGTAAGGACGCTCGGCGGACTGCAGGCACGACGCTTGTATGTCGTGTTCTGTGCCGCGACAGCAATACACGCTGTACATCTTCCTCGGCTGCTATGATGCTCACCTCTTGAATAATGAACTTAGCCTGTGTCGCTATGCAGACATAAAGCGACACCTGGACCTTTTGCTTTCGTGTCATGACTGACATATAGGCTCCAAATAACCGATTACGCTGTGATGTTTTCTTAGGTAAGGTGGATAGATCTTTATGCTGGATTACCTTCAAAGGCATACGACACTGTGGTGCGAGAATGTACAGACAACGTTCAATTAGCTGAAAAAGTTTTATGCGTTGTTTTAAACTACTTCTTTTGTCAAAGTACGTATGTTCCGCTCACGCAAAAGACCCTTTTCGTAATCTGCAAGTGCACTTCCCTGCGCTGCATATGTGCCCAACTAATGGCGACACCTGTCGGGCTTCAAAGGGTGACGTGATCATAGTTGCACGTGTCGGAGCCTGTCTGTCATGGCAAAAGAGCTCAGTCTACATTTTCCATGCCATAGTGCAACCAAACTGCTTGAACGCGCTGTATGTATGAAGTGACTATAAACGTCAATAGTTAAACAAACTGCACAGCTTGAAGACTAGCCTTGCAATTGTGAAAATGGCCTATTAAACCTGGTCAGCACTCGGGGGATATGCATGAATTCAGTACAACTTCCCATAGCCTGGTGAAACACTAGACATATCCCTTCCGAAAATGCTGGCGTTCCGTTAACGCGACGCCGAGAAAGCGTTTTTAAAGGAAGTTACAAGTGGAATTCTTCTAATGTTTGGTGATCGTTAATTCTGTTTACTCCTAAAAAATAGGCGCTCATGCATGCCACGTGCTTGTATCTCAGGAATGCATGCGTTTTATTCATTCATTCATTCATCATTACTTGTGTACGTCAAATCCTAGGCGTGAACTTGTATCTTTATAGAGTGGGCGTGGCAGCAAGTCTATCTGTCCGCTATAGGCCACACCGCCGTCTGTCAAGGTCCGTTCCCCGGCGTGCGCGCGCATGCTCACATAGTAGATTCCTGCAGGGCTGCAGACACTAAAATGAAATTCAGCAGCTTTGTACAATACCTCGTATATCTGTTCATTACATATAGAAACAGCGGTGTAGGAGTTTCTTCATAGGCATGTCCTCTGATAACAGTCGCATGCGGTAACTGCAAAGTGTGGGAATGAACTGATAACAAAAAAACAAAAAAGGTTTTGCATTCTACAAATGGCTCGCGTGTCTCCTCCTTCTAACCTGGTCGTTTGGAATGCTTAGATAGCGAGTTTTCATTCATTCAAAGTTGTATCTGTGACAGCATGTCCCTTTAGGCAGTGAGTGCGCTTCTTGACTCTTACAATATTGTAAACAGTGTTGCTCCGAGTGGTCTCTGCAACGCCGCACGTCTTACAGAGGATGTTACCTGACTGTTGAGGATATGTGGGGTTTAAAGTTCCAAAACCACCGTATGATTACGATAGACGCCGTAGTGGAGGGCTCCGGAAATTTCGACCACCTGGGGTTCTTTCACGTGCACCCATATGTGAGCACACGGGCCTGACCGTGAATAGTAGGGCGTATACTTGAAATATTGTGGGGGCGAGAACATTTTAGGTCGAGTGTGAACCGTATGATTCGCCATAACGACCGACAGCTGAGGTATCATACTGTCATTCGAAGTTAGATGACATAAATATGTCTACTGTATACTGAGAGGTAATTTGGCCAATATTTCCCGTCAACTTTCCGGAGCAGTATACTGTACGGACCCCCTTTTCACCGACTAGTTCTGCCCCGCTAAACAGATTACGCTTGCGCCGTGTGGCTGTCTTTGCCTCATGACCCGTTGCCCTGGCTCTTCGATTTCCGATCGCTGCATGCGCGTTCCGAGAAGCTTGTGCATTATGCAGCTTGAGGACACTAAATTACGCACTTCATTTAAGATTAAGAAGCTGCATACGCTGCGCGCACTACATCATTGTCAATCTTTGGAACACTAGCTGTTAGCACTGTCTCTCAGACCTTCTTTCTAAAAGTTGGTCAGCCCGAAGTGTTTTTGCTTCGAAAGGAGTAGGCTTTTTTTTTTTCTTCAAACTTTAGCATATTGTCGAACCATCAAGTAACTTGAAGCTGTGGCAAAATGATCTCGCAATATATATATATTGCAACGAGCAAGGTTGCGTAAAAACACAGGTTATTATTCCAGAAACGTTAGCCGCAACAAGCTGGTACAGGCAGGAACCCGGCAAGCACGAGCCACACACGGACGTCAACGTCTTCTTTTACGCTGGCACAGAGCTGGCGCCACTATGCTTCGGTACAATTACTCCCCGCGCAGAAAGGAGCCAACCTGGCGACCTAGGGAAAGGACACGACAAGGGGGTCATAGCACGGTTTGAGGCGTGATACGTGTACTGTTTCACGCCCACGGCAGCGTTGGTCCGAGGGTGGATCAATGGGCTCAACTTCATAGTTGACAGGAGATGTTTGCCACACCACACGGTAGGGGCCATGGTATTTCGACGAAAGCTTCGGGGAAAGACCGGGAGGGGTAGACGGGACCCAGAGCCAAACCAGCATTCCTGGGTTATAGTGTACAGTAGACGCAGAGGAATCGTGGTCAGTTTTCTGGCGCCATTGGTCTTGTGCGGTAAATGAGCGAGCGAGTTGACGACACTCTTCGGCATAAGCAACTGCTTCGGAAACAGGCGTCGCTTCGGAAACATCAGGCCTGTAAGGGAGGATGGTGTCCATGGAGCATGATGGCTCACGTCCGTACAGAATGAAGAAAGGAGAAAAGCCAGTGGTTGTTTGTGGCGCAGAGTTGTACGCGTACGTGACAAAAGGGAGCACTTGGTCCCAATTAGTGTGGTCGTCAGAGGCGTACATGGCAAGCATATCTCCAAGGGTACGGTTAAAGCGTTCTGTCATGCCATTGGTTTGGGGATGGTATGCCGAGGATTTCCTATGGACAGTGCGACATGCCTTGAGTAGCTCGTCGACGGCGTTCGAGAGAAACACGCGTCCACGGTCACTGAGTAATTCACGAGGTGCACCGTGTCGCAAAATGAGATGGTGAAGAAGAAAGGACGCAACGTCTTTCGCAGTGGTAGCAGGCAGCGCAGATGTTTCAGCGTAGCGTGTTAAATGATCCACGGCGACGATAATCCACCGGTTGCCTCGAAGAGAGTTGGGTAGAGGACCATAAATATCAATTCCGACGCGGTCGAATGGTCTCGCTTGGCAGGTTAAGGGTTGCAAAGGGCCAGCAGTGCTGTGAGAAGGCGTCTTGCGCCGTTGACACGTGGTGCATGACCGAACGTACTGGCGAACGTGCCGATACATGCCGCGCCAGTAGTATCTTAGACGAAGGCGAGAGTAAGTCTTAAATACTCCAGCGTGGCCACACTGGGGGTCATCGTGAAAGGCAGCGCAGATGTCCGAACGCAAATGACGAGGGATGACAAGGAGCCACCTACGGCCATCCGTCACGTAATTGCGGCGATACAACAAGCCTTCACGGACAGCAAAGTGTCTTGCTTGACGAGAGAGGGAGCGTGAAGTCGTTTCTGACGAACTGTGAGAGAGGACGTCGAGCAAGGAATTGATCCAGGGATCCTTGCGCTGTTCGGATGGCATGTCAGTGATGCTCAACGATGACGAAGCGCAAATGGCAGTTGATAAGCAGGCAAGGTCAGGAGGCAGTGGAGAACGGGATAGTGCATCGGCGTCTGAATGTCTGCGTTCTGAGCGATAAACAACACGGATGTCGTATTCCTGAAGGCGTAAAGCCCAACGAGCGAGGCGGCCAGTAGGATCTTTCATGGACGCTAACCAGCATAAGGCATGGTGATCTGTGACAACATCAAACTGGCGTCCGTAAAGGTAGGTGCGAAATTTTCCTATAGCCCAAATGATAGCCAAGCACTCCTTTTCCGTGACGGAATAGTTGGACTCTGCCTTCGTTAGTGTACGGCTGGCATAGGCGACAACGTACTCGTCGCAGCCATCCTTGCGTTGAGCGAGAATGGCACCGAGGCCGACACCGCTTGCATCCGTGTGAATTTGAGTGGGTGCATTGGGATCGAAGTGGCGGAGAACTGGCGGAGAGATGAGTAGCCGGCGTAGCGCCGTGAATGCCTCATCGCAGTGGGAATTCCAGCCAGAGAGGTCCGTGCTACGGGAGAGAAGCTGAGTCAGAGGGGCAATTATAGAGGCAAAATTGCGAATGAAACGCCGAAAATAGGAACACAAGCCTATGAAACTACGAAGCTCCTTTAGGGTAGTAGGCTTGGGGTACTCGGCAACGGCACGCAGTTTGGCAGGATCTGGCGATATTCCTTCTTTTGAAACGACGTGGCCGAGAATTGTGAGTTTTCGGGCGCCAAAACGACATTTCTTGAAGTTAAGTTGCAACCCGGCTGCCGTAAGGCACTGGAGAACTTGTTCCAGACGGGAAAGATGAGTTTCGAAATCCGCCGAGAATACAACTATGTCGTCTAAATAGCAAAGACAGATGTGCCATTTAAGTCCCCTGAGGACACTGTCCATCATTCTTTCAAAAGTCGCAGGCGCATTGCAAAGACCGAAGGGCATTACATTAAATTCATATAAGCCGTCAGGGGTAACAAACGCCGTTTTTGGACGGTCTGGTTCAGCCATTGGTACTTGCCAATATCCAGAGCGCAGATCCAGTGAAGAGAAAAACTCCGCACCTTGAAGGCAATCCAAGGCGTCATCAATGCGTGGCAGGGGATAAACATCCTTGCGTGTGATGTTGTTTAGTCGACGATAATCCACGCAAAACCTGGTGGAGCCATCCTTTTTTCGCACGAGGACCACTGGCGAAGCCCAAGGACTGTGTGAGTGCTGAATAACACCGCGTTGCAGCATCTCGTCGACGTGTTGAGTGATGACGTCACGCTCGGCCTGCGAGACGCGGTAGGGGCGCTGACGAAGTGGAGTATGATGACCGGTGTCGATATGGTGAGCGACAACTTACGTGCGTCCCAAGGGAGGTTGTCCGTGGTCGAAGGAGGCGCGGAAACGGTCAAGTAGTTGAATGAGCTGATTGCGCTGGTCTTGCGTAAGGCCGGTGTCTACGCTGCGCAACAGAACGTCTTCGTCAGGTAGTGAGGCCGCGGTGCCAGCTGTGACAGCATCCACGGACATCGGTGTCGTATCAGAACGGGCATCGAAAGGAAAGATGTCATCATAAGTGTCAAGACTCCCAATACATTCGCCATGCAATAAGGTAGCGGGACAAGGGAACGGATTGCACACGTACACGGCACTGGAGCCATCGGCAAGTGTTATGACGGCAAACGGGACGACAAGGTTCCGGCGACGAGCGCATTCTTGTGACGGCATAAATAGGGCAGTTGAATCGGAAACGGAGTTGCACAAAAGAGATACCGCAGTGACCGAAAAAGCAGAAATGACGACGTCAGCGGCGACGATCACCTTTTTGGGTGAGCGAGGGAGATCTATGAATGTCGTGCTGAATGGAAACAAAACGAGTTGAGCACGAGCGCAGTCAACAACCGCATGATTAGCGGAAAGAAAGTTCCATCCCAGGATGATTTCATGAGACGCATGCGGAAGGACGACAAATTCAACGATGTAAAGCACTCCTTGAATCACAACACGAGCAGTGCATGTGGCAGAAGGTTGGACGTGTTGCGAACTCGCCGTGCGTAAAGAAATTTCAACCAGTGGAGTCGTCACTTTGTTCAGTTTGCGGCATAACACTTCACTGATTATACAAATAGCGGCACCTGTGTCGACAAGAGCAGTTGTGGCGAAACCGTCCACAAACACGGCAATCTCGTTAGGGGGCGATAGATGAGGCCTTGGAAATTTCGTCGGTGGCGCAGCTCTTGCCTCAGGAACTGCGACTGTTAGTTTTCCTCCTGGGCGTGGTTGGAACGGCGAAGCATGGGGGAAGGAGACCGAAGACGGGGTGAAGGAGATCGACGTCGGCTGATGTCTGGTCGACGTGAGCGGGGGTCATGTGAATCAGGTGTCACATGCGATTCTGATGGCCGAGGTATGTTGCCGGAATGCTGCACATCATTAAAATAGAATCCACGGCGACGACAGTAGCGCGCGACATGTCCTGGAATACCACAGTTGTAGCAGACGGGCCGGTTATCCGGAGTACGCCAAGAGTTGACAGGTGCTCGAGGTGGTGGAATGGGCCGATTTACCGGATAAACTGAAACTGGTGACCTGTAGTAGTTGGTGGCTGGACTGTATGAAGGGAGCGGCGGTTGGGCAGAAGGTCGGCGGACGGCTTCTGCATAAGTCAGCGGTGCAGCCACTGATATTGGGGATGTGGGCGAAGGGAGACCCTCGGCAACTTGCGTCTGAATAGCACGGCGAAGTGAGTGGTCCAGTGTTGTGGGGGTCTCGTTGATGGTGGCGACAAGAGAGAGCTGTCGAGCAACTTCCTCCCGGATGTACTGTTGAATTTGAGGCATTAACACGCTGTAGTCGGAGCCACTGCTTTTGCACTCCAAGGCCGAAATATCAGCTGTCTGCGTATTAGCGCGACGTGTAGAAACTCGTTGCTTGCGCAGCTCATCGAAACTTTGGCATAACTGAATCAAGGCCGTGACGGTCTGTGGGTCTTTGGCCACAAGCATATGAAAAGCGTCGTCATCAATGCCTTTCATTATGTTCTTTATTCTGTCAGCCTCCGTCATCCTGGCATCAACTCGCCTACAGAGGCTGATCACATCCTCAATGTAGCTCGTGAAGCTCTCACCATTTCGCTGAAATCGTCCCCGCAGTCCCAGTTCAGCGCGAAGCTTACGCATGGCTGGACGACCGAAAAACGAGGTGACGGCCTCTTTGAAAACCGACCAGGTGGGGATGTCGGCTTGGTGGTTGGTGAACCATAGGTTGGCCAAATCCGTCAAGTAGAAGATGACGTGAATCAGCTTCGCTGGGTCATCCCACTTGTTAATCGCGCTGGCATGCTCGTACTCTGCCAGCCAGTCCTCGACATCTTGATCTTCAGTGCCGTTGTATACTGGTGGGTCACGCAGACGAAGTACACCAGAACACATGACGGGTGGCAGCGTGGAAGAGCCTTGCGGGGGATCGACGCGCTCGGTCATCGTGGACTGAGATGGTAGCTTACGGCTGCGGAGCTCCAGGACGTTACCCAGCACGTTTCCACCAAATGCAACGAGCAAGGTTGCGTAAAAACACAGGTTATTATTCCAGAAACGTTAGCCGCAACAAGCTGGTACAGGCAGGAACCCGGCAAGCACGAGCCACACACGGACGTCAACGTCTTCTTTCACGCTGGCACAGAGCTGGCGCCACTATGCTTCGGTACTATATATATATATATATATATATATATATATATATATATATATATATATATATATATATATATATATATATATAATCTCAAATCCTGTGAAAGTTGCATTTTGCATTTTGGGAAAATACAGCAGTCAGGTATACCGTTAAGTTTAACATTATAACGTTACCGCAAAATCTATTTCTTCCTTACGAACGCGCGGGTGCAGAGCGCATGCACTTTTGTCGTTTCCTTGCTCTAGAATTTTCTTTCACACATGGTCTGGCTCGTTTGCTGTCTGGCGAGTGGTGGTGGTTAAATTGTTATTTTGTCTGGCGACAGTCACGCCGTCGTTCCAATGTCCCTGGGAAACCGGGGCGGCTCTGCAGCTCAGCCAAACGCACACACCGTTGCGGTAACGTGAGAGCCCTGGCTAGGTCGACGCTGGCGCGAGATAGTCCATTACTCTTTCGTTTGCTATGCGGCTGTGATATATATATATATATATATATATATATATATATATATATATATATATATATATATATATATATATATATATATATATATATATATATATATATATAATAAAATCATAGCAATGACAAGAGGACACGCCTGCTGGCATCATGTGCTGCACTTGTAAACTTGGGACCGCGCTGAAATTACTCTGCAATATGGGAGGTCACTAGAGTAACAATATTTCGATGAATTAAATTTTCTCGAATGTGAACGTTGCGGTGTTATATAGCGGAAGTAGCAGCATTCCAGATCCGTGTGTACAGGTCGCTCATTGACATTTCATTGCACGCAGCATCGGTGGCTATGTGCACGAGGTGGAGGCGGACCAGAATATTGCGCACGTGGCGGGAGTGTACACCAGAGGAGGACTGCACCGCACGCTTAGTATGTTTGCGCGTGTATTAGTGCCGCGTGTATGTATACGCATTTGCGAAATTTACAATTTTCAGGATGGGGAAGGTTCGAACCTATATATAACCCTACCACGCCTTCTGGCTGTGGCACGATGTAGCGAGTTTGATCTTCGATTGATTGATTGATTGGTTGATTGATTGATTGATTGATTGATTGATTGATTGATACGTGGGGTTGAACGTCCCAAAACGAACATATGATTTGAGAGACGCCGTAGCGGAGGGCTCCGGAAATTTTTACCACCTGGGGTTCTTCAACGTGCGCCCAAATCTGAGCACACGGGCCTACAGCATTCCCGTCTCCATCGGAAATGCAGCCGCCGTAGCCGGCATAGTTTGATCTTTGATTTTAGATCATGTCTTTTCACGTGTTCAACCTAATCATGAATCGAACTGACCAACCCGGCTCCCCATTCCGGAGAATGTTTGTGAAAACCTTTTGAACGTGTCCCTGGTTGCCCCTTTAGCGCTGAGGCTCAGCTGATAATTAGAATATCTTACAGTCAGCTCGTGCCCGGTGATTCGACTGCTCGAAAATGGTCACGAAAAAATGACGTTGCTCCCCAACTGCGGGAATATGCGTACCGTATACTGTCTTGTTTGAAGGACTAGGTGGAGGAGGACCAAGGGCGTTCCTTCGCTCAGTCGCTGGAAAGAGCGAGTTTGCGCTTAGATTGCCCTTCGTCGTTCTGTCTACAAAGAAGAGATGCGGTGGCAGTGCTGGGACTGCATTTCTTGAAGTACAGTCGGTCTTCTCGAGTGCTGGCAAGGATCTGCCGTTCTCTGTGCTGAAATCAGCGTGTTGACGTACAGCTGAAGTCGGGAGCGCTAACACAATTCGCAGCCCGCGCGAGCGCCTGTACCGAGACAGGCATCTGAAGTTTTTCCAGTGCAGAGTATACTTTACGGGTGGGTTTGTACGCCGCCATATTTTTCTGTTCACTTTTGTATTTTGCAGCTTTAACAAATAAACGAACAGCGTTACGGTATATAGACGCATATGCATCAAAACGGTTGGGCTGGTGCAAATGATGTTTGATGGCCATATGAATTCACGTCGCTATATACAAAAACAAGAAAACGTCTACTTAACAGTCCAAGATGGCGACACCCGCATGCCTGAAGTAAAATAGTCTATACGGCTGCGTGCACAGTCCCTTTCTCTCTCTCTCGCTCTCTCTGTACCCATGGTGCACCACTGTAGCTCTTTGTGAAGTCACATGGTACCATGCATGGTAGCGGCGGCTGCGTTCGGTTGGGAGTGTGATGCAAAAACGCTCGATCGTGTACATTCCCCACTGCTTCGTGTGTATACGTTAATGAGAGATAATGATCGTGGCATGTAAAACCCCAGTTTATCTTTCTGTGTCGCTGTCTCTCTGTGGGTCTGTGCGCCACGTGTTAAACATATTTTGTACCTTTCAACGTAGATGTACTATGTATATGCATGAACATTTCGTTGTAAAAACCATTGAAAACGATAAGTAGATTCACATATATTACCAGTGGATTTGTGTTTGCACCAAATTCTTGTAATACGAAATGCCGACAATTAGAGGAAAGGCCTAAGTATAGCGCCAACTGACCTCAAGTGTATAGGTCATATAAATTATTCCTTCGCAACACACACACACACACACACACACACATACATATATATATATATATATATATATATATATATATATATATATATATATATATATATATATATATATATTTATATATATATATATATATAGCCCTATCTTGCGCAACGGCGCCTTATTTTTTTCCCTTCTTCAAACACCACGAAAACACGGTATATAGTCTACCGCCTGGCGGGACAAAATTGCAGTGGAAGTTTCCATCACGACCTCGTTGCCTTCGCTCTCAAGGCTTCTGCGAGCCAGATACCTACCGTTGTTATGTCATACTTGCTAAATGCAGTATATCGGTATACCTTATCGAGAACAAAAGAAGTCCCGCGCGACACCACGAATACAACTGGATGGCATTTAGCGCTTGCGTTACATCTGTCATGTTGTTTAGGCTGGTCTCCCTCCTTACCACTTGACTGGATTGTGCACTCGAACCGTTCGGCGCGCCAATCCTGGAATAGAGGCAAAAGTACGTAGTCGTTGATAAGTATCGTGAAAAACAGTGGGCGGTCGCAACCACGGTCCGAACCGTGGTCCGATCCAAACTAAAAAAGTTTGCCTTATTTTTTTAATCACTGTAAAGCGAACTTTCAATCTTCAGTCCTTTTTGATATTCCATGATGTTATAGTATCAGCCGTTGTAAAATTATATATATATATATATATATATATATATATATATATATATATATATATATATATATATATATATATATATATATATATATATATATATAATGTTATGGCGTTTATTAGCCGGCACACAGCGAGCATACACAATGGCGACAGTAACGGCCAAGCACGGACTCTCAGCGCGAGCGGCGTCCTTTTTGGATAGACACACTAGAAAGCACTTGAGGGTTCGACCAAGTTCAGTGTTCGGAGGCTTCTCTACAATTACCCCGGGGTCGAAGAGGGAGCCGCCTGGCGATGTATATATATATATATATATATATATATATAAGGGGAACAAGTGTATACTTAAGGGCTCGTTTTTCGTGTTTACACAATATTCACAATATTAATGAGATCTAACCGACAATGTTGCCAAGGAAGGTATAGGGGAAGTTATTAGACCAATTGTAATGTAAATGAGAAGAAAGAACAAAGTGGGCGAAAAGATAACTTGCCGTGGGCAGGTCCAATATATATATATATATATATATATATATATATATATATATATATATATATATACATATAAGGGAAAGAAGTGTGTACCTAAGGGCTCGTTTTTCCTTGTTTTGACACAATATTATGAGATCTAGCAGACAATAATGCCAAGGAATGTATAACGGAATGTATTAGAACAATTGGAATGTAAATAAGAAGAAATAAAAAAGGGTGAAAAAATAACCAGTCGTGAGCAGGAATCGAACCTACGACCTTCGAATAACGCGTTTGATGATATATATATATATATATATATATATATATATATATATATAGATTGGACGAGCGGAGAAGAAAAACGATGTTTTATTGTCAGAATGACAATAAAACCATCGTTTTTCTTTACCACTCGTCCACTGCGTTTGAGCATCTCTTTAATACTACCGAATCCAGGAGGACTTTCAAGATATATATAGTCCTACAAAACGTTCTGGAAAAGCTCTTCGGAGGTGAACGTTGGGAGGTACCGTAGAAAAACACTGCACTTTAGAGCGGTACCATGCACTATATGGAGACGGCCGCCTATATCCGTCTGAGCAAATAAAAAGTGTAGGCGTAGCCAAACGCAACTCTACGTCGCGCCAAAGCTTGCTAAATGAATGCGAGACACAGGCACCTGCATGGCGCTCGTGCCAAGCATATATGAAAGCGACTTCGGCACCTGGAAAACGTTCGTGCGATCATGCCTAACATACATGAGACGGAATAGGTGAGACATGGTAGTAGGTTCTGACACGTCATTGTGTCGTGTTGGAACAGACAGTTATGTTCGATCCCACCGTCGTTCACGCATTTCTTCATAGTATTAGAGGCGGGCTTCATTCACCTTAATTGGAATTATCTATAACAGAAAACTTGACGTGCTTTGAGTGCACGAAATCGTGAGTTTGCGAGATAAACGAGGTATATGTAGCAGCGTCACTTCGATAACGAATACCGTGTAAGAATGAGCGAAACTCTCTATATATTAGATAGCGGCACCACCAAGCTGAGGCCTAGTTTTTTTGTTTTTTTTTTTGTCTGCTCTGGAATAAGGCCGTTGCGTCGAGGACGCCTTAAATTAGTCGTGCTTATCGCACCGAGCTGTTTATGAGGCTTGCTACGAGTTTGCCGTGTGGAGAGACGTCTATTAAAGTTATCTGCAGTACATGCATCACTTCGCTCGTCATTGCTCGAGAAAGAGAACACCAATAGCTCCTGTCGCCACCTTAATTTCCAGGCATTCTCTTTGGTTTTTTTTTGTTGTTGTTGTTGGTCAAGTGTCTTTTTTACTTTATTTTATTTCGCAAACGGGATCGTTTGCGCAAGTGCGGGACCACCGCGCTGGTGGATGCTCGGTCGGGGTTGCCAACCTGCGGAAACACAGTATTCATCCTGAAATGGGGAACCCGCCGTGTTCCAGAGGTCTTTCTCTCCTGCGCTTCGGGTGCATGCCGTCCATTGGGAATGGTTACACTTTAAACAAGAGGATGCACCCTCTGGAGGGTATATATGCCTCGCACCAACAATCATCTGCTGGCTTTCTTGCAGTTCCTTTCTCGGAGATCGCCACTTTCCTATCAAAAGTGCTATGCGTCGCATTGACAGCGCTCACACCGTTTTTCAACTGGAAATAGCGGGGGTGCGCCGATAGCGCAGTAAAGTGCACGCTAGACTATTAGTGTTGTGTGACAAAAGGACGCCTCAAATGGGCTTTTTTTTTTAGAGAGTGTATACTTCAGAGCGGGTAGCGTCGACGCTGTAGTGATTTCTGGGTCGTTTTGCTTTGTACACGTTCATGCGTTATGTTTAGGTACGTGAAAGTAGAGCTCTGCCTGGAAACCCGCACGACGTTTGGCCCGGGCAAATCGCGCGCAGAAGCCGGACCGAGTTACTTCCTCGCAGCGCCGCTGTTGTGGCTGAGGCTGGAGTACCCTCGTTCGTCTCCTGTTGAGCCTATATAGCTTTTGCGTCGATGGCTGCAGATGCGGTGGCGCTGGTACAAGGACCACGCGAGCCGGGTAACATCCCATGTGCATTGTGCAGCTTGTGCCGCTTCGCGTGCTCCAGCGGCGTCATTTTACGCTGTCCGTGAACCTTTCCATGCTTCACTGAAAGTGTAGTTATGTTTAACGCCTCGTTTTCAAGTGTGATGGACGTGCTTTGAACAACAGGCAGGGACGCTTAAAGCGCAACGAGACGCTCGTGTGCGTGGTGAGTCGGCTGCAGCGCTTGCTTTTTCGCATGCTATCAACCGCTTGCACGAAGGAGTGCCACATAGTTATCTAGGATATGTGACTATAAACGATTGGCGCTTTGGACGTGTATACATGCACAGCGCGCACGTGGTCAGCATTCGCCGCTTACTCGCAATGCATGTTGATTGATTGATATGTGTGGTTTAACGTCCCGGAGCGAGAGAATAAAATGAGGGAAAGGCAGGGAGGCTAACCAAAAAATGGAGCGTCTGGTTTGCTACCCTGCACTAGGGGAAGGGGGAATGGGGAAGAAAGCGAAGAGGGAAATAGACGATCGCATAAAAAAAAAGGGGGGGGGGGGGCTGGGGTGCTATAGTCTATACAGTAGGCCGCTGCCACGCAAAAAGTTCAGTAAGGCCTACACTGATTTTCTGTAAGCACACAAATTATGTCGCCTTTCAAGCACTGATTGTTCAGACAAAGGTATGTCGTCAAGGCGAGCTAACGCAGCAGCTAGTTGCCAAAACCACCATATGATTATGAGAGACGCCGTAGTGGAGGGCTCCGAAAATTTCGACCACCGGGAGTTCTTTAACGGCACCCAAATCTGAGCACGTGGGCCTACAACATTTCCGCCTCCATCGGAAATGCAGCCGCCGCAGCCGGGATTCGATCCCGCGATCTGCGGGCCAGCAGCCTAGCGCCTTAGCCACTGGACCATCGCGGCGGGGCTCACAATACACGTTTCTGGGCCGCTTACATGTAAGTTAGCGCGTATGTGATGTAGATATACGTGAACTGTGTGTGCTGGTCTCCCATATCAGTTTTTGATTTTTTTACACTTCCTCTTTATATGCATTTGCTCCGTTGTTTTTACAGCTATGGTGAATTAAGAAGCTGATCGCAAGGTCAAATTATATCGGTCGCGAAACTTGGAGCAAAAAGTCGTCGCAATCGTATTGCCACAGACCATCAAATACCGCCTTACGATTAAATCACGACCAGAGGAGGAGCAAGGGGACAAATAACGAAGACCAATTGAATGCAATTTTCTCTATGTTTTATATATGTCGAAGTAAACTAGAAATTTATTTTACGGTTCATCTGACACTTGTCTGATTAGCTGACTTATTTTTCGCTCGATAGCCGTAATTGGAGTGGTGGTTGGGAAGGGGGGGGGGGGGGATCAGAAAATCTGTGGGATGTGGGCTGGTGTTTCGTTCGGTACACCGTCGGGTGAACAAGGCATCGCTCACTTTTGCGTGGTGGTTTCGCACGTATGTTCCGTAGGTTATTTATTTGTTGTCTATTGGCGTGACCGTCACGCTTCAAAGAAGCTGTAGAAGCCTCGCGGAATGGATAAACGGCTCTTGTGGCTGCTGACTACTTTCGCTGGTACACGGCCGGCATGCCCTCGCCTTTCGTGATGAAGCGCTGCACTCCAAGGTTGCCCAAGTGATACGCCGAAGGCAGCCGTTTCGCTCCAGTGGTGTTCCTCGATTGTACGTGGGGCATTTTGGAAGTATACGGGGCTATTTTGCTCTTACGAGTCGTTGTATCCAAATTTTTTCAGGTGTGTATTACAAGTACACTATTCGGCTAATAAGGTAAGCTTGCTTCCGCAGTCATTTTTGTTGATCTTCGCTTTCTCTAACGCCCGCCATTGGCGTGCCATAAAGACGCATCAAAATCTCGTAGTTATCAAAAGCATGTAAAAAGTCAGAAATTGCGAAAAATTTTCTATTTCGCGCAATGTAGTGCTAATGAGCGACGTCGCTACCGCTTCCCGTCGTGACGTCATATTCTGTTTTTTTTTTTTTTTTTTTAGCATCTGCTAGTCCCCGCGATATGTATGTAGATGGCGGTGGCAATGAGCCGCCAACCGCTTGACACGTGGCTTCTGTGGGTTTTTTCGTATATCTTGGGTGATATCTGCGATTATGTCAGTGGCCTTGTGTTCAACACAGAGAACGGAGCTTATATGTTTCAGTGAAAAAAAAAATAATTAGCAGGATATGAAACTGCTTGCTGGCCGAGCTTTTCGAACCGCACAATTTTTTTTTTTTGTCCAATGGCCTCTCCGCGCACACTCTAGGGTATTTGCGTGGTCATGCGTCACTTCGTATCAGTTTTCCTGTGCCTCTATAACAGCACTACTGATAACGGGTATCTTGGTTTCTGGGCTAACGTTCTGTTTACGAATGTGGTTTGCTCCCCATCGCTGCAACTGCTGTACGAAACTCTCTCTTTCCCTCTTGCTTTGCGGATGACTGTAAGCTTAGAGTGGCTCTTATCGCAAGCGCGATGCCAAATTACCTCGTTTGTTGTCAATCGTTGCCCATTTGCGGCTTGTGACTCCTTCACTTATCTGCTGATAGCTTATTTCGATGCTAAAGCTCATCTACCTTTACGACATCTACACGCCATCGTTGGGACCGCACTCTCATGAAGCTTGTTATCTGTTGTGTTTGTCCGCGTCTTTTGATCATAAATACTGTCTAACAAAGAAAAACGAGCCCTTAAATTTGAACTTATTTCCTTCGGAGCATTATGGAACTTAATCTCTAGTACCACCACATTGGTACAGCTACGCGTAATGCGTGTACGTACGTTGTATATACTTACCCGCCGCGGCGATCTGGTGATTATAGTGCTCGACTGCTGACCCGGGGGTCGCGGGATCGAATCTCAGCTGCATTTTAATGAAAGCGAAATGCTACAGGCCTGTTTACTTAGGTTTAGGTGCGCTTTGAAAAACACCACGGGTCACAATTTCCGGAGCCCTTCACTACGACGCTCCTGATAATCACCTCGTGGTGTTGGAATCTTTTACTATGTACGTATGAATGCGTTATGCTTGCGCAGGAGCTTGCACGTGTGGCGCTCCTGTGGTTATGGCATATTTTTTTCTACCGATACATTACGGGAACGTTCGGAAGTATTCAGCTGAAGGTAACAGTTCGGCAGTGTGTAGGGTAACCAATTAGTTCTTGAACATTCTGAAACTTAGTTTTCTGGGCCGGTTTTCTGTCTTCGTTTTCAGACAATGTCAAGTTCGGATTTCTTGTACTCTACCTTCATAAAAATTACCTGTGGCGCCAAGGTAAAATTATTGGCATTCGTTATCATTCGTGCCAAAAAAATTTTTTTCTTTTCGTAGATGTTGTTCAGTTGTGCTCAATTCGATATCAATCTAATCACTCGCTTGAGAGTGGTTGGATAATAGGGCTGTGTTTTGGTTGTTTTAGTATCTTACTACGTCTGATCATCGTTCTGAAACAAATGTAACGTAGTTCCTCCCAAAAGAGCTTTTAATCGTATAGTTAAGTTGCCTTCAGAACGCAAAAGAACTCGCATATACACTGCAGGATGCGCACGTGCTCACAGACCCTCCTTAAGATTGTATATTTATTTTTTGTCCGCGTTTTTACGCTCGACCATGGTTTTAGTTTCGTAATAAACCAACTAACCGGAAAGCTTTCTTCCTTTAGACTGCCTTAGAGCTATAGTTACGCTTAAGGTGTATATGACCTCCTTCCGGAATGGGCGAGCACGTCTATAGCTCTGTTCAAGCATTGTCTACCTATGCAACTCCACACTTCACAGTGAAAAATGAAATTTTAGTCATGCATTAATTGATGAGTGATTCTGAACGTGTAAGGGGCAATGTTGACAGCGACCTCGCGTTGCTACACAGGCGACTAAATCAAAGGCGTTAGAGTCTTCCTACATCAGGTTGTTGCGAACACGGCATATGCATTGCTTGCCTGCGTAGCATTCAGTTAACGTAGCCCTCCGCTACGGCGTCTATCATAATCATATCGTGGTTTCGGAATGTAATACCCCAGATAACCTGATATTATTATTTCTGCTATCACCTCATGACGGCATAATGAAGTCATAGTGATGTCACAATGTAAAGTTCGATGGTGACGTCATCTCATTACATTGTCACTTCTCGGCTGCTGATCCGAAGGTCGCGAGTTCGATCTCGGCCGTGGCGGTCGCATTTCAAAGGAGACGAAGCGGTTGAGGCGCTTGTATATTGTGTCATGTCAGCGCATGTTAAAGAACACCATATCGTGGAAATTCCCGGAGCCCTCCACTACGGCGTCCGTCATAATTATATCTTGGTTTTGGAACCTAAAACCCCAGATATTATTATAATTACGTCGTCATTGGGAGACTCCGCTCCGGAGGGATGTGAGGTGCAGAACGCTTGCGACGTCCGTTTACACGGAGAACTGCAAAACCACGCTATAGGTGCAGACATCTTTCTATGGGGGGTTAATCATGAGTAATCGAATGAGAAGGAGAAAAAAATATGTCATCTTAGATGAGTGCATAAGGGAGCATGCAAGTTTTTTTTTTTCAATCACATGAACGGATGGATGGAAGGGTGTCTCTTTGATAAAGGCCGGTGACCTGCATTTGACCAAGCTCAAGCTTTTAGAGGCGATGCAGCTCTTTGGCTAGCCCGTGTAGCTCTGTCCCTCCGTTCGTCCGTACGAACGCGCGGCAACGTGCTTCCCTCGCCGCAGGTGTTGGAGCGGTGCCAAGTAGGTAACGCTCCAGCTGCGCGTTGACGTCACGCGCGCCTCGCACTGCGTGCTGACCTCACGTTCTCCCTAGCCTGCCGCGCTTGCCGCAGCGCCGGCATCTGCTGCCTCGTCCGTTCGCCCGCAACACTTGCCGCTACCGCCGCTCGCGAATCTTCCAGCGCTCACCACAGCACCCGCGGTAGCGACGTTCAACCCGTAAAGCCGCCCGTGCGTTACACTGCTGCTTCGCATCCCATCAGAGTTTCCTTTGGCAGCGCCTTCTCTATTTTATCAGTGGCAGCCAGATGCGCCCGATCGAGCTGTTCACCGCCTTCTCCTCTAGTCATTTTCTGCTCTCGCCCATCACCCAGCGTTCGCCTGTGTGAAGAGAGCCCTTCATGCAGTGCCTCAAGACTGGAATAATATAATTTTTCGTTTAGTTGTGTGCAGATCTATGGGGTGGTGTCTTGCGGTCCTCGTTATTACAACGTTGGCAGTCACGCTGGCTCTGTAAGTGATACGGTGGTTTGAGATGGTGTGCCGCCGTTCGTGGCGCTATGCGGGCCATAGAGTTTCCCAAAATTAACTAGAGGGCACTCTGGCGCTGCGATCGTTCAGTGACCATGGGAATGATGGGTAGCACACACATTTGCCTAGTCTTCGTACTTGCGGGCGGCGAATCGTACTTGCGGTTTCGTTTATTACTGTGTTTCGGTTTTGTTTTGAAAGAAAAATTGAACCCTTTTGATTTTCGTGAGCCGATTTGGAAAGTAAGTCTAACAAACTAAAATGGTGAAGCGCAACCGTTGAATATTTGCTAATACTTGTTTCGTAAGAAAACAGCTCCAAGTCACACGAACACACACGGAGCCAAAAGCAGGCCAGAAGTACGAATATTAGACAAATGTGTGACTACCCATCATTCCCATGCTCGCTGAAGCGCCGTGCGTTGCAGCTCCCATAGACACTAGTGCCAGAGTTCCCTCTAGTGTATATTAGGAAACTCTATGATGCGGGCCACCAATGGAAATGCGCTTGATGACGCTGCTGCACGAGTAGCGCTGTGAGGTGGCGGCGGCAATGCTTCCAGCCACAAAGAAGGAGCACGATGGACAAAAATCTGACAAACGTATGATATTGAAGAGGGACACACGTCTATCGCGTTTCCGTGGGAAAGTGCTCGGAAGCACGTGAGATGCAAGCAGCCCTACCCCCTCCCCACCCGCGGCGTCGCATCGTGACCACTCTCTCAACTAAGGCAGACCGACGGCTACCGTTGAAGAGCGCGCGTTTGCACTGGAATTGAGTGAAATAAAGGAGGTGTTGCCTTTTTTGGGGGGTGAGGGGGCGAGAGCTTTATTTATTTATTTATTTATTTATTTATTTATTTATTTATTTATTTATTTATTTATTTATTTATTTATTTATTTATTATGACCGCCATGTGCTGCAGTCAAACTTGGGTTCTTTCTCCAAATGGTGTGGTTACAATGACCTTTGTCTGAATATTTCAAAGACCAAATTCATGACTATATCTCGCAAAACATCCATCGTGCCAATTCCATACTGTGCCAATACCATGTCCTTATGTAAAGTTTATGAATTCAGTGATCTTGGTGTTCTTTTCGACAGCACGCTAAATTTTTCTGCTCACTCTCAACGTGCTGCTATGCGTGGCCTTCGTTCAATCGGCTGCGTTCGTAGAATTCTTCTCCTATATATACAACCTTCCCCAAACTCTTACGCCGCAATGTGTCTTCCTCAACATGAATATGCATCTGTGATTTGCAATGACATTGCTAAATCTGGTAGTGAGGCCATTGAGGGAGTCCAGAAAAAATGCATAAGCATTTACAATCATCCTTTCGCTAGAAATGACTCTGCATTTTGTTCCCATGTGCACTGCCAGATTATTATCGTTGTCATCACTTCACTGCCGGTGAAGTTGCGCTGACCTATCATTTCTTTACAATCAAGTTCATGGTATGATATCCTGCCCTTTACTTCTCAGTTATGTAAATTTTCGGACTCCAGATGCCCCACCGCGGTGGTCTATAGGGGCTAAAATACTCGGCTCCGGACTGACCCGCAGGTCGTGGGATCTAATCCCGGTTGTGGCGGCTGCATTTTTGATGGAGGCGAAAATGATGTATAGGCCTGTGTGCTCAAATTTGGGAGCACGTTAAAAAGCCCGAGCTTGTTGGAATTTCCGGAGCCCACTACGTCTCTCATTATCATATAATGGTTTTACTAAGTTAGACCCTACATATCAATCAATATGCGGGTTCCGTATAAGTGAACCAGAGAGAATCGACCACTTCATGTACCTGCCAACTTATTTCTAATCTTTACTGTTCACAGAATAGAAAGTCAGTATAATGTTAACTTTCATGATCTTGATATTTTTCACTCTCCATTGTCATTATTTTTTATCTCAGCTCTGGAATGTCTTAACATAGTTTTTCACAAGGTACAGATTCTTTCCCTTTCCGTCGTTCAGGAAGGTTTCTACATATATGTAGACACCTTCCTGAAAATTAAAGGGTAATATACACAACTATAGTTGTGTATAGTTCTCTTTATTTCTCCCTTCCTTTCCATGATTCTCGTCTTGTCTTTTCATTCTTCCCATTTTGCGCTGATTAATTTTTATGTGTGTTTTTCACTCTGATTTTTCTGATGAGGGTCTGTATTGTATTATTTCTAATTTTTTATTTTCGCTGCGCCTGCACTAAGAGCTCATGGCTGTTCCTGGGCATTTTAAATAAATTATTATTATTATTATTTCTATTATTATTATTATTATTATTATTATTATTATTATTATTATTAATATTATTATTATTATTATTATCTGTTGTTGTGGTAGTAGTAGTTGTAGCAGTAGTAGTATTACATTACGGCCAAATCTTGTCCAGCTGAACTAACGTTTCATCCCTATAAAATGAGTCCTTATAAATGCAGAGTCCAACTTTGTGTGCCTTATTGCAGACTACAGTCTGCAGGTAGACGCCTGGCAATATGCAGACGTCGGACGAAGGCGTGTCGTGCAGTGAAATATTGTCTGTACTGTATTATCGTCACTGCGTCATTTTTAGGCGTATAGGGTAAGATGCACAGGGTAATAAAAAATATGAAGCAACTTTGACCATGATGGGTATTGAGACGTCCTCGCCACGTCCCCGATCGCCAAAGAGAGGGAAGACTACTCAACCCTTTTTCTATTCGGTTCCCGCTTGGCTGTGTGTCTCAATCACTTTCAACACACAGGGATTCATGCTGAGGCCGGGAAGTAAGAGACGCTATGACCTTTTCTTAATTACTGATGCATTTCATTTATTACTAATGGCAAACGACGTACACGCATGCTACCTGCGTACAACAGTTCTGCTGCACAAAATTATAACACACCAGTAAAATACTCGCGACGTGCAACACAGGATACATAAGCAAAGTAACTGTGACAGTACAAGCGTGCGTCAATACAGAGTAAACACACGACGACACAAGTGATAAAGTTATTAATTAATAAACCACGCTATGTCTCAATGCACTGCCTCCCTTCCCGCAAGACTCGTCTAAGTAAGGAAGATGAGGTTCGTCTCACGAAAGGTCATATTGTCGGGACCTCGGAGCTGGCTGTTCGAGTCTGGGCTCAGGGCTTCCTGGGGTCCCTGTCCAATTCATCAAAGTCTTCATCGTCTTCGTCATCGTCGCCTTCCTCGTCTTTCTTAGTCATTTTTATCTTATTCCTCTCTCAATGTGCCCCAGTCATTCGCCTACTCGTCTCCCATCTCTAACTTCCCTTCCTCATCATACCGTCACTGGTCGTCTCATTGACTCTCATCGCTATCGCTTCGCACCGTAATATCTTCCTTTTACATTCCGTGGTTCTGTCATATCGATCTCATCGCACCATTTATTCGGCCGTGGTTCCGCGGTACCTTTTCGTAGGACCCGACTCCGCCCCTCCGCGGCACCTCTGTGGCACCAAACCAATCGCCACTATCGATGCGGCATATTTTCTTGTCGGTCGGAGTGTGTCAGTTTCGACGGCCGCCCTCGCAGCCTACGCCAGTGGAAAGCCCTCTCCCAAGCAAAGCAGATCAAGTAACAATGTACAAACTTAAACTTTAGAGAGAGAGAGAGATGGGCGAGCTGTCCGATGACACGTGAATTACGGGCGACCAGGAGTCCCAATGTTCCGACAAAGTGCGTCGTCTCAAATGTCCGACGCCCAGAATTTGGAGTGCTGTGCCGAAATGTTTTCGGCCGCCCCAATTGCCCCGGTTAGCGGTGCCCGACGAGCCGATGTTCAGATCGGGTTTAGACGCCTCTATGCAACCCGGTGTCTCCCGCAAAATTCTCCGCAGCCGCCGCTTCTTCGTCCTTCAACGCCGCAGGTGGTCATCCGGGCAGAACGCAGTAATGAGCCCTGGAGCCGCGGAGGCTGACAGAATGTCAGGCCGGGCCCGGCACAGGCGCTACAGCAGGGTCGCATGTATACAGAACCAACAAGAGGGGCTTCGCTGCCCCCATGCCATAAATCTGAAGGGCGTGCACGGAGCATCGCCACCGTATAGTGTCCGTATACAACAAGGCGCCACCTGGTCCTGGTGTTTGCGTGGTGGGCCCGCGAGAACCGTCGACAGAACCCTTCCAGGAACTCCACTCCGAAATGCGCACTCGTTACCCCGAAAGTTTTCTTTTTTTTTTTTCTTCCAATGCGGGGGTTTAAGAAATGAACGTAAACATCTTGAAAGGCCCGGGGTTCGGTCCGCGTTTGCGGGGACATCACACTATTTTTCAAAAATTGGTTGGCAACATTCGTTGTGACCACTTAAACAAATGCAGTAACTGTAAACGAATCGTACTGGGGGGGGGGGGGGGGGGGGAGGGGGGGGCTGACTTTTACTTGTCTGTTTCAGTAGCCCTCCACTACGACGTATCTCATAATCACGTTGTTTGGGGACGTAAAACCCCAGGTATTACCATTACTTTTACTTTTCCTGTCGCTCAGCGCAGTGCATGCAAATGCGGTCGAGTGAATGGATTGCTTCAGTTTGGCACGTGCCCGTACAGTACCGTCTTGTGCTGTGCATACTGGTTGACTGACTGAGGGGGTGCTCTGAAATAACATGCCAAGTGTTGAGACAGTTTGATCTTGCTGAACTCGACGGCTGATGTCGATTGAATATCAAATTAAAAAAAAAACTTGCGTCGTTTCTCGAGCCGTATATCGTTCAACATTTAAAAAGCGTTAATCAAAAATAACTGATCATAATGCGTGTTCCGCACAATCATGTGTAACTGAAAGTGCACGATGCGTACGCGCTCGACGTAGCCAGTCTTTAATCGTGAAATTGCTGCAGATTTAGTTTCTGCAACCGAGATTGTCCATGTCGCAAACAACGCTGGAACTGAATTCAATCGTACGTGTGAGCAAGTGAGAGTCATTTTAAGCATGTTCACGCTTGAACTTACGTGTATAATACATGTAGACCGCCGTTTACGGCTTCGCCGCATATATCCGCAGCAACAGCATTTCCCAATTTTAAATACTTTAAGACTGCGACATTGAACGGATAGTAAGGAAAACCAAGCCAGTTGGAATAAATGCATGGTGTAATGACGCAAAAAACAGGACACAGTTTAAGAGTCGTATCGTCTGTTTATAGCCAGTGTCTGCCTTTTTTTTTTTTTCGCTATACCACCATGCAAAGCTTTTGGCATCCGCTGGACCGGTGAACAAACGCATACACTGATGCAAAGCTCGAGACAAGCTCGTAACCTTCATGAAGAAACTGGGCTGCCAGCGTTTTGAACTGTCCGAAGTAGACCGAGTTGTCCGAACGGTATAGTTGAAAACGTTGGCTTCGGCCTCGGTCGCACGAAATGACGGTTCGTCCGTTGAGCGAGGCCGTAATAAAACTTCCTTAACTGTAATCAATCTTGGGAACTGCAAAAAGATGTATAAGGTATACGAGCTTTGCCATTGGTGAACAATTAGAGCCCCTAAGTTTGTTCTTTTCATACGGTGCATCCTGGCTTTGTTATTGTAGTGATGCCTTGCCACCTGCCGTTACAAGGTTGTGTCGTGCAGATTGTTTCCCAGACTGTACATAGCCGTCGGGCAATCGCATTTCTTTAGTTCACTATATAGCGTGATCGATGACCGCATCAAGGCGCGCATCATGAACGTCAGGTGGTGTTTCTGAACCTATACCGGCCCGGTGCTGTACAGCCCATATATGCGGTGTAAGCATCCTGCTGTGCACGTGCACGACGTCTGTGCGTAAGTAATTATCTGCTATATTTAAGTATATGGTCACTTTTGTCGAAATACTGTGTTTCTAAATGAATTCTGTGCGACTTTGTTGCGGTAAGCATAGCCCATTTGCAATATATATCAAAGCGGTAACTAAGAAGGGACGTTAGGTAAGGCCAGAAAAGGCCGGAAAGGCTTCATTCGGAAGACAGGTATTGACATGGCGCTGAATGATGTTTCTGCTCTATGCCGGACGTGACGTTGTGGATTCTGGCGCCGTTCCTTTGTGTCTATATAGTTCACTTTTTCATTGGTAAGGATTCTGCGTTATAAAAGCATTAAACATTTCTCATGTCACTCGCCGTAGTTGCACAGTGACAAACGTGTTGCGTTATTTAACTAGGTGGCGCTGGTTCGGTTCCCGCGGTCATTGCAGCCGCATGTCGGTGGGGGCGAAGTGCACAAAAAGCACCAGCCACTTATATTTTCGGTGCACATCAAAGAACCTTACTTATCCTGCAGTCCACCACTGTAGCGTGCCTAACCATCACATCGTGGTTTTGTTTCGTGTGTTTCGCAGACAGCTGATTTTCTGCACAATGACCGGTAGTAAGTTTGGAAAAGTATTTCAGGCAATCTGAACTGACCAACCTATAACTGTTCCGTGTCCGTAATAAGTTGTGTCCACTTCCGTGTGAACATTGCTGCACCGACCGATTTTGGGGCAAAAATAAAGTGCGGCACCGAGCAACACCGCGTATACGATCAAAAGTACTGTCGTCTCGATGTGTTCATACTGACCCATTCTTTAAAAATTATGCTACGATATTTTCACCGCCAACTTAGAGAATTTTGAGAAAAATGAACTTTCGACGATACAGCGCAACAGGGCCGTTGCAGGGCTGTATAGTCGTCCCCGTTCTGCTCCCTACTATTTTCTTGAGCATCTAGAAGCACCGATCCTATATATGAGAATCATTCAAAGCGTTCAGTATGCATGAAGGAAGAATTGCATGACATTACAATCGTGAAAAGTGGCGCAGAAATTTGTCTCATATACTGTTGTATTTGCACACAGGCCCCGCCGCGGTGGTCTATGGCTAAGGTACTTGGCTGCTGACCCGCAGGTGCGCGGGATCGAATTCCGGCTGCGGCGGCTGCATTTCCGATGGAGGCGGAAATGTTGTAGGCCCGTGTGCTCAGGTTTGGGTGCACGTTAAAGAACCCCAGGTGGTCGAAATCTCCGGAGCCCTCCACTACGGCGTCTCTCATAAACATATCGTGGTTTTGGGACGTTAAACCCCACATATCAGAAAGGCTTGTGTGGGGACTAGTTGGAACATACTGCAGGAAAAGGCACATATCAATACATTTGCACACAGTGTATAGGTTCATCTGAAGTTGTGCGCATTGGAGATGTTTCGTCATTGTCGAATACAAAGTGTAATTCTTCTTGCTCGGTCCACTCTCGGCCTCCTTTCCTTCCTAAAGAAAGGCGAAAACACCGGGTATGGAGAACAGTGCGCTCAGCGGAGAATTCGGGGTCCCGATAGAGCGCGGCACCTGTGGCTCCTGTAGATCTTGGAGGTCATAGTCCGTACGTTCACCCGATCTTTTTCAGCCGGTCGTTTCCTAACGTGCACTTTGACGGCTGTTCACAATGCGAGCGCGCGCTTACCAGCTCTGCAACGCCGAGATTACTTCGATAACATGTAGTACTGCTTTTACGACCAACTTTAACCAACACGTTAACTTTTTTGCCGTCTCCCTGTGTTTGTAAGGGCGCAGCCGCGTTCTCTCGGCCTACGTCCGGCCGGGGGGGGGGGGGGGGGGGGGCTCGCTTTCCGAGCCGCGTCGCACAATGTGTGCTGTCGAACTTTGTCCGGTAAAAACCAAGGCTAATCTTACCAGGCGATAAGGTGCCCCGAAGCTTTCACGTCTGCTGCAGGCAGGAGCTTTCACGTTTGAATGGCGTGATCGATTAGGCGATGCGATTCGTTCCGATGCGGTGAGCGAGAGCGCGGTCACTCGTCCTTGGCGCGTGATTAGATTGCGTTGGGTTGATGCCGCTTGGGGCAATTCACCTGACGGATACGGTTGTTTGAGCACTGGGACTGCTGGTGTGAGGGGCCTGCCACATCGCTGCGAACGTTCGGAAGCAGCGTCATAGTCCGCCATTCCACCTGTTCCTTGCGAGAAATTCTGCGCATGCGCCAACTAGCAGCGGTGAGTCGTGTCTTCGCGGTTTATTTTGTTGCCTCTTTTGTGTCGGCCTTTCGTGGCAGTGATGTCGATTACCTTGTACAACCATTCAGTTTAACTGGTATTTTTCTCCGTGTCCTGTTTATCTGCGCCCTGTTCATGTTTAGCCGTGTTTAGCCGTACAGGAAGCCCACAAAGCGACGCCTCACTGCTATGCTAACGTTTCGACAGGAGGACTTGTTCGGTTCGTAATTTACAGTGCCCATGGCGGCGCATGAGAAACAGCGCATCATATACGGCTTCTTTTTTGGTCGTCTTGTTCGTCAATTTACCAGATCAATGCTTTACAATGACGTAAAACCTGCGTTGTGACTGTCTCGTATGATTTCTGCTTGATTTGTGTGCACGTTCTACACTTCGTGGTTTAGCGTAAGATACAACGCTCGTGCAGTAGCATTCAAATTCACCCGAGTCACGTTGTTGCTATTTCGTGGCATTCATTTAAACGAGGCCAATTAGAAATGATTCTGCGTGTTTTTTTATATCCTTTTTTTTTCCTGCTGGGTGCATCGTGTACAGCCGTCGTGTTCGATTCGCAACAGATCCCGCTGGCTGTCCGGCGTTTCTGCCGCGTAACGGCCCTTTTCCTAGTCCGAACAGCACCCCGAGTGAACATCGCCGAAATCAAAACTGGTGGCTCTTGGGACTCCGAAATTGTCCGCCGCATGTCGGTGGCCAGTCTTGGAGGCCTGCGTTCGCGCCTTTCTTTGGGGCAAACATTTGCATGTTTGAAGCACCACACGTGTCGTCACGTTTTGGCCTCCATAAATCATGGCGCGTGTCTGCCCAAGGCCGGCGTGCATGCGCAGACTATATACCTGGAAAAGGCCCATTTATCGCGCTCCCAGTATAGCCCCCGCAATCGGGAATATTCTGAGGCTACTTTCGAGTATCCTATATCTGCTCGAAGAACAGATAACCGATTGATTGATTGATTGATTGATATGTGGAGTTTAACGTCCTGAAACCACCATTTGATTATGAGAGATAACTGTATAGAAAAAGTTGATAAGCGGGGAGCGTTTCCTGCTAGTATTCAATTCATGCCGAACTATTTTGAAAGCTCCCCTTGGTAACGTTGCAATAGCACCTTTATCATATATACGGCTGAGTCGCAGGATACAGAATCTATTCACCCTTGCAGCTCTTTTTTTTTTTCTCTTATTATTGTTCCAGCAGTTACACCCCTCTCTATCTTGTGCCAGAGGCGAGGTCTTTCGCCCAATGGGCTGCCTGCAACATGCGCATGCGCGAGCCGCTTTGAGAATCGCAACGCGGCACGTGCACGACGTGCCTCGAATACGTGTCGCATCGTTTGTCCCCGTTCGAGCATCGCTCGCTATTCGCAGTCGCTTCTGACGTCACGAGGCACGTATATACGGGCGCCAAGCAACCCGATCCGCTTAGTGCGTATGTATAGAATGCACGTGTGAATGGGTGAGCGCAACTTTTTGCGGAAGACCGCCAGTTGTGACGACCTTGTCGCCGAGTGTATGTGTCGCAACGGCGTCCCGCGACCAAGCGCTCCTTTTCGCGTAGAGAAGTCCTTGCTTCCTCGTCGCCTCCCCCCCCCCCCCCCGTGTCCGTCGGACACGCGCGTGGCTCGTGTATCGTGCAAAATTGATTTTGTAGCGTGGCGCAACACGGCACTCTTTCGAGTGCGGCCGCGTTCGTTGCTGCGAACGGAAGAAATCGCGGGCCTCTTCAGCGCCACTCTTTCGTTCTTTGTATGCTTCATCAGTTCGTACTTCTCTAGTCTTCTTTTCGGCCATGCAAACGAGCCTTTTCATTTTTCGCTGACGACTAGGACTAGAGCTATACGCACCGACAATGGGGCTGTAATATACCCGGAACAGCCACTTAGAGCCTCGTTTTAAGGAGTGAAGGAGCCGGAATAGGTGCTAAATAGTCGCGAACCACGACGTGCTTTATATGCTGCATGTGAATGTGTGAATGCATGCAAGAAGTTGACGTAGCGCTCCGTTCACTCGTTAGTTCTGAACGGCAACAAATATAATGATATACAAGCCGTACGGCTTCACAGGTAGATGACTGACATACGGTTACATTGTACTAGATACGGTAGCCCACATCCCCCTTTTTATTATTTTGCTCAGTCCACATGTTGCAGCTAAAATCACAGTACTTTTTTTTTTCTCAATGTGAGCTGATATACTACGCTTTGGCTTGTCACTTGCATATTCATAATGTGAGGAACTGCTCGGCGCGAGTTGAACGAGAACAACGCTATAAACAGGGTGAGTGCCAACTTCCAGCTCTTTGAAATCGGTGTTAGGTGTGTTCGTATTCGTACAATTTGCGCCGGGAAGTTTCTTACGTTATGAACTCAAACCACAGATTCGCCTTATGTCTCACGTGGAGGTGGCCTTGAATGGAATCGCGGTGTGAGCCCGAAACGGCGCAAAAGTTATCACGTGATCTCTGAAGTGTGGCTGACCCGCCACGGTGGTCAAGGCGCTCGGCTGCTGACCCGCAGGTCGTGGGATCGAATCCCAGCCGCGGTGGCCGCATTTCAGGTGGAGTTGAAAATGCTTCAGGTCTGCGTTAAAGAACCCCAGATGGTCGAAATTACCGGAGTCATCAATTACGACGTCTCTCATAATCATATGGTGGTTTTGGGACGTCAAACCCCAACAACTATTATTGTCTAGCGTGGCTCGAGGCGCGCGAGCTGTGCTTTCGCTTCGTATTTGCAGCGTTGCCGCGACTTGGTCTACTTGAAGGAACGCGTAAAGCCCTAAGGGCCCAACCACACGTACGCGTTTTCAACGCGTCAACACGTCTTTCCGACGAGGCGCCGCGCCCTTTCTTTATAGGGAGAGAGAGAGAAGGCGTGCAACGTCGCGTGGCAGCGCGTTCCCTCACTCTCATGGACACTGCGCCGTGCTCTCTTAAGGGCTGCTGAAATAAGCGTCTTTTTCCTTTGTTCATCGAACCACTACCACCACCACCACCACTCTCATGAGACAACGTGCGGCGTAGCGTAAAAAAATGCGCTGACGCGCTGCAGTGACGGTACCGGTACGTATGGTCGGGCCTCAACAACATGTACGCGTTATAACGCATCAGTGCGTGGCCTGCGCTCACTGTTCGTGCGCTCTCTCCGTGATGGGAAAGGGTGGGATCTACGTGTGGCTGCGTGCCTCTCCATTCAAAGGGAGAGAGCATGCCGCGCGCATACGCATTGTAACGCGTACGTTTGATTGGGACTTAAAGGGTGCGCAATGGAAGACGCCTAGCCAGGGATAGTGAATTGGGTAATGGGCCTCTGAGGTATTTAACGCCAGGTGAGGCTAGACAAGCATGAAGGGAGAGGGCTTGTCGGATTTTGGCCGATTTATCACCACTGAGGCTTTCTTTCACCTTCGAGTCGTCTTAGCGATATATTGCGAGCGACACCTAGAATTTCTTGGCACACTTCCCAGCTTGCAATAGCGCTATAAATGGAGAATTGAGGAAAAGCACAAAGTGCGGTTGCCTGAAGTTTAATAGGAAAAAGCTAATGGAAGCTAAAGTCCGTGTTTAAGGGGGGAGGTCTTCAGAGGTGATAAGTCAGAATAAAAAAGTTGAAATTGTGCATGTTCTGCAAATATTTCGCAAAGTTATAATTAATTGGAGACATGAAAGTGTGCCTTCGCACATTAAACTTGCAGGTGATAGTGATAACGCGTGTTTAATACAGGAATAAAACCATTTTTTTATTTCCATGTGTTATACGGCGTCATGCAATCTGCGATACATGCGTGTCTGTATGTGCCTCCGATGTTTGTTCGGGCAGCGAGAAGAAATCATTATTTATTTGTTTGTTTCTTTTGATGCGAAGTCGCCTTTTTATAGATATTTCGGCAGTTTTTACTTATGTGGGATTCATAAAACATGTGTCATAGTGTGGTAGCTGTCTCAAAGCTCGGGAAAGATTCACCATAATTCGTTCTTAGGTGCCTTGTATTTCGCTTTATACCTTGTTCCTCGCACAATCTCTATCTTTCTTCATGTTGGAGCAGGGGAGTTTGCATATCGTGGTGATTGGAGGTGCCAGGGAAGAGAATTACGGGCACCTGCATTTAGGAATGCTCAAAGCAGACTTTGCACGTGTTTAATTCTACCTGATTTAAGCGCAGTGTGCTCAACGTGAAGTAGTTTGTCTAACTGTAGAGACCACAGCACGCTTTTGTCTCAGTTATTTTCATTTCTCTCCCACATTCCACGATGCAGAGTTGTTTGTCAACTAACGAGCCGTGCCCCCAACTTGGGCTGCGGAAATAGCGTTTTTTCCTCGCCTCAACCTTTTCCTCCTCCTTGAAGACAACGGCGCGAATTCTTAAACTCAACGATGGCAACTTCCCACACATGTACGCATGTTGCACGTCATATTTTGAAACATACATATTTATTTAACACACACACACACACACACACACACACACACACACACACACATATATATATATATATATATATATATATTTATATATATCAGGGCAAACCTGATGAAGGCCGGACCCTGGCTGAAACGTAGGAAATATAAAAGTTTTCATTTTGCCCGTCCTCTACTTCTTGGTATTTTTCCACTGGATCCTGGATCCAAAAACAACTTCATTTATATATATATATATATATATATATATATATATATATATATATATATATACTCTTTTGCACACTGTGAACAAGGCTCTTGGGCGGCAACTGAAACGTTCTGCTTTTATGTGCACAAAGATCGCGGTGGGTGTTCATTTTAGCCCCATGGGCCTTAAATAAACACAATAACCCTAACAAAATAAGAGAGCTAAGTGACAGTGGCATCACGCTCTTGCGAAGCTGGGTAAAAGTGGAATATCACGCCTTGTTGCTTCTCGTACGTAGCGCACTAGCACGAAGCAGAATCGCTGTTGATGGCTTTTACCGCACTCTTCCTGACTGTGCAGTCTTCAGAAGTTGGCACGCAAGAAGTGAGACCAGAACAACGCATTTCAATATTGAAAACACCGCGAAGTCGCGCTTAAGAACAACGCATTCAACCGCCCTCTTTCCTGCACCAGAGGGAGGCAAGATCACGTGATCCAACTCTGCGCGTCACAGCGATTGCAGCGCCCCCTCTTCCAGTGGTGGGCCTCCCGCCCAGTACTTTGCTCTGTCATTACGAACGAGTGTCTCGTAGATCACCAGATTCCCCCGAAAGCGCAACTGACGTTTACAATAACTGGAGTGCTTATTCGATTGGTCACGTTGCCATGTACTTTGCTACTGGTACCGGTTACAGTTGCTGCCAGTTGCGCCGGACCTTGTAAATACCTGGAGCAATCGAATGAGACTTTTATGTACAGAGAGCTCCGCCAACATGTTACTGCATTTTCTGCGTTTACTTAGACACTGGAAACTAGTGTATGCATGCCCTAAAATGATTATTCTTTTGTTTTGGTCGGATATCTCAGCTATCGATTTAGTAATCTCTTAACTGTTAATCAAAAGTTTGTAGAGCCTAGAAGAAGTAAATGGATGCTATTAGTTTGTTTGTTTACGCCAATTTCGCCTTATGTAATTGTTTAACACGTCTCACTGCGATGAAAGCGCGCTGCCTAAACTCTCGTGTATACCTCCTGTTTGAGCGAAATGAAAAACCTTCCACTTCGTCTTTCACACTAAATTTGTTGCTTATAAAAAGACGATACAAAGGGGTTGGATCAAGGGCTGGTTTGTTTGTTAGGCAGAACCTGATGAAAACCATCAGAAAATTCATCCAAAGAAGGAATACGGAAGACATATGCCTTCCTTGGCCTTATTGTCTTTTGGTTTTAATTCAGTCAACAATTACTCTGCACTGATGAGATCTCGCTTTGTAACTACGTTGATATGCGTATATAATCAAAGTTAAAATGGACGCTGGCCAAACACACAAAGAAGATAAGAAAGCTAGAAGTTTCGGCTCCCGTGAGGGCCTTGTTTACCTGTGGTTTACAAAGGCCCGTATGAGATTAGAAACCCGTTTTTTTCTTGCTTTTCAGTTTTACCTGTGACTAAACAGTCTTGAACAGACGAGTTTCGTTGGAGCTCTTCATAGATCCAAATAGTATGAGCGCTAGAACCAAGCAGAGTTTTAAGCACGTTTTTTTTTTTTTTTTTTTTTTGTGCACGAAGTCATCTGTGCGTTAGCTGACATAGGAAGGGCCTTGGCCGCGGTCACTGCAGTGTCAATGTGTTCTTTATCGCCACGGCAGTGTCAGCAACTCTCAAGTTAATTCGCGCCGCTCTTGACAAATACTCTTTTTTTATCTTATCAGGCGCTTGGGTTATCTGAACCTGATCACGACCCTTGCCAAGTCAGCGCTACATGCGAAGCAGGTATTGTTCAGCCCCGTTTTATACAACACGCTTATGACTGGGAGCACGCACTGGTGGGACCGTGGAAACTTTTGCAAAGCAGGCTTTGCAACCAGACTCATGCATAGACAGCGACCATCAGGTGGCAGAGAAAGAGGGAGAGAGAGAGATCTATTTTTCTCTTTACCACTTCGGCTTTTCGTCTCTCAACAACGATAAAGGGACCGTCGGTGTGCTCGCCTGTTCAGTAGCGTTGCCAAGAGGATGTAAGCCCCCCCCCCCCTTCCTCACCCCCCCCCCAGCCACTTACAACGTTTTTTTTTTTTGTCATTTCGCGCTGACGTGATTTATGAACAAAGCGGTGCTACTATCACAAAGCTTCCCTGGGTGCTTTTACAGTGTTCAATGTATGTACACGGAAAAACGTGTCGAGGTGTGTGTGAAGGCTTTGGCACCCAGTAAGCTTTTGGGCAGGAATCTCCGCCGCGAGCGTTTTAAGTTGACTCGCGGACGGGATTAATGTTGCCGCGGTGGTCATATTTGTAGCCGTCGGAATAAATCTCGTCGTAGTCCACCAGAACGATAATTTTCAATGGGCAGAACTTTGTTTTAATGGTAAAAGCCAGACACAGTTCCAAGGTCTGATAGGCCACGTTCAAGCATATTGTGACGGGGCGAGATCTAGGCTTATAGGATAGCGTCCACCGAGAATCGGCAGCCGAACAAAATGGCTGAGTTGCCTCTCGCGCAAGCGCATAACGCACAGGCGTCTTCTTCATATTCGCAAAGTGCCACGCTTGCTCCTGTCGATGATGCACCGTAACAATATTATAGTGTGACTTTTCGTACGTGTGCTGAGATATCCTCAAGCCAGAGAATAACATTTCTATACAACCTTCGCATGTTTTTCTAACATCTAAACACACACACACACACACACCACACACACATGCGTGTGCGCGCTACATAATATTCGGCTTATCCACCGAACTCCCCTTGTATGCGAGTGCACAATATATTGATACATATCTTTACTATGTGATAACGGCCGAAGGCACTCTGAAGTGTTGTGTAATGATGAAAGTGCGACACTGGCAAACGTGCAGGCAAATCACAACCTTAGAAAGGCCTACTAATATACGCATGATGTAACTTAAGCTGATGTATAAAAAGATGGTGGTCATACACCTAAAGCAGTGTAATTAGAAATGCAGTGTGGGCAGCTGTAATAAGCGCAAGTTTTCTTGTTCAGCAGTGTGGCAAACAGCGCTGGAATAAGGAACATGAATCTGAAAAAATATATGACAAATTTAAAAATATGTATATTGATTCCCTTCATCTGTTTGTCCTTTTACATTGACATTACTATAGAAGGGAACACCGAGCGATTTCTGCAGCTAGCGACATAAGGCACAAGAAGATATGCACAGAATGAAGAAAACCTCATGTAAAATTAAGAAACAATATACATAGTAACCATAATTATTCACAAGAAATGAAATAAACTTGGTGTAAGCAACGTTTCACGCAGCAAAGAGACACATACCACAGCGGAATAGTGCTGATTATCTTTTTCAATTGACACGAAGATTGACAAGCGTTTAGAGCAGCGGTCGTGTGGTAGTCGCACTCGCTGTGGCCTTTGAAAGTTTCGAGCGCGTTCTTCCAACGTGTGAACGGAGAAAGGACCAATCCACCAAGAACTTGGTGAGTCCCCTATAGCCTGAACGTTCTTTTCCAAGAAGCACACCTGTCTTGCAGAAAGCTCCCTCCTGATATTTGGAATGCACCAGCCAGGCAAACACTTCTAGTCAGAGAGGTGGAAACTTCAGATAGCGCTTACTATGTAACTGGGGGAAAGCTGTAGTTAGCGTCTGGTTTTCATGGCGTCATTAGCAAACGTCGTCTTATCTCGTCGTCCTACAAGTCTTGTCGTAATGGCCCATGAAACACGTAAAGACCAATGCCGTCAGGAATCTCTGTTTCCGTTCACGCATCATGCTCCAATCGATTTTGAGGAGTTCTTTTGGCACACGTGTCGTATTCAGGCAGTGCAGTAGTACTAGAGCTGAGAACCGTTTCTTCGGCTGCTGTAGTCTTTTCGCCAGTTCTCGAGTGTGCTCTAGGAAAAGCCTCGCCTTTCCAGAAATAATCATCAAGCGTTACCTAGGGCGTTTCGGCATGGCCATTGAGTCTCATAGAAAGGTGATGATTGACACAGAACATGAACCACCCATCAATACGTATGGGCAGCGTATTTCAAGGGGTTGACTTCGCAGTGCTAGGGAGCAACGCGCGCAGAAAAGTTCGGGCAGTGACACGAGAACTTTAGCACGACACATGCCGGCTGGTAAAGTTCCGCCTTAAACACTAGTGCTCTTTTTTCCCCCGGCGGAAATATCTGTGGGTATGCATTACCTCCACTTCGCTTCAGGGGCTGGTAAGGTCGGGCTCGCCCGTTATAGCTTGCATGCGAGTTTTTTTTTGGCAGCTTGAGGACGTCGATGTTCGCGTCGCTCTCAGCGCGTAAGGAAATGCCTGCGCTTGGCTCACCGAGTACAATGAGGCCACTGGCACGCCGCGGACTGTCGACTGGAAGATAGTGTACCCAAAATGTTGCGCCTGTTCCATACCAGAGGTCGTTCATCGACAGCTAAGCTTACACGAATACTTCAACTTCACTGTTGGCCGATGACACTGTGACAGCGCTAACAAATAGTAGTTTATACGGCACCTGCAGAGAGCGAAGTAACATTCAATGTTCAGACACTTTCCTCTACAGTGCTTGCAATGATTGAAAGTGGAAGTCAAAATTCAAAAGTTTCCAGCTATCGGCATAACAACAGGCAGAGCTTGTATGAACACGACATCGACAGTATAACCCCCGCGGGCGTCTTTCCGCAATACATTCGCTTCGAATTCTGCTTAGTTTAAAAACAAAAACAAATGTTGCGGGAAAACGGAAATACGTTAGCCACGTACAAAGCGTCTTCCAATAATAGCCAGCTGAGTCATGTCACGCAGCCAGATACAGAGTTGACGCGAAGAAATTTTCGGTAGGCATTGGCGTAGCCATAGAAGGGGGGGGGGGATGGGGGGGGTAGGTTGAATATGTCAACCTAACTTCTCTCTCCTTCTCTGAATATACATAAACGGTGGTTGGTTCAACCCCCATCTCCCCCCCCCCCAAAAAAAAAGAATTAAAACAAATTTTGTCTATGCCCTCTGTCGACAGCCATGCTACTTCCCCAAAGCTTGGCGTCCGGGATACCTTACGCCAATACACATGCGCTTTCAGCCGGTGGCTTAGCCAGCGGGTGGCACGACGGGCACCAGGCCTCCCCCCCCCCCCCCCCCCCTCGAAATTGTTTTTGAGCGTTGGCATAAAGAACGAAAAATGACCATTTCAAGTGGGTGCCCCCCCCCCCCCTTCTTTCCTGAACCTAAAAAAAATTTCTGACTACGCCCCTGTTTTCAGCTCTATTTATAGCTCCATCTTTTTGTTATTTGCATGTTTGCTTGCTTTTCATTTCGGAATCGAATTAAGTTATTTGATTGTCAATGCAAGAGAGATGCGCGTTCACCCGTCGATGTAATCTGGTCTCTCATCGAAGCATTCGTTGTACAAACGCCAGACGGCGCCAGACGGCGTGCTACAAACGCCACCATGGATGGTGTGGGCCGCGAACGTGGAGGCTGCCATGTCGCTGTTGAAAGCCGATATATATGCATCCGGATCAGTCCACGTCAGTCTGTTTACGCGTGGCGGAAAGCGCCGCAGGGAGAGCGCCCTCACGTGGTGTTTCTGCGCCCTCACGTGGTGTTTCTGGACGGACGGGGCATCACGTAACGTTCCCACGGGCCGGATCAGACCTGCATGCGCGTTGAGTCTGTCGACAAGCAGATCTTTGCGGTCCCGGAGAAACTTCGTCTCTCCTCGTTTTAGTTGCAGGTAAGTGCGAATGATATCTTAAGAAGCAATAATAGCCCATTTCGACATCCTACCAGTAACGACAGGGGAATTGTAAGGAAAGCCCTAAAATGAATGCAAAAACGCTAAAAGCCGCTGGGGAGGATAACAACGGAGCTGCTGAAAGATGGCGGAGAAATTGTGTAGAAAAACTGACCTCCTTATGTACGAAGTGTCTCTTCACCGAAAGGGTACCAGAATCTTGGAAGAACGCCACCATCATTTTAATTCATAAGAAAGGAGACGTCAAGGACTTGAAAAACTACAGCCCGATCAGCTTACTGTCCGTTCTCTACAAACTATCTACAAAAATAATAGCTAATAGAATTAAGGGGGCATTATAGTTCAATCAACCAAAGAACCAAGCAGGATTTCGTACAGGCTACTCCACAATAGGTCATATTCATACTATTAATAAGGTATTAGAGAAATGCGCGGAATACAACCAACTTTATATACATAGCTGTCATAGATTTCGAGAAGGCGTTTGGCTCAGTCGAGACATTAGCAGTAGTGCAGGCACTACTTAATGAGGGCATCGACGAACCCTGCATAAAGATACTGGAAGAAATCTACAGTTTATCGAGAGCCACCATACTTCTCTGTAAAGAAAGTGACAGAGTTCTAATAAAGAAGGGTCTAAGGCAGGGAGACATGATGTCTCCAGTGCTATTCACTGCGTGTTTACAGGAGGTTTTCAGGGCTCTAGATTGGGAGGAGCCAATGATAAGAGTTAATGGAGAGTATCATCTTAATCTGTGATTTTCTGATGATATTGCCTTGATGAGTAACTCAAGGGACGAATTTCAGCTCATGATTATTGAACTGGACACAGAAAGCAGAACAGTATAGGTCCGAAAATTATTATTCACAAAACTAAAGTAATCATGTGCAACAGTCTTGGCAGAAAACAGCACTTTGCTATAGCTGGAGAGACGCTGGAAGTTTTAAAGGAAGAGGTCTACTTAAGACAGGTAGTAACCGCGGAGCCGAACCACGAGAGTGAAATAACTAGAAAAATAAGGATGAGGTGGATCACATTCCGCAAGCAATTTCAAATCATGAATCGTAATCTGCCACTAACCCTCAAGAGGAAGGTATATAAAAGTTGCATCTTGCCGGTACTTACTTACGGAGCAGAAACCTGGAGTCTTACAAAGAGGTTCAGCGGATGACGGATTGAGGATGACGCAGCTAGCAATGAAAGGGAAACATATAGGTGTAACCTTGAGAGACAAGGAGAGATCAGAGTGGGTCAGGGAACAAACCGAAGTGAAGGATAACATAGTCGAAATTAAGAAGGGGAAATAAATATGGGCCGGGCATGTAGCGTGTAGGCAGGATAACCGTTGGTCATTAAGGGTAGCTGACTGGATTCCCAGAGAAGGCAAGCGGGTTAGGGAGAGACAGAAAGTTAGGTGTGCAGATGAGATTAAGAAGTTCGCTGGTATAACGTTGCAAGGGAAAGCACAAGACCGGGTTGGTTGTTGGATCATGGGAGAGGCCTTTGCCCTGCAGGGGGCGTAGTCAGGATGATGATGATGATGATGATGATGATGATGATGATGATGATGATGATGATGATGGGTGAATGCCTGAATTAAGATCAGTTCATGTGGCACATCGGCTGAGAGTACTGTGTTACGACTAACGTACGTGACAAGATTACAGTGCACCCATGGGACGACGTCGTATTTCGCTTGATGCACGCGTCTCTACCTTTGAAGAAACTCAAACGTGCTGTCGGAACTGACATATTCTGTGTAGGGCAGCGGGTGTTGCGGCGTGCATGGTCCAAGATGAATGCAGTTCCCTCAATCCGGAGGCTTTTTCTGCCGATTTAGAGTGATTTCTTTTTTTATCCGTCGAAGTACGTATGGAGTAATTACCTTCCTAATCGTGAAACCTCATCCACCTAAATGAAAGCTGCATTATGGACAAATTCTTACTTGCTTCTTCGTGTACTTTACCAAATGTGGTGTCATGTCATGCCTATGTGCCTGTTATCCACAGCTTTCTCGATATATATATATATATATATATATATATATATATATATATATATATATATATATATATATTACCCCCCCTTTATTCGCTACTTGGTGCTGCGCGAAACGAAAGTATGGATGATCGATTAAAATTTTTATTGAATTATTGTCAATCGATTTACCCTTTAATCGATTAATTGCTTCTGGTGTGATGTTTTAATCTAATAATCGACAATTTCGATTGGTTATATAAAAAGGGCATCTCGATGTTTGAGAAGCCTTGTTTGCGTTTGATCTCGACCGATGTCCATCAGACGCTTAGAGATGACGTGCGAGCATTTTCCGCCTTCGCGAAAATTCGCACTCAGTGAGCACAGAAGGCGAAACCGTCGTTTTTGGGTGATATCTCGGATTGAATGATCTGTGGCCATTGTTCGTGGACGATTCGGCGATTTTCTCGAAGCCTGCCCACTTGGCCATTTTCGGTGACCGCAGTGGTCGAAAAGACGCGCCGAAAACATGCAGAGTAGCCGAGGGTCGAGAAATCCCGCGAAAGGCAAAGCAGAGATAAGGAGGAAGTGTATACCTTAGTTGGGACGGCACCTTTTCTCCGTTTGTCCGTTAGATACTGCGGAAGCGGCCAATTGCGTACTCACGTGATGTCTTTCTCGAAGTGACTCTCGCGAGATTGCACAGCAACATACCGTGTCCTCACACGGAATGTCGGTGTACAGGCAACCGGGGGAACTATATATATAGTGGCATAAGCTTTTGCTACTGGTTTAAAGGAACGACAGTTGTGCAGGTGTATACTTCCCATATACTTCACCTCGTGGTTGCCTCAACTCGGCGCCACGCACGCATCTTCAATCGTGCGTAAAAGAAATAATAGTAATTGTAAATTATTATTATTATTATTATTATTATTATTATTATTATTATTATTATTATTATTATTATTATTATTATTATTATTATTATTATTATTAACATGATGTGGGATTTTATGTCCCAAAACCACAATATGATTCTGAAGGACGCTAAAGTGGAAGGCTCAGAAATGTCGACCATCTGGGGGTTATTTAAAGCGTCCTGACGTCGCACATAGTATGCGGGCCTCTATCATTTCGCCTCCATTCAAATGCGACCACCGCACCCGGGTTCGAACCTCGCGACCTTCGGGTCAACAGCCGAGCTATGTAACCACTGATCTGCCATGATGGGCCTGCGAGTTAAATAAAAACTCAGAAAGTAGCCATCGACACAGCAGGCGAAGTAACTCGTTTGTCAGAGGGAAGGAAAGCTGAGTTTGTGCGATGAAACAGCGCGGAGCTGAAAACGAACTCAAACAAAATAAGCAACTAGACGATGCGCTCACACGCCTGATATGGACAGAAAGGAACAAGCTTCTCTGTTGAGCGTTGACACACCGCCTTGCTGCTTTCAGTCGATGAAGCCGGAGCGATGAAAACAACGGGACAAGGGAAACGGTTCTGCGAAGAGGACCCAGCTTTTTGAACGAATATGAATTCCCAACGGTTCATTCTTTTAAAACATAAGAATCGCTTGTGTAATTGAAGAGCGGCTTCATTTTCAAGAAATTACACGAAGGCTCTTGGGCAAGTAGCGAGATACTGATAACTTGCCTGAAAAAGCGGATTGGTGTTTTTGGGAACGAGGTCCTCAACATTGTATAATTTTGGTCATGACCATTTTTTTTTTTAGAGGATGACTCTTGGCGCATTGATAAATTTGGCGTGACACAGCTAAAATCTTGAAAGTTCCCGTCACTGGCTTCGAGTGCTGCTTATGCAGCCCCGCCACGGTGGTCTTGTGGCTAAGGTACTCGGCTGCTGTCCCGCAGGTCGCGGGTTCGTATCCCGGATGCGGCGGCTGCATTTACGATGGACGCGGAAATTTTGTAGGCCCGTGTGCTCAGATTTCGGTGCACGTTAAAGAACCCCAGGTGGTCGAAATTTCCGGAGCCCTCCACTACGGCGTCTCTCATAATCATAAGGTGGTTTCGGGACGTTAAACCCCACATCTCAGTCATTGCTGCTTCTTTATCACAAATCGCAGTCGTCGTTTTCAAATCTTTTTTTTTTTTAGCAACGCCCACATCGTGCTCACGCAAGTTTTTTGCCCGCGCCAGTTTACCTTAATTGAAGCATGAACCAAGTCGCCGTGCTGCAAGTTTTACCGAATGACAATGAAATCAGCATAATATAACAACAACGCAATATAGCAAGTAAGCACCACGTGTACTTTGTCTACGGTTAATCAGCGCATGATTGAAGGAAGGGGGCGGGAGGGGGTGAATTCAATAAGCTGTGAGCGAAGAGAAGCGGGCGAGTGCATTTCTGCGTCGTCGGGGTAAGGACACCGCCTTCCCGCGCTTGAAGCCTTGGGGAGGGGGGTATTGGAGGTAGACGCCGTCGGCGACGGAGACCAGGGCGAGCTAATATCTGCTTCTGTGTGGTAGGGCCGCATACGGCTTTTGGCTCGTTTAAATGTGCGCTGATATAGGGAGAAAGAGTAGGTGCGCTCGGCTTTTGCGTCACGTCATCGCTCGTCTCGCCCTCATGCGCACTGGCCAAAGGGTGGGATGAAAGTAACAGTTGCCGTAATGGAACATTCGAATATTTTAGTCAATCAATTCACCTAGTTGAAATGCAAAGAAAAGATTGCGAATAATCGGTTAGTCAATTACCTTTAATCGAATAATTGTTTATCAATTTCACTATTTCTACGCAAAAAAATAAGAAACGTATTGTGACAGTGGCCGACGCTGTCGCGCTTGTGGAGAGTGAAGCGCAACGAAATGCCGCCTTACTTTCATCGCCTCGGGTACACAGTACACGACTGTATAGCCAAGCGTCAGCTATACCAAAGCAAGCTACATCTATAAGGTCTGGTAGCGATATTTCGTAAGCAGGTGTCCCGCTTCAGGCGTGCCCGCTGTCATAAACACAATGCAGTGGCGAAAACGTGCTATGGTGGTGATGGGCGGCCTTTCTTTGTTTAACAGAGAGTTCACCGACAGAGCCAATTACCCCGAACAATGAACAGGGGAAGACACCGGTCGTTTTCATAACATTGCGCCCGTCTTTGTCATTTTCGTAAGGTTCGGGCTGTAGGTGGGGATTGATTGCACTTTGATCTCAAAAGCAGCACTATTGATAACAACAGCTGGAACAAAAAATTTTCAATATTATGTCGGCATTGGTAATATTTGTACGAGTTTTCTTTTTTCTTTCTTTTTTTTTTTCATCTCTACTTGAAATCTGCTGGCATGGTCGGGCGGTAAAAAGCTTCAGCTGCGCCTTTTTGTTGCGTCGCCGTGGTACAGGAAAGTTACAGCCGTATATTTTTCTTGCTTTCGCCTAACGCGTTTGTAATTATTTCATCCTCTATATAGGCTCATTTTTCTCCTGTAGCGTAACTGATGTACTTACGCAAGATGCACAGAATTCGTCAAGCTTAATTCTGTTAAACAATGTCAACTCTTGTTCCTGGTCGGTTGTCGTATATACTTTCAACAGCCCCGTATAGGTGGCACGAAAATGATTTAACGTGCGGGCTAATGAGGAACGCGGGATGTGTTTTGGATGACGACACTTTCGAGCCAGCCTTGTAACTTAATTCGTTGGTTTCGTGTTTTTTATTACCTATGTCGTATATGTAAGCTTAGAAGTTTAATCGTATTTTCTGTACGAGCTGCAGCTGAACATATCTTATTGTCATTGACACAGCACAAAAATTACCAGGCAGCACAGTCGCAGCAAAAACAAGAACAGTGTTCTTTCTAGAGCCATCTGTAGACTTTGGGGGTAACTAATAAAACTACGCATGCAATCTGCCTATACTACGCCACAAACTACCGTGTCTTTCAGGAATGCAGAGAAGCACCCATGTACAACTGTTCGTTATTCTGCGGACAATCGAGGTACCCGCTACAGATATGTAAAGAATTATGCACACTTTATGATGTGGCTGATGACTGTGAAGGATAATGATTGAGCCTTTTATAATAAGTTGGAAGCATTGAATGACCCACTCGTTGGGCGATTCACATTGTGTGACGCCTGTTTGTAATTTTGCTCTTCCACAATGCTATGTATATATAAGCCCTTTGCCCGACATGGCACCTGCAGCGTGTTTCGGCGAAGGATTTTCAACAACCAGCGTGGCACTGTGAATGCTCGATGGCCACGCAGAGGTCCCAGTTCAAATACCATCAATTCCTAGTAATTTTTCTAATTACACGTTTGTTTTTCTCGCGATAGCGTAGCGGTTATGGACATTAGCGTTGGCGGCGTGTAAATACGGCGCTTATATCGCCCTTTGTTGTGTTTTGCAATACAGATTTTACGTCGATAATTAAGGGCTTAAACCATCATTACTGTCATCAGAGTCACGGCCGAAAGCACGGAGTGGCCGTTTACCAATGGGTATAGGTAAGTGGTGGGTGAAAGCAAGGAATAACAGTCACCATCAGTGGTGTGTGTCGCCCAGGTTGACTCCATTGCTTGATATGAAAAGCGAGGTTGAGGGCACTGTACCTGTGACTGACGTTGTTAAAAGTTTTTTTTTATTTGTTTTTATTTCGCCCGAAAGCGGTTACGGATATCGGCGGCGGCGGCGGAAGACAACTACCCCACTGTCATTGCCGTTGTTAACTGAAAACACATTTTGCTGCAGAAAACACATGAGAACGATTGTTTCCGTTCAGCACACGGTGTACAGACAACCTTCTATATGTGTGAGAACGGTGTAGCAAACTTTTTTTTTTTTTTGCTCTGTACACTCTGGTGAAAATGTTATATGGCGGGACGCAGTGTGTACCAGTAGCATTATGTGCAGTAGCATTATGTACTCGGCTGCTGACCCACAAGGCGCGGGTTCGAATCCCGGCTGCGACGGCTGCATTTCCGATGGAGGCGGAAATGTTGTAGGCCCGTGTGTTCAGATTTGGGTGCACGTTAAAGAACCCTAGGTGGTCAAAATTTCCGGAGCCTTCCACTACGGCGTCTCTCATAATCATATCGTGGTTTTGGGACGTTAAACCCCACAAACCAATCAATCATTATGTGCAGATGAAATTATACTGGTCCAGAGCGCTCAGCCGTCTGTTCCAGCTGCTGTTTTCTGCAGAAATATGTAAATACCGACAACGTAATGATACGAAACATGGTTGTACGGCGTGCTATATGTCCTCGTGCTATAATTTAAGCATGAACGCTAACGTAAGATACAAGGCGGGGCCAACAACAGTGTCGACAGCCACGTGCTCCGCTGCTGTAGACAACTATGCGTCTACGTGGTCGTCGTGAAATTTATACAAATGCCGGTTCGAGCTGTACAATATATATATATATATATATATATATATATATATATATATATATATATATATATATATATATATATATATATATATATATATATATATATATGGTAGGCTTGTGCGGAATGCGCTGCACAGTCGCAGCGTAAGCTGGAAGAGTGGCCTTCAGCCTTTTTTAAGCACTCTTTGGGTAAGTGCCGCAAGCACACCTGCAGGTACGCTATAAATCATAATTTTTGTGTAGTAGGGAGGCATTCACAATGTCATCCTTCGTCATTCTTCGTAGAAGTTTGGTATCCGCTACGCACTTGCTAGGAATTTCGTGCAATTTTTTGACGCTGTGGCTAACCACGATGAAGAATTATGCCTTCAAATCTTGGCTGATTCCCCATGCATAGTCGGTACGCGCCACAGTCAGTAGGTGAACAAGAACAATAACAAGCTTTTGTAATCAGTTCAACCATTAGACGACCCACTCTTTACGCAATTATCATTGTTTGACGCCTGGTTGTTCCTTTGCTGTTTTGAAATGCTTTATTAGGCACATGACGCGATTCCTTTCCCGACATGAAGCCTGGCTTCAGTTTAATTGCTATGGAGTCTTAATCACCAGTGTGGCTCAGTGGTAGAGTACTGGGCTGGTTCGAATACCATTGAGTCCTTCGTGGCATTATTTCCTTAGCTTTTTTTTTTACTTCGTGTGATAGTGGTTACGGACACCGGCGGCGGCGGACAACTATACATGGCGCTCGCGACCATTGTTGTGATCTCATAACAGCTGTCGCTGTAAAACGCATGACTCACAATTTAGTGCAGGTACTTTGAGCGAAACGTTGAGTACTCCAGAAATGTGAACATATATACCGAAACCCGTTGCTCGACTAACAGTGCGTTCTACGGCAATGACTAACTTATCGATTTTTCAGGGCCATCTGCCAACGCAGTAACGTAATGAATGAGGCAGTATGCGCATGTTACCATAGGTGATCGCAATGCATGCCGGTACCGCGTGCGTTTTGCCATCACGTCGAGGAGGTTCGCAAACGGAGGAGAAAAAAAAAGTTTGTATATAGAAGTAAAAAGTCTAGCAACAGTCTGTGTGTGGTTGCGTATAGTCATAAAGTGACAAAACGCGCGCGATGACAGTACGCGTTTATGCAATCACCGTGGTACCTTGTGATAAGTGCTACCAGAAGTTTTTATATCCGGGACTATTAAGATCATTTCATATTCAACGCTTGCCGGGCCGGGGACGCGCGAATAAATGGATGTGCTGTGAGTCCCTAATGGGTCCGGCCGTCTTTGGGCGTTGGTTCGCGAATGCGAATGATGTTGCAGGACTCGCGTTATAGACGTATTGCGCCAAGTGCCAACTGCACACGCAGCAGAAATTACGCCGTGTTTGCTCGGCACAAAGCATCCTTGAACACTCGAGAGTTGAGCACTCTCGTCGAGCAAGCGCTAGTATGTCGTTTTCTCGTTCCTCGCTAACGTTGGTGGAAAATGATTACGCGCGCTTCTCCACGGGACGCTTGTTGCACGAAAAAGTGGTTGCGCGCTTTTTGAGAGAACGTGGTGGAGAATCTCCGACAGTTCTCGGCCACCTTGCTTCTCGCCAGATTTCCAGCGAGACACGGCGTTATTTTTCATTCGGCATGTCTTCGCGTGCCCACTCGCACAGGCTTCGTTCAAGGTCAGCGTGGCACTTGCCCCGAGGTTGTTATCTGTCGGGAGTTGGCGTCTTTTTATATCTTACTCCTCACACACTCTCTCTCACTATATTATCAGTGGGCCGGCGGGTGTTTCGAGCGTAGTTTTCCGCACCTCGGCTGCACGAGTGGTCTTCTTGCTGGAGCAACGATCCCGCCTGCCGGGTATCCAGCAGGAAAAGACGCGCGTGTTTCAACACGTTACGCTCACACGCCGGTTCGCGCGGTTGTCTTCATCTGACGCGTGTGTCGCCTTGCGGAGGAGAGGGAAGTGAGCGGCCGCCGCTCCGACGTGCGGCGCCAATGAATGGCGAGCTTCGTGGCTGTTCGCTCGATTGGAGCTGCACCGTGGAAGACCGCTTTGGATGCTCGTCGCACGTGCATCAGGGATCTCAGGTAATTAGACTGGAAGGCTCGTTCACTGGCCGACGTACGTCGAGTGCAGTTTTCTCGTTTAAAAGGGACCGGAAAACGTCTGTTTGTATCGGTGCGTGACGCCGGTGTTGGGGAGCTTGCGAGGAGGGGAGCCAAACAAAGAGATTCCCTGTTTGTAAACGGCGGTCCCAAAGTTGGCATGCCATATCGGCCCCGCGCACAGTAGAGCCCAGGTGGACCTTGGTTGCGGCTGGCGCCTGCGCCGCTTGTTTCCGGGGGCGCGCAAGAGTTTCGACAACGAGACTGGTCTTTGTCGGGGCCTTGGCGGAGACCAGTCAGCTTGTCAAAACGCTGGACCCTGACCGTGACGCATCTTGTTCGAAGAGCTTTTTGAGCGCGTTGTTCCTTGATGTGAACCTCTTTTTACTCCCACGTGTAGAAGCGCTTTTACCGCTATCTGTCTAGTGAGGGAATCTGCTTATTGTTTCGTGACAGCTGCGAGTCATGAAGGCAGCTTGCTTTCTTTTTGTGGTATTACTGTTACTTTTAGTTTACAGATATTGGTCGTAGGCGCTCACAGTGTCAGTGGTTTTCATGTTCAGTATTTCGTTGTGTATCAGCGCAAATGCTTTGCAATAGTTTGTGCATTTTAGTCTTGTCTTGTATTTTACTTGTTCTTCTCATTAATTTCTGTGCGCCTCGTCTCGTTTTTATGCATGGTTTATTGTGATGTACCTTTCTTTCGTAATGTGATAGACATTTAGATGCTACTATGCAGTACATCTCCGTCAGTGCCTATAATATTTGTTTATGTTTGGTCATTCTTTTCTCTGTAGTCCTCTTGCAAGTTGTTTGAAACCGCTGTAGGCAGTTTTGCGTTGGAGCTTGTGTAAACGCTCCTAACACCACGAAATCAGACTGACTCATGAGTCGTCTCATTCAAACGCGCGACTCTCTCGTGAGTCTGAGTGAACCAAAAGTGATGTGCTTTGTGCGAGTCTGAACGAAAGGCCTGGTTCATTTCGCCGCACTGTGGTTGCACCCAGCGCTGAACTATAGTTTAGTCCCTGTAGAGACGGTTCGCACGCTTCCTGTGAAAATGTTATGAGTATGGCACAGTTGGCGAATTCGACCGTTATTTTCGCTTATACAAAGACAACAGCTGCTGCCGATCTATATGTTATAGTAGACTTCGATAGCATGCAATCACCCTCAGAGGACCTTTTTCGCAGCCGCTTGTTTTTATTCTGCTACCAAAGGCGTTAGATACAAGAAAAGGCGGGTGCGGCGTAACGCTGAAATGAACGTTGCACAAGCAAGCTTCCAAATTTTCGTGGCAACAAGCGTTGCCAGATATTTCTCATCACATAGTTGACTTCTCTTCGTTGGGCAAATTCGAAACTCGCGCCTCTGGTCCGCTACATTTGTATGAACAAAAGAAATCCATGACTGAACTTCTTCACTAATCAACAGCCGTACTTATGTGCGTAGTGTGTGACCTGCGCTTTATATAGCTGACTGCGTGAGACACTGTTTTGCACGATTTGTCGTGCATTGCTCCACCTCACTGGCCCTTAGGGACATACTGGTACACGTTGCCCTTGCCGTATAATGTAACGTTCGCTCGCAGAGCAGGAACGGAACGCGTCTTCATTTTTGCCCGTCAAGCTGTAGGTCTAAGGATTGCATATAAACCGCTAAGGATACGTCGCGCGCATCAAGTAAGTTTAGGACGTAAGCTTTAATTAAATGGGCATTATAAACCAGCCGCTGTTATTCTTATACTTACTCATATATCCGCACATTTAAATGCACGCTGTGCCTACATGCTTGCCGTACGACCGATAAGAGCCGTTTAACAGGTGCCTTCCGTACTTTCGCGCAAGTTCGCGCCGCGCGTATAGCTGGCACGGCGCCAAGACTGAATGAACAGCCCGTTGGCCAACGCGCGCCGTTGCGTCAGTTATCGTTCATACTTAGCTAACTGCTCCTCGTGCATGCGTGCCTCTGTGTCGGTGTTCTTGGCAAGCTCGTAGGCCTTGTCTTTTTATTCGAACCCGTTTCCTTCATGCGATACGAGGAGGCTGTTCTTGACTACTGTCCAAAGCGCTGTTCTTGCCTTTCTTGGTCTATAAACCTTGTGATTGATTGATATGTGGGGTTTAACGTCCCAAAACCACCGTACTATATAGACCTTGTGTAAAATTGCTGCCATCTGTCGGCTGTCGTGTGCATACCGCCATGTTAGAGGCTGTTACGACCGGCCCTGGGGAGCCAAGCAGGAAGAGTTTGGGGGAGAACCGGTTCTTGACCGACGGTGTCGTCCACCCCCACCTCCCCATTCGGGTTCCTCCTCTCGCCGGGAGAGCTCCGGGGTCTGCTGTGCGTTCGTGACCATGTTTGGTAACATTTTAGGGCGCCGTGACCATATATGGACCTCGTGTTAGGCTGTGCCACTCCATGTGTTGTGAGGTGTGTTTCCCCCTCTCTCGTAGCCGAGGTGCCGGAGACACCGTATTGGCTGACGATGCGGACGGGGCGCCCAGTGTCAACGGCGCGGCGCTATAAAATGCCGAAGACGTTTTGTATCACACGCTCTCTTCTCTCTTTGGGTCAGTTGACCACTTCTCCACATGTAAATAAATCTCTGTTGTTCGTTCGGGCGCTTCTTCTCGCTGAATTGTTGGACGATGGATCCTGCGACGGGGCCAGCTACCGAAAACGAGACCGGCAGGACCCGGAGTCCCAACAACTGGATGGCAGCGGCGGGATGCCGATAACCCCGAAAGCGACCACTGGACGGAGTGAGCCCGAAGTTCAACAACGGGACGACAGGAGAAGAAGGACACAAGCTCATCGACTTCCAGAGGGAATCGAACGGCACTTCTGAGAGGCACGACGCCGGAGACATGACTGCGAACTGGGTGAGTGCCGGCTTTCTCTGTTAAATTTTACCAGGCATTTACTCTATGTGTTAAGTAAAAGCTGGTAGAGAGGGGCTGTCTTGGTCATTGGGTTAACAGGTAACTTGCGTCAGGCAGAAATTGTGTGATAGCTTGGTTAAGCTCTTTCTGTCAGTGGCGTCAAGGTTAACAGTGACAGGGCAGGATTCCGTGTAAGAGCTTTTGAAGATTTATTTGTAGACTAAGTTAACGGAAAACTTGAGGCAAGGCAGGTATCTAGAGCTGTCGTTGCCGTCAAGGTTAATTAGTTGCAGGACAGGAATCTTTGTGGAACAGAGACAGCGGTACTGGAGGCAGCCATGAATCTGAAATCCCTGCGAAAGTCCATGTTGTTGCTTCTTGCAAGGGAGTTGAATCTGGAGGTGTCGGACTCTCAAAGAAAGCCAGAGCTGATAGAGGCGATTCTCGCATTGGGGGCGGAGGATGACGAGCTGTCAGAATGTGTCGAGGAGATTCAGGAGAGGCAAGCGGCAGAGGCCGAAAGAAAGGCGGCCGCGGCCGAGGCCGAAAGAAAGGCGGCCGCGGCCGAGGCAGATAAGATGCGAAAGCACGAACTTGAAATGAAGCGCCTCGAGCTAGAGATTAGCCATAATAGTAGAGCAGGAGGCAGCGAGGCATCCGGTACCGCAGAGCGGGTCAGGTTCAAAATGACGGACCTAATGAGATCGTACAAGCTAGGGGAGGACATTGGGCTGTTTCTCGTCAACTTTGAGAGAACTTGTGAAAGGCAAGGTTTCAGCCAGGATACGTGGCCTCAACGCTTGTTGTCCCTACTTCCGGGGGAGGCCTCAGAAGTAATCGCACGCCTCACGAAAGAGGAGGCTGATGAGTACAGTGAGGTAAAGTCGAGCCTTCTCAAGAAATACAGGTTGTCAGCGGAAGGTTTCAGACAAAAATTTCGCAACGCCGTAAAAGAGAACAATGATTCGTACCCGGAGTTTGCTTACAAGTTAATGGCCAACATGGGGGAGTGGCTCAAAGAGGCAAAGGCGTATGGGAATCATGACAAGGTGCTCGAGTGTATCGGTCTGGAACAATTCTATCAAAGGTTACCAGAAAAGGTGAGGTTCTGGGTGCAAGATAGACCGGACGTGAACACCGTAAGGAAAGCCGCAGAGCTCGCTGAAGAATTCGTTACGCGCCGCGCCCTCGGGGCAAGCAGCGAGCCAAAAGGGGAAAAATTCCTAAGACTGAATAAGGCGCCGTTTAGAAAACAACCGACAAGTCTCGCACAAAAGGGTGAGGAAAACAAGGCATCTAACCATGAGGCGTCGGCAGAGGCAAGCAAAAGGAAATTTGAGGCAAAAAAACCGGCGGCTTGTTTCAATTGCCACGAAACAGGGCACTTCGCGAAACACTGCCCGAAAGAAAAGGTGGCCTTTTTATCTATAAATGAAGCCGACGAGAACATGAAGTTGTTAGAGCCCTATATGTACGACCTTACCGTGAACGGCAAGCAGTGTCGGGTTCTTAGAGACTCCGCAGCCACTATGGACGTAGTTCATCCGTCCTTTGTTCAGCCCGGACAGTATTCAGGAGACTGTGCCTGGATTAGACAAGCCGTAGAAGCAAACAGTCAGTGCCTTCCCGTAGCTAAAGTTGTCCTTAAAGGCGCATTTGGTACGTTGGAAACGGAAGCCGCGGTATCGCCATATCTACCCCGTCAGTATCCTTACTTATTTTCAAATAAGTCAGATCAAATGCTGAAGGAGAAAGGTCTAACGTTGGGAGAAGGCATAGTGCAGGCACTGACTAGATCGAAGGCACGTGCGCTGGCTGCGAGAGCAACATTCACTGAGGCAAACAAGCCTCAAATCGACAACGGGTCTGGTTGCGAGTTGGACACCACGGTAACAAATCGACTTGTGCGAGAACAGGCTGCAGAAGCCGTAGTCGCGGAGGCAACCATTCCTAAAGGCGACGTTGAACCTCCTCCCGAATTGGAAGGGGTCAATTACACCTCGTTGACCGAGCAAATAGAAAATGCCGTTGCTCCCCAGCCGCTTCCTGGTAGTACAGAGGATAGCACAGAGGGTGACACATTCCAGGTACTAGGAACTACAAAAGAGTTGTGTGTCATGCCAACTTCGGATAATTTCAGTCGGCTGCTGCAGGTGAGCCCCGCTTCATTAATAACCGAACAAAAGGGGGACCCGACGCTTAAGCAATTCCAGGACAGTTCGAAAGAGGGAATCGCCAAACGAAATGTGAGATTCCAAGAGAGGAGCGGCATACTCTATCGAAAATATCTAGATAGGCGAGGAGTAGAATTTGACCAGGTAGTCGTACCTCAGGCGTATCGTCAGGATTTGCTTAGTTTGGTGCATGGAGAATCATGGTCAGGCCACTTAGGCGTAAAGAAGACGAAAAATCGTCTTTTACAGGAATACTACTGGCCTGGATGTTTTAAAGATGTAGAGAGGTTTGTAAAATCTTGCGATGTGTGTCAGCGAGTGGGTAAGCCGGGAGATAAGGCGAAATTTCCAATGAAGCTGGTACCCGTAATCACGGAGCCCTTTCGTCTTTTGGTAATTGACACAGTAGGTCATTTGCCCAAGACAACTTCAGGCTACCGTCACATCCTGACCTTAATCTGCCCAGCTACTAAATTTCCAGAGGCGGTCCCGCTAAAAGAGCTAAGTTCCGTCGAAGTAGTGAACGCACTTCTGTCCGTGTTTGCCCGGGTAGGCTTTCCTGCCGAGATACAATCAGACCAGGGCACCATTTTCACGAGTGCCTTAACGACAACCTTTCTAGAGCGGTGTGGCGTGAAATTATTGCATAGTTCAGTGTACCATCCGCAGTCGAACTCGATAGAAAAGCTTCACTTCGTGATGAAGCGAGTGTTAAGAGCCTTATGTTTTGAACGAAAAACTGACTGGGAAATGTGCTTACCTGCAACGATGTTTGCACTAAGAACTGCACCACATGAGACAACAGGGTTTACGCCAGCGGAACTTGTTTACGGCCGCAGACTGCGGTCTCCTCTTCGTATGCTGAGAGAGTCGTGGGAAGGTCAGGGTGATGATCCTGTAGTAGTGGAATATGTCCTCACCTTATTGGATCGTCTAACAAAAGCCCAAAAACTGACCGAGAGTGCGATGACCAAAGCACAGCAGAAGGCTAAGCTTTACTACGATCGGACAGCTAAAGCGCGACACTTTGCTGTAGGAGACAGGGTCATGTTGTTGAGGCCCTCCCAAAAGAATAAGCTTGAAGTGCAATGGGTCGGCCCGGCCGAGATTACTCGAAAATTGTCTGACACCAACTATGTGGTAAAATTACCAGGAAGTCGTAAGGTACACCAGGTGTATCATAGCAACTTACTCAAACCCTATAAAGAGAGGGAAGCCATCGTGAACATGACTTTAAATGTTCCGGAAGAGGTTCCGGCAGAAATTCCTGAATTAGCTCTCAAATCGGACGAAGTCCCGATCGAGAAAAGAGTTGAGGATTTAGTATCAAAGTCACAGCTGACAATGAAGCAGAAGCAGGACTTGCGTGGTCTTTTGACCGAGTTTCAGGACAGATTTGTAAGCGAGCCAGGCCGGACATCCGTCCTCACTCATGACATAGAGCTTACCTCGTCGGAACCGGTAAGATCTAAGACGTATCGGGTGTCACCTCGCCGGCTTGAGCTAATAAAAGCAGAGGTTAACAGGATGCTGGAATTGGGCGTGATTGAGCCGTGTGAAAGTGATTACACTTCCCCGTTAATTCTTGTGGAAGTACCCGGCAAAGATCCGCGTCCTTGCGTAGACTATCGTAAGTTAAACCTCATCACCAAGGATCAGACATACCCAATTCCCCACATTGAGGAACGCGTCGAGAGGGTAAGCAGCGCGCAATTTATCTCAACGCTAGACCTAGTGAGAGGTTACTGGCAGGTGCCGCTCGCTCACCGAGAGGGCGAGCCGGTATGCTGCATTTATTTCACCATTGGGGACATTCCGCCCTAAAGTGTTGAGTTTCGGCCTAAAGAACGCGCCTTACTGCTTTTCAAACTTAATGGATAAGGTTTTGCGGGGTCAAGAGGACTTCGCATTGCCTTACTTGGACGACGTCGCCGTGTTTTCCTCGTCCTGGCCAGAACACTTGGCGCATTTGAGAGCAGTACTGACACGCCTACGCGAAGCAGGTTTAACGGTAAAGGCGCCCAAGTGTCAGCTAGCACAAGCAGAGGTACTCTATCTCGGGCATGTTATCGGTCGAGGGCATCGCCGTCCCTCTGAAATGAAAGTGGCAGCTATCCGAGACTTTCCCCAGCCCCGCACGAAAACCGATATTCGGGCTTTCTTGGAACTGGTTACTATCGTAAGTACATCCCTAGATATTCCGACATTGCCAGCACTCTTACTGACGCGTTGCGCAAGACCGAGCCCCAAATGGTCGACTGGGATGAGGAGAAAGAAAAGGCTTTCCGCGTTTTGAAAGCGGCCTTGTCGAGCCAACCTTTGCTTAGTTCACCGGACTACTCGAGGCCTTTCATAGTCCAATGCGACGCTAGTGATAGAGGCATGGGGGCAGTTCTTAGTCAAAGGGATGAGGGGGATGAAGAGCATCCCGTCCTCTATGTTAGCCGGAAACTCACCCTTCGCGAGCAGGTTTACAGCGCTAGCGAAAAGGAATGTGCATGCTTGGTTTGGGCAGTCCAGAAACTGGCTTGTTATATTGCCGGAAGCAAGTTCATTGTGGAAGTGGACCATTTTCCTCTCACCTGGCTACAGACCATGTCCTCTAAGAACGGCCGCCTGCTGCGTTGGAGCCTCGTTTTGCAACAATATACGTTTGAAATACGCTACAAAAAGGGTGTACTCCATGGCAACGCTGATGGCTTAAGTCGATGCCCCTGACGCGAGAGGATGTCTCGAGAACTCTGGCATTTTTTTTCCTGACCTAGACAAGAGCTAGTGATTGTTTTTTTACTCTTTTAGGTGTACTTGTTTGAAAACGTTGAAGACACGGCTATCCAGGGTTTCGGGTTCGGTGTGCTTCCAGTGTTGTTGTTTTGTGTCACCTTAAAGTGTGAGTAACATTTTTAATAAATTGTGTATTTCCTTTAATATCAGTTAAAGGGGAAAATTGCCTGGTGGAGTTTGGCGGAATTGTCCGGCGCTCACCGGCTGAGTAGTTGTGTTTTCATGTGCGTATGTGATGTCTGTTGAGCCCACAATGAAGCAGGTGTTGCCCTCTACTTCATCAAAGACGGTCGTCACCAAACCGACTGCCGGCGCTGATCTCTCCGGACAGTGGCTGCAAACCTCAGCCCATCGAGATCTTCACCCCCCCCCCCCCCCCCCGCGCGAGAGACTGTTACGACCGGCCCTGGGGAGCCAAGCAGGAAGAGTTTGGGGGAGAACCGGTTCTTGACCGACGGTGTCGTCCACCCCCACCTCCCCATTCGGGTTCCTCCTCTCGCCGGGAGAGCTCCGGGGTCTGCTGTGCGTTCGTGACCATGTTTGGTAACATTTTAGGGCGCCGTGACCATATATGGACCTTGTGTTAGGCTGTGCCACTCCATGTGTTGTGAGGTGTGTTTCCCCCTCTCTCGTAGCCGAGGTGCCGGAGACACCGTATTGGCTGACGATGCGGACGGGGCGGGGCGCCCAGTGTCAACGGCGCGGCGCTATAAAATGCCGAAGACGTTTTGTATCACACGCTCTCATCTCTCTTTGGGTCAGTTGACCACTTCTCCACGTGTAAATAAATCTCTGTTGTTCGTTCGGGCGCTTCTTCTCGCTGAATTGTTGGGCGATGGATCCTGCGACGGCGCCAGCTACCGAAAACGAGACCGGCAGGACCCGGAGTCCCAACAAGGCTCAGCGCGGTGCAGTACGCACCATCCGCGTGTGTTTACTTATACGTAAACTTACGATGTATCGATGTGAGCCGCATATTGCCGCATAATCGCAATGCCGACGTATTGCTGCGACCCTTGATGCACACAGAGAACTCGAAATGCTCAAATTAAAAAAAAAAGGTTAGCCGTACACATTGCTCTTACTTTTTCAAGCTGACGTTTCCAGAATGTGCTCCGGCTATACTGCTCCCTAAGACGTCTTTGCATTCGTCTTTTGAAGCTAATAAGACGTGGGTAATTCCATGAGAGGTCGACACGGGTCCGAAAGTTCATATTTTAGATTTGATTGCTCCTATGCTGGTGTTAGAGCATTTTAATTCATCGCGTTGTCTGCAAATATGTACGGATTACCTTAGAGTGTGTCACTGTATTTATTCGTAATCTGGCATTAAAGATAAGCGAAGCGCACCAGAAATGCACCTTTACAGGTAATTATTCCTCAAAGTATTTAATCTGCTTTTCCTCTGCAAGTATGGTCCCGTTCAACTGACTCAGAAGCTGAGGCCCACCTTTTTTTTTTTTTTTACTCCTGACTTCTCATGCGTTTATCGCCTAAATGCATCCTCGAAAACCTAGAACTTCTACCCATAATATCGTCGCTGCAAATAAAATAATGCAGCGTGCTTTTTTTTTTCATATTCTTTTTCCGTGATCTGCTAGGGTCTTTTTTTTTTTGGGGGGGGGGGGGATATAAGAAAAAATGAAGAGGGGTGCATTGAAATATTGATTTTTAATAGGCTTGATTATCGACGAAATTGAAAGTTTGGAGTCATTTAAAAAATATTTTTGAGGTACAGCAACGGTATTGACATGCAGTATTGTAAACACTGTGTTTTAATAGATCACCAAGTTATGAAACAATAGCTGGTTTATCTTAGGTGGAAAAAAAATTTTGAATACAGCAACTTTTGAAAAATGTCACCTGTTCATACATTTTTCAAAAACAGTTTGCTTCAGCCCACAGGCTTCAAACAATCCTGCTTCACTCATCATTACGCGTGCATATAATAAAAAAGGTCATCTTCGTCACGTTAATATTCGTGTTTAAGTCGCCGTTAACTTTCGATAATCTGGAGGCAGAAATGTTGTAGGCCCGTGTGCTCAGATTTGGGTGCACGTTAAAGAACCCCAGGTGGCCGAAATTTCCGGAGCCCTCTACTATATACGGCGTCTCTCATAATCATATGGTGGTTTTGGGACGTTAAACCCCACGTATCAATCAATCGAGATCCTCATTCTCTATGTTGGCGACGTTCTGGTCGTTCTGTAAAATGATTGCTGGTCATAGCGTACAGACAGTGAATTCTGCTTATGTGATTTGTTGCCCCGCCGCGGTGGTCTAGTGGAGTACTCGGCTGCTGACCCGCAGGTCGCGGGATTGAACCCCGGCTGTGGCGGCTGCATTTTCGATGGAGGCGAAAATTCTGTAGGCCCGTGTGCTCAGATTTGGACCCACGTTGAAGAACCCCAGGTGATCGAAATTTCCAGAGTCTTCCACTATGGCGTCTCTCATAATCATATGGTGGTTTTGGGACGTTGAACCCCACGTATCAATCAATGTGCATTGTTCTCCTTATTTGATAGTTAAGCTAGGAACACTATATATTCGCGTAGTGTACAAGGCTAGTTGCCAGATATTCCTTTCATCATTCGTTTTAAAATAAAATTGTGCGAGATGGCGAATTCCTTCGCAGCAACACTTTATGCTTGACAACCCAAACTCTTTAGTTAGCGTATCCCATTAGTTTAAGCGCATGCTTATTATGAGGCAGGTTTGCGCGGGAAATTGCGTCTGGATTTTTTCGAAGAAAAAAGAAAGGTGATCTTTCGTATAATATACACACTATGGTTGTTTCGATAGTTTCTTTTTTTCTGTGTGTGTGAAAGTTGCGAATTGTGCGTGGGTCTCATTTCGAAAATCGGCACCATTGCGATTTTAACGCCTCCAGTTGTCTGTATATCGTTCTACGGCTGTTATATAAATGGGATTCGCGGTTAACCATGGTCCGATTGTGGTATACCGTCAATTTTTTTGTAACCGGATGATTTAATTTCTGAGAAACACATTTTGTTCGTTTTACAGCAACACTCACTCGGACGGCAAATTCTTCTTCCTTGAAGTTATATTTCAGATTGGCTGTTGCTCTGAAGCAAAGGGAAGGTCGCTTAAGTTGATAAATACGGATTGTATACAAGAATGATGAAGCCACCGTTCATATAACAAATGGTGTCTGCAAGTCCTGAAGTGTTCTGTCTGGTGGTCTAGTGGTTAAGGTATACACGGCTGCTGACCCGCAGATCGTGGGATCGAATCCCGGCTTCGGCGGCTGCATTTTCGATGGAGGCGAAAATGCTGTAGGCCCGTGTGCTCAGTATTGGATGCACGATTAAGAACCGCCGGTGGTCTAAATTTCCGGAGTTGGCATCTCTCATAATCATATGGTGGTTTTGGCATGTTGAACCCTACATATCAATCAATCAATCAATGAATCGTAGTGTGCTGTCGCTGGCTTACTTTGTTTGTTCTATACTTGTGAATGTCGCTGCAACACGTTCACAAAACGCTGAATTGGGAGAGCCTCCTTCCCGAAAATTAAGTGCACCGGAATATCGAAGAACTGAAACGAGACATTATTGTCCACTGGCGTTCCTCTTCACGACCACAGGACACGGACGAGCCAGCAGTGCCTTTTTCACGTCTCACAATCATATGCGAACAAAAGAGAGCCGCATTATGAAACTTGGTTGATAACGCTTAGTTAGACGGAATGACAATTACGACATGAGCAGTATGGGGCGCTGGTCTTACGCGTATAGCGCCGCGACCTGTGCACTTCTAGGCTCCTTGAACTATATGTTTTGTGATACCATACTGTAACTGACGTCCAGTGAAATCTGCGAAGCGGTCCACCTTGGCTCTACAAAAGTCCGTATTCTAGGTCGATCACTTTCGGGAACACGTTCGGCGTTGTTCAGCGTCACCGTGTTCAACGTGTGCGGCGCCAAGCGCGACGCTTCGCCGGGACAATGGGAACGCCGTCAGAGAGAGGAGTGGGTATAATAGGCAAAAGAAGAGAAAAGTGAACCCCGTAACTGTCTGCATCAGAGTGCGACACCTCAACAGTAGATCACAAGGGACGGGGGTGAGGGGGGATTAAAAGGATAGGATTAAATGTATAGAGAGATGCGCTGGGCGCGTTAGCTGCGACTGCTATACATCGCGAGCCCCGCCACGGTGGTCTAGTGGCTAAGGTACTCGGCTGCTGACCCGCAGGTCGCGGGATCAAATCCCGGCTGTGGCGGCTGCATTTCCGATGGAGGCGGAAATGTTGTAGGCCCGTGTACTCAGATTTGGGTGCACGTTAAAGAACCCCAGCTGGTCAAAATTTCCGGAGCCCTCCACTACGGCGTCTCTCATAATCAAAGGTGGTTTTGGGACGTAAAACCCCACAAATCAATCAATCAATCAATTATACATCGCGAAAGGGATCCACCTGTCGAATGCAGTGGTTCGCGGAACTAACCTGCGTGCTATGCATGTGCTCAGTGCCGAAAGAAATCGAGCCAAAGAAGGCTACTGTTGGGTTACAGCGAGGGCGCGACCAGTCGCTTCTATTTTTCAGTGGTGTCCGAGCGGCCGCCAAAAGTTGCACACACGTGGTTGCCGGCCGCGCGAAGGCCGGCGTCGCGACTGGCTCGCGCAAGCCGATTTTATCGCGCTGCGTCCGCCAACTGACGCAGACAGTCTAATTCTCTCCCGAGACTGTGAAAGCGCGCTCGTTTGTGTCTGGGAAAGTGTCTCCGTGATCGCGTGTAGCGCCGAAACTTCGCAGAAACCTCCACGGCCAGCGCGTTCACCTCGCCCGCCGAGTCGAATGGCCTGCAAGTGCATCGTGTGTCTGCTTTGAAATGTGATATGTAGACATGTGTCGTACCCGTGGGGCTGGGACCCTGCTGGCTTGACGCGCCGACTTAGCGGGGGCAATTATCTCGAAGGGAAGGAAGTTTCGACCGTGCAGACACGGTCAGTTGTGTTACATCCGTTTTTCGTCCGTCTTAATTTAGCGCCGACGCGCCGCTTTAGTCATGTGTATCTCTTTCGTGGAGAGGACGCCGCTCTTATCAAAGCTAAAATTTCTACCAACTTAATCGGTGAAAGGTGGCTGCGTTCTACTACCATATCTGTACGTAAAAGTGTGAACAGATTCAACTTGTTTTGAAATGTATGAGAAGCAGTTATATTTCAATTATACGAAACTGAACTACATGCGTACTATTGTCATTGACTATTCTATGCAGCGTATAATTTAGTGCCCGGCGTACGTACCGCTATTATGTCATAACTGTAATGCCATGCTATATTTTGTATGCATTATACGCTGTCTTACAAAATATAGAAAAATTCAAGCGACTGTTCGTGCGAACGCGCACGGCTGGACGTCGAGGCAGTTATGCCTTCGTTACAGGCATCTTGATGTGTAATTAGTTCATATAATTAGAGCAAACATAGGAAGAAAGAATACGAAGAAAGGCGTTCCTCGTTTTTTATCCTCTTTCTTCACTAATTTATCTCACCCGCTTATGCACGACCAACTAGCCCAGTGATCTTTTTTTTTTTTAACCTAATGTTTGTCGAAGGGAGAATGGTAAGAAGGGGGAAGTGTCTGCGGAGAAAAGCACTACGCAAAATGCGGTGTTAAAGTTGCATGCTGTTCGCCAATCAGTGTTGCTTTGGTTAGAGCAAAGACCTATTTTTGCAATCTATATCATAAAGGAGCGTTAATCAGCGTCTTTGAAGGAAGGAGGGACGGGAGGGAGAATTCCGCGGAAAAGGTAGGTCATCTTATCGAGATACGAGGGCCAACAACAACAAGCGCTCGACCGGTGTACCTGTCTTCCCGTTAGAGAAGCCGGAGGTACTGGGAATCGAAGCGAACCCGCATTGGAGGCGGAACTGTAAAAATGAAAAAGAAAATAAATAAATACTGCACGTAACAATGTTTTTCATTCGAGCGTTTCGACCGCTATCCGGCATTCATGTTCATCCTGCAGGCATATCCCATTTATGAAAGCAAGATGCCCATTTTCATGCAGGTTCTCTCTCATTACTCCACACTCGTCAGCATTCGTGCGGTACCTTTTACCCGATAGCCCCGCCGCGGTGGTCTAGTGGCTAAGGTACTCGGCTGCTGGCCCGCAAGTCGTAGGATCGAATCCTGGCTGCGGCGACTGCATTTCTGATGGAGGCGTAAGTGCTGTAGGCCCGTGCGCTCAGATTTGGGTGCACGTTAAAGAACCCCAGGTTGTCGAAATTTCCGGAGCCCTCCACTACGGCGTCTCTCATAATCATATGGTGGTTTTGGGACGTTAAACCCCACATATCAATCATTAATCTGTAACCCGATATGACGCGCGTGTACGCAGTAACGTGGTGTCTCATTTCACCGTGTTCATGAGCCCTCACGTATCGCCATACGCAAGAGGCTATAAATGGAAATATCCTTGACGTCGCCGATTTCATAAGGGTGAAATATTGTCTGATCAGATTGCGTGCGCATGACGTTTGCTGTAAGTTGTCTTTATACTTTTTTTTTCTTGGCCTCTACTTTTACCATCCTGCCACGACTGCTGACTACCCTTCTGGTGTCAGCAAATATGGCTGAAATGGGTACGTGAAGTAATTTTTTCGGCTTATTTAAATTAAAGAATCAATCGCTACAAACTAACACTGACCTCTAGTCATAGAATGCCAATTAAAGAGACAGCAAGGTTATGCAGGATACCTTTCTATGCAATACATATCTTTAATAAAATTTCTATCGCAGTCAGGATTCGGTTGTTTTTGCAGGTGAACGCTATACGTCGAGATGGAATCGATTTGTCACAGCTAAATTGAAGTCGAACTGACTAACGAAAAATTCTTAGTTTTTAAAGTATTGACTCTAGGGATTTTTTTATGACATACCTTTTTATGACATACATTTTGTCTTTCTTTAAAAATCACTAAACGCGCACTCAATTTGATATACTCACAATTGAATTTCAATGTTGATATCAAAATTGGCAGTGCAGTGCCCGGCGCGCAAAAAATGCGACCACTCTGTTACGTCAAACCGGAATTTGCGTGACAAAGAAGTGACGACAAGGCGCGTTGAAGGAGAGTCTGGTCATGGAAAAACGGCAAATAGTCTAAGATACACGAGTAGACTGCTGGCTTTGTGTGTGTGATGTATGGTTCTTACCTACTCTTTTTTAAACTATGAACGCTTTTACATTCGACGCATTACCTCCGCCATCTTTGGTTGTTAAGCGAATGTTTTCCCATTTTGTTTGGTGGTGTGAATTGACAAGATCGTGACATGTCGATTGTGCCAAACCGGCCGTTTTCACGCGTGTGCATTTACTGTATTTCCCGTCGGGGAAATAATGGCAAACTCGGGTGCAGCCACTGCGGAGCTGCTTCTTGCAGGCGGGCGAAAGGTTCACCTGGCTGCAAGACGAAGCTCCGCAGTGCCTGAGTTGTTTACTGTGCAAATTAAGATACGGTGGAATCATTGCGCTATTCTTTCGCACAGCACGAAATAAACACGATACTTGGTGCAAGTGAGATCACTTGCCGCTTTTCACAAGATCGCGGGAAATGATGACGATGAATTATGGCTGAGTGCTTTCCAGTGAGTGGGATTTAAACCGTACACTCGTTGCGCAATTAGCATTGTGAGATGACTGGTTGTCATTTTACTCTTCTGTCATGCTCTATTACGTAGATTAACCGATTCCTTGTCCGACATGATGCCGGTATGTCTTTTTGCGAAAGGGTTTCGAGCTCTGTGGTATGGAACACTGGACTGCCACGCAGAGGTCCCGGGTTCAAATCCCGTTCAGTCGGTCACTTTGACAAACTTTATTTGAGTCCTGGGGAGGGGCTAGGAGCCCATTGAGGAACTCGCCTGTAATGGGGAAGGGAGCGAGAGGTTTCCGAACACTTCACAGGGCTCCTGGACGGTCCTAGTCGACCGAGGTAGTGCTAAAGATGCATTGGCTGGTAAATGTCTGCCTAGGTTACGAGGTGTCTCCTGCTTTTGGCATGTAAGCGGGGGCACCTTCACATGAGGATTTGATCCTCCTAGGTATTTTTTTTTTCTCTTTTATTTCGGTAACGCCTCCAACGGCGACGCTGCTTGATGCAGGAACGGGTGGTTTTCGACTGTTTTCTTTTCATCTTTCTTCAAATGTCTTCCACAGATGGTTACCAACCTCGATTAGATTTGTGGGGTTTAACGTCCCAAAACCACCTTATGATTATGAGAGACGCCGTAGTGAAGGGCTCCGGAAATTTAGACCACCTGGGGTTCTTTAACGTGCACCCAAATCTGAGTACACGGGCCTACAACATTTCCGCCTCCATCGGAAATGCAGCCGCTGCAGCCGGGATTTGAACCCGCGACCTGCGGGTCAGCAGCCGAGTACCTTAGTCACTAGACCACCGCGGCGGGGCTTGGTTACCAACCTCTCAATCTTTTTTGGTTGGTTATTTTTCAATGTCTTAAAACAGCAGTTAAGTTTACATAAGTGAAAACTTGGTTGTGGTAGAGTTTCCTCAATATATGAAGGAAAAAATAATGCCCGCGAATGACTCGTGTGCATATATAAGCAAGTATTATGCTAGTTTGCGTAATTTGTTTTTATTTTCGACGAACTTACCAACTGTGGAACTAACATTTTTTTTTTTCGTCTATATACGCTACTTGACGTGGCTCTTTCAAGGATGGGATACAGAACTTCCGCGAGGCTAGCTATATTATATGCGTATACTCTTCAATAAGCAAGGCTCTGGCTGCGTTTTCCTTTAGCTTTTTGCTGTCAGAAGTCATTGGGGGGAGGGGGGGGTCAGTATTTTTTTTTTTGCGCATCGCATGTTCGATCAGCGTCAAATGAAACCCGAACAGCGGCAAGCCGTCACGATGGCATAGTGCGTGCCGTCCAGTTATCACCATCGACAGGCGCGCGCATCCTGTTTGGGAGCTCTGCGCTTATGTGCGTGCCTGTCCTTGCTGATAAGTGGACGGCTATATCATCGCGAAGTCTTGCCGCTGTTCGGCTTTAATTTGATGCTGATAGTACATGATTTCCACTGCGTGAGCCGGACCTTATACTTTGTCAAACGTTCGGTTGCAGCTATCAAATACCTTCCGGCTGACTACCTGCCAGTCATGCCAAGAATATCTGGTTGATGAATGTTTGTCCATTTGATTTTGGAGAATTAAACACAATAGTTTCTTTTTCATTTTAATCGCAGCTGAACGCGGCCGTTAATGTTCGCCGTGTGCATCGCCGTCACGTCGAGAGTTTTATTTTATTAGCAGACAAGCTTGAAAAAGAGGTGGCAATGAGAGGCAGCCTTCACGATCGATTCGACGATTGCATATATCGCGGATACATAATCAATAAAACAGTCAAAAACTTTTTTTGAAATATACTGGCCGAAAACAACTGCTTTGCTTATATGTGAACAGTATATTGCATACAAATCTTTTTTTTTTCTAACGGAGAAGTTATGCCTTATTCCATTATAAAGTAACTTTAAAATCGAGGATACCCAGGCCTAATAATAGGCCCCATCAAGCAAACGGTTCCTGTTGAGCCTATGGGCAAGTGCGCAGTCCACTCAAATCTCAACTATGTCTTACATAATTGTGTGTTGCTGCAGTCCAACACGTGTTTACCGTGTGAGTATACTTGCTGTGTCGAGAGCACATTCGTAACTGCTCATATTTCTTTGATTTTAGGAAATTCAAGGCGTACGTGTAGATATGGCCGTCTACAAGGAGGTTGTTGTTATTGGTAAGTAGTCTTCTTTTCTCGTTGTTTTTGCCTCGTCGCGGTGACCCAGTGGTCACGGTGCTCCGCTACTGACCCGAATGACGCGGATTGAATCACGGTCGTGGCGATCGCATTTCGATGTTACGTTTACGAACTCCGTGGTGGTCTAAATTCAATCCATGTGACATGGATTCCTCCATAATGGCGTTTCGTGCAGCCTATAAGTCAATTTGAGACATTAAACACTAGACTAAGCAACTATGTTTGCTCGAACCTATGTTTCCTCCCCCTTCCTTATTTTGAAACTAAACGAGAAACAACCGCCTTTTCTTCAGGTTGGCAAGGGCTACCTTCGAAGGAGCTACTCGGGACTTACTGGGGGACTATTCCCAAATCCCTTGCTTGATTTGTCGGGTTCGCAGCAGAAGCAAACCTGCCAATGAAGTGACGTAGAGCGAGCAGTTCGCATACTGAACAATAGTAGTGCAGCCAGAATTTTTTTCCCGTGGGTGGGTGGGGGTTGGAGGTTAGTTATAGGTAGTCTGAGCTCGTTCGTGCGTTCGTGTGTGTGCTGTACGCATGCAATATTGAAAATTTTCCGGGTGAGTGGTTGGGATGAACCTCTACCCTTTCCCCGGCTGTGCCAGTGTTCCGAATTATTATAGACAGTTTTTCACAGCTAATTTGTATATTCAAAACTATATGGCACCACCGCACTGCCACGGCCAACGTTTATAGATATACATTTATAAACGTTGGCCACGGCCGGCTCCTCGGCGGCGCGGCCGCGATGTGGCGTGGGGCGGACGTTTCCCTGTAGCCTACGGCGAGAAACGGTGGTGGCAGTGATTCTTAAAGAATGAAAAAAAGGCACCCGATTTCTGTCAGCCATAACGCGACACGGCGCAGTGTCTAAGAGAAAAAAGTGCCGCCATATCCACGAAGTGAATGATGATGAGTGGGCGAAGCTCTGGAGGAAAACCTGGTAAACCATGAATCTTCCGTACCTTTTGCCCACTCGATTTTATTACAATGCTCCCCCTAGCGTACGTCGCCGCACTAAATCGAACGATTGCCTTTCGCCAATGATGACACGTGCCGTATGTGACATTATTCCTATTTTATAACATCTCGCATCTTTCATCATCAACTACAAGTACCGCCGTCTAGTTTATAACATCTTGCATCTCTTCATCATCAGCTACAAAACCCGCCATCTAGTGAACACTGAAAGAACTAAACGAGAGGTGGCTACATGCAGGAGACGGTGCCGCCATCTAGTGAACACTGCAAGAACTAAACGAGAGAAGGCGACATACAGGAGACGGTACCGCCATCTAGTGGACACTGCAAGAACTAAACGAGAGGTGGCTACATACAGGGGACGCACAGCCCACGCCTTAAGGAGCTTCGCCCCTAAAAAAAAGAGAGAGAAACGGGCTGCGCAGACTATGCGCTGCGACCGCTTTGCTGGTCTTCAATCCGGGAGCGGCGGCGGCGAATCGGCCGGCCATCGTCGACGGTGAAGTGGAAAGGAAAAAGCCTTTAGATCGCGTGTTCAAACGTTGGTTGATTGATATGGGGAGATTAACGTTCCAAAACCACCATATAATTATGAGACGCCGTTGTGGAGGGCTCTGGAAATTGCGGCCACCAGGGGTTCCGTAACGTGCACTTAAATCTGGGCACCCGGGCCTACAGCATTTTCGCCCCCATCCAAAATGCAGCAGCCGCAGCCAGGATTCGACCCGCGACCTGCGGATCAGCAGCCGAGTACCTAATCCACTAGACCACCGCGGCGGGGCATGTGTTCAAACATGGCAGCGCCCGTTCGCTGAGCTGTGATCGCAAGGTGGCCACACCACCGCCGTGCTTTATTGATGGTCCGTTCATGCGCGCCGTCCGTATGTCGGATGCAAGAGTTGTTCCGGTTGTCTCTAGTCATCCGAGTACGAATTTCGGACACAGCACGTGTAGAGAGTTTTTGCGCCTGCAGCGAAAACGCTGACCTTCAACACGGCGAATACGACGTCAAGTGCTTACCAGCCAAGCTATGTGACTTGTAAGTGTACACGGAAATCGCAGCACCGTTAGTGTGGTTTGGTTTTGAACGTATCACGTTTCGGTCATAGGTATGTTGACATCAGCCGCCAAAATAAATGAAGCGCATCGTATGAGACTTGCTGTGTGGTCGCAAGGAATGTCGCATTTCGAAGGGCAGAGGAGGCAGCAGCAGCATCCGCCGCCACGGCCGCCGCCTAGTAGTAGGTATCTGAGCATTGGCTGAGCTGGCCGGTAGGTCAGTTTATCGACCAATCAGCTGTAAGCGCTTGCCTTTCACGCGGAGCACTTACATCACGAAGCGTCCCCTAAAACGTCATCACGGAGCCGGCAGTTCACATAAACTTTCTTTGAGAAATCAGGTGGAAGCACACGCTTGTCAAATCTGGTGGCGAATTCATGACATCCAGAGGCGGCGCCAAAGAGTGGGCACGTGAAGGGGTGGGTGGGGGGTGGGGTGGCTGTACGGGAGCTTTTCTAAAATTGTTGCCGCCACACAACACAATGACCAAGTTCCACCTCTCTGGCCCCCTGAAGGAATTGACTTATTGTGGGTGCCCCCTGTAAAATAATCCTGGTGCCGCTCCTGATGATATTAGATGTTCTCGCTAGCCAATTATATATACGCCTTCTTAGCGGCACGTGATCTTCACATGCGCTCAAACGTCGAGCTCGCAAAGCTGAGGCAGTGCACCAGCGGAGTGCCGAAGACTCCAAAATGCAAACTTGAGAAGCTGTGGAATCCCGAAACGAGGTTTGTTGCAGTGTGCGTGTGCGTTGTTCCGCATAGAGGGGAGGGGTGGGCCAAGTTTCATCGCAGCCTCCCTCCCCCGCCCCTGGTTGGTAGGGGATAACACGTTTCAGAATGGATGAAAAAAAAAAAATGAAAACGTAGCTTCTCATAGTGGCCTACTTTTGGCCCCTGGCTCTTTGAGCTGAAATAAAGATGGGAAGTAAACAGATCTTTTAGTGCGCCCCGCCGCGGTGATCTAGTGACTAAGGTACTCGGCTGCTGACCCGCAGGTCGCGGGATCGAATCCCGGCTGCGGCGGCTGCATTTCCGATGGAGGCGGAAATGTCGGCCCGTGTGCTCATATTTGAGTGCACGTTAAAGAGCCCCAGGTGGTCGAAATTTCCGGAGCCCTCCACTACGGCGTCTCTCATAATCATATGGTGGTTTTGGGACGTTAAACCCAACATATTAATCAGATCTTGTAGTGCAACTTAAAGGACCGTTGAGTGCCATAACGGTCAGAAACCTCAGTCACCATAACTGAGTAAACCTATAAAGCAGACTTTGTCCTCCCACCCCTTGCTTATATACATATATAGAGGGTATTTACGCGATTGTAAGGTCGACTGATTTTGTCTTCATTTGAAATCCGAGGTGGGGGGGGGGGGGTTGAACCTTGAATTGAAAACGAGTTTCGGTTGTGAAGTCTTTCTGAAAATGATCTCCGCGTATTTCTGCAAAGCTAGCTTTTGTGCACATTTTTTAGGTACTGCCGTGAAGCCACCTTCACAGATTGGTTGCTTCACGATGTGTTATGTTTTTTTTTATTGAAATGTGCTCGTGCTCTTCTCTTTTTTTTTTTTATGCCGTGCCATTTTCGGGGGTCGACTTGCATTCAAGTCAACTTATAATTGTGTAAATACGATATTTCTGTAGTTAGTGGTTATTAAAAAATAATGCACTATAGGTATAATATTTGGCACTTTTATATTTATCCTAATCACATAACAGAAGAAGTTAGTGCGGGTATTGTGCAAAAATCATTTTTAGCAATCTGGCATTATGTATATATAACCAGTGCTCATATTATGGTTCTGATCTGATCTATTCAGGCAATGGGCCATCGGGCATCACCATGTCATACTTCCTGGCTGGTAATTGGCCGTACTACGCACCTGGTGCCTGTCACCCAAACCCGTACCTACATGCAAGACTTGAAGATAATCGAGATCTTTCTCTAGTTGAACAGGTAAGAAAATGAGCATGCCCTATTAACACATCTGTACCATACAAGTATTAGCAGTCATCTTGCCAGCATACAGTTCTACATTTATACAGAACATTTCTGGGGTTCTGGCTTGTTCCTTCGCAACATGTAGTTTTAGATGTGAAGATCAGCTTATGAATAAGGCCTATCTTTTGTCATGCCATAGCCGCCGCTAGTACTCGGACTGCCCATAGATGGCTCTGCGGTAGAGCACTCGATCCGCGTCATTTAAGCGTGTGCTTCGGTACGAGTAGACCAGCGCTGCGCTGCTCTGTATAATAATAAAAGAACTTGCTCTTCTCTCTTTCACACATACAGCGTAGTAGCATGAATGAAGACATGAGCATGAGTGTGGTGGAGGCGAGGGCTTGCAAAGTGGCTGCAGCGTGGAAGCACTGGCAAGACCCAGAGTTGAGAGCTCGAAGCTGAAGTGAGACGCAAGCGCCGGCAAGCCAACCCTTGTGGTCCAGAATGCCAATGTACTTATCGACATTGTAGCTTCAAGTTTATGATGTAGGAAACACAACCATGAACGTCTATGGTGATGAATACAGAGCACCTCTTTAGAGAATGTCAAGTCAACCCATAGCTGCTTCGCATACTACTGAGAGTTCCCTTTAGGTTAAATGTGTGCAATATTTATTTTACTGGAGACAGTGAAAATATATTACATTATTGGCTGCACATGCAGTGTCCTACCCTATTTTGGGCAAGGGGCTGATGACAAAGTGCTGGCTATCCTGGGTTCAGATAAGGAACTACATTTACAGTTAAACCTGATATTATTTTTGGTCTGATAAAAACTTATTTTTAATTACACATTAGTATTCACTACTGCACTCAACTATCACGATGTAAAGTTGGTATTTGTAGTCACTATAGTACATTTATGAAAAGAGGATCCCCTCCCCATACCCATGATATTTTGCAGCATTGTAAAAAAGGCATTTAAAGGCCTGTTAGAGCAATACTGCTTTATTATTGTTATACATGATGGTGGGAGATTTATTGAGCAGCATATTGTTAATAAATATAAGAAAGATTAATGGTACGAGTATGCTGCCTTGCATACTCTGACTTTACCAAATGTTGGATATGTATAAGATAAGTTTTCTCTGTAAGTTGGCAGATTCCTAGAGGTTTTATTTTGTTTTGCAGTTTGCTTTAAAATTTTATGTAATTGCTGCTTTAGACCTATAATTTTAGTATATACAATTAAACCTCTTTATAAGAGGCATACTCCAGGCAGCAATTCTTGTGTTTTATATGAGATGTCTCTTATAAGCAGGGTACCTCGTATGCATTTCTTTTTTCAGCCCAGCTTTTACTTTAGGTTCACTGGTGCCTCTTATACCCATTTTTGTTTTATATCAGTGTTTCTTATAAAGGGGTTGGAGTATATAAAGGGGTTGGAGTATAAAGCCTTGTATGAGTCATGTAGATACTTTGCTGCAGTATATTTTCTGTAAAATGTTTATAGTGAACCAAACCGTGTCAATAATTAGAAAGCGACTCCAATGAAACCGTCAAAATGATGTGTCTTCAACAAAGTAAATCTCGCTAGAAACACTAATACGATATCTTGTAAAGCGTGCTTGAACGTGGTGATCTTAAAAGTGTGCTAAAATACACTTTTTGATTTATGAGCATTTGTTCTATTTTATATGATGAAAAGAGAGATAAAAACAAAGGGATGGCAATATATACTTTAATATTGCAGATAAAAAAGCCACTAAGCTTCTAAACTGGAGATACTCAAATGATTATGGTTTGGCTTTGTCTTCCATCTGTTTCATCGAATTCTGCCTACTGTTATTCTGTCATTCTGGAATGCAGGACCTCTCGTCATTGAGCTCTGGCCTCGAGGGACGCTCGTGCAACCCGGTGTCGTTGCTCTTAGACACCTTGTGCCATCCCGATGCTGATCTTGGCTCTGACGAGCCTTCCACTCTGAGTTGGGTTCACGATTCATCCAAAGCACTGGACCATGTTGTCATTGGCAGTGGTCCACCAGGAGGCAGTTGGCAGGTAGGCGTACAATCCTACTCTCCCGATTTATCAAGGGGCCTCCAGAATTTCAGGTAACCTTCGCCATTGTATGTCAATGGTCATAAATCTTCCTAAAAGCAGGTATAGGTTCAAGTTAAAAGAAAACTAAAGACGTCGGCTCTAAAAATGCTATGATCGTATGTTCAATGCATGTCACTTTCACCCCAATACAGTGTTGTCTTGCAAAAAAGTGAATTAAGATGGTCAAGGCGCTATAATAGATTGATTGATATGTGTGGTTTAACGTCCCAAAACCACCATATGCTCATAAGAGACACCATAGTAGAGGGCTTCGGAAATTTCGACCTCTTGGGGTTCTTCAACATTCACCCAAATGTGAGCACACGGGCCTACAGCATTTTCGCCTCCATCAAAAATGCAGCCGCCGCAGTCTGAATTTGATTGCGCAACGTGCAGGTGAGCAGGGGCTATAATAGATGTCGGGGGACACAGCAGATCTTGACTCCTAATTAAACACACATGTACATGCTATATAATGACAAGCACCAGTATGATCGCTGACACCTACAAACTTTACAGGCAATCATGCGCTTATGAGATCGCTACAGCTGTGAGAAACAGTACTTAGTACAGCAGTTTTCTTCTTGCCGGTTTCCCCCACCCCGCCCATTTAGTTCACGAATCTGCCGGATTTCAAGCTCTCCAGGTTGGCAGGCATGGTATGTTGTTGTTTCATAAAGACAGGGAAATTTATAAGCAGTAAATGAGGTTCACATGATAAACCTCAAAAAAAAGAAAGACCAAACCTGGTGAATATGTAATATCAATTCATAAGTACTTTAATTCAAGAAGTAAAAACAAGTGTTGCGAACCTTGCAGGAAAAGCAAGTGAGCAATGAGCAAAAATGAAAGAAATATACTTGCTGCTGCATGAGCTAGAAACTCAGCGTGTTCATTTTGGCAAGCTTTTCCAAGACACTTATGGGGAAATAATCATGCCTTTATGTTTGATTACCAGAAGTTCATTCTGCCTGTGTGTTTCTTCGTCTTCTGAAATCAATAGCCAATGAAGCCGACTTTTGGTTTCAGAGATGCACCAACTAGCTTAACAGCGAGTGCTGCTAGACAGGAAAGTAGGCAGAAATCTTTTGCAGGGGAAGGGGGGGGGGGGGGGGTCATTTTTTTTTCTGTATGCCACGGCAAAAAAAAAAAAAATCGAGGGGAGGCAGTCTTGGACCGAGTGTACTACCTCTTGGCTACACCACTGCTACTAGATGTTTGGTTACTTTTTTTTATTATGTGCACCAGCAAACAGTAAAGAAGCAATTACACATGCACACTTGTTATTCAGATTTTCTGAGGCATTTCACAGAATGAAGCTTGGGTGAATAGTGAATTTTAGGTTGAAAGCTAATTCGAAGCAATTGTGATTTTGGTCAAATAATTTTGAATCGATTTCGAATAGTGTATATATCGCATAGTTTAGAAAAAGAGGGGCATATTTGTGATAACCATACTAACCTGCACAATATTTTTTTGGAAATTCAAACAAGGCCTGTTCAAATGCTATTTTTTCTTTTTGCATCAAAGGAACTGGAAACAACCTTGAATAGTAGAAGGATTTCACTTTCTGTAGAATGCAAGTGATAGCCTGTAAAATATGTCGAGTTCTAAAATTTGTTATACTTAGAGCATATAATTCTGTATAACAAGATTTTAAACTGAAAAAAAAATGAATTGATGTGAGGGTAATATCTTCATATAACCTTGTAGTAAGGTTTTGTGGCAGTGCGGAATTCTCTTTATTATGTGTTTTCATGGCTAAGCATGACTTCACAGCAGTGAAGCCACTTTTACAAAAAGTTACATGTGAATTAATATATGTATATTTAACTAGGTGCTTTCAGTGCTTAGCATTTCTTTACTGCAGTGAAACTACTTTTACAAGATGTTACATGTGGACTAATGTGCACCGATTCGTTCCTTTCAAATAATTTGAAATTTTCAATATATTAAATTTTATTCAAAGTAAATTCGAATACTGCATTATTCTTTTGAATATTCGAAGAATTCTAATATTTGCCCAAGCCTATACAGAATGAGAAGCTGTTATTGTTTAATTACTTCTGGCTTAGTTAAAATTTAAACAACACATGTTACTTACATCAAAAATGTCTTCAGAATACATTTGATGCGAGGACATTCTCGACTGCCCTTCAATGTATTGTAACCTTGTCCTCATGGCTTGCTTTGAGGCATCATTTGAAAATCATTTGGGAAGACCACGGTGAATCTTTTTAGTATGCTTTAACTTTTCAGGTATTGATCGTGAAATGTGCAGTATGCTACAAAAATATTTAAATATCTTTGCAAAGTTCATATGATTATTACCTTTTTTCTCTGTTTATATATACATAAATGTATGAGAAATTAGAATGTAGACCAAGGCCAGCCTTATTTATTTCTGTTACTTTCATCTCACACCATATTTCACACGTGCACACACTTGGATCTAGCGATGTCACAAATACTCTATATAGGTTCATTATTAGGTATTGAGACATTTTATGTTAGCATTCTTGATTTCACAGACAGAAATCACAGGACTTTCATGTAAAAGCTTTTTTTTCTTATTGCGAATTCGGCATATAAAATACTTCAATGATGTTCACTGTAATTTATCGCTTTATAGGGTTTTTCAAAAGCACATGACCTTGAATAGTCCAGTGACCTGCATAATCCGAGCATCTTTATGTGGAACCATGAGATATTTAGATGTCTGCAAAACATTTTCCAGCCATTTTGTGTTGTCTAGGCAGCTACATCACGTAGCGTCAAAGTGAGAACAGACACAAAATGAACCTAAATAAAGACAATCAATGAACTGCTAGTAGGATACCCCGCAATTCCCACCCCAATGTTGAAAATTAAGGCAGCTTGGCTCTATAGCAACGCACAGTCTGAAGAAAGTGTGGAGTTGGGCAGCCTTCTTTGCATCTCTTCAGTTATTTCTTCTTTTCTCTTATGTACTTTTTCTACCTTTTTTTTTTCCCTTTCTTGATATTTCTATTTTTATATTTATTTTTCTCTTTCTATTTCTTGCTTGCTTTTTCTTTTATTTTCCTATATTTATGCCTGGTTTTGCCTGCGTTATTCCAATTAATGACAGCATACAACAGCCTGGGCCCTTCAAATAATCTTCACTTAGTATTGCCACACGCTTTTCTCATTTTCACTTTTCTTTGATTCGGTTTTCGCCCCCTAATTTCTGTGTCAGGAATGCTCAGCGCACTGCACATTATTGTTCGAGAACGTTCGTGATACTCGTAGATTATTTTGATAAGATGATGCCCACTTTTTGAACATAATTATTCTGGAAGTTACATCACCGCTTAGCGATAGCACTAGAATATTGGATGCCATGTGTATAAATGGCGACGCGCTTCACCGCTTGTTAGTTGATGGCCCGCTGACGCTTGGCAGCGCTGGCGAGTTTGGCAGAATAAACAGTTTTTCATGTTAACATCGAGTGTCCTCCCTTTGTCCACGTCACGACCCAGTGACAGTATCATCATCAAGGCAATCTAAGAACAAGAGGAAGCTGCTTTCTCCTTTGCGCGAGCGTACACTCAGTATGCTATAGATGGCTATGTTATTCGTGATTTTGCCTGCATTATGCCAAGCGATCACAACACACGACAGTCCAAGTTCTTAAGCTGTTCTGCTTATTAAAAAGAGTGTAAGAAAGAAAAAAAGAATTAAGCAGTTGGGGAAGGTCTGGGGAAGTTTGTAGTTACAGAGCAAAAGAAGGGAAAAAGCCATGATGATGAATAAGAATAATCAGGCCCCTGTAACCTTTATTGAACACAAGATATCTTACTGTGATTCAAAAATATGTATTCCGGCTTTACACAAGAAAAATATAACAATATCTACACAGACGTTTTGGCACTTATGCAGGTTGCATCCTCAGTACGCACTGGCACTAAATGAGCAGAGGTCACACAATCCAGTGCTAGTCTCGTATGTCTCTGTACTGTTATAAATTCGGGTTTGATGGCGTCCTACCGTGATGGCGTCCTACCGCTGCCCCCCACTGTTACAATTTTCTGTTTCTTGCAATGGTAGCAGTAGCCGAAAGCGGCGAGCAGACGAACGAACTTCGCTGAAGCCTTCGCTGAAGCCTTTGCCCAGGGGCGGAATAGGGAGGCAATCGGTTTTGAAAACAGCAACAGGTAGGAACGTTTACTATAGCAGGTTATAGTTCGTACAGAGCCGGCAAGCACGACAACGTCGGCTGGGGCAAAAATCTTCAAACATGGAGCCGAAACGGCCCTAAATAACGTTTTGGTCTCTTCTACGAGACCAGTTCCCGGTGCTTAGAGGAAAAGATGAAGCTTTCCCCATAATGGCACGGTGGCTCGACGGAGGAGGCGACGCTTTACCCGGAACTGCACGGTGCCGCCTTCTGCGTGGAAGGTGGCGCTGGGAGGGGAGAGGGGAGAGTTCGCCTGAACTGCGCTCGTACTTGCGGAAAAAAGCGCTCCCGAATGAGCATCATGCCTGTGGCATAACAGCACCCCCGCCGCCAAACAATGCATCCAGTTTTGAGCAGTCTAGCACGGCTCGGAAGGAGGGATGCTGGTTGACTGTTGAGAATTGTGGCTGTTCTGCTTTCTCTGCCCATGGTGACTTTCAGAGCCCTGCAGGGGATCACTGGAACGACGAAGTCGAACACAAAGCCAAACCAATCTGGCCAAAGCAAGCGCCCTCCAAATGCTGATTAAATCACCAGACCAGCAGAAATGAAAATATTTCTTTGAGATTGAGCTCAGCTAAAAAATAGCACAACGAGCAACTTATCTCAGGACTAATACATAATGTGGACACACCTTTAGTCAAGTGTCAGTGCATGACACTGTTAAACCAAACAGAATTTTTTTTTGAGCGATTCTCGAATTCTTTTCGAACGCTTTTGCCGATGCCTGTTTCTCTTCGAATGGTTAGGAATGCTGGAAGCCCCAACACACTTATTCACAAGTGAGCTGTCTTCGATAGGCTCTGTCAAAACTCTATGCGGCTGAACCAACTTATCTTTGTTGTCATTGTTAGGTGTCTGCTCTGGAGAAGAGACCAAACAAAGATTTCAGCTTTAGAATTTCACTGAAGTTTCTTTCTTCGCAACGTGCTTCGTGTTTCATCTAGATCTCAGCGATGTCCTGAACTTCAACCTTCTTTTATTGAGCTTTGTCCCGACATCAGCCCTGACATTGAGTAAGGCATCTTGAGAGCCATCGCGCTTAGCCACTTTCGCGTGTTTGGCGTTATTCGACTTCGCCTTATGTTTTCGCCGGCAACTCTTCCCAATGGAACTGACCGCCGTGCTCACAGCTCCTGGCATTCTTACTCGCAAGTACGCTGCCTTCACTTTGTGGAGTCAAAGCTCCAGGTTGTTTAGCTAGCTTTTCCTCGGGCTCGTTGCTAGCTGTCTCTGCTTGCGACAAAATGGGATTACTGATGCCTTTAAAGCCAATCAACTCGCCTGAAGGTGTCTCTTCAGTTTGTAAGGATTCTCTCTCCCTTTCCAGAATAAACCGTGTTCCCAGGCCTTTGTAGCCAGCCTCCTGCTCTATTTGACGTGATTCATCCCGATCATGTGCTCGGAGAAGCGGCCCCGTCTATAGCGCTTTACGATGCGCCTCTGCGTCCCTAGGCTTCCCATGGGCCTCCGCCCCAAACTCCTCGTGATGCTCCTCTGTGTCCGGTTTTGTCTGACGCTCTTCGGTGTCCTGCACCTCGTGACGAGCCTCAACGTCAGATGCCTCACGACTTTCCTCAGCGTCCCGCTTTCTCTGACGCACTTCAGCGGCGTGCGCATAGCGACGAGCCTCAGCCTCTTGCTCTTTCCGTCTTTCCTTTTCATCTAACGCTTTTTGGCAAGTTTCACCTTCAAGTGCTACACGACGGGCCTCAGCCTCCATCGTTCGACAGCTCGCCTCGTCCTCCAGCGCTCTACGTCGCGCCTCATTCTCTCGCTCTTTTCGGCGGTCGTCTACCTCTGGCGCCTTAGGACGTGTTTCAGCACTGTCTGTATCTGACTTTCAGCACGATTTGAAAGAAAAAAATGTCTTATCAAAGCATATCTAGCATGACTAAAGTCTCCTGCTTCCTCAAAAGGTAAGCAACGCAAAATGTGCGCAATCTTGTGCGGACACAACGTGACGAGCCTTTCCACCCAAAGGTCGCGACTGACACTAACATTACTGCAGACAACCTCAAAATCGTCGAGAAAATGTGCAACGTTCTCGTCTATCTGAAAGTTTCGGAGCTGGCATTTCGCTTGCTGACACTAAAGTGCTTGAGTTTTACAATCAAGCTCTCTCATTTTGAGTGCATGCTCCCTTCTTTTGCAACTTGCCTCGGCTTCCCATTGTTCGCGTCTTTGACCGTCGAGCTCTTCGCAACTCTTTTCGGCTTTCTGCTTTTGCTCACAAATGAGCTCCCAAAACTCATCAGCCTCACCGGCAGTCACATTCTCTGCCGCATCACCTCGAGAATCGCTTCCCTTGTTTTAGCTAATTCGGCAGAAATCCCCATGGCTCCACAAATTGCGAGGAGGTCCTCCACAAGGTACTGCTCCATCGCAATCTCGTCCCTCGTGATGCTCTACTACTGATATTCACCGTACTCTAAAGCTAATCTCATGGTTTAAAGCACGTGAATAAGAAATTATAAGCAACAAAACAAAAAACATTCCCCTAACATCTGCCTGTCCTAGAGAGGTCTGGCAAACTGAACCATAAACGTTGGGCACTCACCTAACCAAAGTAGCCGACGATGGTCCAACTTGTGGCTGCTGTCGAACAGTGTCATGGGTGTCCTCGAGCCTGCAGGAATTCACTCCAACTCCGAGCAGTTGAGATCAAGATAGCGGGTTCCACAGCAGTGAAGCGTTGAGGACAGGGGTAACGTATTCCAGCGTATCCAAACGCCGATATCAGGTGGGTCGTGCTCGAGCTTCCAGGGGTCCGATCTGGCGAGCCAAACATAGGGTAGCATACCCCAGCGTAGCCAGATGCTATCACGGCAGTATTCCTCGTGCTCAAAGATCCGATCAGACTTGCCAAGCGTAGGATAGCGTATCCCAGAGCAGCAAACTTTGAGAACAGGGTTAATGTATTCCGAAGCTGCCAACCACTGTTATAAATTCGGGTTTGATAGAATCCCACCGCTGCCATCACTGTTAGGAATTCCTTTTTCTTGCAATGGTAGCAGTAGCCGAAAGCGGCGAACAGTCGAACGGACTTCGCTGAAGCCTTCGCCCAAAGGCGGAATAGGGAGGCAATCGGTTTTGAAAACAGCAACAGGTAGCAACGTTTACTATAGCACTTTATAGTTCGTACAGAGCCGGCCGGCACGACAATGTCGGCTTAGGTGAAAATTCTCGAACATGTGGCCGGCACAACCTTAAATAACGTTTTGGTCTCTTCTACGAGACCAGTTCCCAGCGCTTGGAGGAAAAGGTGAAGCTTTCCCTGGAACGGCACGGTGGCTCGGCGGAGGAGGCGACGCTTTGCCCAGAACTGCACGGTGCTGCCTTCTGCGTGGAGGGTGGGGCTAGGGCGAGGGGGGGGGGAAGAGTTTGCCTGAACTGTGCTCGTACTTGTGGAAAGAAGCACTCCCAAAGGAGGATCATGCCTGTGGCATAACAGTACACATCTGCTAGGGGGCTGTGTTTGTTGTTGCATGTTGACTTGTCACGACGAATGAAACCTTTGTTTTCGAGCTAGTGTCGTTGCGTTACTCAAGCTGAAGACGTGCCCCATTGTCCAGCAGTGTTCAACAAGTTCTGTCTTGGAATGCATGACACGGGTGGCTATAGCGATGTCTCCTTTGGGCTCCTTGGGCCTTGACTGCATCCTGCTTGTTTTGCCAATGTATGTGGCATCGCAGTCACCGCACGGTAACTTGTAAACGACTCACTTTGATCGTTCACAAGGGCACAGTCTTTGGGCTTGGTGAACACGTTTCCCAAAGTGCAATGAGGCTTGAAAATGGTTTTAATACCCAGTGGACAAAGTGCTTTCTGAACGAATTCTGGTGCACCCTGAACATAAGGAATGGAAACAATAGATGTTGTTTTCCTACGGCACACTCCTTGTTCCTTTTTGTATGCGTTTTTGTGTGTCATTGATAAACGTCCTCGGATAGCACCTTTGTTTTCATGTACTAACCATGAAATGAGGTGGAAAATGTGGTTGGTGCATTGGCAGAGACATGCAGCACAGAGTCACAGAGTCATATAAAAAGTATGATTCTGGAGAAAACATTGCAAAGGAATATACCAAAGTTGAATCAGCCTGACTGTTGCTATTACTGTGTGGAGTATGTTGACATTATACTGTACATTGTCAGTAAACGGAACCTGAAGGGACTGGGAAAATATGTTTCATTTAACAGAAGTTCCATTTGTTGAGAGGTGAACATGAGTGCAGAATACAAGCCAGAAACCAAGCATTGCAGAGGCAATAGTTCCATTGAAGCAGTAGTTCCATTTAACAGATTTCCGTTTACTGAGAGTCTACTGTATATTGTAAGCTTACATGGACATTCACATTGTGTTGTGTTTCAAACTATTTGGCTTTTCCCATAACCGGTGCTTGGGCATGCCTTCATGTATTTACATTTTCAATGCTGACAGACTAGCAGTTCAACTTATTCAGTAACTGACATTCTACGAAGTAATAGATGATGATTTCTTACGTTCTAAACCAGTAGACAGTTTAGTCCAAGCAGCCCTCAAAATTCATGTTGGTATTGCTTGGACGTATCCAAATGCGATTTCACATTTTGTGGCTGAGCTGCTTTCTCTCACTCGGAGCTTTCTATATTTCTTTGTCACTATCAAGTCAGAATTTGCTTTCATAATGTGTGGGTGAACTGAGTGAGTGCCAAGGTTTTGGACTGGGCTAGTTGGTGAAGATCCATAATAGCTTACAGCGCACTCAGAGACACTTGCCTTCGTGCTTGTCTGCGCTCTTGTCTCCGTGTGTCTACATATATTTTTGATAACATTAGCTCACTGGGGAACGGTTGTTCAGTTTTTTATCACCTTAAGGGGGGAATGAGCCCACAGCTTTTGATTTTCATATGCGATACTCTGCCAGTTGTTACAATGGGGGTCATTCTCCAGTCCATTTCCTTGGGTGTTTCTGAATCCACAACACTGGAAGTGTCAGCCAGTGCCACTCATAATCACAGCTGGGAATGGAGAAAGTTTGCTGATGGCTTCATGTAGCATCTGACCTTTGCAAACTGGCAGCTGAGCAATAAACCCTTGGTCTCTATCTAATGGCATCAAGCTTGCTGCATTCTAGAATGTTTCTCTGAAATTAAAAAGAATAAACAAATAAATAATTGAAGGGAATGTGTTGGGATAATAATTTATTGTAAGACATGAAGCCAATAGATAGTAAAGCCAAGAAACACAAGGGGTGGGGGCACTATTTATTGTCTTTAGTTTAAGTGCAGTAACTATTCTGTAAAAAAAAATTAACATGGACAAAAAGATCAACTTTCCTCTGGTACGCATTGTGATTTTATGAGTACATTATAGTGGGTACCAATGTTTATTAATATCGGCTCTGGTGGCCATAAGCAGTCTTCACGCATATATTTGAGGTAGGAGCTTGTTTTGAATGTATATTGCCATGTTTTTCTTGGTCTATGACAAAGACTTTTTTTACTTTGTTTTTAACTTATACGCAGAGGATGGACGGTGGAATCCTCACCATAAGCCTTGGCTCTTGGATGGAGCTGCCGGACTTGACATTCAAGGAGTGGGACTCGTCAAAGCCATTGCCTTCACAGGGCTCCCCCAACTGCCAAAACCGCGTGTCAGTGCAGCGAGTGGCCGAGTACTACCGGGACTATGTGAACCTCAAGCGTCTGCAGCATTATTTTCAGAACTTTTCTTCTGTGCAGTCTGTGCGGCCTTATAAATCTGAAGATGACCCTAAAGGAGGCCACCTGTGGGAAGTCAAAGGTGTCAACAAACAGGCTGGGGCCGCTTTCTGCTATGTGACACCACATGTTGTGTTAGCAGCTGGCCACTACGATTCGCCAAGACGACTGAATATTCCAGGAGAGGACTTGCCTTTTGTGTCTCATGATTTGGGACGGCTGGAAGTTCTCTTGCGTGACACCAAGAGTTCCATCAAGAAATTAGCTGTTGTAGGGAGTGGGCTGTCAGCCGCAGATGCTGTAATTGCGGCACGTTTCCATGGTGTTGATGTTTGTCATGTGTTTCGCAAAAAGGTGGATGATCCTGATCTGGTATTTAACCAGCTGCCACGGTCCATGTATCCAGAGTACCATAAGGTACACCAGATGATGTCCTCGGCTGAGCATTACCCGGGCTACAAAGCATATGCCCATTGCCAAGTGCGCTGCATCCACAGTGACGGCCGAATAGAATTAGATTCGCACTCAGACATTCGAGATGTCTCCCACGTGCTGGTACTGATTGGATCCCACCCAAACCTTGACTTTCTGCCTTTGGCAGGCACACAGCTAGGCCTTGTAGCTGGGCTGCCTGTAGACTGCAGGGCTAACCCAATTCAAATTCATCAATACACTCACGAAACTGAGGCTCTCGAAGGAATCTATGCTCTTGGGCCTCTTGTTGGGGACAACTTCGTGCGATTCCTTCAGGGGGGTGCTCTAGCTGTGACGGCACATATTTGGAGGAGTGTGGGTGGCACCTAAGCCTCTCTGGTGTACATGAGGTATGGAAACAAGGCCGCAAAAGCTACGCGAATCCTTGTGAGCTGAGCTGTATAACAACGATGGCTCTCATGTTGCTACCTGCTGTTGTTTGTGACCTTATGTTTATGGGCCAATTACCATGGGGCAGCTCTGCCCTGACAAGCGTTGCAGCCCAGTCATGGTACAAAGTGGTTTCTGACCAATGTAGGAGCTAGTCTGTAATTTTTATCTATATAGTATGTTTACTGCTGCTTGTCAGTTTTTGCTGTGCACGCCACAGGGGAATTCATTTTTTTAAACTGTTGCGGTTGCCATTTTAGTCAAGTAGCACATCGTGACTTTCGTTACTTTTTTAATATTAGAAACGTATTTTAAATACTATAGTGTAGGTGCGTACCATTTGTGATCTTTGTAGTAATGTTATTTAATTGAGGTTTACGCTGTCACTATAGCACAGGTCTGATAAAATTTGGATCACAATGGTTTCGAGATACTACAAATGATATACAAGATTACCCCGATTCACTTGTTTGTTATCATTTCTACGTTTATTTATTTTTCATGCATATCAATTTCTACGCACAGATAGATGCTCCAATTCACTAAACTCGAAAAGCATCCTTTTCGCAAGGTGTTTACATGTGTTAATCCTTATATACATCGCTGGTCTTGTAGTCCTGCAACATATATAGCTGCACTGTGCATATTCATTGTTCACTGAAAAATCTTGTACATTTGTCATAGGTAAAGTTACAAGTTGTACTACACCTACATTTATATATATATTGCATAATTACGTACAAGATGGAATGTGATAACAGTGTCACTTATAAACCAGTGCTCATTTTCTGTAGTAGTTTCATAAAAAATGCTTAATGAGTATAGGTATACATGTATTACATTGGTATTAGAGTTGGTTAAGCTGCCCGTGGTAGCTGAAACAGTTTTTGTTTTTTTGTGTGTGTGCATGGATGCATGCATGTACACATGTATCACGTGCATGCATACCTGCACAGTGGGTCATGTTGATAATTATATAAAATGTATCATTCTCTATATGGTGCTTCGCACTGTCACAGGAATTTGGTTTTCTGAAGCAAAAAGTATTGCAGAATCTACACATACTAACTTGACTGAGAATTGTAATTGCTCTGAAGCTTCTCGTATATAGTTTTCATATCACCTGCTCAAAAGGTAGGGTGTATTTGCATTACATTGTGACAGTAGCAGATCACTTGTACATCACTGAAACACTTTCCTGGTCAAGTTGTTGTATATTTAAGCTGATCAGCAGTGTTAAAGTACTACATAACTTCAAGGAGAACTGTGATACAGACTTATAACATCATTTTTATAGTGTTTGAGCCTGCCTGGAGCTGCGCACAGTCTATAGTGCTACCAGCTGTGACATTCAGCAGTGGGAGAAACATGCTTACAGCCAGCACTATGTACGGGAAGAATTTTTTTTGTGCTGATTATTATGTCTGCAGCTGTGGCGTGAACAATGTAGTTGTGAATGTAGGTTCATCTGGAGCACCTTTACATCATAAGCAATTTTTGAAATTTCTTTCTTAAAGTAAGGAGCTGCATTTCTAGTATTTGGATAAAACTGCAGGTATGAACTTCGTTTGATAATGGGCTAAAGTGAACATGATTGAGCCTACATTTAACCTAGCTGTACATGCAGCTTAGAATCTTGTGAAATTGTGGGCATTGTTAAATAATGTTCCAATGTTTCGTCTGTCCTGTAGTCCACCGTCAGAATGAGGTAATGTCAATATAAAGTCATGAAACAGGTGACTGAACTTCAAACATGACAGAAACGCTGTCATTTTGTATTGCTGCAAATGCACCAGCTGCCTGAGCTACACAGTTTATATAACCAAAGCAACATCACCATTCTGTAAATGTCTGGCCTTTGATTTTGTGGTGCAACACACAGAGCACATTTTCACATCAAAACCTTTCATACACATCAGCATGATTCACTTTTTCTTTAGCTTACGTAATGCTACTGTTATTATGCTAATCATGAGTTGTAAGAAAAAGGTATACCAACGGACATAATTGTTGTATGTGTCACGTTAAATTATTTTCTGTCTAAAGAAAATGTCACAACCAGTTATCTTTTATGCTACGTTGGAAATTGTTCTTTCCAAAAATACCACCTCCACACTTTTTGCCTTTATTTCATTAATTCTGGTTATGTAGCACAACCTAGAACACCCAAGTTTGGTGGACTCATGAACACAATGCTTCAGCTGTAGTGGTTCCTAGTAAACCCACAGATCTCACAAAGCAGTCGTTCTGCATTTCTTTTTTTATCTGTTTTTCTTTTAGCATGGAGAAAATAAAATTTGACTGCTCTTGCCATTGCATGGTAATCGTGTGCTAAAATGTATCCTATGTTTGTGGAAGGGCACTCTGCAGAGATTGACGAGTTGTAGCTGCCAGGAGCAGGCACAAGCCTGTAGTTTGTTATTTGCACATTCCTTAATATCTTTGGTTGACCGAATGAAGTACATTGAGCAGGAGTACAGCAATCTCTCAGGTGAACAGATGCTGCAGCAGCAGGTTTTACCACGTAACTTCTTCATCCTCATTTTCTCTCGCATGACACTTGCGGAGGTGCTTGATGTGCATAACCTGTTGTAATGTTGCTGAAAGCGAGACTTCACAAAAGGAAACTCGGTAGTAAATTCAAATCCTATTTCAATGGAATTGCTTTGGGCCACTATAGGTAGTACACCACAGCTTTGTTTTTCTCTCGCATGACACGCAGAGGTGCTTGATGTGCATAACCTGTTGTAGTCTTGCTTAAAGCGAGACTTCACAAAAGGAAACTCAGTAGTAAATTCAAATCCTATTTCAATGGAACTGCTTTGGGCCACTGTAGATAGTACACCACAGCTTTTCTGTAATGTACTACCAAGCAATTTTGCTGTTTTTTTTTTCTGAAGAGCCTGCACTTTTGTTTTAGCTATCTCGCAGTGCTATGCACAACAGTGCTAGTGCCATCATGACAAAATAACCAAACGATATGCGTGGAACACCCAGCAAAAACTTTAAGCAATAAATCTAAAGAAATTTACTGTGCACTTAAAATATCCACAATCGGATGGCTATATTGGATTTCTGATAAATATGCAAAATTACACTAATGAATGCCTATGTAAGTATTTGTTTATGCAACTATTACATTTGTCGTCTTGTCTGTACCACTTGAAAATGAAACTTCCTTGTTTTGCTTTAACCTATGCAAATTTTACATGGTCAAACTGTCAACTTCGGTCACCTGATGTCCTCTGGCAAACAAGAGGGTTTTCTGCACTCACTGCTTGGGATAGTATGTGTAGCATTTGCCAACATTTCCAGGAATGAAATGTACAGAAATGTCCAACAATGGGGCAACACTCTCTGTAGCTCAACTGACATAGCTCAACTGATAGAAATTTGGACATGTAATTCAAAGGTTACTATGGGTCCCATCTACGGAAAGGGTGTTTGCCCACTTTTATTGATTTTTCATAATTACTGTACTACAACTTAAAACAACCAATTATAGTTATAGCAAACTACAGTTTATAAAATAAATGAGCTCCTTGAACATTGCCTGACCTTACTATCTACTCAGTTGCGATTGAAGTAGAAATCACCACGGCAGACGCGTTTTGACGTAGGCACAATGCTAAAGGTCCTTATACTTTTTTAAATATCTTCATTTTTTTTATCACAGTAGGTCATTAACTGATGAGACCGTGTTGGGCCTTTGGCCAGACACCAACAGTGAAACTGTGGTCATAAGAGCGGTTATAACCTTTTTGGAAGCAACTAGACTATATGCGCGACTATAAAATTTGTCTCGGCTAGAAAGAATTTCACATACTCGCCTCTCTATCTCACCATCGTCATCCATTGGTCTTTCTTCTCCTCTTTCCACTCCCCCAGTGTAGAGTAGCAGGCAAGAGCAAGCTATCGCTCAGGCCGACCTCTCTGCCTTTCTGTAAATAAATTTTCTCTCTCTCTTCATGTTTTTCCTTAGCCTTTGTGGGATTTCTGACCAACACTTTCCTGTTCTCACAGAAAAGGTGGGCGACTGGAAGCGCTGCATTTATGTTCAGGGAACAAAATGACTCCTCTTTTGCTGGACCATACTGACCTTCGCTACACTAGATAGCAGGGCTAATGATACCCAATTAATTATTTTAGGGTCTGAAAAGCTGCCAGATAAATAAATTGTTAGCTTTCTATCACACAAATAGTTTCTCAAAAAGGTTAATGCTGGACCTGTTATTCCTCAGGCTTCTCATTTTTCCAGCAACATATACTGTGATTAATTGTATCAAAAGCCTTGGAAAAGTCAAAGAATTTGGAAGCAAGAAATAGTCCTTTGTTAATGGAATGTATAATGTAGTCTGTTAGTGAAATTACTGTCTAGTCGGTTGAACTGCCTGAACGGAAACTGAATTGGCAGTTGTTCATGAGATTAAATTTTTAGGTAACTATTTAGGTGACTAACAAACAGTTTCTCAATTATTTTGCTAATTGAGATTAAAATAGAAGTGGGTCGATAATTAGAAATAATAACATATCCCCTTTCTTGAAAATATGCATAACGTTTGTTATAACTTTGCAAAATAGATATAACTTTGCAAAATAAGTGCTGTAGTAAGGTTACAGAATACATTTGTGGCCACTTCGGCTGGTTTCGATTTATTTCACTCACCTTCCACATCCTTCTCCATAGCAGAGCAGTGTAGGCACAGCCCGTCATTGTGACTGTTTAACCCGATATGCCTACGTAATGCGATATCAGTGATTGAGGCAATTGGCACGCAGCTAAATAATAAGCACAGCTTTCTCCACCTGTTGCTCATGTCATCTACTCGCAAGTAGTGCAATGAGGAAGCATATAACGTGAGGCAATGATGAGGCAAATGTGACTTGCATATCACCATGTTGCATGCATGACTTATAAGCAACATGCATGACACTTGCACAGCTGAAACTGCATCACCACAGTGCCAAGGTACAGTTCTGTAGTGTGGAGAGCCAGTTGAGCTCTGTGCAATGTAATTTTCCCATGGGCAAGCTTATCTCGCGTAGTGGTTGGAAACCACAAAACAGGCGCTGGAGATGGGTGCGGGAATCATTACTTAAAAGGAGCATCTATGCGGTGTGCAAAACTGTCATATTTGAAAAATCTTGAATTTGAAAAAAAGCTTGTTTGGAAATGAAAAAAAAAAAAGATGGAGCTTGTTTACTGACCCTTTAACAGTACCAGAAACACCACTATTGCTGCAAGAATACATTTGGCAAGCTAGAAGACTCGCAAAAAGAAAATACAGGTGGCAATGCTGCCTCGAGCTTTATGCACGAACTCAATATGGTGTCATAGATTTGATAGCATTTGGATGCTACAGAGAGAGAGACAACTTTATTGGGCATAAATGGATCTTTCACAGAAAGGTAACGTTGTGGCGTGTATATAATTCCTCACTGATTAAAAATACCACGCCTGTGGGGAACACGCAGCACAGTTGGAACATAAGTCGGGGAACTATCTTTCATCCAAGTCATTGCGAGTTATGCTCGGGCACATACAGCAAGTACAGTTGCGAGGTACTCGCTTTGCATTAAATTATCACATTTTATAAGTAGCGAAACACCTAGTACACATTTCTACGGCACTGTGCTATTGCTTTCGTGGATGATAAGGATGAAGAATTATGGCTGAACCCTTTCTAATTGGTGAGAAGTTCCAATTACCTACTCATTTAACAATACCCATTATGATACCCAGGGCCATTCTTCTCGTCTGGCACACAACATTACATCTGGTCACTCGTTTCCATGCCATGTATGATGTTCATATTGAGTCGTCTTCTGAAAAGTTTTAAAGACAGGTGTGGCTCTGTGGTAAAACCGCCTTGCTATGCAGGTTTAGAAACCCAGGCATGCTATGCAGAACGCCTAGGTTTAAATCTGCTTCGAACCCAGGTATTTTGTCTTATGTGTGTAATAGCTGTGATGCCCCGGAAATTATTTGTTGTTGCAAGATCACAACAGCTTTTGGTGTGAAATTCATTTCATAATGTTCTAAGGGAGCCACAGACTTAACAGAACAAGTTTTGAAAAACTTCATGAAGTTGTGTCTGAATTACAAAAAGAGAGAGAGAAAACAATTACAAATCCATAATATTGCACTGATATTCAGGTGCAATTTTCTGAAAGAAAATTTAAAAAATAAAATTTTGACATTGACTTGGTGTACTAAAAATAAATCTATGATGGCAAAGCTAACAAAGATTGAGTTCTAACACTGTCTGTTTCATTCTTTTTACCTATACATTAGTGATTTGGTTGTATTCTGAAGGGCCTTAAGACTCAGCATAAAAAATTTCCCAAACTTGGGGAAGTGCATAAATGTTTTGAAATTTATGACATTATATCAATATTGAACACAAAATTCAATAATAGTGCTTTGCTTCTATTTCGTGAAATAGCAATAAAGTTTTTCACCCGATAAATGCTAGAGTTTGAATATTAATTATTGGGACTTAACATCCTAAAACAATACGATATGATTATGAGAGACACTGAAGTGGAGCTACAGTTTGAATATTAATTGCTTGGGCTTAACATCCTAAAACCATACGATATGATTATGAGAGACACTGAAGTGAAGCTCCAGAAATTTAGAATACCTGGGGCTCTTTAACGCACAACTTTAAGTAAATGGGCCTCAAGCATTTTTGCCTCCATGGAAAATGGCACCACCGCAGCCAGGATACGATCCCACACCCTGCAAGAATGCAATAAAGCAGCATTACCACTAGACCACCGTGGCGGGTCTAGTAAAAGTTCTAATGAATGCTTTACCAGCGAAGAGTTGCATATTGCTCTTTAGTGTCCCTTGAAGGTGTGTTGTCCAGAACAAAGAATGCTAAGGCTTCGTGGACCAAACAAGAGATCCCTGCTGTATTTGCTCCAGAGCAGTTGCTATCGCTGGAGTTAAGATAATCTACATGCCATTATCAGCCATTCTGCTATAAAGAACAATTTCACTGGCAAAGGTTCACATAATAATGTTGCTATGATAAGCACTCCATGCAAGCTGATCTACATTGGTTGAAAAATTTATTCATTAGATTTAACATGCTACAACCATAAACAGGCGCGCTGCAGTAGTGGGTTCTGTGGCAACTTTAACAGCCCGGGTTTCTTTAAAATGCACCAGAATCTGAGTACTCAGGTGTTTTTTTGTGGTGTATTTCGAGTGCGTTTTTGCCCCATCTAGTGCAGTCTTGTATTGGAAACTTGTTTTTTGAGTCGCCACTTCTCATCTGTGAACCATGGCTTGCCAAATTATAGAAGCAATGCAACTCCTCCAGCATACAAAATAGTTTTATTGCACTGCTACAGCATAGCTAGGTACAGAGTTTCTTATGGTAGTGTAAATATGACCTGATTCAACTGAACTCTCTTCTAAACGTTCAGCTTATTTATTATAATCTTGAATTGTGCACATGATACACTGACTAACTAATGATAACAAGATAACAACAAAGAACTAAAAGCACTGGTGCATGCATGTGAACATTAAATAACACCTGCCCAGCAGCCAGAATTCAGTGTTGTATTTTTGCACTTCACTACAATAATATCACAGGAACTGAGAAACACTGATTTTAACATTCACCCAGACATTCTCTCATCATGTAACTGATGTTCCACAAGCCTGCGAAAGAGCCCATCAGCAATGCCCATCAACTGCTCATAAGTTCCATGCTCAACAACAGTACCTGCCTTCAGCACAGCAATTTTATCTGCCCTGCGAATTGTAGAAAGCCTGTGAGCAATAGTGAGCACAGTGCGGCCAACCATTAGCTTTTTCAAGGCCTCTTGCACTGCACGCTCACTAACAGCATCCAACGAGCTAGTTGCTTCATCCAGAATCAACACACACGGGTCCCGTAGAATAGCTCGAGCAATAGCGATACGCTGCTTTTGACCTCCTGACAACAAGATTCCTCGTTCGCCTACCATTGTATTAAATCCATCAGGAAGGTCTTCTATAAATTCGAGTGCGTTGGCCTCACTTGCAGCCCTGATCACATCTTCTTTTGAGCTTTCCTCCATATTCTTTGCACCATAAAGAATGTTCTCGAAAATGGAGGTAGCAAAAAGTGTTGGTTCTTGGCTTACAATTCCAACATGCATTCTGAGAAAGTGGGGGTCCAGTTCCCTAATATCGATTCCATCCAGTGTGACAGTACCTGAAGTAGGGTCATAAAGCCGGAGGAGTAAGGATGCCAGTGTAGATTTTCCCTGCCCACTAGGGCCAACAATGGCCAAAACAGATCCGGCAGGCACTGAGAGGTTGAGTTTCTTCAAAACCTCAATCTCTGGTCTGGAGGGGTAGGCAAATGTAACATTGTGAAACTCTACTTGCCCTTGGAGGTTGGACAGAGCGAGTCCACCAAAATTTGGTAGAGTCGGAACACGATCCGCAATTTCCCATACCTTTTTTGAAGCACCTAATGCCTTGGTTGCTTCAGTGAAGAAGCCTCCAAGGCCGCCAATGGAAACACCGACATAAGCTGCATACAGCAAAAACGAAGATAGACTTCCCACAGTAAGTCTGCCATCAGACATGAGAATTCCCCCGTAATAGAGGACAGCTAATACAATCATGTTTCCGGTGGCACCAGTGCAGCCAAAAAAGACTGCCCGCAACCTTGTTTCAGTATTGACTTTGTCCAGCAACCTAGTAAGCCCTACAGAGTATCTGTTCATCTCAAACTTTTCTTTAGTAAAGGCGCGCACAGTTCTGATGTTCGACAGCTGTTCTTCGGCAGTGGCGCTAGACTCGGCGAGCCGCGTCTGCACGTCCGCTGCCACTTGCCTCAGTCTACGAGCAAAAGCGAATGAAATGATGGCAACCGGCGGCACAACACTCAAACCAACAAGTGACAACTGCGGCGATGTATACAGCATCATACCCACACCACCAAACACTGCAACAGCAGACCGCAGGCCATCTGATATGTTCTGTGTTAAGGACATCCCAACCAGCGCAGTGTCGCTCGAAAGTCTTGTGATGAGATCGCCCGTTCGGTTTCGGTCAAAAAAGGCCACTTCCTGCTGCATCAGCGAGGCGTGAGCTTGCTTGCGGAGAGAGTTGATTATCCGCTGGGCTGAGCTGTTCATAAGGTACACTCGACCAAAATTTGCAAGACCACCGATCACGACAACGCCAGTCAGAAGCTTGCAAATCCAGTTGAGGTTGGCACGAAGTTCTGCGTTATCAGATGAAGTGTAAATCACGTCGATCACTTTGCCAATGCAAAATGGGAAAGCGATCATAACGGAGCTAGACACAAAAAGCAACAGGACTGCAGCACCGAGGCGAAATCGTTCGGGTCTTGCTTGCCGCAACAGTCTCCTTAGTTCACTACTGTCTACACGCCGAGCGTTTGAGCAAGCTCGGCAGAGTACAACAGACGCAAGTGATTTCACCGGAGGCACGCAGACTCGACGAATAGCACTACTGTTAGAAAGGACACCACCATTCTTCGAAGAGATAAACCTAAGCAACACATGCTTACGGTTTTTCACTTGACGAAACAACTGAGAGCCAGCGCTCAGTACGAAAGCGTGCATGTTGAGCTCGTGCAGAAGAGGTTATTTTTGGTGCAATAAACAGCGCTTGAAGTAGCTAGTGGGACTCAACTGTAGGGTTCATTTCTCAGTGGTTGATCGCAAGTTGAAGTTTCAGGGCGACACATTGCAAAAGTTTGATATTGGAGCGATGAGTGCCTTGCGTGCACCAGCAGCACCACACACCATACTCACATTGCCCCACTGCAGGAGACGAGCGCAATGTTGCCCACTGCTGAAGTTTTTTGAGTTTCTTTCCGACTGCTTTTATATAAAACAAGTAATAAAAAACAAGAATTACTTTAAATAAAAATCAAAAAACTAAATTTGTTTTTGCTGATGTAAAATTTATTTTTGCTGTTTTGTGTGTGTTATATTGTTACTTTGCACTTTCATCTAGGCATCTGTGAAGTTTTGGGGCGCCACCACCATGACCTACTACACTCCTGACCTGCCCAGAGAGCACCTCTTCCAGCGCCCACGTTCTAGTTCATACCTTCTGCCGCTAGGGCCGTCACCTACGAGCGGCGTGGCGCTAGGCAGCACCTGTTCGCTGTCGTCTGCTTCAGCCATCGCTGTGGCAGTGCAAATCGTTCTTATTGTGCATGAATTGTGTATGAATGTGTAAAATATGGCAAATAAAGCGATATGATTCCTCGTCAGAGTTGGCTGCATTCGTGTGGACGTTTGAAGCAGAAATAGAACCGTAAAAAAAGCACACAAAGGGTCACAGTGGCAAGCAGACGGGAACTTTTCTACAAATGAAGGAAAATTTATTATGAAAATATTTCTTGAATGAAAACGTAGTCCAACGAGATAAAAAAAACTATTGTTAGGCATTCATTGTTCACACTGAATCACGATGGTTCCAGACGATACGCATACACAAATTGCAGAAGATACGCAGAAACACAGTAGGTCGTGTGCAGAAACTTGCAGACGGCAGATAGCTGCAGTAGTCAGCTCTAATAGTGGCCGCGTGCAGTTTTTTTTTTTTAGATGAGCTGACACCTCAAATGTAAGTATGGTGTATTGCTGCGTGCCATATTGCAAATCGGAACAAGGCAAACAAAGTAAAGTAAGTTTTCACGAGTTTCCTGCCACAGACATACGGGAAGAATGGATCGAGGCAATTGGAAGAAAAGGTGAGTCTTGTGTTTTTGAGAGTCGTTTCAATTCAGAACGAGTTGCAAGCTAGCAAGAAGCACCAGGGTGCTTTAGTAAACTTTATTTCCGTGTGTTATGCTAATTCACTGAGCTAAAAAACATGAAAGCTTTTTTAAAGTACCGCGGCTAATATGGCAGGCTCCACAAATAGTGCCAAGAAATTTAAATATAGCACACAAGAAAAAAGTAAATATACGAAATCTGTAAATTATGTAAAAATGCGTAGCGGTGGGTTGCGAGGGGTTCGAGCACCCTTCCCGAAGGCTGCCTCAACAAATGCCGCCGAAATCCATAAAAAAATTAATGATATGAAATATTTACGTGCTGCCTCCACAGTTTGTCTCTCTCTGTGTGTGTGTGTGTGTGTGTGTGTGTGTGTGTGTGTGTGTGTGTGTGTGTGTGTGTGTGTGTGTGTGTGTGTGTTTAGCGATGGACAACTCTTGAACACTGGGTGTCACTGAAGTTAGCGACCGAATTTGGTCAAATGTATTTCTCATCTCAAACCTCTATCTTCCCATACAGCTTTGTTCGTTTCTGTATAAGCTTACTTAAGGTAATTAGAAACGTTACGCCGGTAACGAAATGTGGCGATTAACTGTTCACTCTATATAGGGCTGGCAGGCGGTCGGGTATAATGACATAATTGAAGTCCTTCGTGCACGTATAGGCAGTTTGTCACAGAAGCAGACGCATGGTATCAGTCCGTCGCCCTCCTGCCGGCCGCACAGTAGCAGACGAACAGGTTATAGGTAGCGCCACCTACGGCGAGCGATTGAACGAGAGCGGGGACACGCGCTCCCATAGGAACCCCGCTATCTGAACAGGTCAGGAGTGTAGTAGGTCATGGCCACCACTATCATCGTCCTTGAGTTGCAGCCACTCGCCCAACGCTGCAGCCAGCCTACTGCAGGTCGGGGGTGCACATCCTCACCTCCTCGCTGAAATTTGTGTGTCACATGTTTGTTGTCTTTGCAAAATGGATCTGAGGGACGATTCAGCTGAGCGAACGCCGTTACTGCAGGAGCAATCCGATTCATCGTTCCCCAGCTACAACGTCCAAGCTAGGGGTATGTGAAGTCGATCAATCATAAATTGTACCCGTTACATATCTGAAGACGCAAATAAGAGGGGGCTACCAACACTGTCGCCACCCATCGAAGTTCTTATTTCGCACAGCCCCTAGGCCATCGCTTTTCGCAGATGTTTGTCCGTCTGGCAGAAATAGGACGTTGTTGATGTGTTTGATGAGGTTTTTACTGCTATTTCAAAATCTATGCCCTCGAGCTAGCGAATGTGGAAACCTTACTTTCGTTACTCCATCTATATCGTAGTTCTCTCGTTGACTCAGCTGTGCATGAGCAATACCTCCGGTCGCTCGCTGAGCGCGAAGTATCTATAACATTGAAATTTCTACTAGCTATTCGGCGTAGAAGTCGTAGTTCCTAACAGTGCGTGCAAAGCATATTGCGCGTAGAAGACGTAGTGACATGCAGCTATTTTTTCTCTTTATTTAAGCGTTTACATCAATTGTCAGCTGGTTACGCTGCAAGGAAGTGCTAGATAGTGCTCTGTATTGGGCTTGTCACTGTGTCAACATTGCGCGTTAGGGAAGTTGCTGAGAGGTGTTACTTTTTAATAAAGATATACGGGAAATGTTCATTCCACAAGTTCAATGTACACGCATATGAGGAAATTGCTTCTGGTCGATGTTACGAAACTAGATACTCTGGTCCTTTTAATATCAAATAGCCTCATTGTCTGACATGAAACTGACGAGAGCTGTACTTCTATGCTAGCTCTGCATTGTACTCGTACCTGCATACGTTTTTCGTTGTAGACATGCGATATGTTACGCCCATGCGAAATTGATGTAGTAGCACCTCCCCCCCCCCCCCCCTCAGTATTTCTGACAACACCCCCTGTCGCTACTAAATAGTTTCCGAAGGAATGCTGTGAAAGTGCAGGCTTGGTAATTAGTCTCAGGACAGTGGAAGTTTCAGTGGGACATGTAGTTCCGAAGTGTTCAGCGCAGTAAGTGCTAAAGTTCAGTGTAGACTGAAGCACTGTCTGTTCATTTGCCAAAATGAGCAAAAACAAATATCATGTACATACATATCTATAAAATAGTTCACTTGACTGTAAATTATGGTGGGTTATATCTTAATGAATAAAGAAAAAAAAGTGAGGGACATAATGCTACACTGCAGTAGATCTAAGAAAGCCCCCTTTGCTGGTATAAGGTGGCATTAATCAAAGTCAATGGTTTGTTGTGTTGGTTACCATACTTGTGGGCAACAGTTCTTGGCGACGAAGGGAAAGCTGTGGGGTCAGAGCTTCAACACATGTACTTCTACGGGAAGTAGTCCAGTATGGTATGCGTTTAGCACTGCTGTGGAGGGTGATGGCTGCATGCAACCAGCGTTTAAAATCTATGCAGGCACCACTGAGCGATTGAGGTACATGTGTTAGGCTCAACTTTGTCACACATGCAAAAGTGTGAAGGGACAACATATAAAAAACAAACAAATACAAATATCTCACTGGTGTGAGCTGCGTCCTGGATGAAAAAGCTACATGTAGAAAATAAAGGTGGCTGTTTTATGTCATGCAGAAAATTGGGACACAGTAGTGGGACTACATTCATTAGCAGTAAGATACATGCGATATATTTCTGTAGTCTTGGCTTCATTGCCCTAAAAGTTTGCTGAGAGCACGAAGGAAGGAAAGGTAAGGAGAGGCCCTGACGTCGCTCGTTGTGAAGCCGCGATGAAGCCGGAAGTCTGCCATATTGACTAGGCGAATTCTCCTCTCTTGTTTACATATGAATGCGAAGCAGAAGGCGGGACTCCCTCTCCGGCTCGGAAAGCACGTGGGCCGCGCAGCGCGTGTGTCGTGACGATCCGAAATTAATTGAACTGGGCTCATCACTCTGAGCCAGCGGGACACCTTCAGCGAAATCGCTTCGTCCAAGTAATAACAGGGAGTAACAGCTCGCTGACAACGAAGCAACTACGAGAGAACGCGCGCTAGATACACTGACAACAGCGAGTGCTTTCACGTCATTAATTCAGCAACTGTACAGACAACACGATCGTTCGTGCGCCTTCTACGGTTGCATTCCGTCACGCGGCCAACGCAGCGTCCTGCCACTGTGTCCGTGTTCCGCGTGAAACACCGGCGTCAGCGTTCTGCGACCGAGGTGACTTGGAGCACGGTGCTAGTGACAGTTGAACCTGGTTGCTGTTACGTTGAGATTACATGCAATGCTGGTGGAGAGTGTACCAAGCGAAACAGAAAAGGTGTTTTAATACGCACATGCAAGTTGTTACTGTACACACACAACACGAAACTATGTATGTGCACATGGTCCTCACGGCTTCTTGCTGGGCTCAACAGCGTCGTCCGTTGTCACAAGCAGTAACACTGCTCAACCGTCACTGACCTGCAAGGCGTTCGTCGTCATTCAGCTTCGTCATGGTGCCCAACGCAATTTCGCTGAACACTAACTGCTTCATCCGCGTCATCCGCCGCACGACACATGAATATGCACTTGTTCTACGCACTGTTGAAACCCCGTGATGGACAAATGGATTTGTAAACGTTGCTAAGAGTAATGTAACAGCCAGGAGAATACTGTGTAACCAATAACGCGGCGCAGAGCACAGACATTGTCCGCCACGGCTCAGCACGAGACCTGTGGAGGCACACATTCCGCCGCCAGCCGCGGCCGCTCACTGCTAGACCAGCTCCACTGCGCAACACGTAACCATAGCAATGCCACCATTGTGCCTAGTGAATATGGCCGCCATGATGTCATTTCCGCCACATTTTTTACGCCCTGCGCAGGCTGGGCATGCCCTCTCCTTACCTTTCCTTTCTCCGTGGCTGAGAGTATAATTATCATAACGAATGAATGGATGTATGGATGTGGCTGTACCCTTTAGATCGGGCGGCGGCTAACGCCACCCAGCCATAATACTTAGTGAACTAACCATTAGATTTATCTTTTTTTTTTTTTTTTTCTGAAATAGTGAGGTTGAGGATTCGTACTTTGCAGTGAAAGGTTTATTTTCACTCGTGCCTTGACCTTAGCCACCAATCAGATAACCTCCTTCTAGTTAAGTCTACCCGCTTAAAGTCTATTTTGCCCTCCCTGTTCCTAAACCTCAGTGCTTTGAAAAACTCTGCGCCATCATCCTGAACTATCGGGTGAAGCCCTTTACAGAACATTATCAAGTGTTCGGCAGTTTTTATTCCTCTCCACACGCACTGCATACTGTGTCTACCCCTTCGTATTTGGCCCGATATGTCTTGGTTCGCAACACTTCCGTCCTGGCCTCAAACAGTAGAGAACTACCTACCCCGTGTATTATCATAATCTTTTCCTTGACAATTTCCTGCTTAAAAGTTCGATAAATCTCTAGTGCGGACTTCTTAATCATGCCAATTCTCCACATGTCAGTCTCTGTTTCCTTCACTTTTTCTTTTTAACATCTGTGTTAAGCAGCTCATGGAAGAAGGCAAAGCACAGAAAATGCATTCATGTATGTAAGAGTGTCTGGTTTTCTACCTCCCTGATTAGATCGTGCTCGCTTGGCAAGTCTTATGCACCATGCCATTTGAAGTGCACTGCCATATTCAAATTTTATCCATTGTCACGTAAGTGTGCCCCTTTCCAAACATTATTACCCTTTTCCAATATGTGGGCACACGAAATGTCTCTGTTGTTGAGAAAGGAAGAAATGGTCAAAAAGGGGAGCATAAGTAGGCACTAGTAATGTCCATGTCAAGTTGAGTCTGATCGTGCGCTTGAATATCACTGTTAAGATTTAAAGAAAAGCTTCACCGTCAACACAACTGTGAAATAGAGCACAGCCATGCCAGTTTTTTCTACCTATGCAAATAGACATGGTTGCCAATGTGACGTGAAGAAAAGCTTTAGGCTTTTTTTTTCCTAAAAAACGACTATATTTTTATGAATTTAGATATCACAAACATGGTTGGCACAAACAAAAGAAAAAAATTGGAAAATAAAGCAATCTTCCTTTTAAGCTACTTGTTTCAGCATCACAAATGTAGGAAAAACTAACTTTTTTAAATGCAATAGTATGTGCTGGTCACTATCTGCTGTGGAGCAAATTATCATATGAGAGACTGGAGGCACAGGAAGTTTTGAGTGTTTTTGACTGGGCCAATGTGTCACATTTCCCCAAGGGTTGTGCTTCAGTAACGCCAGCATGCTGTGTGCCCAGCTAGTGACCTTGGTATGGTGTCCATGTCATGACATCCCACTGAATACATAGAAGTTCATGCGATGCACTTTGCGCTATAGCATGTCTTGTCTGTTTATGGACTGCAATACCAGTCTGCTTGCCTGGATGAGTTTTCCGAGAGCCATTTGCATAATGTAAGATGCTTTTTCACAAAGCAAGTAGCTGTGCCCAATGCCTTTTATACAAAATAGTAAAGTATAGACACTCTTGCACTGCAGCAGGAGCAAAGAAGTTGTGGCAAGCAGGAAGTATTTATCTCAAGGTGCTAGAATGCTTGGCCAAATTGGAAAACCACATTCTAAGCTTCTAGTTTCTTTGCTGAAAGAAAAAAAGCTAGATTGTGTAATCACAAGACTGCTGATGTAAATTGTCTTGTTTATTTCATATAGTGTTCACCACACATTTTTTTCATGTCCATTGGCCATCAATATAACTTCTGGAGATACACAAGCTTGTTTGCACTAATAATGCCTATTCCTTTTCTGTACACGAGTGGTAATTTCTAGAACTCTGAGCTCGTACTTGACATATTCAAAGAGTTTTGTGGTAGTAGATTCATGAGGCAGTAAGTTTCTTTTATGGAGCCATTCGATAGTTGCTTGGAAAAGCGTGGCAGGGCACCTTTATGTACGGCTATGCAGAATATGATTGCATAGCATGTACAGATCGGTCCAATCTTAGAGGGAACATGTGAGCACGTGGCCTGCGCTTTGTGGCACCTGCCTATAGCACCATCAGCTGACAGCTAAGGAAAACATGTTCGCTTTCGGCGTCATCTATTGCTAGCCAAGATAACGATTCATAGCTGGTTGACAAGTTCTGATAGATTACACTCCCTCACCGCTCAAGCAATTAGCGATGTTGAGCGATGCCTGCAGGTTGTGTTGTGCTCACGCACCATCTTCGATTTGTCGGCAGCAGACGACGCACTGCAGGCATCGCTCTTTGCGTGAGCAGGGAGGGAGCGTAATCTATAGTAGGCAGCACTTGCCCACCGGCCATGACTCATTATTGTGTTTGGCAATAGATGACACCGAAAGTGAATGCGTTTTCTTTAATTGTTAGTTGATGGCACTGTATTCAGCTGCCGCAGAGTACAGGCCACGTGCTCGCGTGTTTCCTCTAACAGTGGATCGACCTAAACAAGTGCTTTTCACCTCTATTTTTTAAAAAGAGAAAAGTAGCAATGTCTTTTTTTTTCATTAAAATTTTCAGTAATTTTGCACCTCTAATTATGAAATGGTTCATTGTGCAATGATAAATTGCAATCCACCGATTTGGTCACTTCTTGCTTGGAAACCATCCCTGAGTACGGTGGATTCGGCGACAGCTTGCTGTGATATCACTTCCTCGTGCTTTCATAAATGTGGAAGCAGCTTATGTATACTGGAGATCACTGATTAGGCATCTATAGTGTGTACACATAGTGACTTCTGACTAAAATTATAGTTTTTATGTATGAGCATGAATGAGGCAATATGTGCATATATTTGACTTGATCACCATTGTGTGGAGACATTACAAAACAAATTAAATGTGAGTGTATGTGAGGTTTGACTGTGCATATAATGATTATAGGTTGTTTTTACTAGAGAGGAGTTGAGTTGCTTTGCTACATTGGCGAAGGCGAATAAGGAAGTGTGGTGAACGCGCCGGCTATCGCGCTACCGTTGGCCTTGGGAGGAAACCACCAGGTGGTGCTGGTGCATGTTCGCATATCACCAAAGGCAGCGATGCACTGCCCAGAGACGGGAATCAACCACATGCGCGGGCAATGTGAAACATTTCAAATATATTTTTTTACTCGTGCATGGCCTCAAATGGCGACCGAGAAAATATGTTAATTAGCTTCTGGAAAACAGGATGCCAACGCGGGTGCGTAACTGAACTGAAATATCGTCAGGTCAATAGGATGCCGAAAGTGAGCGCGTTACGGCACTGAAACATTTTATCGATCTGAAGTGGCAGAAGAGTTGAATGATGAACTCAGTTGTGAGCCATTGCTTGCAACACCTTCCACAGTAAACCATCATTTTCTAAAGCACTAATCTGTAAATAAAGACTCATCGTAATGTCATACTCACAAACGAGAATCACGAGCCATATCTAGATGAAAACTTTTTATTTTCTGCTCACACATCATACAACCCATTTCCGAGAAGTGAATCACTGTCTGTTTACAAAAATGCATTCTCAATAATTGGTCGCACTTCCTTTTTTATCCCCAAGAAAAAAGTTTTATAGTTCACAAGCATCCCACAGAACATTGGGCTGCAAGCCTAGATGATGTGCCTGAGCTTCAGGTACTTCCTCTTTTCACGGGAATTGTTTGTTACTTCCTGTTATAGTATGACAACCTAGTGGGCTGTTTTGCCCAAAGTTATGCATTGATAATTGTTGCATAGCTTAGAGTTGCACTTAGCCTCATCGGCAGTGTTTAATGGGGCTGTATCATGTTGGTGCAATGCAGTGCTCAAGGCAATCCCTGCTGTGTAGAAACAGTTCTTGCTACTTTCATGCACCGGCGTTATTTAGTGTTCACTGAAATATAAATAACGGTAGAAAAGCAAAAGGAAACATTTTATTTGGGGTTTAGCAAAGGGACTTTCCATTTTCAAGAAGTTTATTCATCTTTTCACTGCCGGGCTTCTTTAAAACTGCTGCACACTACTTGCTAGTTGTTGTTTTCTTTCTGCACGTTATGCGGAAATGTTCTGTTAGTAATGCACAAGGATGCTGTTAAGGAGAAGCAGACATTTTCATTGGAGGTTCTTTTATTAAAATAAAAGTAGCATTCAATCCGAACCTGCTGTTAATTAACGGGATTTATCCGGACTTCTGTGTTTCTACAACATGCAATAAATGCCACACCATATCTTGCGCATATGTCGCTATGACATGAGCGACACATGGAGGAAGCCTTTCTTGGTTGTTTTGTTGTAAAAGTGGGTGTAGTTATGACAGCGGGCTACGACTACCCTCCCCCGCAGGGGTGCCTGTGAAAGCAGGCGTTTGGTGTGTAGCGACACCACGGACCCGAGCTAACGGGGGTGTTTTGCCTCCCTCCCATGCCTAGCAGTGCGTGGCTTTGCCATGTCCGGGGGAAAAGGGGATCCTGGGGGTTGAGCCGACGCCGGGTGATTGGACCTTTAAGGCCCCCCGGCGGAGGCAACACACCCCTTTGGCCCTGGCTTCACGTAGACGGCACCCCCGGGCTGACCCACCCAGGGGAAATCGGCAGTCGCCTTTTCCTATCCCTCTCTCCCTACATCTTCGTTTTTCTTACTTTTTTAGCTTTCCTGTCTACTCTTCTCTTCTGCTTACTTCCAATTTTCTCGGCGGCAAGGGTTAATCCTGTGTGAATAGCCTACCTTGGCCTAGGCGCATTGGGTTATAGCAGAGTTGTACGGCTGACGTCTGCAAGCTTTCAGCATCCGCAAACTTGCAGCGTCCCCTCGTTGGGCTTCGTGGTGGGTGGCCGCCAACGCTGCTGAACAACATACAATTAGCATGCATAAAGCATTCCCTTTACTTAGTGATCGTGCCTCCTCAAAGCGGGTACGCACCGAAGATATTAATTTTTTCATCCGGGCGAGACAAATCTTTCCTCAATTCCACGTTATACACTGCGAGAAAACTAACAAGCAAGCCAGAACTGTATCCCCCTTCGTAGTGGCTAGGTGCTTAACCGAAACTCTCTGTGCCAGGTACAAGGTTACCAAAATGGCCAGCGGAGATCTACTCCTTGAGATACATGACAAAGACCTATTCGAAAAACTGAACACCCTCACAACGTTTGGAGTCGCACCCATCAGTATTACGCCGTACAGGTCCATGAACTCATCTCGCGGGGTAGTATTGGACGCAGATTTGCTTGACCTGACTGAAGCTGAACTTCTGGAAGGATGGAAGAGCCAGAACGTGACAAACATACAGCGTTTTAAGATAAGAAGAGATCAAAAGGAAATACCAACCAAACACTTAGTACTGACCTTTGCTTCGAGCGATATGCCGGAAACCATTCAAACTGGGTATACAAAGACATCCGTGAGGCCATATATTCCCAACCCCCGCCGTTGCTTCCAATGTCAGAGATATGGCCACGGCTCACAAAGCTGTCGTGGCCGGAAAACTTGTGCTCTGTATGGAGTCGTGGGCCATGCGTCGGACAACTGCGAAGCACCTGCACACTGTGTGAACTGTGGCGGTAATCATGCCGCGTACTCACGTTCCTGTTCTTTCTGGAAAAAAAGAAAAAGAGATCATCACTTTAAATATAAAATAAAACATTACATTTAAAGAAGCAAGAAGGAGAGTCTCGCCATTTTATGGCCCCACATATGCTGATGCGGCGCGCCAGGGGGAAGCGTCGGACCAGCCCTCGCCACTCCTTCGGCCTGTGCAGAGCGAGCCATTGGCTGTGGCGCCTGCCCCCAAGGCGGCAGTAGTTGAGTCTCTTCCGCCTACTATTGAACAGAGACCAGAGACTCCAGGGTCCTCGGGTCTCAAGGCCTCACCTCGCCAGGCGAGGCCAAAGCTTCGAAAAACCAGCTCGCATGAGCGGGCATCCAGTGCCTCCGAGGAGGCAATGGATACGGCGGCGCCCCTAGTGCTAAAAGAGCGGCGCGGCTCTCTGGAGGGCGCCAAGAGAACTAAAAAGCTCATAACAGGGCCTGATGATAGCCCTGTTATTTGAGCTCGACCTTTCAGCTTAAACAAGTCACTCCCTTAATGTACACACAGCACTACTTTACTTCCAATATGGAAACACAAATTATACATGGGAACGTCAGAAGACTGCTTAAAAACCTCGACGACGTCCAAGAGCTTTTATACAAACACTCACCTCAAGTGCTGTGTGTACAGGAAACACACCTAAAATCCTCCAATACAAATTTTTTACGTGCTTACGTCATATATCGAAAGGACTGAGATGATACTGTGGTGTCATCTGGTGGCGTAGCCATTATCATTAATCAAGGAGTAGCGTGTACACATTTACCACTCCAAACATCCCTTGAGGTGGTGGCTGTTCGAGCGGTACTTTTAAACAAACTCGTCAATATCTGCTCTTTATACGTACCTCCCCACCACCGTCTTGAAAGACGTGAATTCCAGTCTTTAATAGACGAACTGCCTGAACCTTATTTGCTTCTTGGGGACCTAAATGCACATAGTGGACTGTGGGGGGATTCTTGCTGTGACGCACGAGGTTGTCTCATTGAACAATTTCTCTTCTCTTCCGGTGCCTGTTTGTTGAATAGGAAAGAGCCAACATACTATAACGTTGCCAACAAAACTTACTCGTCTATAGACCTCAGCATCGTATCACCTTCACTCCTACCCCTACTGAAATGGAAAATCATAAATAATCCATATGGAAGTGACCATTTTCCTGTAGTGTTGAGTTCACAAACAACATATGAATGTCCTCTACATGTTTCCAAATGGCTGATAAACAAAGCAGACTGGAAACAGTTCCATAACACTACACGTTTAAGTTGGACAGACATATGTAGGTTAAACATAGATGAAGCTGTGCAGTACTTTACAGCTTTTCTAACTGACGCAGCAAAGTGCATACCGCAAACATCTGGAATGCCCGGCAAACGACAGGTCTCATGGTGGAACACAGAGTGTCGTAATGCGCGAAAGGAACAGAACAGGGCATGGAGGTTGCTTCGGAACTCACCAACAGCCGAAAATCTTGACTCTTTCAAGAAAATAAAGTCTCAACGCAGAAGAACACGTCGGCAGGCCAGAAGAGAAAGCTGGCACAAGTTTTTATCAGGGATAAATTCATATACACAAGAGGCTAAAGTCTGGAACATGGTTCGTAGGGTAGCAGGAAGACAAGTACACTCACTCTCACTCTAAACACACAGGGTGACAGCCTGGAAGATCAGGCGAACTTCCTCGGTGCACACTACGAGCAAGTGTCTAGCTCGTTACACTATACTGAAGCTTTTTAAAGATATAAAGCAAGGATAGAAAAGCAGAAATTAGAATACAAGTGCACAAATCACGAGGCATACAACCAACCTTTCAACTTAGCTGAGCTACAAACACCACTAAACTCTTGCAGTAACTCTGCCCCAGGCTACGACCGTGTCACGTATGAAATATTGAAAAACCTCCCGCTCAAAACGCGAAAAGGTTTACTCTCTTTATACAATGCTATCTGGCTTTCTGGCACCATCCCTGCTTCCTGGAAAGAGGCTATTGTTATCCCTATTTTGCAAAAGGGCAAGGACCCTTCCTCACTTTCAAGTTATAGGCCCATTGCACTAACCAGCTGCCTTTGTAAACATTTTGAAAAAATGATAAACCACCGACTTTTACATTTATTTGAAACACACAATCTGCTTGACCAGTTCCAGTATGGGTTTCGAGAGGATAGATCCACCACCGACCATCTGGTGCGTATCGAGGCACAGATCCAAGACGTTTTCGTCCACAAACAATACTTCCTCTCAGTGTTTCTCGATATCGAGAAGGCTTACGACACAACATGGTGTTTTGGCATATTAAGAGACTTGTCTCACCTGGGTGTGCGCGGTAGAATGCTTTCCATAATCGAGAGTTACTTGTCCAATCGGAAATTCCGTGTCCGTGTGGGCAGTATTCTCTCTCAAACATTTGTGCAAGAAACGGGAGTACCGCAAGGTGGTGTACTTAGTTGTACACTTTTTATTATCAAAATGAATTCCTTGCACCTGTCCATCCCCCGCAACATGTTCTATTCCACATATGTCGATGACGTGCAGCTTGGCTTTAAGTCATGCAACCTAGCAATGTGTGAGCGGCAGGTTCAGTTAGGTTTTAAACAAAGTCTCCAAATGGGCAGAGGAAAACGGATTCCGGCTGAACCCAGAAAAAAAGCACGTGTGTCTTGTCCTCCCGAAAGAGAGGCGTGCACTCAGAACCTGACATTGAACTGAACGGTCAACGTCTGTCTGTCAATGCGGAGCATAAATTCTTAGGCTTAATCTTGGACAACGAGTTGACCTTTGTACCACACATCAAGTATTTAAAAACAAAATGTTTAAAAGCCATGAATGTTATAAAAGTGTTGTCACATACTACGTGGGGTAGTGACGGGCAATGTCTTATGAACCTGTATAGAAGCCTCATTCGCACCTGCCTAGATTATGGGGCCGTTGTTTATCAGTCTGCGACTCAAAGTGCTTTGAAGATGCTGGATCTCGTGCACCATTTGGGCATCCACCTTTCTACAGGTGCTTTTCGCACCAGCCCTGTACAAAGCCTTTCTGTTGAGTCAAATGAATGGTCGCTTTATCTACGAAGAACTTGCATATTCTTTGTATATTTTCGTAAGGTGAAAGCAGACAAGAAGCACCCTTTATACTCCACTATTAATGATTTGTCGAGCTCTATTCTGTTTCAAAACAGGCCTTCGATGAGGCAGCCCTTCTCAGTTCGCCTGAAGGGTCTAGCTGAGGAAACTGAAGTGTCACTTGAACACAGTTTAATGGCTCCTGTAGTATGCCAGCCACCGTGGCAGTGGCAGATTATAGACTGCGATGTGTCTTTCCTAGAAGTTACAAAACATGCACCTATTGCCCATATCCGAAACTACTTCCTGGAACTTCAACACAAACACACACGTCCTGAGTTCTTTACAGATGCCTCTAAGTCTAACTCCTCTGTGTCCTACGCTGCTTTTGGCCCATCCTTTTCGCATGCTGGCCCTCTACATCCAGGCACAAGTATCTTCACAGCGGAAGCTTACGCGATACTTGTGGCGGCTAAACACATCAAGCAATCACAAATACAAAAAAGCAGTAATTTATACAGACTCCCTCAGTGTGGTTATGGCTCTGCACAATCTTAAAAAAAAACAAGAAAACCTTGTCCTTGTCTCACTTTACTCTATTTTATGCACACTCTACACACTCAAACAACATGTTTGCGGTGGCTGCATTTCCGATGGAGGCGGAAATGTTGTAGGCCCGTGTGCTCAGATTTGGGTGCACGTTAAAGAACCCCAGGTGGTCGAAATTTCCGGAGCCCTCCACTACGGCGTCTCTCATAATCATATGGTGGTTTTGGGACGTTAAACCCCGCATATCAATCAATCAAACAACATGTTGTAGTGTGCTCGGTGCCAGGGCACAGTGATATTCAAGGCAACGTGATGGCGGATCAGCTTGCTGCATCCGTCCACAAAAGCACCGCCACTACACCAATATCAATCCCAGCCCTTGATCTTAAGCCGTCTCTCAAACGAAAGCGCAGGGACTACTGGCAGAGCAAGTGGGATAGACACATACAAAACAAACTACACGTTATCGAGCCACACATTGGCCATTGGCCCCCAGTATCAAAATCACGTCATACAGAGGTAACACTAACAAGGCTCAGGATAGGACACACATACACGACACACTCATATCTTTTGTCCGGTGACGATCCATCATTGTGTGACAGATGTGGTGAGGCATTAACAGTTCTTCACGTTTTAATGCAGTGTAAACAATTAGACACTCTAAGAAGTTAAAACTTTCCATTACTCTACCGACAACATATACCATTACACCCCGCAATGTTTGTCGGCAGGGAACCACTTTTCACCCATAAATCATTGCTAGCTTTTTGAAGAGATCTCGGTTTTTACCATGTAATATACCCAGGAATTGCGTAGCGTGACCTCTCAAGAGAGGTTGCTGCTGCAGTGGCTACATTGAGAAGCACTTGCCTCTCGGCCCTTGGACAGAAGGGCGCTGATGAGGCACTTGTGCTAGTGCCAAATATTTTACACATGCTTTTATTATCGAAACCTTTTGTCACCCATTTTTACTATCCATATCACGCCATTGTCATGATTTTATTAGTTACGTTTTTACCCGCGTTAGCACGAGGAATTTTAAGGCCCCTATTCAGCCACGCACTATATCATTGTCCACATATCTAGTCACTGAAATGGCGCTTTTTGGCCACCAATTGTCCCTTGTGCCATTAAGCCCTACACATCATCATACCACTACCCTTTTTGGTTGCCAGAAAAAGTGCGAAGACCAAGCAATAAACCGAATACAGTTGAAGCAGGTTGTTCTATACCCTGCAACTTCCTTATCACAGTACATATTTGCAAAATTTGCACATATTCGGCCATAGGGTTGTTTAGTGGCCCTTTAAAGGGCAATGTGATGGAGGAGAAGGGGTCAGGCAAGGAGTGTTGTGGTAAGCATATCAAGTATAGTTCCTTTTGTCAAAACGTTGGCTTAAGGTGCATACTTTCTTTGATGCTTACTTCAAGACTTTCTGTAATATATGTAATGCATCTGTTAGCTTTACTAACTTTGAAATAGTAGACTTGCAAAAAATAATCCTAATGTGTGAAATTTTGACCCTAGTAAGAGAAACTCTCAATTTCTATTGCACTTAGTCAGTGGTCACAACTCTGCTGTGTTATCAGTGGATAAGCATGTCATCAAGTGCAGATAACATGGCTTTGATCTGAGATAAAGAAATTTCTACTATATACTGGTTCAGCACTGTATTTAAACCTGAGGCACAGGTACCTAAGTCTATTCTAATTTTGGGGCAAATAATGGCATGAAACTTTAGAGAACAGCGTTCTTTTGACAACTCCAGTTGAACCTGCAAATAACGATAAAGTACCGTCTCACTGGCCTATTGACAGAGTATAGTCCTTCTGCCGAGCAAAAAATAATCCCTTACCACCACCAGAAGTTGCAGCAATGACGGCGGATTGGACTAACAGGATACCCATGTACATGAAAAACAAAATTTTCAAAGAGCAGTATGGCTTTTAATACGAGCATGTCGATGAGCTAGAACATTTTCGTCTACATTGATAACCTTGATTATGCCTTTATTGGTTGTGCTATTAAATCGAATACATTTGTTGTTTATGGTTTTCCTTGTATGTCATATTTTATTATGCCACTTGCATACTTATACACACCCTAGAAGTCTAAATAGTTCATAATAGCCAAGTATAAATGGGTAATAAAGGTATTCAATGGGTTATTTTTAAATATAAATTAATTTTGGCTTCTATGACTTACTCCTAAATTTTACCTTAATGCTATACAAAATTACAGTTCTTATTATTGACTAAACAGAGTGATTTCATGTTGATAATCATTTTTGTTTCTTTAAAGATGAACTGCCACCACCTTACAGTCCTCAGTATGCCACCCAGGGGAACATTGTCCCATGCAGAGTCTGCGGCTATGTCATTGACATCACCAATCGACGAGACCAACATGTGGTCAAATGTTCTCGCTGTAATGAGGCTACGGTAAGCAGCCCTGTTGGTCATGCGATTGACTTGATGGCTATTTTTGACAGTTTTTATACACTGTACATTTTGAGTAGTTCATCTTCATCAGTGTGTTTAATGCTAACATATATGATATGGAAGCAGCCTTTGTTAGTTTAGCAAGTTTTCTGCAGGTAGCCTTACTTTATAGTTTTTTTTACCCAGAGATCTTCTTCAGGTTCTTTTAGCAGGGTGCAACAGTATCATTTCAAGTCTTTTATGAATGAATCACTGGGTATGTAGTGTGTGGAGTTATGTTAGCCTTGTTTTTCTTTACAATTAAAAATAACTCTTTTGAATATCAGTGAAACAGGAGTGTCACTGGTGCTGGTGCTAGTCTTGATCAATCAGGGTAGTTTGGCTTTCATTTCGTGTATTAATATTTCATTTTTTTTTCTGCTGAACAGTTACAGTTACATAGAAGCTTGGAACAGTACCCTTATTTTGAGGGTTCTACTAAAGACTGTTTCATCACACTTTTCTAAAAGGTTGCTGTCTAGACTTTCTGCATGATCATAATGTTTTGTTCTGTAAACTAGCATTCAGTTAAATTTCAATTTCGTGGTGTTCTGTCATCTAACAAGGTTAATTTCTGCATGTCATTTCAAGGCTACAATGCTTTTGGTTCTATTTTAGCTGGTGATTTTTCTAGGTGTGCAGCTTCATTATGGGTAGATTTTTCTAATGAGTGTTTGCTAAGAATTGCCTTTAAGCCAGCTTGGGGGTAATGTGTGCTTGTGGACACCTGCTGAAGGAAACTGAGGCTAGCAAGGTGAGCATGTGTCCATTATGTTCAAATTTAACACCCAGAAAAGATGCACACTGATGGCCTGACATAAATATCTATATATTTAAACAGTTCTGCCCAAACTTTGCAGTCATTATGGGCATGGGGTACTATACAATTTTTTAGTGGATTTTTTTTGTCCAGCTTTCTGCACTGCTTATAACTATTCATAGTACTTATAACACATCTGTTATGTAATGAAATCGAACTGATTGGTTGTGAAGGGGAACCACTTTTCCTCAGTCATATGGTTATACAGAAGTAATTATTTTTTCTCGTTTCTCTGTTCTAGCCAATTCGCCATGCACCTCATGGCAAAAAGTATGTGCGTTGCCCATGTAACTGCTTACTGATATGCAATGTGACATCACAAAGGATAGGCTGCCCGAGGGCCAATTGGTGAGTCACTGTTTCTTTTCCTGTTGGTCTGACTGATCATACAGTTCATGAGGTACCATTAGTGTCAGCCTGTGAACAGACAGAATTTCTAAACACAAGTGTTATTTGTTAACAACTTTAGATAGCTTGAGTGAGATGGAAAACAAAGTACACTACACAAAGCTTTATTTGCATTTTTTTTCCAGCTGCAGTATCCAAAGCGACAGATCACTACCAACAAAACCAATTACAGTACTGGCCAAGCAAGAATATATTATTGTCAATTGTGAAATGTTATGTTTTTGTTTGTTGCAGGCTAGAGCCTTTAAGTTATAATAATTACTTCATTATTACTGCAGATGTACAGACACCGGTTACCAGAAGAGCCAAAAAGTCGTTACTTGAACTTGAAGTTAATCTCATTCTCTACTTTCAGAAATATGCTAATTTTAATGTTGTCATTTCATCATTTTATTTCAAGGCATTCCAAGGGTAGCGTGCACATTGTGAGATAAATTATTGTAATCAATTTATTTGTGCTTTTAGTAAATTATAGGAGCAAAACTTCACAGAGTGTTTGAGCATTTTTATATGGAATTTCGAAGAAGCATTGTGAAAACAAGAATGGAATAGAAGAGTATATATAACTTCTACCATATGTACTTCAAGTAAAAGATACGAATCATATGAAATAGGTGCTTAGCACCAGGTTTCCAACTCCTTTTAGTTAGATTTCTCTAAAAAGATTATGCTAGGCACAAATATGCCCCAAGCCAGCATAATTCAGGCTATTTGATGGGGTGGCTCCAAAGATATAAAAGCCGGAAGTTCAGTTAGTGTTTGCACCGAGGCTGAGACAGCAGGTGTAAGGTCAGTGCACATCCACTAATCTTTTCTATCTGTTAATGTACCCAGTTGGCTTTTTTTTATAGACAGCTTAGCATAATTATGCTAACTTGCCTAAAAATTGAAGCTTGCAAAGTATCCTCATTCTTTTTGCTATACTCTCTCCTCTTCTGCTTTCACTGTCACCATCTTTCATGCTCTTCTCCTTCTGTGCTTTTTCTCTTATTTTTTCTTCTTATTTTTTCAATGTTCATTTTGCCAATTATGCCAAGGCTGATGGTGCTCAATGCAGGAAAACTGAAAACATACTAGTGGCCATTTTCCTCTTCACTGTTTTTAATATATGGCTTGGTGCAGTGCGAGTGCCTCATGCTGCATGCCAGTTATCCAAGGCCGAAACCAGCACACAATGTAGGAAAGGGTGTCTAAGAGCAGTGGTGCAAAGTAATTTTTCGTAAGAAGTTGTAAGAAGCTTTACACTCGAGAAAGGCCATGGGGAAAGAATATCTTAGGTGTGTGAATGGGCATCATTCTGCTGTGAAACTGGCATGCAAGTTTCACAATTTTGTCATTAGAAGGCACTAAATGACGGGTTAGTGACGACACCTCAGAACACAGTATTTCAAACTTCACTTTCTACAGTATTGAAGCAACAAAACGTGTTTCTAAAAGGGTTACGCTGACGGTAGTAAGACGTGCTTCACACAACACACCACATAAAAGTGAAAGAAAGGTCTTGCGGTTTTCTGTTGGGACCCTTGCTCACAAGCAATCTTACTTTTCTTTTGTGGTTGGTGATCCTCTTGTTTGCATAAGAGCATTGTGTTACTTTTGAAATTTTGGTTTATAGTGTTAAGAACACTCTCGTTTCATCAAAGTTTTCATAGATTCAAGCCAAGTGCTGTCATGTCTGTGAAAGCTTAAAGTAAATTTTGCGCTTGTAATTTATCGCTACAGCCATCGAATCATCAACTTGGCTCCCAGTACGACCAACATTCCTCCTGCCTCTGTGCCTGGACTTTGTCGAGTATCTTGCGTGCATTGCCAGCAAACTTTTTTGGTGAGTGGGCATGTGTCATATTTTTGGAATGCTGCGTGGGAAGCTCCATCAGTGGGCTTCTTCCTGAATGGCCTCTGCTCCCTCTTTATCTTCATATGTTGCTCACCCTTTTATCTGTTGTTCCTCTTGGTTTGTAGCTGAGAGTTCAAATAAACGAAAGCACTTTTTTTTTTTTAGTGTCACCACGTGATTGCATTGCAGTGGCAGCACGCAAAAGACATTGAGTTATTGCTTGCAGTGGCAGTGGCTCTTCTACCTCAGATTATGAGCCGAGATCAGATAACACCTAAGCTCAGAACGAGGAACTGGCAGCTTGTTATCTGAGGAAAAGACAACTTCATTTGCATATTTGTGTGACTCTGACATGTCAGTGTCATTTTAAAAAATCGGCACATACTGAAACAAGTGGTGTTTCTTCAGCTGCTTTTTGAGAATTTTTAAATGAGAAAGTCGGGAAGAATGTATATTTAGCATCCTTTTTCCTTAATCCCCTAATATTTTTCTCTTTTACATAACAAAAAAAGAACTATTGTTATCGTTTTTGTCATGTCCACTAAATAAAAACCATAATTGCAAGTGTTAATGTTCTTTGTTCATATGGTTCATCAACAGCATGTCATTATTATTTGGCACATCAGGTGCTACATGTTAAAGTAAAAAAAAGCAAAAAAGAATTAAAGTGCTTCTCAAATACTAGTCTAAATGATGTGAACTGGGGTTTGCAAAAAGTGCATTGCCAAGTTTGTTGCATATGTCTTCTAGCTGTACTTCTAATTTGCTTTAAAATTATTGGTATGAAATTGAAAGCTTTAACAAGTTATGCAGTGCATTGAAGTATACATAAGTAATTGAAGCTAGTATGTAATTATCTACAGCTACTCTTCATTACTATAATTTCATAATTATATCATCACCTCAGCTGAACTTTTCCAAATAAAACTATTTGATACTTTCATGGATGGTGTACGTTAAGGAAATTGCATCAAACAGTCTGATCTTGCTCTAGCCCTGATTGCTCAGGAAAATTTTTAAATTATTGGTTCATTTTGATGAAACTTGCCGAATCTTTATGTTTTTGTGTGTTGATTTTGAATATGCAAGTATTTTTTGGGCTGAATATGTAGTTTTAAAGACAGTGACACTTTATGTAACAGCTCCTGCTGGTGTTACACATCTTTCATGTGGGCCCCTAATATTAAAATGTCCTTCTGACAGTTTCACGCTTGGCACATCCTGATGCTGTATGTATTTGAGCCCATATTTGTGCATGCAGATGTAAAAGTTAACTTGAACTTTGGGGGCAAGATTTTTACCTAAACTGATTTAGTTACAAAATAAGTCGACGTATCACAATTATCTGGCATGACAAATGTATGCGATATGAAGAAGAATTGATGTCACCAACCCATTTGACATGTAGTTATAGCATGTGGAACCTTTGCGAGGCAATGTCAAGCTGGTATTTTCCTTGCGAATGTTAAAGATGCCACAACTGTAGTCTAGATGTCTTTAGAACAACCATCCTTGTTGTGTTACATAGATTTCTTATTCCAGATTATTGTGGTATGCTAATTTCCTTTGTCATCCTCCTCATTTAGGAAAAACTGTTGCTTCCAAATAGTCACAGAAAGTGTTCAATATTTTAAAAACTGCATATTTTACTAGTGCATGTAATTGCACAGTTGAAATCAGTACACCAATATACATAAACTTTGCAAGTTTCATCAAAATCAATTGAGGATTTCAACACTAAGTTCTAAAAGGCAATGTTCTGCCTTATGCTTTACAACTGCATTAGATGCAGTGTTTGCAACAAAAATGCCTTCACGTATTCAGAGTTTCATTGAGGTAATGAAAGTCGTGGAATACTATTAAAGAATTTTAGTTTAGTGTAAGCAAGGCTGTACGTCTGCAACGGGCTGCACGCTGCGTACATTACGCTTAAGGCTGCCTCTTACAGCATTAGTTTACCATGCGCAACATCTAAAACATGTATTGCACCTGAGCGTCAACAGCTCTGCCTTTGAGTGTTGCTTCATGCCATCTCACGGAGAAGCAATAAGCTGCAATAACCGATATTTTGCGACGCAACACACAAGTCAAAGCGTGAGAAAAGGCAAGCTTTTCCAAGGACGAGTAGTGGTTTGGGTGTTGAGAATAGGTGAACCAGCAGCTTGAGGGACAGAGAGGGCATGTACGATCGCTTACTGCCAATTCAACATTTATTGTTTGCATGCCACAGACAAAGAAAGGGTGCCCTCACGTCGTCGAGCAAGCGAATGCCCCTCACGATCGCTTACTGCCAATTCAACATTTATTGTTTGCATGCCACAGACAAAAAAAGGGTGCCCTCACGTCGTCGAGCAAGCGAATGCCCCTCATTTCGCCGGTGCTATGTCGCTACATGTGATGAGGGAAACAACCTGATTGAACTTGCTGTAGAGAACACGTATCTCAACTGTCATTACAAGCAGGAAGTCAGTAAAACGCAGCAAAAAGTAGTGCACATGTGGCTTGTGGAGTGTTCGAATCTCTTTGACAAGATTGTACTCCTGTTAGGGAAACCCCACATGCTTGCCTCAAACATTGCCATCATCGCACTTGGCGAACATCATCGACACTTTGGTAAATGGAGCCGTGGCAATGCTAAGGACGAGAATCGTTGAGTGCCTGTGGTATGCCCTTCGTCAGCCTTCACAATAGTAAAGTTGCAATACTTTCTTTTTATGTCACCCTGTCCCTGCTTTCTCATTTCTTGCTTCTTTCATTGTTTTTCTGTCTTTACAGTTCAACACATTGAACAATGCTCTGTCTCGATGCCCGCACTGCAGAAAAGTGTATGTCTCAAGATTTTCATTCCTTTCTTGACAGGAACAGTTAAAAAAAAAAGTGCTTGTGCAGGATTGGGGGCTTATAATTATAAAATTAGTGCAGTGGAAACTATTCAGTGCAGGAAAGCCTGTGTATAGTATTTCATGATCTTAAATCTTTCGTTACCTTGTATATTTTTATGCACACTAATTTTTTAGCATTTCTACTACTTTAAGCGAGTCTTGATAACGATGAAGATTCAAGCCTGTCAGCTTAAATTTTGTTGCTAAGTAACGGTAGTCTTTCTATAGCCATCAGCCATGACTGTTGGCTCACAGAAGCATGCGTGTTCTTGAATGTTGCCACATTTAGCAAATCAATGCACCCAGCACAAGCACCATTAGGGTTTTCTGTATGTTAACAGTACATCAGTACACATTGTACACTGCTTCTGCATTGTGAACATGTATGCATCATAGGTATATATGCACTTCAGGACAGTTTTGGCAAGAAGTGTACGTTTAAGAGCTCGTTTTCTTTGTTAGACACAATATTAATGAGAACTAACAGAGAATGGTGCTTGCCAAGAAAAGTATAGGGGATATTGTTAGTAGTAATCCTGATGTAAATGTGAAGAAAGAAAAGTGGGGAAAAAGATTACTTGCCGCTGGCAGGGATTGAACATATGACCTTCAAATTGCGCATCAGACGTGTTATTTGAAGGTCGCAGATTCCGTCCCTGCTGGCGTCAAGTCATCTTTTGGCCAATTTTCGTTTTTCACATTCACATTGTAGTTATACACTTGTAACAAACCCTATATTGGAATCATTGTCTATTAGTTCTCATTAACTGTATGTATTGAGATCCCAATGCATGAATAGAACAGAATCATATTGAGATTTTTTCTTTGGCTCTTCTATTTTATCTTGTCAGCTGTCCACCAACTCAGCGCTGAGAAATAATTTTGCTAGCTCAGCTGGCTGTCTTACTCATGTATGCATAATATGTGCACACACATGTTAATAAGAGCACAGTTCTGTGCTTCATAAAATATCAGTTATTCCTAAAGATAGACTCGCGTGACAAATGCAGTCTATGATTCAGTCATACATTCTAGATTCATCTGGCCGTCCCATTGGTCTGTAAAGTAAATGCATATTAAACATAAGCAAGTATGTCTTAGATGTTCAGGATTTCAATTGTGCTGGTATAATTATCAGTCTGTAGTAATTGCATTTTATATACTCTTTCTTCTGGATAGATCATCTGTAGGGCCCCAGTTTGCCCGCACAAGAGGAATTTTGTCACTTATTTTGGCTCTGGTTATATTAGCCATTACACTTGGAATCACAGTAAGTGCTTCATCATTTTTCACGTGGAGGCTATCTTCCGTGAATTTTAAGGTTAACTGAAAATCTGACTTTCTGCGTGATTACTAGGTTAGTGAACAGTGGTGTTCAAATTCCCGCTTCACAAATTTTAATATATGGTACATTGGGTACATTGAATGCACATTTGGTTGCACAAGCATGCCAAAAAGAACAAACTTGATTTGTTCATACAATTTCACTGTAGAAATGCAATAGGCATTCGTATTCCAGGAATGTGCTTTATATGCCTAATGTGGCACACTGTGTAATTATGCTAAAACGTGGCGGTGTTAGTTCACTTCTAAGCTGCACTTCTCTTTTTTGAATGTGGTTTAGTGGTTATGGTGCTCTGCTGACTCAAAGGTCGCAGGACTGAGTCTCGGCTGCAGTGACCATATTTTAATCAAGACAAATTCTAGACACCTGTGCACATAGATTTAGGCTCACGTCAAAGAACTCTAGGTGGTCAAAATTGCTAGAGCCCACAATTACGGTGTCTCAAAATCGTATTGTGGTTGTGGAGCCTAAAACCCCACAAATTATCTTTCTTGAATATCATTGCAACGATAAATAGTGCACCTTAATCTTATTTTAATCTCTGTTCCTGAAGAGTCGTTTTATCATTTTGTAGTGATAGTGTGGTGCTTTTCCTTATTGCAGTTATGAGTGTGGAATTTAAATTCGTGATTTTATTTTTATTTTTCTCAGCTTGGGACATACCAGTATGCTGTTGAAAAGAAGGGTATTTACGTTGTCTATGCTTGTGAGTAGCCTCCTTCTCTCTTTTCATTTGTTCCTCGCCTGTCGTACTGTTGCTTTTCGTACTGTTGCTTTTCTTGTATAAAGTAATTCCAGCTCATGCATTATGTTGGTTGTTGTTTTATGCACATGGGCATATATGTTTTTAGCACACAGCCCAGAATAAAAAAAAAAGGTAGGGCATAATTTACTAGTTAACGTGAAGTATGCGTGCTATAGCAGGGTTTTTGTAGAAGTGTGTTGCACTCTATTTTTTGCCATCCTAGTTGTCCATCATTCTTGGCTGGCAGATTTCTTCGATAGTGCTGGCACTGTGTAACTCTGATCACCGACTAGTAAAAAGCATAAAAAGTAATGCCAAAGAAATTGATATCATTACTTAATTGTGGTCTTGATGGGAAGGCTGACTGCCCAGAAAGTTGGAAAATTTATCTTTCCTGTGGAGCTGTATAAGTTTGTAAATAACCTCGCCATTTATAATTCTTGATGGCTTATTTTATTGCAGTGCAGTTGCACAGTCATTGGAGCTATAGCTCTGCTCATGTCAGGGTTTCAAACACAACATGAATTTGGAAAGAAGAGAAAAAAAAAAACCACCGTGGCGCAGAGGTCGAGTAGTTATGGTACTTGACTGCTGCCCCACAGGTCGTGGAATGGAATCCTAACCGCGGTGGCCGTATTTTATTATAATTCTTGATGGCTTATTTTATTGCAGTGCAGTTGCACAGTCATTGGATCTATAGCTCTGCTCATGTCAGGGTTTCAAACACAACATGAATTTGGAAAGAAGAGAAAAAAAAACCCCACCGTGGCGCAGAGGTCGAGTGGTTATGGTACTTGACTGCTGCCCCACAGGTCGTGGAATGGAATCCTAACCGCGGTGGCCGTATTTTCATTGAAGTCGAAAATGCCTGAGGCCTGTGTACTTAGATATAGGTGAACGTTAAAGAACATCAAGTGGTCACAATTCCCAGAGCCCTTCACTACGGCTTTTTCGTAATCATATTGTGGTTTGGGGAGATCAAATCCCATCATTTATTTTATTATTATTAATAACGTTAAAAATGCCTTATCAATCTACAGTTTTTGGGAGTGCTAAATTTTGCAATGCTGCCCCTGCACAAGATTTGGCTAAACTGCGTCAAAATACGATCCCTGGTTCGACTGGCTTTATTTCCCTAAAATATGGTTACTTTTGTGCTGTGCAAATAAAATTACCCTCCAGCTTTGAGAAACAATACCAATTCATTGACCACTAGTTATACCACTGTAGGAAGGAACAATATGCAAACTGTTTGATTCATTGTGCAAGTGGCGGTCCAAACTAAGATATGCAAGCTTATGCTGCTGCTACCAAGTCTGTACTATCACCTTAGTCATAATTTGTTATACTTACAGTGATGCAATGCCCCTTTTTATCATTCAGTACTATTGCAGCAATCATTATTTGGTGATTTTTATTCTTGTCCACAATGGCGTGGACCTTGCAAACTTTCTAGTATGGCTGGTTGCAAGTCTCTCGTTTCCATCTAAGATACATATTTTGCTGTGTGTATATCCCAAATAATTAAGTGCCATTGAGCCACACTAGTTATTAGTGCATTAGTCGCTAGTGGATTAGTCCTACTCACTAAATGTGCTCAAATTTTCACCAAGTTGCTCTGTTAAAGGGACTGTCTACCGCTCGAAAAGATTTTTCTGATTGTAGTGCAAACGAGAAGATTGTTCATCAGATCAGCAGCAATGAGCATGCCTTTGTCCCATAAAAATAAAATTATAATTTTAACTTGATGTTCAAAGTCGACCAAAAATGACCACTAGCGTCATCCAAAAGCGATGTGGTCAATCTACTGGTAGGATGAGAAATCCCGGCTGGTTGAATCTGTTGCTGAAAAACAAACATCTATAACTTATAATTGTATTTCGTGCGCATGAAGCGGTTTTATGTTGCGCCAAACACTTTTTTTTTCCTCACGTGTTAAAAGAAGCTCCCGGTGGTGCTGCCAGCGATGTGTTCGCTTTCCTGCATGCCTGCCTGCAAACGGCGAAGAAACGCGAGCATGGCATCTTCCGCTGTTAATAAGAACAACAAAAGTGTGTGCGTGCCTTAAAGGACCACTAAGGTATATTTTTTATTGATAAACAAAACTTAAAGCCTGAAAATACCTCGTGCGGTTTCAGTTTTCTACTTTCACCGGCAGTGCAATTTTCATCGCCTCGACCGACAGTGTTGAGGCCATTCATCCCACTGATGGAAGGAAACTAAATGCAGATGGAAAAATTCTGTTTTAAAAACATTCCTATACACTTTTCAGAGAAATCGCTGCAAGGTTAGCCACTTTAGATGGTACACATATAATTGCAACACAAAACAGAAAAGCAGTGAAGGTTGTTACGCAGTTCCTTTTAGTGTTTTAAAAGTAGTGCATAATGTACGCTCAAAACTTTGGTGCTATCACGTCCCAAAGTGACACTTAGGGGAACACTATGTCAGCTTAGGTTAATAAAATGTTATTTGAAAATTTTGTCATGTATAATATTGCCATCATAGATTCAACATTAGAAGATTAAAAAAAATAGAGACTTAACTTTCATTTTTGAATTTTCACAGTTACACACCAGTACCTAAAGTCAGTGGAAGGCACATGTCTTTCTCTTTCTGTTTTTTTTTTTTTGTTTTTTATTTCGGGCACATCTGCCTTATAAAATTTCCTGAAACTTGCTGCATTAAGTTTTTGACTTTCTTGCAATGCAATGTAATTCGTCTTTAGATGTCAATAATTATGTAAGCCATAGCAGACACCATCAAACATTGTCACACCGGGTCCACGTGAAAACCTCAAAGCAGCGTCACCACCTGTGTGCTTTTAATTTTTGTGCTCTAGAAGCGTCACCTTTTGGCATGAGTGATGTTGGTATTTTGGTGTTATCAAAGGGTAGTTCATGAATATGGCTGAAATTTTTCATTTTTATCGTGTTTAATATATTCGCTGCATTAACTCCATTGTTGACCCTAATGTAAGTTGCTGTCTAGCTTTGCAGGTGGGTTTAATCAACTAGATTTTTCTCTAGACATCATAGATTGAACAGATAATGTCGAATGAAATATTGCTCTACATGGGCTGTTCCAAACATTCGAATAGGAACCATGTTGCCTCTATCTGGCTTTTAGTTTTAATCTGACTTTTTGTGATGAGAACTGTCTCTGTGCCAATATGTAAACCAAATACTGAATGTGCTGACACTGTTTTAGCATTGATTGCTGTTTAGAACAGGTATCGCACGAGACTGCATGGTTAAAATGATGCAATCGTTGAGAGTCACTCAGGCCTGGTAGCAACAAGGTTATGAAAGAAAATTACCATTCACCCGTTTTTAGCACAGACCTACTAGGAAACCTATACAGATTTCTCTGGAAAGAAATGCTTCTGAGTTGACGAAACCTTCGTCCTTTTCTGGGGTTTGAACCTGAGATCAACTCATTTTCAGTTTAGCTAGCCAGAATGCAAGCTTGTGGCAATACGAGGTTAGCATAATAATTTGAAGCTCATGGACACTGAACATGGCAAAACAGTTCTTTGGGTTCCTACAATTGTTCTTGGCATTGACTACAAAGCTTTTTGTTTCTGGGAACGCCATGTGGATTTACTTGTAGGTTTGTGCTACAAACAGCTTGGTAGCAATTTTCCTTTTCATAACTCTTGCTCCACCTTTTGCATATTGCAGAACTGATTTCTCAGCCATGAGAATGTGATGTGTGAATTAAAGCTCAGCAGGCACTAACTGTTGTTCGGGCACCACCTAAACACTTCATGTATGTGTGTGCCCAAGGCAGAAAATAAAAAGGTGTATGCACCGATGGAATTCATGCAGCTTAAGATAGTTTCCATTGACATACTACTATTGCTCGTCTATGGAATCTGCATTAAGCGGCAGCTCCATGGTAGGAAATTCTTTTATAGAGCACTGGTTATATATGTGAAAATCTTTAAATGTTGTTGCATTTAAACGAGATGCTGCACCATTTTTATCACTGCAATTTTCCCATCTGTGGTCTAGTAGGGTGCAATGAACTTTAATATTGTTCTCATAGTTTCTTTTGTTATCGAAGAGTGATCTGTTACTGGTATTTTCAGCTCCTGAGGTGCTTGTTATGTTACTGCCTTTATTTTTGAATTATGCTTTGTATATTATTGAGTATCCCTGAATAACTTGATGTCTGTCTCTCTCTCTTTTTTTTTAATTTGCATTTTCAGGTGGTCTGATTGCATTCCTCCTATTCCTGCTGCGCTCCCTGTATTACCTCACCATGAGGGTGTCTCATATTGAAGAGCCTGCGTGAAGTTTGAGTAATTGTGGTGTCAATGACAAGGCATTCGAAGCCTTTTGAAAGTGGCTGCACCTTATGCTTTCGTATATTCCTCCAATAGCCCCTTCATCCAGGTCTGAAAGCTGGAAGAATTTTGACACTTCCTTTCTTGTCATTTTTCTTTGTGTGTGCTGCAATTGTGTACATAACATTTGTCTTTTTTAAGCAGTGGTGAGGTAGCTCTGTGGTGGTCCTGTTTTAGTTCTCGCAGAAGCTCCAGATTGAATGTGTGTTTGTGTTGTGACATGTACTGCCTTTTTCTATGTAAAATTTGCTCTGATATTAATTTTTTGACTGATTGTTTAATGGGAAACAACAGCACTGAATGTTTCTCGACTCTCTAGTACAGGCATGGATGTGACCATGTTATATTTTGCTTCCTTTGACAGAGTGCTACAATATATTTTAGCTTGGTGCAATGCAAACCAGTAAATAGTGGCATGGGTACATGTGTTGATGTGTACGCATCAACTTTAGTATATCATGGCCCATTTATTAAAAATTGTACAGGATATTACACTCGGCCTGTCTAATGCTTCAGGCTTAACTTTCCGTTACCAAGAAACTAGCGAGCTAGTAGGCCGATTTTGCGGAGGTTGCTTTTTCCGAAAAAAAAAAATATTCATTTCTGTTGTCCTTGTGTGCCTTTTCAATGCTTTTATTGACTTTAAACAGGCCTTGTAACTTTCTAGCCATAGGTTGTTCAAAAGCAGTGTTGTTGGTACAGGATGAAGGGAAACATAATTTTTCTATTTGTTAATCAAGATTCTCTTGGGAGGCCAGTATGTTAAGGAACAAATATGCCTCTCTGTTTGACAAATTGTATGAGTTTTAATTATTTTAAATACTGCTGTGTAGCATAAAGAGAGTCATTTGCATGCATTGAGTAGCTATATTGTACTCAGTCACATTTTTTAGACTGTATCTAGTTTACATGACGTGACCACAGCACTTGGGTTCAGAAATTTGGAACTGTAGTCAGTCATGTTTTATGTAGTTTCTTTTTTCTTTCCTACTGTGTTATGGCTGTTAATGGAACACCGAACCAGTGTTTGGGCTGTGTGCGTAAAAAAAAAAAAAAAGAACGAATGATGCCTTGAAACTGGTGCTATGCAGAGTGAGAGACTGTCTTACTAGGGTATCATGAATGTTGGCTGATTGTTGCACATGTGAGGAATGCTCTATATTGTGTAGTGAGGACTGCATGGTTTGTTGACAGCTTCTGTGTGAAAGGCATGGCTAAAGTACCTGTCGAGAAAATAGACGAAGATCCTGTGCACCTGTACCTCTAGTTCATCAAAGTACAGTTGCAAAAAAGCCGTTGTGGTTAGATTATTGTTGACGAAAGATTGACGGTCCTATTCAAAAGAGACTGTTCCATCACCATTTCATAATGCACCTGGATACCCAGATTCACGTGTAGTAGAGGTGTTCCAGCCATGAATTTATTTAGAGCTTTTTGGAAGTGCTTTATTTTTGCATGTCAAAAAAATGTTTTGTTGTTTATGAGAAGATACATGCTTTTTAGTGCTTATTTTCTGCTGTATTGGAATAGTACATATTTTTAAATAAATTTTGTCGAGGCTGAGCACTCTGCTGAAGTTAGAGCACTGAAATGTTTCTTATCTGTCTACCGAATAATCATGACTGTTGTGCTCAGGCGCATCAAGCTTACATAAAAAATTGAAATGGTAGACCAGGCAGGCTAAGATGGGGCTGTTTAAGTGTTACTAAGGACGTGAGTTAGGCTAATTGGTGCTCTTTCACTGCTGCACAATATCGTCTTAATATTATTACTATTATTATTATTTTAATTATTATTATTGTTGGGTTTAATGTCCCGAAACCACCATATGATTATAAGAGATGCCGTGTTGGGGGGCTCCAGAAATTTCGACCACCTTAGGTCTTTTTAACGTCCACCTAAATCTAACCACGCGACCCTCAAGCATTTTCGTCTCCACCGAAAATGCAGCCGTTGCGGTTGGGTTCGATCCCACGACCTGCACGTCAGCAGAAGAGTGCTTTAGCCACTAGATCACCATGGCGTGTCGTATAATGCCTTGTGAGAAAAAAAACAACACAGTTTTATTTTGTGAAGGTGAAGGTGGATGACCAGCGATGCTATTTAGAACATGACACTGTGATAGTACAAAATCTCCAACAAAGGTAAGATCTGGTTTAACATTTCGGGTTCAATCCCGTGGCAGTTGCATTTCGATGGAGGCGAAATAGCAGAGGCCTGTGTACTGAACGGGGTCAATGCACACTAAAAAACACCAGATGGTCAGCAGTTCCGGACCCCTGCACTATGATGTGCCTCATAATTATATCATGGTTTCAGTTTATTAAACCCCAGATATTATTTGTTTAAAATTTTCTGAGCAGTTTTTATTGACATTTGCTTCCCCCTTGCTTTTGCCGTCCTCTTTCCTTGTTGACACATTATTTGGGATCCAGTACTCTACGGGGCCTTGCCATAGAAACTGCAGAACACAAATGTAATGTGTAACTCAGCAACTCTTTTTCATTTCTGGCTGTTCTAGTTGTTTTATTGTGCACCACCGTGGACAACCACTGCCAGATCGGGGAGCTTGAGGAAAACTAGCCATGCTTATGATTTTAGCACTGACATTTTTGTTGATGTGTGCGAAAAATACATGTCACCCTGGCCATGCACACCTTTACTGTAAAAGGAAGAGACAAGATAGTTATAGACCTCAGCTCTATCCTGACATCTCTTCTTTACCCATGAAATGCCATCTCCCTTCCCCCAAAAGAAAAATTGAATGTGAAAAGTTGAAGCATACGATGCAACTAGAGTGAAATTTCTTTTTAACTTGTCAAGGCATAGTGTGTGAACTAAAATGTGGAATTGGGCTAATTACTGTTTCATAAAACTTTCAATGACAATTTAACCTTTCCATTTCTTTAATATCTTTCGTTATGTTGAAATCAAGGCCTTTTAAAGTTTCCGTGAATAGGCTAGGTGGGTAACAATGGCGGTTGGTGCAGCGGCACTCAGTTTCTAGAACTACTTGAACTAGAAACATTGCCTTCACGCAGTGTGCCTGACCTGGAAACAATTGAGCTGCTTTATGTAATATGCACTTATAAAATGGTGCATGCGCGCTTGTGCAGTGTCGCATAGGACAAAAAAAGCTGAGGAATTTCGGAGCATTGCAAGGAGTGCCACTTCCACCGCGAAAACACGAGGGCTTGCACAAATGATGCAGTTGAAAGCAGTTTCTTCTATAATTATATGCACGTGCAACGCCTCCTAGATATTGGCACTGAGCCATGCTCCCACAAGGACTGCAGAAGATACTATCATCTTGTAACATGTTCGTGCACTCTGCTTTGTCACATCTTACTGCTAGTGCCAATTTACATTGCCAACGTGCCAATGTAAATGGCAGTACATTTTTAGATGCGAAGCATATTATGAGGGAGCTTGATCCGGTGGCGTCCGCGCTCTACTGCGCATGCTCCTACTCTCCTTCTTTACGCAAATGTTCGGTTAACACCTTTTCCCCTCCCGGCGCTGCTGTCTGTAAGCACACTCCTTCTTCCCCCACATAAGCGCGTGCGCTCAGTTAGCTTCCGGGGCTGGCACGCCAAGTGAACGTAAGCGGAAACTTGGTGCGCACTCCCAGTGCTGCTTCGCATCTCCTTGTGGTTCTCTTCCAAGGGAGATGGTGTAATTTTTTTTAGATGCGGAGCATCTAATACTCGAGGCTTGTAGTGCGGCGCCGTCCGCAAGCTTCCTCCTCCTTCTTCCACCATCTGTGCATCCCTTCCTCCTCTACACACCGCGCGCGCTTCACTCCTCCACCATCTGTGCATCCTTCCTCCTCTACACACCGCGTGCGCTTCTCCTCTTCACGAACATTCGCTAGCTGTATAATGTAGCGCGCATGCGCCGTCACGCTTCGAAAACATCGGCAGCTGACGCGCGCGCATGCGCCGTTGCGCTTCTCCCCCTTCTCGAACATTCGACAGCTGACAGTGCATGCGCCGTCGCGCTGTATATATACTCAAGGTCGGCGCTCGCTCGCTCAGTTGCCGCTCGTCGGTTGGTTTGTACGGCGCGTCGACGTCCGAGGTCGCAATGATCGACGTCCCTTCGACCAGCGCTGCCCTTTCGCGTACGTGTGTACGTGTTCACTCATTTAACACCCCCTCCTACAACCACGTTAACCAATTTAGCCATCGACCCAAGTAAGTCGCAATTTAACACCACATTTCACAACCACGTTAACCAATTTAGCCATCGACCCAAGTAAGTCGCACTTTAACACCCCGTTAACCAATTATATGCTCCGCATCCTCCTCAGTGTTCCCCCGAGGGAAGCTGCGGGCATTTTTTTTTTGTTCACTTTAGTATGTTTACGTTATCACAGTTACAAACTGCAGTTGCAAACTACGAATACCCCTCTACTGTCCTTGACATCAGTGTCGGGTTTAGAGTCAGTTCAATTAAGTTGTATAGAACAAACAGTGTCATTATGCCAAGTCCTGTTGCTCTACGCCTTGCTGTGTCCAGTCTAGCATAGGCGTGCGCACAGGGAGAAGGGGCGCAAAGTCTGCTTCATACGTTGACTTCGACGAACCTTCCCCCCAGACGGGGAAGCCTGTGCATGCCTTTAACAGTCAAGTGTACATGTGAGGCGTTTTTTTTTTTTCTTCTTCTAAAAGAGCCATCTGCATTTTAAATGAAACCGAGAAAAACACGCTTTTTTCTACTGACAATATGGTTGAGCCTGCTCAAACAACTTTTTGCCAGTATGTTCCTCTTCTTAAATACCACAAATCTATATAGTGCCTAAAATCTAGCCTAGCCAAATATCACCAGTCTTGTGGAGAACAGTTTGTATTTGGCTCATAAAGATTGAAACATTTCTTTTGTACAGGAATTAGCTCGTAAATTAAGTGTAAGATGGTTCGAATGTACGGTATAGCAATCTTTTGCGAAAGAGTTCACATCATACTTGTGCTCCCGTCGATGCCGTGCTTTGATGCATGGGAGTAAGGGGGATTACTAGACTTGAAAAGCGAGTGGTTCTTCCTGAGAAAAGGCGCACCATTCTGGATTGTCATCAGTGTGCCATTGTTCCTTGCATCTATTGAAAAGTTGCATCTATTGAAAAGATTTCCACAAGTGGCTTTGAAAAGTGTTCCAGTTAGTTTTATGCCATGCCATTTCTAACCACTTCGTCTTTAGGGAATAGATAGACGCCTAACATTTTTAATTCATTCCAATTTTATTTCTAAAGCACCGTGTTGGAGTGAACGGAGGACAATACACTGTTGTGCTAAAGTCGAGAAGAATAACCAAGATGCAAAAAGAAGTGGGCAATTCAGCCTCTTACTCTTTACAATCGAGTTTTGTCACTAAACATTATGTCCTTCAATAAGTGCCAACTTGGGCTAGAAAACCTAATCGTGCAACGTAAACACGATAACAAAGCAACTAAGACGCAAATGAAACACTTATGTCGTGGTGTGCCCAGCATCGGCTAAACATAAAATCAGTAGAAAGGCTGCTGTTTGCGATCCCTCGCGCAGCATATATAAACACGCCAGCTTTTTATCCCCCTTGCCCCGCCGCGGTGGTCTAGTGGCTAAGGTACTCGGCTGCTGACCCGCAGGTCGCAGGTTTGAATCCCTGCTGCGGCGGCTGCATTTCCGATGGAGGCGGAAATGTAGGCCCGTGTGCTCACATTTGGGTGCATGCTAAAGAACCCCAGGTGGTCGAAATTTCCGGAGCCCTCCACTTTGGCGTCTCTCATAATCACATGGTAGTTTTGGGGCGTTAATCCCCTCATATCTATCAATCGGCTTTTTATCCCTGATGATATGTCGTACTGAGAAGCTATTAGGCGTGCAGATCATCGCAGAACGCGAAGTGTAGCGATCGGGCTATGCCTTGACCCAGCGAGTCATTTGCCACGCCGGATTAGTGCAAAAAGGACAGTCTCGCCACGTCTGGACGGAGGAAGCAACAGAGGCCGGCCCCACGAGACGTCGCCTACTGATTGACAGCGGCGCCAACGGGCTGGAATGTCGCCAGAGGGTTTTGGAGCCGCCACTCTATCTCCCGCCTGGGCCAGTCACGCATCGTTAGCGCGTTAACCGGCAGACGACGACGGCGCTGGTCAAAGGGCTCTCCCCAGAGGATTCCACGAACCGGGCACCTCTCAAAAGATCGGCGCTTGTTTAATCCATTGTCAAGTAGCCGACCTGCTGACTGCCTATGCCCGCCAGGCATTGTCCCGGAGTACGAGACGTAGTGTCGCCAAGACGCCACCAAGAGGACAACAGGGACGGCGTCTTCCTGGGGGAGACCGCGGCGGCTGCCGCGGATCGCCCCGCTAATTGAGCGAACATAATCGGCGGACCCTTTGAAGTATGCGGCCAGGATTGTGGGCACTCTCACACACGACGAGGAAGAGCCCTGCTGGCACCACCAAAGTGCAGTGTTCACGTGGACCTTGCATGCTCGCCCCCCCCCCCCTCACCTGTGTGTGCGTGATTGGTGGTCGACTCGTAGAGGAGGAGCCCGACAGGGCATAAAACGACGCGACGGAGTGCTGGACGTCGCTCTAAACCTTGCTCTGAACTATGTAAAGTTTAACCACCACGCTCGTGGTTTGTGAAACCACTAGTTCTTCTCTTCTCTTCTGTCATCTCGACAACTCACTGTAAAGATGTAAATAAATCCGTTAAGTTTGCTCAAAGCTCTCCCCTAGTCCTTGGCTCGACGGAGCGACGGCGATCGGCCCCGCTACCCGCAGACTGCGGTCGCCGCGACGCGCAACAGAAGTTGCCGAGCAAGCAAGTGTACGTGTTAGCACTGACCACGTACCACAACTCCGACGGCGCTATCGGTGCGCTTCACCACAATGCATTTTCTGCAGAGCTGCGAAGCGTGCCGATTCGACGCATGTCACGTGATTTTAAGCATAAATTCTATAGATTTTTTTTGTTCCGTGGCAATTTTTCAACACCTGATGATCGTGTTGGGTACCCGGCAAGAGAATGATTGAGAACAGTCACGTCTGAGTAGCTTACCTGAACGAAACTTTATTAATTTCAATCGGCGAGAAAAGCGAGCGAGTATCATTTAGCAAAGCTACGAATATTTTATTCTTTCTCAAGCCGTGGGCCGCATGTGGCCTGCGAGATTGACATACCGTCGTGCCAGTAAAGCGAAACGATTTGCGCGCTCTCTTCCGAAGACACACTCGGCATTTCCTGTTAAAATGAAGCCTTTTCGGGTCGTTTTCTGAAAGAAGGGTGTAGGTGAAGCATGCTGCAGCGCTGGTGAACGAGATACGCCAGTCATTTGAAAATAAACTACAAACCGATTTAATTTCTCTTTTTGTTTTATCGTGCTAAGACACCGATTGTACTGCGATGCTGAAGTAAAAGCAAGGAATTGCGAGTGATACGATCAAAAGCGCTTGGCACGCCCACGATTTCCACAACTGTCACCATACGAAAACTAGAGCAAAAACGGAGGTAACATACTCTAGGTGGATCGCGCAGTGCTGCCGAACCGGATGTGCATGCCTGTCAATGGTAATGACTGGACGGCCAACACTATACTGTTTATAATGCTTGAAACACGCGCTCCGCTGTTCGAGTTTCATTTGACGCCGATAGTACATCGCATATACCGCTCTTCTTACGCAGTCGATTGAGCGGAGGGTGAAGATACATTCACTTGGTTTCGCCTTCGTTTTATAGCTAAGCTGACCCCGTGTCACAAAACGCGCACAGCAAAAACGCAATGTTATGCAGTTTCCAGCCCTTCGGAAAGCTACATCTGGGCGTAGCTGAGTGACAGCGACGCTCCGATACAAGTTCCTAATTGCAATAAAACCAGTCATAGTTCATTCAAGTAGGCGGCATTACTGAGTTGTTTGGTAAGCTAGCTGACCTGGACGTTACTGCGCCGTTATTAATAAACGCGCAGCCACTCGCAACTGATTGCCCTACTTCTTATCGTGGCAATTCGACACAGCACTCGCCGGTTTATGCCTTGTTGAGTTTAGAAGAATGTTCGACGACTTGGAGTACACAGTATGGGAGAGCAATGAGCTATTCCAACAACGTGGCCTTTTTTTTTTTTTAGAAAGAATGGTTTACGATTTGGAGTACTTGATACTCTACTAAGGGTAAGCTGAAAGCCGTCCCAAGAATATGGCTCTATTACGAAGAATACATGTCAAGTGAGGTGTACTATTGAAGCAGTTGCATTAAAACGTTGCTCCCCTTTGAACCTCTCTGTAGAAACACCTAAAATGCCCTAGGGAATCGGGCACATTCACACCATATTTGTACCATAATTTTTACAAGTCGGAAAACTGCCATGAATTTGATTGCTGACACAGTATCTTTAGTTCAATTTCGTACCACTACGTCTCCCACTACGTCGGCCACTACGTCTCCCAATAGATTTATGTAAAAAAAAAATTACCAGATCCCACGTATTCGGAATCGAGGTTATGCGAAGCATGCGGATGGAAGGTGACCGTGTTGCAGTTTTCTTTTCTTTATTGAGCGACATGTCCTGAAATGGCGCTAAGTATATGTACAAATAGTGAACGCATAGACATATGTTGAAGAGTTGCAGATGTTTATATAACCAGTTTTTTGCACTTGTGCAGCGATGCCCACTGAAACATGCGTATTAGCAACAACAGAAGCTAATATGAAGCTCGGATGCTCGCCAGGATGCTGGCCCTGGACACTGCTACATAAATCAACTTCAGCGCATGGCAACTAACCACAATTGACGTTAACCCGACGTGATGGCTGTATCCAAGGAATAGATATGTAATGTTTATAAAATTGGGTACGCAACACTGCAAACACTATTGGCGTTTCACGAACATGAGCGTCTATTCGAAAAGTATATAGTTCCGAGACCTGGCGTAGGTCTGTGGTAAAAGGCTTCATTGCCACGCAGAATCCTTGAGTTTGATTCCAGCTGGGACCCTGACATTTATTCTTTGCATTCGTCAGGTCGATGTTACCGATGTCGGGTATTTCTTAACGCTCACGCGTTAAAATCGCCCATGTGTGTTCTCGTCGTTCCTGGGTAGATACCAAGTGCCAATCACCTGTGGCACATACCCGCATACCAGCGGCACATACCCGCCCATTCGTATATGCCACTGTCTGGCGGGAAGTGTTTGACGACGTACGGGACGGGATTGTGACATTATTCACGTCTTGACCAGTGCGTCATATTCATGAAATCATCTTACCCTCGCATGCTAATTTTGGTTCACGCCAAGTTAGGGACCACGAGAGAACCCAAACGTAACCGAAATAGATAGATAGATAGATAGATAGATAGATAGATAGATAGATAGATAGATAGATAGATAGATAGATAGATAGATAGATAGATAGATAGATAGATAGATAGATAGATAGATAGATAGATAGATAGATAGATAGATAGATAGATAGATAGATAGATAGATAGATAGATAGATAGATAGATACGCTCAATGTCGCCGAAGTTTCTTAAGAAATGCTTCGCATTTAAAATGGCCGCGTATCTTCTTGCTTTGCTGCGAATGTCTTCGAAACACGATACTTATCTGTCTGCATACGCTGCGTGAGAAATGGACGCTAAGCTGGCAGGTATGTATGAAAACGAGAGCTTCAGTAAAACGCAAAGCGACTGGTAGTTCCCGCTCCTCTGCTTTTTGATTGACAATGTTCTAAACTAGATCAAAATTACTCGGCGTTGACCAAGAGATGCCAACCGTGATGCCTTTAGCAATTTGTCCTTGGATCTAGGCATTTTCTACTTCTCTGAGGGAATGGGCGCCTATTGCTGAAGTCGGGGATTGTTTTGGCTTTGGAAAAGCTACATTACGTGGCCTAATTAAAGTCCCTTATCAGTGATCGCGTTATTTCTACTAAAAAGCGGTAAAACGATAATTTTCGCTTTTCATGTCCTTTCTATTTAAGACAGACCTGGCGTTCTGCTGGGCCGAATGAAATGAATAGCAGTTCTTTAACACGAGGTAATTATACGCTGGACAATGGGGTGAACAAAACTATGTCGTCGTAAGAGTTAAACATGCGCGCACTCATGATGAGCATCTTGGGCGATTGCTATTATGTGAAACAAAGATAAATGTTGTTGTAGTGACACGTATCCCGAAGGAGTACAGCCACTAGCGTGGGTCCGGTCTTAGCGAGCCGCAGGGCACGCGTTAACCGTCGCCCTGGCGAGAACACAGTACTGCTCAAGGTCGCAACACTTTATTGTCTGTGGCAACACCAAAACGCAGTACAGCCCGTTGCAAAGGCGCGGCGGGAAAGCAAATGGGCTTATCCGCGCCGTGGGCGAATAGTACTACACAGGATGCCACGAGCACGTTTCCGTGGTAAAAGTTATTCACGGAGACACCGGGACCAAGACCCGGTTGCTCGAGCGAGGAAGAGGCGCTCGCGTTGGCTTCGGGGAGATACAGGTCGGCGTAGCCTGGCCACTCACTAGGAGCCCGCACCACTCTTCGGCCTAGCATTCGGAAGGGGAGGGGGGCTTCATAAGGTAAGCGTTTGCCGCGGGCACAAGGCACTGTTGGCGAAGTCCGAACGAGCCCCAAAGGGAGCTGACGGACGGAAAAGAGGAGCGTGCTTACCCCCATGTCGTCCCCGTAAAGGTCTCTGACTCGCTCCCGACGCACGCGCGCGATACCTCTCGGGAGACTCCGCGCGCGGCACCACAGCCGAAATCCGCTACCGGGTGAGACGGGTTAAACGTCATTCCTTGCTCTCCCAGCGCGGCAGACAGCGGAGGAGGGGAGTCGTGTCGGGACATGAGAATGGCAGAAAAGGCGGCAAAGCCCGCTCAACGGCAGCAGGCTAGCCTCAATTCTCACATCCCCCTCTCCTAAATTTGCCCTTAACCGGTCTGCAAAGGCAGCCGGACGTCACCCATGCAGTTAAAATGACACTGCTTAGAGCAACAGCTAACCTCAGTCAAGCCCTGTAACTGCTGCTAAAAATTGATGAAAGGAAAAAACAATAATAACAAAATAAACACATGACACCATAAAAATAATTGCGAAAGGAAGCACAGGAAAGTAGGACTAGTGTTCGTGGGGCTTGGGTGGGATAGCGTTCACCGCGCGGAGGGCGGAAGAGCGTCCGCTGGGTGCGATGCCCGAATGCGAGGTCAAAGGCATGGAAGGGGGCTCTCTGATGGCTTGTTGCTGCTCTTGATTCGCCGCGAGTCCGACGAACACCACCTCGGTGGTGGTTTGGGCGCCTCGAATGTCTCGATAGAGACGGGGGAACCTCGCTGGGAAGCCGGGCCTCACCGGGGATCAGGGAGGCCGAACCGGAATTGGCTGCGAGGCGCCCTGGCGTTGGCCGGCAGCATATAGCTGCTGTCAGCTGGCCTCGCGCAGGAGCCATGGTGGAAAGGCAGCAGGGCTTCTAGGCGACGGCCGAGAGCAGAGCACAGCCGGACTATGGCACTGGGTCAGAACCATGAGCACCTCTAGTGTCCACGTCGATGGGGCGAAGCCACGACGCGCAGTCTTCACGGGCACGCTCTGAAGTGTCACGCACTTACACGCGCACAGAAGCACGCACGCGAACACACACAGCCGACGGCTGCGCGAGAAAAGGCGCAGAGCGTCCTTCTTCCCACTCTCCACGCATAAGCACCGATACTCAAGGTCATAACTCCCTTCGTGGTAGAGGAAATAAACACAAAAAGTAAAATAGAGCAAAAATGAGACAATCTCTGGCCAAAAGAAAACAAAAACATAAAATACAAATAACATTAATATTAGACATAGGAAACAAAATACACATGAACATTTAAAAAAGAAACACTGGAAGCGAACAGGGTGGGGTCAACTTTTTTACGAGAAAAGGCCGTAAAGAAGCTAACCTATACTGAGAGTAGACAGTAAACTGGGGGCCTCCGGTTGCGGAGAAGTCTGCCGTCCGACGCGAAATCACAAAGGTGACCGCTTCCTCAGATTATACCAATGCGGAGTCCGGATGGGGTCCGCCGCACCGGGTGTGCCCCTTCAATTGCGCGAAGTGCCGCAGGGTGCTGGCGCGAGCTCATCAGACCGTGACAAAGAGCTTCAGGTCTGCGGTGAGGGCACGGCTGAGTTTTCCCACAGGGGATCTTTCAGCTAGTACGCACCACGGCCGCTCACTGACAATCAGTTCATAAGACCGGGCGCCTTGCCTACCCTTGTTTCAACCGTTTGTCAGACGTGGCAGGCACGGAATAGCGATAAAAGTCGCGCCTCGTGGCGGGCCAGGTCGCAACATTGCTCAGTTTTCAAAAACTTTCGAGCCACTCAGGTGACCGGCCACGAGTTCGTCGTGAGAGGATCGCAACAGTGTGGCTCTCAGACTTTTCTGGGCATAGCCACCTTAAACGGATCGATGGACTCGTCATCGGTGGATATATTGTTACGAAAGACGGCGACGCCAACGCGGTCCCGAAGGCGCCATTGCTTCGAACTCCGCCGGGAAGGTCTCCAGCCGTCTGGTAGCGTAGCTTTCTCAGCTCACGACTGCTTCTGCGCAGAGCTGATAGACGAGCGGACGAGACGACGGTGAGTTAAACAAGATTTATGTACAGCATAGATACAGAGGCGTTACAAATTCGGCACTGGGGCCGACAGTCTAGAGACTCGAAGAGCCGAGCTCTCTTCTCTGACACAAAAGTCAACTGCTCGCGACGCGCCGCAGGGCTTTTTTTTTATATGCACCGGGTAGATTCTTTGAGTAACCAAATGTCCAACCAGAAGCGCCGCTCGCCGTGAGGTCAGAATCCTCCAATGGGGTCGCCACTAGGCCGCGTCATTCTCATCGAATCCGGAGCCGCTGCGCGTGGTTGCAGCCAAGGACAAGTGACGTCGCCACGCATTGCGTAAGACTCGCCAGACAAGAAGGCGCCGATTGCTTCGACGGGCTCGTGGGCTGAGGGGCTTGCTGTGCGTTGCGCGAGAGAAAGGCGCCGCCGAGTGATGACGCTGTTGAGTTCGCGTCAGGCAGGCTCGCGTGCTGGCCTTGACAAAGATTGCCTTTTTCAGAGGCATGGATGTTCGGTCTGGACTCGCAGACATAACAGCACCCCCGCCGCCAGACAATGCGCCAGAAAGACGAGCTGCTTCCACGTGGCTCGGATGTCAGGCGCGCTCGTTCGCCAGGTCCCTCCAGGTTCACCTCCACGGCCATGGGGAGAATGCAGCTCTAGACTACGTTCCGGGAACACATCCCATTCTTGAGTACAGATCCCAGCTCCACTGGCTTGTCGCCACAACTTGCCGGCCAGCTTCGCTCGTCTCTTCTGACGATCTTTGGTCTCAGCATTTGTCGATGGTTCTGCAACTTGTCAAGAACGGTTCGACAACAGACAACACACGACACAAGCAAGTGCCCTCGGCCACCCGACAAAACACCAGACAAAGTATATTACAACATATACCTAGCTACGTGTCTATCGGAATTTCGTTCCCTCTACATCAAGAGGCACATGTGATTGATATGTGGGGTTTAACGTCCCAAAACCACTATATGATTATGAGAGACGCCGTAGTGGAGGGCTCCGGAAATTTAGACCACCTGGGGTTCTTTAACGTGCACCCAAATCTGAGCACACGGGCCTACAACATTTCCGCCTCCATCGGAAATGCAGCCGCCGCAGCCGGGATTCGAACCCGCGCCCTGCGAGTCAGCAGCCGAGTACCTTAGCCACTAGACCACCGCGGCGGGGCAGAGGCACATGTGGGACACAAGATATCTTCAAATGAGAACTCAAATTTTTACACGTACAACAGCGTAACGAAATAGAATACAACATAAAGTTGGCTCCTTGAGCTCACTCTGAACGAGAGCGCTCAGCCAAGGCCGTGATGAGGACAAAATTTTGCCCCGAATCGCTAGCGAGAAACCGAAAGGTGGAAAAGGTACAAACTAAACGCATGGCTCAATACGTCTGCATTAGCATTTAGCTTTCCTTTTTTGTAGCGAACGTCAAAGTTGTGCTGTTGGAGTATTATGCTTCACCTCAGTAACCGGCCACTTTTGGGCGACATGTTATTGAACCAGGTTAGAGGACAGTGGTCCATTTTGACCACAAACCTCGAACCGGAGACATAACAATCTAGCTTTTGAACGGCCCACACGAGGCAAGCGCATTCCTTTTCAGAGGTACTGTATGCCTCTTCCTTGCCGCTGAGTGTTCGACTTAAATACAAAACTGGCCTTTCGTTATCAGGACTGTCTTCCTGGCACAATATAGCTCCCATGCCGCGATCACTCGCGTTGCATTGAATCACCGTCGTGCTTCCGGGACGGTCCGAAAACACGTCTTCAAACTCGGAAACAATCCTTCTCAGGTCCTTTTTCTGGACTTCACTTAACCTAGGCTCTAGGCTCAAATGCTCCAAGATTACCTCCGATCCCCTTTCAATTACATCACTAGTGCTCAAAATTTCTGCTGCCTCTTCCTCTGAAGCATTGAACAGCAGATTTACGACCGCTTGACGTTGAACGTATGGTTTCATCAAGTTACTGTGGTAAATTTTGTTCGGCCGCCTTCCTAATTTCACTTCATAATTGGTATCAGAAAGCTTCGATATTACTTTGGCCGGCCCTTCCCAATGAACCTCAAGCTTGTTCTTTTTGGACGGCCGCAGCACCATTACCTGACTTCCTACTTCAAAAGCGCGCTTCTTCGTCGATTTGTCGTAGTACTCCTTCGACAACACTTGTGACCCTTCATGTGACTTTCCATTAGATCTTTCGTTTTTCCAAGCCTCTGAAGGAGGTCTAGAACATACGCAACTACATTAGGGTCCTCATCAAATACCTCCCAGGACTCGCGTAGCATTCGCAATGGTGTTCTCAAACTTCTGCCATGTACACAAGCTCTGCGGGGCTAAAACCATTGCTCTCATGAGGAGCTGATCTCAAAGCGAACATAGCGGGGGGAATACACTCTTCCCAGTCGCGCAGGTGCTCGAAGCAAAGAGCACTCAGTATCCGTTTCAGAACGGAATGCGTATGCTCTACCGGATTAGATTGCGGGTGATGGATCGAGCTGTGCACTACTTTTATTCCACAGTTATCTATAAAGGTAGAGGTAAGGCAGCTGGTGAAGACACTACCATTGTCGCATTGGATCTCAGAAGGAAATACGACGCATGCAAATATAGATAGCAACGCATCCACGACATGAGGGGAATTGAGCTCCTTAGTGGTATCGCTTCCGGAAATTTTGTGGCTACACAGAGGGCCGTCCGGATGTACCGACAACCTTGCGTAGACTCTGGCAATGGTCCGACGATTTCAATTACTAGGCGCCGAAAAGGTTCTGTGATAATTGGCACAAGCTTCATGGGTGCTTTCCACTTGTCTGTGGATTTCCCCGCTCTCTGACAAGTGTCGCATGAGCGTACAAAGTCTTCGATAGCCTTCCAGCATTTCGGCCAATAAAACTCAAGGGAACTCTACTAGAGCCTTGGTTCTTTTTATGCCGAGATGCCCGGCCTACGCGTTTTCATGCGCCAGTTTCAACAGTTGACGACGATACTTTTGTGGCACCAAGAGCTGCTCATACTTGCGACCTTGCGCATTTGTGTAGCTCTGATACAGGAGCCCTGCTTTCTCAAAAAAGGAAACATTCTTTTTCTTTTTTCCCAAGTTTACGCTTTCCATTAGCGCTTTAATCGAGAGGTCCTCACGCTGCTCTCGAATGAGCGTTTCTCGATCAACCCTCGACAGATCACTCCAACTTTCCGCTACAGGCGAGAGCGTTGCACCCTTTTCGCTCTGACTCAATGGCGCCATGTCGTCTCCTCCTGCTACAGAAACCGCGCCAGTCGCTTCGGCGACGGGCCGCTCGAGTGACTGCTCACATGACTCACAAGGAGAATTTCCTCCACGAGGTTCCGTCGACTCGCCGCCAAGATCACTTGATGCTTCACCACATTGAACAAGATCAAGCTACTGCGTAAGCTTCCGCGCTGCTTGCGATCGCGTGAGGGCCATGTACGCTAAGTTGGGGAAGAACGATTCACCCTGCTCTTTGAGAAGCTGCTCTGAGTTGTTAGAGAAAAGATAAGGAAAATGATCGGGAAGCGCGGCAGACACAGCCGCTTCGGTGCGAAGCTTACTGAATGGGCCTTCAATGACAACGTTAGCGATTCGTAAGCAAGCACTCTGCTCTTCGGCGACTTGCCTGATCCACGCGCATTCTCCTGCAAAGTCATCCGGAGACACCAATGAAGGATGGACAACGTCCACGGTTGCCGCTGAGTCTCGAAGTGCTCGTCACGTTTTCCCATTCACACTAATTTCTTGGAGATACGGCTCTAACAACCGCATGTTCTTTTCCGATTATCAAATTGTTGCGAAAGCAAACTTTTGCTTACAGTTTGTCGTGATTTGCCCTTTCTTTTTGCAGTTGTGTCAGATTAGCGACTTCCGTGATTCAAACGCCCATGTGGTATCAGTGCGTTGTTTACGAACTACACTCGATTTCTCCGCTTCCGTTCGCCCTTCCCCTGCAGTGTCCTTCGTAAGAGACGGGTCATTCTTGAAATTACGGTGCGGAGCGGGTTTCTGTTGATCAGGTTTCTTTGAAAAGCCCTCTTTCCTTTCATCCTTTTCAACGCACACTGCCCTGCTATGCAACTTTCAGCGAGTATAATACTCCTCAGCTAACTCTGCTGCCTTGTTTAGCTGTACTTGAGCAAGTTTGTCCTGCAGCCAAAGCTTGACATCCTCCGCGATGCAGCGGTAGAATTGCCTTAATGCAATGCATTCCACCACTTTATCGCGATCGTCATAAACACCTTCGCCCTTGAGCCATTCAGTTGAAGGCTTTAGGACGAAACGCGAAGTCAACGTGTGACTAATTCCCTTTTTTTAGCGTACCGGAACCTTTGCCTGAAAGCCTCGGGTGACAACTTATAACGTCCCAAGAGCGCATCCTTAACCTCGTCATAGCTCTCAAACGCTTCCCTCGACAAGCATGTTATCGCGTCGGACACTTCGCCGGAGAGAAGAGCGAACAGGTTCTGCGCCCAAAGAGACCGCTCCAAAGCATTTCGCTCACAGACGTGTTCAAACTTGACGAAATACTTCGCCATGTCCTCGCCTACTACGAACGGTGGCAGTTGGCCCCGAATTCTATAACCGCTGACCTGAACTGTCAGAGAAGCTACGCTAGGTGCCTGCGAACACTGTAGGATTGCCAATTCTATTCGTTTCAACTCGAGACGCTCCTGTCTCTCAGCCTCCTCACGCTCGCGACGTTCGCGCCTTTCAGCTTCTTCCCATTCACGAACTTCTCGCCTTTCAGCCTCCTCGCGGCGTGCTTTGATATCCGCCCAGGCCTCATCGACTTCCTCAGCCGCCACTCTTTCATCCTTCATGATCTCAAGGATCGCTTGCTTTCGTTTTGCACGGCCCAAAGTAATGCCGAGTTCCTCACAAATTTCGATGAGTTTCTTCACTTTAAGGTTCTCCTTCGTTCACACTAGCCTCTTGCTGTTTGCCCCTGTTAAGAATATACTTGCCAGACCCACTATAAGTGCAGTAGCAAGATTTTCAAGCAATGTTTTTTCACACTCCCGTGTTTACACCCTTCGCATTAACTTTGGTTCCAAAGCGCTCTGACTTGGCTTGAAACGATCAAAGCTCACTTTAATGCTTCACACAGCCCTTCTCTAAACTACCATAATCTGAGCTAGAGTAGTCTGGTGAACTGAGGGGAAAACATCAGGCACTCACCGCATCGATGTCGCTGACGCCGGCTGATCCCGTAGCTGCCAACCACTGTTACGAAAGACGGCGACGCCAACACGGTCCCGAAGGCGCCACTGCTTCGAATTCCACCGGGAAGGTCTCCAGCTGTCTGGTAGCGCAGCTTTCTCAGCTCGCGACTGCTTCTGCGCAGAGCTGATAGACGAGCGGATGAGACGACGGTGAGTTTAACAAGATTTATGTACTGTATAGATACAGAGGCGTTACAAATTCGGCACTGGGGCCGACAGTCTAGAGACTCGAAGAGCCGAGCTCTCTTCTCTGACACAAAAGTCAACTGCTCGCGACGCGCCGCAGGGCTTTTTTTTTTATATGCACCGGGTAGATTCTTTGAGTAACCAAATGTCCAACCAGAAGCGCCGCTGGCCGTGAGGTCAGAATCCTCCAATGGGGTTGCCGCTGCGCCGCGTCATTCTCATCGAATGAAGAGCCGCTGCGCGTGGTTGCAACCAAGGACGAGTGACGTCGCCACGCATTGCGTAAGACTCGCCAGACAGGAAGGCGCCGATTGCTTCGACGGGCTCGTGGGCTGAGGGGCTCGCTGTGCGTTGCGCGACAGAAAGGCGCCGCCGCGTGATGACGCCGTTGAGTTGTTCGCGTCAGGCAGGCTCGCGTGCTGGCCTTGACACAGACCGCCTTTTTCAGAGGCATTAATGTTCGACGTAGACTCGCAGGCATAACACTATATAGTTCAGCAGCAGCCCGTCATGGTCCAGCAAAATGAATCCGCCGGGGATTCAGCGACACACGGTGTTTCAGCCCCCTAATCGTGCTTGCCGCAGAACAAGCAGCGTAACAGCGCTCTGTCTCTTCCAGACAGTTTATCAGCGCCCGCCGCAGAGCAAGCAGAGTTTGCATGAACGGCGGCGATGCTATGGACTCTGGGTAGGCAGCCATTTTTTTTTTGTCAGAGGCAGCCAGGGAGTGCAGCAGCGGTGTTGTGTTTGCGAGCGTTGGCGTAGTTTGCAGGCGTGATCGAGTGCGATCGCGACGCAAATTTAACTCCAAGAAGTTTCGTGCACGATTGTAGGACCACGGCAAGAATTGGTAGCGCGGCAATTTTTGTTTGCTCTTATGTGCTTTGCGGCGTAAGCTTGGGAGGGCATGTCAGCCGCGGGCAGCCAGCGTTGCTTGAGTGACAAGTGGTCGAAGCGCGACCGACCAGTTTTGCCGCGAGCGCAGACACACTGCGCCAGCATATTACCCTGCTTTGTTCAACGCCAGAGACGGTCGAGCTTTTCGAGTTACTATTAAGTCAAGGAAAAGGGAACAAATTGGGGCAACAAAAGGGGTGAGATTATAAACGTCGTTGTGACGGCCCCCTAATTGCCTCTCGGCACTGGCAGTCGGCGCATCAGCGGACCTCTTCCGAGACCCCGCGCACCGCGGTGACTCCTCGCATCGGTTCGACTTATGACCCGGCCACGTACTGTTTGCGCGCCTGCGGAATCGGCGGCGCGCGTTGCGAAAACTCTGAAGTCGCCGACGACCTTTTCTGCCGGTCAGGCTTTGGTCCAGTAGCTCTCAGAAGCGGGCTTGCGACACGGGAAATGGTAACGGCCACCCGTTCGACGCCTGGGTTGCCTATTGTTGAATCGGGCATGTCTTTGACCGCGTCCCCGTTTATCCGGGCAAATGAGCTCCTAAGTGAAAACATGCGTGGTAAGCGAGTGGTTCCTCTTACGGCGCACAGAGGCAAGATGATTATAGCCCCGTCGTCAAGACATTGACGTGGTAGAGGGAAGTCGCCCTACGGCCTCAATACCAAGTAGAGCTAGCTCGGTCTAGATAATTGTGCGCCGCGAATCTGGCCCTGGTCTCTATGCTTTTTCTAGTTTTGTTTTATTTACGTTTTGGTGGTTGTGTTGTTTGGGGAGAATGCATGAGTCCCACATGCACGAAGGCAGCATCCTCGTGGCGGTTTCTTTTTTTGGTCTTCCTAATGTACTTTCCAATCAAAGGACAAGCAGGTGATTATTTGCCGAAAGTATCGTAAGGGCGGAGCACCAGGAAGGAATAAAAAGAGGCCCCGGGGCTCCGCCAGGTGTTCTGAACCAAGCTTGCGGTGTTAGGCACCATCGGCTCCGCCGAAACCCGTAGGGTCGCCCTACAGAAGTCGGTTCATTTCCAAGTTGTTTTCCTTTCGTTTTTTTTTTGTAACATTGATGTCCCTTGTTTTGTAAAATCTGTAAATACAAGTTTTTCTCAGCCATCTAGAACTTCTTCAGCGTTGCTTCTGCTTCATCGTCAAGCGACCAGCAGGTTAATACCCGCTATCGGGATAGCGGTGTACGGTTCTTCTCCCACTTTGCTACACCACCGTGGGTGGTGCGCCTCGGGCGCCGAGTGGGGAGAAGTGGTTTTTTCTACATGGAGAAGAGAACCTGATTTTACTGGCGCAGTCGACAGGATTGGCTTGCTGTGGACGGAGTGGAAGAACGAAGAAGCTGGCTGACAGGAAAGACGAAGGACAGATGAAGACGCCAATCGGCACCAGACCAACGAACAGACACTGCAGCAAGTAGCTGCGGCAGCTGAAAGCTGCAGAGAGTCTGATGTTCCCGGAAGACATCGAGGGAGTGTCTGAGACAAAGCGGTCCTCGAACGAGTTCTCGACACCTAAAAGGCGCGTCCACGATGAGGTGGGGCATCGACCAGAAGCCTGCAGCAGCAAGCCAGAGCGACCCCACGACAACGGGACAGAGCTAACGTGAGTTCTCTTTCTCATTGCTGTATTGTTGTTCCGGGGCAAACAGGCTAGCACCACATTCAGCAGGATGGAGGGTGGCGATGGGATGAGTGAGGATGGGAGTGGTGATGTCCCTTGGATGGCACGAGACCAAGCAGATCATGATTTTAAGATGGCTCGGCAACGAAGCCGGCAAATGGAGTTAGAGTTAGAGCTCGCTAAATTACGTCCGGCAAGCCCATCAGGTAACGTGAGTGATGCTGGCAGAACATTTGAGCGCTGCTCCAACGCTGAGTGGCGCAAATACGCCAAATTATTAGTGGGTGCTTTCCCGAAATTTCCCGCAGACGCGGAGGTTCCAATTTGGTTCGAGTCGGTGGAGCACACTCTGGAGGCATATGAGGTGCCTCGAAGTTATTGGGGACAAATAGTCTTTCCACTCGTGGCTGAGCGCATAGAGTATTTATCAACTCGGCTCACACCCGCCCAACATCGAGACTATGAGACCATGAGGGAAGTAGTGCTTGATGAACTGAAGCTGTCTCCCTTAGAATACCAAAAGAAATTCACAGGGGCACGTAAACGAAAAACAGAGACGTGGAAAAATTTTACAACAAGGTTGGGCAGCTACTTAAATTTTTATGTGGCGTCAAGAGACGTGTCCACTTTCGCGGAGCTTTTGGATCTACTGGTAGTGGACCAATGGAAGACCGTGTTGTCTGAAGAGGCATTAAAATACTTGAGGTTACGTGAGGGGGCAGCGTGGTACAAAAGCACAGAAATTGCAAGGCTCTTGCACACCTTTGAAGACGCGAATGGCAGTGCGGAAGCACAGAAAGGATTGCCGCGTAACGCCAGCAGTAAAGGGGTAGAAAAGACGACCGACCACCAGAGTAGCAGCCCATCGGGTCCGAGTCAGGGTTCGAACACGAGACCGAACGGTTCGTATAATTCAAGTAGGCAACCGAGGAAAACGGGGTGTTTTGAGTGTGGATCAAACACTCATATTAGACTCAACTGCCCACACTATCTTGAAAGGGTGGCGCCGAAGCCTAGCGCTTCGGAGGGAAATGATAAACTCACTGCTCGAGTCTGCCTAGATAAGGTAGCGTCTGCCGATCGCTTGTGGAAGGTAACTCTGAATTGCAAAGATAAAACTTTGAATGCAATAGTAGACACGGGCGCCGAGATTACTGTAGTGCAGGAAAGTGTGGTTCCTGAAGAATTTATCCAGGCCCATGGCCGCGTAGGCCTCCGGGCAGCATTTGGTGAACGAGTCGTGGCCAAATAGTAGAGCTCTCGCTAACGCTGAAACAGGGGCAACCGGTGTTCGCCGAAGTTTCAGAGGCCACATCGGTCTTGTGTGCGGTCACAGATAAACTAAGCGTGAGTGAATGCCTGCTCTCGGCGAGCGATTGGACCGCGTTGCAGCAGAGCCAGTGTGAATACAACAAACAGGGCCCGACACTATCCCCCCGAAACTTCTCCGACGAACGAGAGGCGGCCGCAAAGCTAGATTGGAGAGTAGTAGAGCAGAGTAGACCGACTCCGGATTATCCGCGGTCAGCGAAGGGAAGCGTACTGCAGCCCAGCGAGGTCGAACGCACCCGGGAGGAAGAAGTGGTTACAGCCGTGGAGGTAGAGGAGGGAGAATTTGGGCCGGAAGGAGAGCGTAACGCTAGAGAGAAAACACCACACACCGTCGAGAACGAGGCAAGTTGCGTGTCGCAAGGTGGCGCAAGTGGCGAGAGGGGCGATTTCGAGGCGTTGCGTGAGGAACAAAAGAGTGACGAAACGTTGGGCCGGGCATGGAAAGACGCCGCGGAAGGGCGAGGTGGAATGCTGGTGATTGACGGGTTGCTGTATCACCGAGAACAGGTATTGGGTCAACCGATCAAGCAGTTAGTTTTGCCGACAACCCAGCGGGCTGATGTGCTCAGCCTGGCGCATGAGTCGTATCGGGGCGGACACCTGGGGTTTCGTAAGACGAAAGCGAGAATTAAGCTTAGTTTTTTGGGCCAGGTATAGAAAAGGACGTTCGAAACTTCTGCAATGGTTGTCACGCTCGCCAGATCAGGGCTGACAGGAGGCAGACAGACAGAGTTCCCATAGCACCTCTCGAAAGGCCCCGATACCCCTTTCAGAAAGTCAATATCGACGTCATAGGACCAATTGAGCCGCCGACAACTCGCGGCCACCGCTACGCGTTGTGCATGATAGATCTCTGCACCCACTGGCCCGAGGTCATATGTCTCAAATCTTTGACAGCTAAAGCTACCTGCGACGCAATGTTGGAAATTTTCAGCCGCAGCAGGACACCAGAGGTAGTATGTTCAGATTGCCGGACCAATTTCACCGCCGCGCTGACCCGCGAATTCCTGACGCGCCTCAGCTGTGCCCCTCGGTTTTCGACACCGGACCACCCGGAAAGCAATGGAGTGGTCGAACGGTGGAACAGAGTATTCAAAAACATGCTATTTCATGTGATATCTGAACAGGGGCGACAATGGGACAAGTTCGTGCCACTTCTACTGTGGGCATATAGAGAAGTTCCTCACGACACTACGGGCGTGTCCCCGTTCCAGATGATGTTCGGCAGAAAACCCGTCGGTCCGCTCGCGATCCTACAGAGGGCTTGATCGGGAGAGCAGGAAATGCCCGCGACAGTGGCAGACAAGCCGGCGGAGTATATGTGAAAACTGAAGCAACAGTTGGAGATAGCCGCGGAAGCCGCTAACGTGACCGCAACTAAACAGCAGAGGGCGTACGCGACGAAATACAACCTTCGTGCGAAAGAAAAGGAGTTTCAACTGGGGGAGCAGATGCTTGTTTTTGATAACAACTGTTCCGGTAAGATGCAACTGAAATGGGTAGGTCTGTGCAGGATCATAGGAAAGTACCGCCAACACTCCTATTACTTAGAGACGCCGGCGGGTAAGCGTATGCTAGTGCATGCCAACCACCTGCGCCCGTACACGTACCGTGTCGCTGGCATTGGGGTCATATTTCATGACGACCACGAGTTCGGGGAGGTGGAATACGTGCCGCGTCCTGTCACCTCGCACGACAAAGCATCTATCCTACCGGCGGATAGCTTGGCTCATTTGCAGCCCCCTGAGAGAGTGTTAGTACGGGAGGTGTTTGAACGCCATGCGGCCTTATTTAGCGGAGAAGTGGGGATCGCGCAAGTCGGTGAACATAAGATAAGGCTTGTGCAAGGGGCCACGCCGAAGCGTAGCCGTCCTTACCGCATGCCAGTGGCCTTGAAGGACGAGGTTTCGAAACAGATATCAGAACTGCTCGAGCTTGGTTTAATATACCGGTGCGGCCCCGCCACGGTGGTCTAGTGGCTAAGGTACTCGGCTGCTGACCCGCAGGTCGCGGGTTCGAATCCCGGCTGTGGCGGCTGCATTTCCGATGGAGGTGGAAATGTTGTAGGCCCGTGTACTCAGATTTGGGTGCACGTTAAAGAACCCCAGGTGGTCAAAATTTCCGGAGCCCTCCACTACGGCGTCTCTCATAATCATATGGTGGTTTTGGGACGTTAAACCCCACATATCAATCAATCAATCAATATACCGGTGCGAAAGTCCATTTGCTCACCCCCTTGTGTGCGTCCTAAAAAAAGATGGCACGGTGCGCCTGTGTGTCGATTACAGAAGCTTGAATGCCATAACCGAACCAGACGCATTACTGATGGGATTCCCGCAAGAATTGATCATGAATGTAGGTCAGGCTAGTAATATAACTCTCATTGATCTCCGACGAGGCTACTGGCAAGTTCCCTTAGCGGAGGGGTCACAGCGCATGACCGTGTTCGTGTCACACCTAGGTCAGTTTGCTTGGAGGGTAATGCCGTTTGGGCTCATTAACGCGGCAGCCAGCTTTCAGCGGAGTATGAACTAGCTGTTAGCAAACCACGAGGCGTATGCCTGTGCCTACTTGGATGACATTGCGGTTTTCAGCAGGTCCCTACAGGAACACGTCCGGCACCTCCGCGCTGTGTTCTCCGCCCTAACGTCCGTAGGTCTAGTAGCTAACATGGAAAAATGTCAGGTGGCGTGCGCGTCTATCCGCTACCTCGGACATATTGTGGGATCGGGAAAACATGGTCCGGACCCCAGCAAGCTCGCGGCTATTGAGAGCTGCAAGTACCCCAGAATAAAAAAGAGTTAAGGAGTGTTCTAGGTCTGTGCGGGTATTACCGGGGTTACGTACCCAATTTTGCTGGTATTGCCAAGCCCCTTACCCAATTGACGGCCAAACATGTTCCTAACCACATCCCTTGGACGCCCGAGGCCGACGAGGCATTTGCAAAACTCAAGGGTGCCCTGTGCAGCGCTGTTGAATTAACCACTCCAGACATTCACAAGCCGTTTTGGCTTTTTACGGACGCTTGCGCTATCGCTGTGGGAGCTTGTTTCGCCCAAATGGCCGATGACGGTACCGAGTGCCCGATTGCTTTTGCCAGTCATCGCTTCATGCCTGCCCAGATGAAATGGTCTACGATAGAGCGCGAGGCGTTTGGTGTCAATTGGGGACTCAAAAAGTTCGACACCTGGGAATTCGGGGCCAAAATCTTTGTCGTCTCCGACCACAATCCGCTCTCGTATCTCACTCAAGCTGCGCCACAAGGGGCCAAATTGATACGTTGGGCATTGGCTTTGCAGCGCTACGACGTGGTAGTGCAACACAGAAAGGGTACAGCACATGCTAACGCCGACGCGCTTTCCCGGCTGACAAACCAATGCTGGGAGGAGGTGCAGTAGCCTGAGAGCCCCGCAGCGGCGATCAGTGAAGGGGGGGGGGGGAGTGTTATGTGCCACGGGACTAAGTGATGGATTTATGGTGCAAACATGGCAATAACACTTCAGAATGGTGATAGAACTTTTGAACATCATACAACAGTGGACGACAATTACCAAGTGTAGTCGTGTGAACTGCGTGTGGTGTCTGCTTTTACGTGCCATTTTTTTGTTGCGTTTTATTATGTTGGGTGGGCCAACAGCGCCCGATTGTTCTGGAACATGTGTTGCAGTGTGTGTCATGTTAATGAAAACTCTTGCAGAGTTTTCAAGGAATTGCCCACGGCAGGGAATGTTAGATGTTGCATGCATCATAAGCGTTTGGTGGAAAGGCGTGCGGAACGAGCAGCTATACCACGTTTCAGCCGCATGATGTTTTGAATAGACTCGCTATATTAGGAGAGCAGGGCAGCTCACTAAGTAGCTTTGTCATGTCAGCTGGCGCTGGAGACTGGTTTGTTTTGTTGTTTTTTTTTGAGCACCGAGCCCAAGTGGGGCTCTTGGCGCGCTTCCTTTACAGGAGAGAATTTGCGCATGCTGCTGCCGGCCAGGTGCAGCGCGACCACTGCGTAGTGGGGGGGACACCCCAGCCGTTGGCTGCAGCGGTTAACCCGCCGTACACCCACTGGTTGAGCGCGGTCCGTTTTTTTTGTGTGGGTTTACTTCGGTAACACTGTAGGCAAGTTGTTGCAAAGTCTTGGATGGGGGGTGTAGGACCGCGGTAAGAATTGGTAGCGCGGCAATTTTTGTTTGCTCTTATGTGCTTTAAGCCGTAAGCTTGGGAGGGCATGTCAGCCGCGGGCAGCCACCGTTGCTTGAGTGACAAGCGGTCGAAGCGCGACCGACCGGTTTTGCCGCGAGCGCAGACACACTGCGCCAGCATATTACCCTGCTTTGTTCAACGCCAGAGACGGTCGAGTTACTATTAACTCAAGGAAAAGGGAACAAATTGGGGCAACAAAAGGGGTGAGATTATAAACGTCGTTGTGACGGCCCCCTAATTGCCTCTCGGCACTGGCAGTCGGCGCATCAACGGGCCTCTTCCGAGACCCCGCGCACCGCGGTGACTCCTCGCATCGGTTCGGCTTATGGCCCGGCCACGTACTGTTTGCGCGCCTGCGGAATCGGCGGTGCACGTTGCGAAAACTCTGAAGTCGCCGACGACCTTTTCTGCCGGTCCGGCTTTGGTCCAGTAGCTCTCAGAAGCGGGCTCGCGACACGGGAAATGGTAACGGCCACCCATTCGACGCCTGGGTTGCCTATTGTTGAATCGGGCATGTCTCTGACCGCGTCCCCGTTTATCCGGGCAAATGAGCTCCTAAGTGAAAACATGCGCGGTAAGCGAGTGGTTCCTCTTACGGCGCACAGAGGCAAGATGATTATAGCCCCGTCGTCAAGACATTGACGTGGTAGAGGGAAGTCGCCCTACGGCCTCAATACCAAGTAGAGCTAGCTCGGTCTAGATAATTGTGCACCGCGAATCTGGCCCTGGCCTCTATGCTTTTTCTAGTTTTGTTTTGTTTACGTTTTGGTGGTTGTGTTGTTTAGGGAGAGCGCATGAGTCCCACGTGCACGAAGGCGGCATCCTCGTGGCGGTTTTTTTTATCTACTTAATGTACTGTCCAATCAAAGGAGAAGCAGGTGATTATTTGCCGAGAGTGTCGTAAGGGCAGAGCACCAGGAAGGAATAAGAAGAGGCCCCGGGGCTCCGCCAGGTGTTCTGAACCGAGCTTGCGGTGTTAGGCACCATCGGCTCCACCGAACCCCGTAGGGTCGCCCTACAGAAGTCGGTTCATTTCCAAGTTGTTTTCCTTTCTTTTTTTTTTGTAACATTGGTGTCCCTTGTTTTGTAAAATCTGTAAATACAAGTTTTTTTCTCAGCCATCTAGAACTTCTTCAGCGTTGCTTCTTCTTCATCATCAAGCGACCAGCAGGCCAATACCCGCTATTGGGATAGCGGCGTACGGTTCTTCTCCCACTTTGCTGCACCACCGCGGGTGGTGCGCCTCGGGCGCCGAGTGGGGAGAAGTGGTTTCTTCTACATGAAGAAGAGAACCTGATATTAGTACGATATCAGCCTCTCCGCAAGAAAGACCACGCCGCAACGCTGTGCCAGAAAGACCTCGAGCGGCACGAAGAAGAGATGAGAATTTGCTCCGAGTGATCCATTCAATCACGCTTCGTGCGGGTGACTGTATAAGCGACGTGTACTTGTGGCGGCGCGTTGACAGATCCGATATTCATGTATTTTTTGTTCCGAGGATGAGTTTGAAAACCCGGGAGCAGATGAAGTCCAGAAAGACCCTCGAGGGTCACAGCATTGAGAAGAGTGGCCGAGTGCGGGAGCCGTAGGTGAAGAAAGTCGCCGCCGACACCGTGGTCGTCGTCACTCAAGTAATACGTGGTAAATTGTGGAGCGGTCTTCTCATGCACGTGTGTCGTACTCCTCGTAGAATAAAAGCGTAGTGGGATGCGAGCAGGCTTCGCTGTTCCCGGCCATGCATGTGCAGTGCACGGCAAGGACCTCACCGGTCTTGCCCATGAACAAGACGTCGACCGGGGCTTGTTAACACACTGGGAATTTAGCCTGAACAGACATTAGCATCTATGGCGAAATCAAGTAATTTAACACCTTTTACTTGAGTGACGATGATCATAGTATCGGCGGCAAATTTATTCATTCACGACTCCCACAACCAGCCACTCGTCACAATGTTGTGGCCATTGATTGCCTTTCTCGACTTCAACATAGCTCTTGGGTAATCAAGCTCGTCCTCGGAACGAGAAGTTCGTGAATATCGGAGCTGTCGACGCGCGGCCACAAGTGCACGTATGTCGTTTACACAGTCGCCCGCACGAAGCGTGATTGAATGGATCACTCGGAGCAAATTCTCCTCTCTTCTTTGTGCCGCTCGATATCTTTCTGTAACAGCATTGTGGCGTGGTCTTTTTTGCGGAGAGGCTGATATCGTACACGAAACTTCTTGGAGTTAAATTTACGTCGTGATCGCACTCGATCACGCCTGCAAGCTACGCCAACGCTCGCTAACACGACGGCACTGCTGCACTTTCCGACCGCCTCTGACAGAAATATGGCTGCCTACCCAGAGTGCATAGCGTCGCCGCCGTTCATGCTAGCTCCCTATATAGCGCACCGTCCCTCCGACACTCGAAACGGGTCACTCTGCTGAACCTTCAGTAGCTCTTCGCCGCTGAAAGCGATTCCCATTCTACCAAATGGGGGAGTCTGGTATCGCGCCCACTCAGGACCGCAGCAACCGCCGCATGCACGGCGTCACGGGCTCGCTCTCGGCACAGTGGCCTTCAGAAAGTTCCCCCGCTCGGCTGCCACACAGTGCAGCGCTTAGCTGGATAGCAGCCAAGGTCATCTTTATGGGGACTCCCCCTTTTCGCCGCTGTTTCATCCCGGACACTTGCATGTGCTAAGGCATCGCAAGTGGCCATCGCACCAAAATCCAGGTTCTCGGCTGACAACAGGGGGCATGAGACAGCGCGCCAGCTACCACGCTGGTTGTGTGTTCACCACATAAGGGGGTGACGACACGGACAGGTGCCGAAGGGTGTCCCTTGATAGAGGCGATGACCTCGTTGTGCAACGCGGCGTGCCACGAAGCAGGCATGTTGCGACGAGCCCGAATCACGCGGGCGAACTGACTCGCTGTGAGCAGTCAAAAGCTTAGAGCTTTTGATACCGCGTTGGGCGCCAGTGTTGTGACACGTATCCCGAAGCAGTACAGCCACTAACGTGGGTCCGGTCGTAGCGAACCGCAGGGCACGCGTTAACCATCGCCATGGCGAGAACACAACACTGCTCAAGGTCGCGACACTTTATTGTCTGTGGCAACACCAAAACGCAGTACAGCCCGTTGCAAAGGTGTGGCGGGAAAGCAAATGAGCTTATTCGCGCCACGGGCGAACAGTACTACACAGGGTACCACGAGCACATCTCCGGGGTAAAAATAATTCACGGAGACACCGGGACCAAGGGCTGGTTGCTAGAGCAAGGGCAAAGGCGCTCGCGTTGGCTTCGGAGAGATACGAGTCGGCGTAGCCTGGCCACGCGCTAGAAACCCGCACCACTCTTCGGCCTAGCGTTCGGAAGGGGGGGGGGGGGCGACATAAGGTAAGCGTTCAGGTCAGTACTATGCTTCTTCTTTCGATCTTCTAAACGTTCGATCTTGCTAAACGCCCAGCCATCTTGACCTAGTGGCTGCGTTCATACTTTTGAACATTGTGAGAGAGAGAGAGAAAACATTTATTGAAAGAAGCTTGTGAGTGAAGGTGGGAGGGTTCCTTATTCCAAGAACCCCCTGGCTTGGACAGCCCGCCGAGCTCGAGCGACGAGTTGACGCTGCTCGACCAGGTCTGGCTGGGAGATCGCAGCCTCCCACGCTTCACAGGGGAGGTTTTGGTCCGCATCTGGTGCTGCTGCTCGTAGTCTTGGGACGCTTACTTTGCACTGCAGTAGGAGGTGCGCCAGAGTGTCTGCCACATTGCAGTGAGGGCAGTTGTAGCTGTGCAACGTTGGCCTCATATGGTGCAATAATACGCCGTGTGTGAACGTGTTGCTTTGAAGACGCCTATAGTCAGTCCCTTCGTCTCTTGTGAGTTTTGGATGTGGCGGGAGGTATAACCTGCGTTCGAGCCGATAATGTTGCAGTAATGCATGGTACGTTAGTGGTATGGCTTCTCTTGTCTCTGATTCTGTTGTTGAGTGGAAGGTGCCTGGGATCTTGTATGGGAATGCCCGGTTGACGTATTCGCGGGCTGCGGTGTGTGCCACTTCATTTCTCTCGAGACCTTCATGACCCGGAATCCACACGATGCATGCATGTGTAGGGAGGAGGATTGTCCATGCGCTTTAGTAGCCTAATCGCCACCGTGGAAACCCTGCCTTTCAGGTAGTTCCGTGCCGCTGTTTGTGAGTCGGTAAAGACCACGATGGGATCCTCACTCGTCTGGGTGGCGAGTGCTATAGCAGCCTCTTCAGCTGTTTCCGCACGTTTGGCGAGAATAGTCGCCGATGCCAGTACCGCGCCCTTGTAATCTGCGACGGTAATCGCGAAGGCATTACGTCTCGGATATTTGGCTGCGTCCTCGTATCGCGCCTGCGGGTCATTGCCATGTTTTTCCGGATCATGTTAACCCTGGCGAGCCGCCTTTCTCGGTGATGTTGAAGAGGCATGTTCCGAGGGTTCTGCAGAATTTCAAGGCTTTCTCGCAGCTGTGACAGTATTGTGCCTTTGCTTTGAACATTGTCAATCAAAAAAAGAGAGCCTGCAAGCTGCTCCTCGTTCACCCCAAGCTTTCGTTTTAAGTGTGAATACACTTTATAAGCGACCCCAAACCATCCACCGCAGTCGGCGGCGTCCGCAGTCTTCTCTCTATCTTTAAAAGAAAGAGGACTTGGCGGGCCGCAGCGCGACGCTCTACCGAATAAGCCACGGACGCGACGCTGATATCGGTGTCAGTAACGCGCCTTATATCTTTAACGCCGCTGCGCGCGTCCCCCTCCCCCTTCGCTCGCTCCTCCGCTCTCCTCACTCGCTGCAGCTGCGCGCGCACCCCTCTCTCTCTCGTGCGCCCGCCTTCTCTCCCAGTCTCCCGTCGAGAGCGGGTCGTGCGATGGATGTCCCGGAGGCAACGCTACCATCAACAACGAATGCAGTACAACCGAATACCAGCACTGCACCCGTCGTTGGAGGTGACGGTACCACGGTGGTTTCGCCGACGTTGGAAGACAAGGTGGCGCTGCGAAGGGCTCGTGAGACCGAACGTAAGCGGGCGAAGCGTGCAGCGGATGCCGAACTGCGTGCTCGCGAGGCCGAGGACAAGCGGGCGAAGCGTGCAGAGGATGCCGAACTTCGCGCTCGCGAGGCCGAGGACAAGCAGGCGAAGCGTGCAGCAGATGCCCAACTGCGCGCTCGCGAGGCCGATAAAAATTCAAGCGATTAGCTTACTCCAGTTAGAAAATGATGGTGGCATTTTTGAAGTCAAAAAGAAAATTTTTAGTGTTTATTTCATAAAATTTGGGCCACACTTACAGCTGACATATACTGTGAAACACTCACCATAGTAATAAGTACGATAAACATTGATGACGCCACAAATTTTCATCCGGATTCGGTCTCCTACATGACAATCAAAACCAACGGAAGATCAAATATTTTGGTAGAGAACAATAATTGCTCGCCTTTCTGTCCTGTGCCAGAACCGTGTGAATATTTCCTCTTTTTTCACTAGAAACAGTGGCTCGTGGTACGATTTGAAGACAGTGACAAATTCAAGATCAGCATTCGCAACAGGTTCAATTACCAAGCGGCGATCTTTTATTCAGATTGACTAAATAAACTACGGCGATGGTACGAGAAGCACTAAGAAGTTAGCAGTGGTTCTGTAGAAAGGGGAAGTAGGTTTTCACTAAACTAAGCCCACCAATAAAAACTTTTGCTAATGAATATTTACTTGCTTGGAACCAAATGACCCTTACTTTTTGAATGACCTTCAAAGTTTCTATGCTTTGCATTGGCAGGTGAATAAATGAGTTTTTTTACACTGCTCAAATGATGAACAACGGCAGACGCTGAATTCACACTTTTATTATTCACTACTTCCTAACTGTCTGCCTCACTCTTAACATGGGTATCATACAAAACTAGTCCTTTTGGCTACATATTTCACAGCAATATCAATGAAATAGCTGTTAGTAGACATTCGAGTTATCAACATGTACAAACACTGGCCAACTTTGATTATACCGACTCAGTGCACTCAGTCATTGTTCTGTTAAAATTAACATACCTTTAAAAATGCCTTCTCGTGCGTCAGTGATTTTACGTAGAATAAATATTATTACAGTAAAAGGTCGTTATTTGAACTCCGTTAAGTAAAAGCGCATATTCCTGTGTATTTCTGTTTGGGGAAATCTCTCAACAATTTGAACACATTGGTATCCACAACAGCTAATTCAAACTGGGAGCCCCTTGTTTTCGTTGCTGCTCGCACAAGTCTGTCCAGAGTGATCATACCATTTTGCAAAAACAAACCAAACTAAATAAACTAGAGGAGGAAAATAACAGAGCAGCAGCATTTCTGAGGAGATGAGATTTCGGATGCTGAACTGGAGCCCTTGGACAAGCTAGGAATGATGGTCATGGAGTCACAGTGGAATAAATGCAAGCGAATGCAAATCCCTGATTACTTCTAATTTTGATTGCGTTAACTCTGTCATGTAAACAAACATGCTTCGAAGCACAAATATTGACATACGTTCAAACAGTAAGGCTCACAGCTTGCGTGCATGTCGGTGCTTGTTTTTGGCTCATCATCAGCCTGATTACACCCACTGCAGGACAAAAGCCTCTCCCAGGATCGGCCAATCTACTTGGTTTTGTGCTTTCTGCTGCTACGTTATACGTTGTTGTGACTCTAGGTCCCGCGGATCTCAGTTTGGTAGCGGGCCCCCGTCCTAGAACCCATCTTCGAAGAAGTCAGATGAGGCACTCGTAAAAACGACAACAATTTATTTACATGGTTAGTAACTGAGAATAAGAAAGGAGGGGATCAAGTGATCAGAACTGTACAGGAGAGCTGTTGAACTGTAGAACTTCTAGAATACGCAAGAGTCTTCGGTTTATATAGCGCCGTGTTGCCAATGCTGGGCGCGCTGTCCGCGGCTTCAGCCACTACGGCGCTCCATGGTCTAGGTGCTCCACCCACGAAGGAGAGGAAAGACACCACACAATCCATGTGGAGAGGGCACAGTCCACACGATGCCCAAATATGGTCACCAAAGCACTGCACCGACGTTTTCGTACACGTCACCAAGTTTCGCGCACGTCTGATGATTTTGGTTCCCAAGATTATTCTGACAGCTGGGTGAGGTTCGAAAAACCGGCCGCCAGTACACGTGTCAAACTTGCCTGACTGTTTGGGTACAGTGTACTAGACCTTCTTCTAGTACACTGTAGTTTGGGTAGGACAATGTAGTGGTGGGCCAGCATACCATCAAAATATGCTACCCCATTCAGCCGATCCTACGGAGAAAGGCGAGGAAGAAGGAGTGGTCGACTAATCCCTCGTCCTCTAGGCGGGTTCCCGCAAGTGCTGCAGCATATACTACCCTTTTCTTTCCTTCAACCCCACATTCCATTCCTGGTAGTTTGCTAGAAGCTGTGGCGTAGCAGCGCATATCCGGGGTTCCGCTTCTCCTCACAAGGCGCAGCCACAACCAGTCTGGCTTTAGCTTTCAGCCTGAACGGCAAATACCATGCTGGTTCCGAGATTTCAAAATCATCGGTGACCTCGAAAATGGCCCAGCTGCCTCCTTGTCTGCCTCGAAATCCTTGCTTGCAGCAAACACAATGGCCTCTCTTGGCTCGTGCGTTTTCTCTGCGCGAACCAGTCCCGAACCCCTCGTTCAGGTTTTGCCGAGAGGAAATTAATCCGTCTTGATGGCACACCCTTGCTTGGAATGTGTCGAAACATTTTCGTCCCTTTCACAAAGGCCGAAAAACTTCAATAATGATGACGGTCGTAACAACGTACAAACTTTTTAATATCATCGGCCCACCTAACCTTCTGTCTTCACTTCATGCATTTTCCTTCACTGTGAATCCAGTCATTTACCTTTAATGACCAGCGGTTATTCTGCCTGCGTACTACGTGCCTAGCCCATGTCCATTTCTTCTTGATTTAAAGTACGATGTCCTTAGCAGCGATTTGTTCCCTGACCCACTCTGCTCTCTTATTTTGTCTTAAAGTTACACCTATAATTTCCCTTTCCGTCGCTCATTGCGTCTTCCTCAATTTACTGCATTTCCGATGGAGGCGGAAATGTTGTAGGCCCGTGTGCTCAGATTTGGGTGCGCGTTAAAGAATCCCAGGTGGTCTAAATTTCCGGAGCCCTCCACTATGGCGTCTCTCATAATCATATAGTGGTTTTGGGACGTTAAACCCCACATATCAATCAATCGTCCTCAATTTAAGCTGAACCCTCTATGTAAGCCTCCAGGTTTCTGCTCCGCAGGGAAGTATGGGCAAGACGCAGCTGTTAAGTCCTTCCTCTTGAGGGTTAGTGACAGATTATCATTCACGATTTGAGAATGCTTGCCGAATGTGATCTAACCATTCTTATTCTTCCTTATTCTTCTAAGTATTTTACTCTCATGGTTCGGCTACATAATTGCTACCTCGCAAGACATGTCTTGTCTAATGAATGCTTGAGTTCTTGCAATTTTTTTAGAACTTTGATAGTGTCACTCCCAACATGCACGCGGTATCAGTAACTGTTTCAACACTACACTATAGCTGTACCTTCCACTGCCTTGCAACAGTCTTTACATTCACAGCAATCTATATCCAATGTGAAAAAGAAGTGCTGCTTAATATGCACTACTACAAGCCCCTTTGTTACATAGGTATATGTGATACTATATGCAAAGTTTATCGCGTAGAGTGAAGTACAGTATGTGCACCCCATGACATGCACACTCCAAGAATTTTGAAGCCTACACATTTCCTGTAAACTCAGTCATTCCTGAAGCAAGAAACAATAATCTGTGCACCCGATTTCATACAGCTTGAGCATACCGTACCCTATCACTGCTTTTCAATATAATGCTTCCATTTGCCCTCCTGGCATATTGGTGGCGCATGAGGTTGTCACTATGGCATCTGCAGAGATTCTTACGACTGGATGTGGGTAGCTTGGAAATCAATGGTCTCTCTTTAGTCTAGTTTTCTGAGAAGAAAAAAAACAGACTCATGAGTAGGGTAAGACCAAAATGGTTGAACAAATTATGTTCAATAAAGAAAGTGTCTTCAACCATACCTTTCGAAGATTTTGGCCCATGAGCTTGCTTTCAGTGTCGACACATTCTCCGCTGACTTGAGGTAGGTTTAGAGTGATGAGGCATCCAAGCGTACGCTGATATGAGCAGTTCCTTGGAGGCTGTGGTTGGGTTGTAAGAAAAAAAAAACAGTCCTGCTTACTCTGGTAGAAGCGTGAAGGGATTTGTGATGCACGACTAAGAAGAATGTATATGAGAACACTGCATATAAGAAAGGTAATGTGGACATAACATTGCTGTTTTGTGAATTTGTCTTGTGGATGGCATTATAATTAATTTGTTTTAGGGACGTTCTTCAGAGAACAAAGCTAGGTAATTTCGCAACTGGATGGGCTATATGGTTCATGCAAATGTAATATGCTTCATTGTAAACTTACGAAAAATGTACAAATCCGTACATGTACTGAAGGTTCACTCGATTCGACTGTGTATTGAATTTATGAGCATATATTGCAGCAGACTCATTTTGAGCAGAAACAGCTAGAACTTATGCTGTGATTTGTGCAACAAAATTTAGCAGTAAAGATATTTTCAGCGAATATGACAACGAAGTAAACAATTTCAAACATTCACAAGATGTGCATCTCATTAGCTGTACAAGTCGAAAAGCCCTATGAAATGACAAAAACTGTAGCGCATGCAGAAGGGCCGTGTTGAGATGCAACGCAGCGCATTTTCATTCAACGGCGAACACGCCCAAATTGACCAAGATTATTCTGTCTTCGTAGGCAGTCTCCGAGAAATTTGCCGGCGCTGAATTTTCACGCTGGAGGCTGCACAGCCGGACGTCGGTGAAGCATGGCAGCTGACATGGTTCACAGCCTCTAGACACGTTCGCTTCGTAGTACCAGCCCGTAAAGTCTGACTCACAAGCTCGCATTGATATATCAAAACTTAATTAAAACGGAGATTCGCAATGCCGATCGACAAAAAAGTACCGCAGCTAACCACGGACAATTTGAAAAAACTTAACCGACAGAAACGGAATCGATTCCAATGGACTGCTGCTTTTCGAGAATCAGGATAATAATAATACTTGAACTAAAACAATCACCGCTCTTGTAATATTAGTGAAAGTAAGACAAAAATATTTTATTCATTTTTTAAATAAAGAACGGCATAGTAACTATCCTTTTAACGGTTTTTTATACATCCTGAAATAAAAATTTCAGTCGAGTTGAGTGCCCCTCAAAGGGAAAATGCACACTAACTTATCCGACCGCTAAAAGGGGGGTTAGTAGTTATACAATACGCGCAAATGATGAAACTCGCCGTGGTCGATCTTTTCACTCTCTACGGCCATTGCGGGAACAAGAAAGTTTCCGGGCCTGGTGGTACTGTGACAGCTTAATGCTCTCCCATACTAGAGTTTTGCGTACTCTAAAACACCGAACATTTCTTTTAAACATAACAGGGCCCCTGTCGCATTGTTACGACAGTAGTATGTGGAAGAAGCGCAGTTACTGTTCTTTTGATTGGCTGCGCCGTGAAGGCATAGGGGTAACAGTAATGAGCGTCCCTTTCATAACGACGCAGTAGCCTCTAAGTGGCCTGTCCTACCAAGCTCAGTTAGTAATGTGGCATGCTTGAATGAAATATTGGCGACTGGTTTTCATGCCGTTAGGCACGTGTATCTGAGCGTCGCTATAACGCTCAGCGACGCGCAGATGTACAGACCGGAGAGAGGACAGGGAACTGCATAAAATTGCGTTTTTGACGAGCGCGTTTTATGACACGCGGCTAGAATGTCTGCAAAACGACATTGAAACCAAGTAAATGCACCTTCCCCCTCCGCTCGATCAACATCTTAAGCGGAGCGAGATATGCGTTGTATGTTCAGCCGCTCCTATGACTGTTCTGCGCACGTGCTCTACACTTCAAGAGACGCGTGACGCGTTCGAGAAGCAAGACGTGCCTTACATCTGCTAAGACAATGTCTTCTTTTTGTGTGACCATGAACAATAAAAAAGTTTACACCCCTAGGAGTGTAAAAAGGGTGTTTTACAGAGTTACACCCTTTTTGAATGATTGTAATACCCTTTTCTTTGCTGGTACACCCTCAGAGAAGGGTGTAAGGGGCATAAGGGTGTTATTATGCCGCTCGTGAGGGTGTTGAAGAACAGAAGGGTGTACACCTATATAATTGTTGCAATAAAAATTGTTCCGTTTAACGTCCCAAAGTTGTCATATAATCATTAGAGACGCCGTACCAAAGGTCTCCGAAAATTTAAACCACCTGGGGTTATACTTAAGGTGCACATAAATCTAGCTACACAGGTCCCGCACTATTTCTTGTCCACCAAAAATGTGGCCGCCGTGAACAGCCGGGATTCAATCCTGCGACTTGCGGGTCAACAGTTCAGCACCATAAGCATCAGACCGCCAGCTCAGGAGTGCACGTGCAAGAATCGAGCTGCATCCATGCTTGCAAATAAAATACCACGCATAGCGCAAGGAACGCCTTACCCATAGTATAACAATGTCGTAGAATGAAAAAAATCAAGGAAATGATTGAGGCATTGGCAAAATTTTACAGAACACTCTAAGAATAATTGAGAAAATGTAAAAGAGACCAATTTTTCTCGCACTGTATGATTCGACATGCTTTGCCACTTTATATCGTCCACATTATATGTGAATGAAAGAATGGGCTGTCACGATCTATGAACAGCACATATTCATGTGTAGAAGCAATTGAGAAAAAAAGCTTGAATTTATTACAAAAACACTTGCTCGGTCAAAAGCCGTTCGAGTGCAAGTCGTTTTCACAAGATTATCGAAGACGACACCTGCTTGGTCGAAAAAGAAAACAATGCACAGTATACCTTCTGCAACCATGCGGGAGCACGGGAAGTGATTCTTTAGGTCAAGAAATAAAGGTCAGAAAATGGCATGGTCAGTGCACGCAGCGCCTTTGCAAAGCGAAGGGGAGAAGGGTACGAGAGGAGCGAGAGACACGCCTCTCGCCCCCGCACACACACACACACACACACACACACACACACACACACATATATATATATATATATATATATATATATATATATATATATATATATATATATATATATATATATATATATATATATATATATATATATATATATATATATATATATATATATATGATTCACTCCGACGAAGGCAGGCCCACCTGCCGAAACGTTAGTAAAACTAGTGTTTTTTCGCACGTTTGTCGACCTCTTTTTCTACCGTATATATATATATATATATATATATATATATATATATATCATCATCATCATCAGCCTGACTACGTCCACTGCAGGACAAAGGCCTCTCCCATGTTTCGCCAGTTAACCCGGTCCTGTGCTTGCTGCTGCCAATTTATACCCGCAAACTTCTTAATCTCATCTGCCCACCTAACCTTCTGTCTCCCCCTAACCCGCTTCCCTTCTCTGGGAATCCAGTCAGTTACCCTTAATGACCAGCGGTTATCCTGTCTACGCGCTACATGCCCTGCCCATGTCAATTTCTTCTTCTTGATTTCAGCTATGATATCCTTAACCCCCGTTTGTTCCCTAATCCACTCTGCTCTCTTCTTGTCTCTTAAGGTTACACCTACCATTTTTCTTTCCATTGCTCGCTGCGTCGTCCTCAATTTAAGCTGAACCCTCTTTGTAAGTCTCCAGGTTTCTGCTCCGTAGCTAAGTACCGGCAAGATACAGCTGTTATATACCTTCCTCTTGAGGGTTAGTGGCAATCTACCTGTCATAATTTGCGAGTGCTTGCCGAATGTGCTCCACCCCATTCTTATTCTTCTAGTTACTTCAATCTCGTGGTTCGGCTCTGCGGTTATTACCTGCCCTAAGTAGATATAGTCTTTTACAACTTCAAGCGCACTATTACCTATTTCGAAGCACTGCTCTTTGCCGAGGTTGTTGTACATTACTTTCGTTTTCTGCAGATTAATTTTAAGACCCACCTTTCTGCTCTCCTTGTCTAACTCCGTAATCATGAGTTGCAATTCGTCCCCCGAGTTACTCAGCAATGCAATGTCATCGGCGAAGCGCAGGTTACTAAGGTATTCTCCATTGACTCTTATCCCTAACTGTTCCCATTCTAGGCTTCTGAAAACCTCATGTAAGCAGGCGGTAAATAGCATTGGGGAAATTGTGTCCCCCTGCCTTACACCCTTCTTGATTGGTATTTTGTTGCTTTCTTTATGAAGCACTATGGTAGCAGTTGATCCCCTGTAGATTTCTTCCAGAATATTTATGTATACTTCATCTACGCCCTGATTCCGCAGTGTTTGCATGACGGCTGATATTTCTACTGAATCAAACGCCTTCTCGTAATCTATGAAGGCTATGTATAGTGGTTGGTTATACTCTGAGCATTTCTCTATTACCTGATTGATAGTATGAATGTGGTCAATTGTTGAGTAGCCTGTTCGAAATCCTGCTTGTTCCTTTGGTTGATTGAATTCTAATATTCTCTTTACTCTGTTAGCAATTACCTTTGTAAATAGCTTGTATACTACAGAGAGCAAGCTGATCGGCCTGTAATTCTTCAAGTCCTTGTCATCTCCTTTCTTATGTATTAAGATGATGTTAGCGTTCTTCCAAGACTCTGGTACTCTTCCCGTCAGGAGACACCTCGTAAACAGGGTGGCTAGTTTTTCTAACACAATCTGTCCTCCATCTTTCAGCAGATCTGATGTTACCTGATCCTCACCAGCAGCTTTGCCCCTTTGCATGCTCTCCAAAGCTTTTCTGACTTCTTCTATCATTACTGGTGGGGTGTAATCTGGGTTACTGCTAGTTCTTATGGTATTAAGGTCGTGGTTGTCTCGGCTACTGTACAGATCTCTGTAAAACTCCTCCGCTATTTTAACTATCCTATCCATATTGGTAGTTATTTTGCCTTCTTTGTCCCTTAGTGCATACATCCGACTTTTGCCTATCCCAAGTCTCCTCTTCAATGCTTTGACACTTCCTCCGTTTTTCAGAGCGTGTTCAATTCTCTCCATGTTATACCTTCTTACATCGCATAACTTACGTCGATTAATTAACTTCGAAAGCTCTGCCAGTTCTATTTTGTCTGTTGTACTTGACACTTTCATGATTTGACGCTTCTTAATTAGGTTCTTCGTTTCCTGGGAAAGCTTGCCAGTGTCCTGTCTAACTACCCTGCCTCCAACTTCCACTGCACACTCCGTAATGATACTCGTCAGATTATCATTCATTGTATCTACGCTAAGGTTGGTTTCCTCACTAAGAGCCGAGTACCTGTTCTGCAGCGACACTCTGAATTCCTGTACTTTCCCTCTCAGTGCTAGCTGATTGATTGGCTTCTTGCGTATCAGTTTCTGTCGTTCCTTCTTCAAGTCTAGGCGAATTCGAGACCGTACCATTCTATGGTCACTGCATCGTACCTTGCCAATCACTTCCACATCCTGCACGATTCCAGGGTGTGCACTCATTATAAAGGTGCGGCGATGGCGTAGTGGTTAGAGCATCCGCCTCGCATGCAAGAGGTCCGTGGTTCAAATCCCGGTACCGCGCAGTTCCCAACCGGATTAAAAAAAAATCCAAAAAATCCGCGTGTTGATGGAACTGCATTAAGAGGCCTGGGGTGCGGCCTCACCGGCAAACACCGCCGAGAACGCACTCCCTCACCAGAGAAGGATTGGCCACCCTGGTGCAGTATCTGGCCACTACCTCCCACATGCTTACGTCAAATAACTCACGGCCCTCAGTCCCCAGCAGCTGCGAAGCAACTGACCACGGCGGCGGTCAGATCTGCAACGCAGCAGAGGGTGCTAAGAATCTCTGGATCCGGACAGGCCGCCATTGGAATCTGAACTTGGCAACGTTTAACGCTAGAACCTTATCTAGTGAGGGAAGTCTAGCTGTACTATTTGAGGAGCTAGAGGGTGTTAAATGGGATATAATAGGGCTCAGTGAGGTTAGGAGGACAGATGAGGCCTTTACGGTGCTACAGACTGGGCACGTCCTTTGCTACAGGGGCTTGGCCGACAGAAGAGAACTGGGAGTGGGGTTCCTAATTCACAGAAACATAGCTGGCAACATAGAGGAATACTATAGCATTAATGAAAGGGTAGTAGGTATCGTAATTAAACTGAATAAAAGATACAAGATGAAGGTAGTACAGGTTTACGCGCCTACATCCAGCCTTGATGACGCTTCAGTTGAAAGCTTCTATGAAGACGTGGAATCGGCAATGAGTAAGGTAAAAACACAGTATACTATAGTGATGGGCGACTTTAATGCAAAGGTAGGGAAGAAGCAGGCTGGAGACCAGGCAGTAGGAGATTATGGCATCGGTACAAGAAACGCCAGAGGAGAGCTACTAGTAGAATTCGCAGAACGCAATAATTTACGGATTTTGAATACCTTCTACCGAAAACGAGAAAACCGCAAGTGGACATGGAGGAGCCCTAATGGCGAAAATATATATATATATATATATATATATATATATATATATATATATATATATATATATATATTGTGGGCATTTAGTATACGCATCCTCTTCACCGGTACATTATCATCATTATCATGTGTGGCTCATGCATCCCCATCGTTGTCGCGTAGCATCATCATCTTGGTCCGATCATCTCAGCTGTCGGCTGCCGGTTCTTCGGGCCTAATAAAGGTCTTCCAAACCAAGACTCCATACGTGGTGGAGCGTGCTGTTGGATCCCCCGCCATCCTCTCGACCACTCTACCCCCTGGAGCTACGTTCAGGTCGCCGCTTGGGCCAGGTGTCCGGAAATATGTCGCACCAAGAAGAGGTCGGTGCTGCAGCCGTTCCCACTCCGCCACCGCGTGCCACGCCTTTTCACGTCATTAACAGCCTCCAGCGTGAGCCCCATCCCTTCGCTGGTATGCGCGGGGAAGATGTGGAGGAATGGCTGGACGATTTCGAACGGGTCGGCGCTGCTAACCGGTGGGATAACACCTACAAACTCGCTTACGTGTCATTCTACCTCACGGGTGTCGCGAAGACGTGGTTCCTCAACCACTTCATGGACATCCCCGACTGGTCAGCCTTCAAAGATCAGCTTCGCCATGTCTTTGGAACACCGGCTGTCCGTTCAGCTCTCGCAAGGAAAGCTCTTGCGACTCGGAAACAGCACATCGGGGAGTCGTATACATCCTACATCGAGGATGTCCTTTCACTTTGCCGCCGGGTTGACACCCCAATGACAGAGTCAGACAAGGTACGCCAGCTTCTTAAGGGCATTGGACCCGTCGCATTCAATGCCCTTGCAATCCTGAATCCGGCTACCGTTGCTGACGTTGCGACAACCTGTCAGCGCCTCGAAGAACTTGAGTCGATGCGCCTACAACCGGACAGTGACGCGGCCCGTATTACGACTAATCCAAACCTACGAGAAACGATAAGGGTGATAATACGCGAAGAATTAGAATCAATGGGATTCACACTACCATCAGTATCTACCATTCAGCCTTCTTCAACGTCATTGCGGGATGTCATCAGGGAAGAGCTCACGTCCATGACCCACATGACCAACCTGCAGCCCATTGTCTCTCGTACTCTACCATCGTTCCCGCACACCGCGCGTATGGAGTCTTGGTTTGGAAGACCTTTATTAGGCCCGAAGAACCGGCAGCCGACAGCTGAGATGATCGGACCAAGATGATGATGCTACGCGACAACGATGGGGATGCATGAGCCACACATGATAATGATGATAATGTACCGGTTAAGAGGATGCGTATACTAAATGCCCACAATATATATATATATATATATATATATATATATATATATATATATATATATATATATATATGTATCTCCTCATTAGGGGTTAGGGATATATATATATATATATATATATATATATATATATATATATATATATTGTGGGACACTGCGAATCACGCCGTGAAATTTGTATTTGCTATCTATTCAGTTTGACATCCCTTCGGGAGGGGGGGGCGGGGGGTGTATGAGGTGATCAGCAGGGGGCACTGCAACCCCCGTCGAGTTAGAGTGCCCCCTCTCTATTTCTCCATGTACCTATAGGGATTTACATTTTCCCCTAAAGGCTGGTGCACACCGGCGACTAGCAGCGGTCGCGCGACCATTCGCGACTGGCGACCAAAAAGCGACTGATGTTCACACCGACAGAGGCTGCATGCGAGCGACCGGAAGTCGCAAAACCGGAGAGTCACGTCCGGATCTCGTTATGAGCGAGAACTCCTGAGACCGGCGCGATCAGCTGATCGCCGCCAGCTGAGTCCGTTCTCGCACAGCGTTCCCAACAGCGTCAAGTTCTATTCAAGCGAAGAACAAGACAATTTCAAGGTGCTGATGCACTGTGCCATGGTGTCAGCGCTGGCATCACAGATGCCTCTAAAGAAAAAAAAAGCCGGTAGTGGATGTGACCATCCTTTCGATCGCGGGAGTTGACCGGCCATGCAAGCCGCCTGCCTTCAGAGCTGCGCTGACACGACGAGGAGTATTTCCGAGAGTCGTACGTATTCAGAAACCATCCTTGAATTTCCCTTGACTTGCCACAGCCTACAATGCAGCACAAATGCGTCTCGAACGTGGAGTCTTAAGTCGTTGCCAAGGCATGAAGAACAAACGCGTTCCAAACACGCTGCGTTGAATGCGCTGACAAGTCAAGTTCAAGACAAAAAAAAGTTTCCGAATACGGGGAAAAGACAGTGCACAATTTATTTTCTCTTTACTTTGACGGTGTTTAGCTTCTTGCGAATGCCACCACGTAAATTCGACACTTTGCACGAGTTGCTGCGGCCCGCCATCTCCAAGCCAAGTATTCCGTGGTGGCCATGGTGCCACAGACCCAGAGGAACGCACTCGTTTGTATCTGGCGGCAGGAAGCCAGTGCAATGAAAAAAAAAATTGAGCATCACTGATTGGTTAAGCAGCTTTGCGACTGCAGTCGCGCGACTGAAAAATCGGTCAAAAAGCGACTGGCCAACGCAGTCGCTTTGCGACCGTTCGCGACTGGTTGCGACCAGTCGCAAATGGTCGCGCGACCGCTGCTAGTCGCCGGTGTGCTCCAGCCTTAAGTGACCAAGGGCCGCCCCCGCCCCCCTACCCCCGTGGTGGGCACGCCTATGCATAGGCACCATCAATCATTGCAATAAAATTTTGTGTGTAAATGTGTGCGTCAACAATAGTATATTTCGAATTCAAGAACATGAGTGTTTCAAGTGATTATTACCGCTGTTGTTCATTTGTTAAAAGTACATTGTATCTGCAAGCGTTTCAAACTTCGCGCGCTAACTTTATACGTTAATTTTGTTTGTTTGTAGAGATAAAATTATTTTGCTCCTTAGTTTTTATGCTATATATATTTGCGTTTACTTTTAATACTTAAATGCGTCACTAAAACATTTTAGTTTACCATTTTACGTCTGCGGAGCTGTAACCACGATACTTGTTCGGGCATAGCCTCCTCTATAATACCCCTGTCACACGGCCATCACCAAACTCCGTTGAACACCGTCAACGTAAATCTTTCCTAGGGGGTTCGACGGAGAAGGAGTTGTGGAAGTGGTGTCACACGGCAATGACAAGGTTGTAACAGTTGCCGCGAGGGGGCTCAGCTGGCGCTGTTTGATTTTCGGGAAAGTATTCTAATTTGATCCCTAATGATTTTTTTGTGAATCCTCGTTATGCGGTTTTTACAAAAAAGCACTATTAAGTAAGTATGCGACTTACAAACTATTAAAAATAATTTCAAATAAAAACGCACTTGCTAAATGTAGCAATGCTGCTAGTGACGCTGGCCACATTGTGCTTTTAGTTGTTTTGTTGCCTGTGTACATGCCCGGTACGAAAGTTCTTAGGCTTCCTTGCCTCGTGAGCACACATTTTGTGTTCTTCAGCCATGAGTGACACAGCGGACGACGTGAGTAAGTGGTGCGATATTGCGCTCATATTGACGTTGATCGGCTGGCGCCGGCCGGCCCGACTCGCGAGGAACGGTGTGTAGGGCGTCGGTGTTGAGAGTAAGTGAACTCTGGCGGGTGTAAATATTGTAAACAAACACGCGTTGTGAATGAGCAATACAACGAAAGAACGTTTAATATTGCTAAAATGTATTATTCTTTCACTGCGGCCACTTAGTGCTCGAAATTTTTCTCTGACTTCTAGACTGCTGAGGACGAGAGTACCTCGTTTCGCTGTGAAGAGAGATTGTTGAACGTCCTTTGCGAAATGCTCCGTTCACCTTCGTTTGCGTAAGGGTGTCCGTGTGACACCGACCGCATTTTCGTTGTCGTAAAGACGAGGGAGTTAAACGGTCTTCACGGGTGCCCGTGTGACAGGGGTATAACTTTGTGCCTGAGCGGTGTTCCTGCATTCAGTTATGTCCTACCAACCTGCCCAAGCTTCCACGCTTCATAACCGATTCTCTCGTTTTGCGCCTCGGTGCTCCGCCAGGGGCGCTCCCATCCCATAATAGCTCGCGCCGCGCTTGCTGCAGCAGCAGGCGCACACCGCTACGCCGCGGTTTTCCCGTCGTGCGCAAATTTGGTTTGCCGTGCTCCATGTAAAACTCTCCTTGACCCATTGTGTTTTCTGCTTGCCCTTGATGCTTTTTTCTGGCATGGTACGTCTCCCCCAAGAGCTTCGTTAACTGCAGCGCTCGCTGAGACAGACGTGACTGTATCAAGTGCGCTTTTTCCCAACTTTTGGCCGATTCGGGTAAGTTCTTTGTTAAAAGTGTTACATCGTTAAGAAATCCGCTTGCTGCGAGGAATCGTGCCTGAACGCTGTATTTTTGTTATCTGCAGCACTGCCGTAAAAAAAAGGCGGCTGTCCATGCATGGTCAGAAGTTTGGCTGCGCCCCGAACGCTCCACAATACTGTACTGCTGCGTACCACACTGCAAATTATGGAGCGGCCGGAAAGAAACCGGAGTATCTTTTCACGAAATTCCGAGCGACCAAGAACTTCGCGAATAGTGGCTTAAGGTAATCTCGAGAGATAACTGAACCACGAACAACACATCTTGCTATTCTACCATTTGCAGCCGACAATTTGTCCCGTCCGACTTTAAAGAAGGGTGCACGACGCGAAGACTGAAGAAAGGCTCTGTGCCCAGCGTCTTTCACGAGTACCCGTCGTAATTGCAACCTTGAAAACAAACCGAAAGAAGCGATGCGGCCCTCAGGAAGCGTGCTGCGGCTGTATTAACTGGCGAGCCAGCAAGAAAAAAAAAAGAGCAGTCGGTGGTGGCACCCCGCTTGTGTTTACGGACTTACAAGATGACCAGTCATGCACTTTGGACGCCCTACTTGTTGAAGAAGTGCCCAACTCCAGTAGCAGGACTGACCAAGGCTTCATCCCGAGAACGGTGCAGGTGGATAGAGCAGTGCAAGTAGCCTCACGCATTTTGTTGCCAACCATCGAAAGACGGAAGTGGAAGCGTAAGGAACGCGAACTGAGGGCGCAGGTTGAAAGGTTCAGAGGAACTGTTGAAAAATATAAAACGGAGCTTCAGCAACTTAAAGAAGACTGACATGTCCCAGCAGTTTTGCAGGTTGTTAAGCAGGCAAGTGAAAATGAGTTGGCTGCCTCAATACTGCTGGAGCAGGTCAAAAATTTTCAGAAGTTGAAGGCTGCCATTGACAACGCCGCGGAAATACTACAGAAACATGACAAACTCAACTGCTCGACCCCGGGACACCAAAAAAACTTTTGGAGGTTGTGCTCGTGAAGTTTCTCTGCCCACTTTTTGGGAACTTCGCGACGAGTGTGACTGACAAACACGACTTGGCGAAATATTTTCCTGTCAAACCGTTGTCTTGAAAAGTGCTCAAGCTTTGAGCACGAAATCAAATAAAAAAGCTCGCATTGCATTATGCATACAATGTTTGTGTTAAAACTTTTATGTGTGCGCACTCTTTAACGTATACGCATAATACAATGCAATTTAGACGGTTTCTAGACCGTGGTAAACGCAGGCGTGCATAGACCGCGTCGTCTGCTGTTATTATGGGATTGGTGCGGCTCCTGGCGGCAAGCGCCGAAACTATGAGGGACGGATGGCGCGTATGTATTAAGCGCCAATGCGCGGGCACGAAAGTTATATAGGAGGCTATGGTTCGGGCGTGCTTGCTCGCTGCCGTCGCTGGTTGGGCGCCTCGCAGCTTGTCGGTTCTGCATCGAATTTTCTCGTTTTTTGAGGTGTGCTTGCGCGCTGCGTTCGTGTTTTGTGTTCTGCCGGTGCTGCCTATTACGAAGATGAACTCTACTCAAGCGAGGACGTGTGGCGTCGCCTTTTGGAACACTCGCCAGGTACGTACCACATTCCTGCTGTCGGCGCTTTGTCAACACCGAGAGCGTGATAACGACGCCATGCTACGTTTTTCGTTACATGTGGATGATAAGCGAGGTTTTTTAACGTAGCGAACCTGTTTGTGTGTGTCATTTCATCAGTCGAGCGTGGGCGAGCTTTTTCTTTCGATTCAAGCATGCTTCGGTGTGTGGAGCACGTGGCGCGTGCGTGCGCAGTGGGAATTCGGCGGCGGGTTTGGGCGAGTTGTGACGGCGCCCGCCTCTGTCGGCAGTGGTGTTGGCAGGGAGCCCTGCTCGCGATGGTTAAATAATTGTTGGGCGAAGACGGCGTTTGTTAGCTGTAAGCGTTGATTACGCTATGCCTAGCGCGCGTATGTTTGGATCTCTTAACTTGAGGATTTTTTTTTTGCATGCCTGTTCATATTGTGTGCTACAGAAGTCAATAGGTTCATATGTTGTACGTTTCATATGTTGTACGTCCAAAACAGTTTGAAAATAGTTTTATATGTTGTACGCCTTTTTTTTTTTTAAACTGCTATCTGGAATTGCTGCGGGTAGCCGAACATATAGCGGTGTATGCATCCACGCCGGCACGCATCTTTGAATTACCGTGTTACTCGAGTTCGCGTGCTGCATGCTGCCTCGTCTTAGATACTGCTCGCAAGGCTTGCACGTATGTACGCTTAGGTGTTTATAGGGAGTTTTAGTGCTGGGTACGCAGGCGGCGGTATTGCGCATGCGCGAAGCCCCAAACAGATGCGTCGCAAGATCGATGGGGCGATGCGTCTGTGCGCCCATAAACAACGCTGCCGCCACTGGCCTCCTAGCGGAGATAAGTGGACATAAGCCAAGCCGAGGCTGGCCAGAGCCACCACTTTGACTTGTAAGCACAAAGGCGCCAAGTCTCGCACAGGATGGATCAGCCGCCTTCCCGGATTTTCGCCTCCGGCGAAGCAGCGCAGCGCAAGGTTTTACTTTACGCCGGAGGTGGACATTTTTCTTTTACGGGAGGTGCTGGCCGTCAACCTTTTTGAGGATAGTTCGAGATGGGCCGCCATCGCTCGCAACTTATCGGCGGTGTTGCTGAGGAATGTTCTTGCCCGGAGCCTTCGGGACCGCCTCAATTTGTTGCTCGCGCAGTTCGCCGCGCGCGACAGAGAAAATCTAAGAAGGTAAGTGTTCTGATCGCTTCCCCTCTCTAATAACCTTTGTGTACTTACGTGCTACGTCATTTCCAATCTTTTCTGCTGCCGCAGCACTTGCGCTGCTGAAGGCCTAACTGCGCTGAGCTGTGCTCGTGTGGATCTCCATGATATGCAATATGCAAAAGCAGAATCTGGTCAGGAAGAAAGCTAGTGCCTAGGAATAGCCCTGGTAAATCTAAAACGTTTCCTACTATAGGCAGCGCAACAAGTGAAAAATAACATAGTCAATCGCGAAACGTGATTCTTACGCCACCGGTCCAAATTTTGCCTGCTCTTGAACGCATTCAGTGAGGAATGACCTGTTCCTGGCAACTTTACGCGAAAAGTCGATCAGAACGAATGCCTAAGTGTTTGAGAGTTGCTCATGTGCTTCACTCTACCGTTCCAACAATATGCATGTTCGAGGAGGCTATTTACTATTGGCATCATACAGCGGCTTAGAGAATAAACATGTGGTGCGCATGCATTGAAACAATTGACAACTTTAAATGGGTTGCCCAGAGATGTCAAACAGTTGAGAGAAATGTGGTTTGTTAAACTTCCAAAGTGCACAAATTTGCCGGCAGTCAGCGTTTCTTCTGTCCTTAACATTAGCGAGTACTGTTTGTAATTGTTATGGGTTATTAATATTATTGCTAATTAATCTCCCTTAGATCTGGAACAGAAGAAGAATATAATGAAAAAGAGAGGCTGCTGGCAGAGGTATACCACTTAGCACAGAACAGTGGGTACTGCTTAAAAGGTAGTGCCGTAAGGAAAGTTGCAGCTGCAGCAAAACAGCAGCTGAAGCAGGAGCAAGCAAAATTGGAGCGCCCACCTACAGAAAAGAAAATAGCTGCAGCAATCCGAGACCTAGGCGCCTCAGAATTTGGAGCAACTGGAAGGCAGTGGATGTCTGTGGATGAGGACGTACTGTCTTCGCATGATGAAGACAACATGTGTAAGTATCTTGCTCCTTACTTAAAAATCAGTAGTTTGATTAAATGTTTTCTTAGTTTAGCAATTAAATGAATATCAAGACAACAAATAGAAATTGTTAAGTGTCATGACTTATACTGTGACATCATTAAGGTTAGTGAAGTATTGGAATGTAGCAGGCAGAACGAAAGAACATTTATTGCTCAGTATTACTGACTTTATAACAAAACAGAAAAGGTTTGCTTCCTGGTTCTTCTAAACATCAAACTGAAAAGTTGCTCACTGCCTAGCTCACATGTTTTAGTTGGCCAGATGTACGTTTTCATATTTACCGTTCACGCTCAGAATATTCTGAGGGCGTGCAATATGTTCACTTATTCTATATGAGTGTCTGATTTTTTTTTTTTTTTCACTCGAGGGTTTGTTTTCTGTGCACAGTTTTCTAAGCAAATGTGGTTGTCGAGGAATTCACTTTTCATTATCTTGGAAAACCTGGGAAAAGTCAGGGAATTTGAAAAAGAAGTCAAAATGGTAGATACCCTGACTGCCTCTTCAAAAATATTACGTAGGACCTTCAGAGTCCTTCAATACCCCCGAGTTGTTGAAGTCTGTGCCAACCACTAGTAAAACCATATAAAATTGTACGTTTCCTCAAATTGCTGGTATCACCAGATTACCTTGATGTCTCTGATAAGCTAATTAAACTATGCGCTACAACATTTACTCTTTCTCAGGGTACACAAACGTCTATGACCTGGGGGAGGCCCAAGCTTCAGCTACCTGTGATGACTGCGAGGTGCTGGCATCAGTTCCACAACTACCCGCCAGCACCTTGGTGAGTACAACAGGGAAGACGGCTGCATCCAGCAGCGGGCTGGTTCAGGACCTCTCACCCAGCCCTTCACTTGGCATCCTCCATGAGCCAAGTCCACGCCCTACCTTAAACACCACCCTTGACCCCACCTCTACCCGCCATCCTAGCCCCATCCTTGATCCCACCCGTGGTTCTTCCTCTGCCCCTTCCTCTGGCCGCACTACTGGCCCTACCTCTGGCCCCACTACTGGCTCCTCGCCAGGCCCCGCCAGTGGCCTTTTGCCCACTATTGCGAAGGGGTATATGCGTACACCACCTGGCATATGCCTAAAAAATCGTACGTTTCAGTTTACTACTGTTTGAACATTGTAAGACGGCCTTGCCCATCCACCAGCTTCTGGCAAAGCATGACTAATTTGTGACACAAAAATCACCAATGTAAGTTTGTATTTGACAAACAAAATGCAATTAGCCAGACGTTTCAATGTGGATAAACTAATAGCTATAGTCATTACTCTGACATTTTGAGTTGTTTCTTAAATATTCATTACTGCATGTACAAAGAGCGCATCTAAATGAAACGTATAAATGCTCTATTTTATCTGTAACCAACCTATTACAGTGACCTGTGTGATACTGCTTCTACTAACACATTGTCAATGCGTTACTTCAGCCCATCTAGCAAAGTCGTGTCTTTTCTTTCCTTTTTTTTCTTTCCTTAGGGCATTCTCCTTTTATTACCTCGTAAGCAACGTGGAATAGAGCGGAAATGGATTATGATATTGTGAGCATATACCTTCTTTACCTGTTCACAATCATGATCACAGGGTTTTTCTTTTCTTCATGATCATTGCTTGTGGGGACTCATCCATATATTGTTCACCCACATCTTGAAGGCGATGGAGGCGAAAATGTATGCCCGTGTGCTCAGATTTGGGTGCACGTTAAAGAACCCCAGGTGGTCAAAATTTCTGGAGCCCTGCACTACAGCGTATCTCATAACCACATGATGGCTTTGAGATTTTAAACCCCACACACCAATCAATCACATCTTCAAGGCGTATTAAAGGCCTGACATCTCCTTCGTCACAATGTGCACACTCAAACTTTCAGTACTAATTAAGGTATGCATAAAAGCATCAGATTATGCGTAAGAAACTGAATGATGGCAAAGTGAAGCGTCTAGGCTTTTTCCTGACATTGGACAATATTTTAGTATTAAACCATGGAAGGCAGTTTCAACATGCAAACCTACCCAAATTGTGAAAAAAAAAAACTTGATTTTCACTATAATTTATGGCCTTCACATTTTCACCAAGACCTAATCACTTATTCCAGTCCCTTTGACTTTGCGCAAGGATTAAAACGTGATGATTCTACTTATGTTAATTTAGAGCCTTTCTGGGTGCTGAATTAGAGGTGCTTAAAAGCTCCTCGGCTGTCTTTGGTCTGGGAACTTCTACCTCTGTATATTGACAGCTTAGATTGCCTCTACATGCATGTGATCCCAACTTCCTGGTAAAGTCTAGAAACGAAGAGGTGTTACTTCTGTTACAACCTTTAAGCAGTCTACACTTGCTCTAACCTATTTTACTAGCCAGTGCAAGCATTATGTATCTTGCAGGCAGGTCAAGCATGTTGACAACCCTCCATGCGGTCAAAACATTCAGTGGATAAAAAAAAAACGATTTCGTGCAGCTTGCATATATCTACCTAGATAGCGTATGAAATCAACAGTGAGAATGAGTGTAGCGAGAGAGCATGCATGTTCTATTTCTCATGGAAACATCCCATAATGCTTAACATTTTGCAATTACAGGAAAAAGGCGTGAGGATCGCCACTTGCAGTTTTTCGAAAAAAGGCTGCAACATGAGAAAGGGGCCTGGAGCAGGGATAGAGAAATGGAAAAAGAGCGGTTGGCCCTAGAAAGGGAACGCCTTGCAGTCGAGGACCGCCGCATCACTTTAGAACAAGAAAGGCTCACCTTGGACAGAGAGGTATTTCTCCAAAAAAAGAGGGAGTGGGAAGAAACCCAAGAGGAGAAAAAGGAAGAGCGGCTTGCCAGGCAAAGAAAAAGGGAACAAGAAAGAGAACTCTATCTCTGACAGCAGGGTGCCCTGATTGACTTGGTAAAGTCTGTCGTTGAGAACATCCAGAAATAATTATTCAGTTGCCTTGTAAAGCCTAAGGCAATATATATATGAACAAATGCTTAGTAAGTCTTATGCATTGTAATAGACACGATTGTATCAGAAAAAATTGTCGGAAAAAAAAAATCCGGACCCTAAAACTTTTCCTTTAGAAGTTGACCGCGATTGCAATGTCCTGTTCCCCTAGTGCGTACTTCAATAGCCAGCGGTTAATGTAAGTGACCAATTAAGGACCATGCAGGGTAAAAAAAGTGATGAGTTGTTTTAACAGCATATGATAATTTTGATGCACAGAGAAAAAAAAAGAGAATAGATTGAACTTTTTGAAAGAATTAGACTTATTCATAACGCATCATTTTTGGTAGGTTAAATAGTGCAGTGTAGTACTGAAAATCTAAATTTAGGCTTGGTTACTCAGCCTATTACTCAGCAAGACCGGCATTCCTTTTGCTATCCTTCGTCATTCTTTGGAGAAGCGTGGTATCCGCTGCATACTTGCAAAAATTTTTGTTCAAATTTATTATGCAATGGCTGAAGACGAAGAATTATGCCCGAGCAAAGTGGGTAGGCGCCACAGTTGATAAGAGATCAAAATTTTGTATGGGTTGGAGCATCGGACGTCCCACTTGTTAAGCAATTTGCGATATGTCACAGTTTATTTTATTGCTGTTTGAAATTCCTTTCTTACTCATACTAATGTGATTCCTTTCCTGACATCAAGCCTGCCTTTGTGATCTCATAGCAGCTTTCGCTGTAATAAGTTTCTACCCTTCGAAGCTGCACTGATGTCTCGCATCACTCTCTCTCTTCCTGCTGTGGTACACTCCAAGTATATGCCGTACTAATTTGGTGAAGCATATGCATGTTTTGGTCTAGGCAGAAGTAGGGACAAGATAGCACAAAAAATAACAGCAAAAGCGTACCATATAGGGAACGGGAGGATGTGCATCTGACACATTGGTGTAGCTTTAGAAGGCAGAAAGTGATTTTCTTATTTATTTATTTACAGAGTACCTACATCGCCATATAGGCATCACGTAGGGGGGGAACAAAAAGCAGTCAGTACAAAGGAATTCGTAGCAAAATACATAATGTACATAAAAAATAAAAAAAGAACCACCGCCACATTTATCAGAACATAATAATGCATCACAAAGTACATTTTCATACACACAGAACATCCATAATGCAAGAAGAATTTTACAGCATAGAAAAAAAAAATCATTATTTGTTATATCAACCAAGTCGTCACTTAAGCTGTTCCACTCTCTTATTGTTTTTGGAAAGAATGAGCGGAAAAAGTATTGGATCTGCATTTGAAGGTAGATATCTTTTTGCTATTGTCACAGCGAGTGGATGTGTAGGGGGGTTGAACAAGGTAGGAATGGTGATTGATTCCTGTGATGACTGCTATATGCTTGTAATTGTATTTTCCTTATTGTACATTTTTGTTCATGAAATATGCTTTTATCTCTATGATACACTTCATTGTTAAATCAATTAATGTATTCTTGTTTACTTGCAATCTTGTTGTTTTTTTTTTTGCACAATGATTCACTATGGTCCACATTAGTGTACACTCGTGATCTTCTTGTATATGTATTTGTTTTCCTGACGCTAGTTTCCCGTATAGCTAGTTCTTGTCTTGCACTAAAAATTTCTAGGAACACTATTGTGGTTGCTGTTGTGTTTGTACTAGCAAAAGAAGTGCTATGATCCAGGCAGTATTGCACATTGTAATTAGGAGCCTACATATCAAATGGAGAAATAAATATTTCACTGAACTGTATCAAATGTGAAAACCCTCATACTCAACCTTTTGGTTCTACTTGTCCCTCTGGCAAATGTCATCATTAACTTAAAGTAGGCTATCTCAGTAGACTTAATATTGCTAGTTTTGCTCCTTCACTACACTCCTTTTTAATTTTTTGCTTGGGGATGACATTACAGTCATTTGCACAACAAGCGCAATGTAACAGCTTTAGAGGGCTCCTTGCAACTAGGTCTGCTCACACATTCGTTGCATTCAACACTTCGATCTTGCACATGTGGGGGTAGGTTAGGGGCAAATGCAATGTTGCAGTTGCTTTTGGGATGTTACTAAATACCAATTTTCAATTTTAACAAACTTAAAGGCTTTTCTGTTTTGTGAATAGCCTAATTTAAAAGAATTAAAATGTAATTACTTCGTTAGTGATGGAAGTGACCTTACTTTTTGGAGCATAATTTGAAGCAGCCAGAAAAGTATTCGGAGCGGGAAAACATGCTAGTTTACATGACAATAGGTATAACGCGAGAACAGAACGACGACAAAGAGACACGAAAGAGACCTTTTTTGTCCTGTTCTTGCGTTGTACCTATCGCCATGTCATACCAACTAGCCCAAACGCCCACACTGCTAGTTTACAGCAGCTACCAGTGTCTTAGGAGCAGCTATCAAATTTGCCATGCATTAATTGGAATTCAGAGCATTGTCGAACAATCATGGAAATCGTTATTATTATGAAATGTATTTACCAGACAAGAATCAAAGTACATTTTATAGTGCAAACAATGGCAGTTTGTCAAAAATGTGCTGTGAAATGAGCCACAATTTGAAATACTAGTATTTGGAGTAGAAATATTTGATTAAATAAGCAGCCAATTCCTCGAATCCGTATAACAGTGTATAGAAATGAATTTAAGATGACACTTTCTATGAGAGAAATATAACATGCGGATGCGATGAAGGCAAACAAATACAAGCACAGCTGTGCATCTGTTGGAAATCCGGCACTCTTAGATCACAAGATTGCTAAGGTGAATAAAGCGTTTTCAATAAGTTGAAAAAAAATTTTTGCACAAATGAGCACATGTACTCAAGTTCGTCGCACGTGATATACACACCATCTGTCGAACGCGCACTCCGATACACACAATCTGATAGTGGCATGCATGAGCACACACTGCTGAGAAAATCCCCCCACCAGTCTCACTTCTGGCCACTGTATGCTGACTCTGGCACACACGAAAAGTGCTGCTAGCTACAGCACAAGAAAAAGCTAAACAGTCTTCCACAATGAAGCAGTGATGGCAGTGCACGGTTGCCTATTTGAACGAATTTCAGAGGCACTAGTACTGTCCAGTGTTGGTGCACATTAAAAAACCTTTGCGGTCAAAATTTCTACAGTGGTGTATGGTGGTTTTGGGACGTTAAACTCTACATATCAATCATAACTACACACTTAGTCGCCCCTCAAGTATTCCTGCAGGTCAGGTGCTTGAAGGCCAAAAAACATTCCTGTCTGACTTCCGTGCAGACACGTGTGGCAATTCGCGAGTATAGTGCCAACACGATACATTTGGCCAACGTTTTGTAGCAGGAGTTTTTGGTTCTTTTTGAAATCTAAAAAAGCGAACTCTGCCACAGTCTTTCCAAATCCCCACTCGACCGCCTGGCGAACAGTGCTCATATGCCTATTGAAAAGGGCTTGCGGTTGTGTGAGGATGGCTCCAGCATAAGGCTTCATGAGAAGAGGGCGCAGTGGGTATGCAGGGTCACCATATATCCCATATGAGTAGCCCTGGGATAACTTTTCCAGCTTCTGGTACAGTCCGCTTAGGCGTAAGATGCCTAAGAAAGGGAGAAAAAGAAGTTTCTTGAAATGCATTTCTTTTTTAACATGCCATTTTCAGTGTCATGTTGGAGTGATCTATTGCAAAACATTCATTTTAGATTATCCTATGCGGTGCAGGAGGCTTCCTTCCATACATACACACACACATGCACAAACACAGAAAAAAAGGTCTGTTTGGGCCTTGGAGATATTTATTTATTTATTTATTTATTGTACCCTCAGGGCATACAGCATTATAGAGGGGAGTGGGTTTAGAAGACAAAAAATACAATTGAAACGTGAAAAACAAATCACATTCAGTACATGCGTACAACACTCGAGAACGTGTAAATGACAACGCTTACACAATATCTAAAAAAAAAATCAAACAAGGAATCACCGCGACAAAAAAATTACAACATGGCACAACGTATCTGCGATACACAAGTGAACGGTAACCGAACAGCAGCAAACAAAACCAGGGAAAAAAAAAAAAGCCAGGCTTCAGACACTAACAAAACTTTAGGCTACTTTATGGTGATTGTACTTGACAGTTCCATTATGGAAGTCTAAACAAATAAAGCACATGATTACCAAAGTGTGCTTGTGACTTATAGCCTAAAAGCAGGGCTGTACGTTACCTATCTCGGTCTGCATGTAATCGAACAAGTACTTGTTGCCACGGAACACTTAGCAGAAATTAAGGTACAGGAAGGTATAGCGCTAACTTTGTGTCAATAATTTTAATAGCACATGTGAAAGGAATGCCTTTGCATTATCACGCAGAGATTAGGCACTGCCAGGTACAAGCAGCTATAGACTATAGGTCTAGTCACGATAGCCATTAAAGGTGGCCCAGGCATTTCATCCGAAAAGTGTCCACGAGATGAATACTGGCTGACAGCAAGCCAAAGTAGTGGAACCATCCGTAATGCTTCAATTTGTTGGCTTATATTGGGAAAGGCTTTGAGCAAAGTATCATTGGGAAAAACTTATCGGGCATCAAACATGTGGTTAGGGTATCACGACTCAATGTCACAGGTTTCAATTGGAAATTTAGCCTTTAGGACGTTTTAGTTACACTTGTTAAGGGGGGACGCGGCACTTCGGGACCGAAAATCAGCCAAAAAATTGAGTTTTCGCGGACCTCCTTTTCGCGTTCCCGACATCATTGCGCACCTATTTACAAAATTTCATAGCCGAATACCATCAACTTTTATCGTTATTCAACTTTAAAAAACCGAAAACGGGCGTCCTGCCCTTTAAATTGAGGGCGAATAGCGCAGGTTTCGGCTCTACGATATGCGGGAACTACGCGCTCGATCGGCGCCATTTTGGTCTTGTTTGAAAGAACGCGTTTTCAGCTGTTTTTTTTTTATTCAGTAAGCAACATTGAGCGTTTCCCCGGCTCGAAAAACGGGGCCTCAAAGACGAAGAGCCGCGCTCACTGCCATTGGCTAAACGGCGCACGTGACTGAAATGGCGCTTTCCGGTTGGCTGGAAGCTCGCGGCTTGCGCCTGCATATGCGACCTGACGCCATTTTGAAAAGGTTACCGCTGTGACGCCTCGAAATCGGCAGAGCACTCTGAAGCTTCTGATCGTATCGCCATGCTTGGAAACGCAAAAAAGTATCGGACCGTGCACGCATTTGGTCGCAGGAAACGCAAAGGTCGTGGGAGAAAGTCTACGAAGTCATCAGAGCCCTTGGTTGACTTCGACGAACGATGTGTCGACGCTCCGCGGCCGTTCAGCGATGGTGCGACTGAGCGCGTTGCCTCTGACGACGATGACGGTGAAGCGAACTCTGGACGACTACGAATCGACGCCAAGGTGGTGACAAATGCCGAAGTTGAAGAAAATCATGCCCGGGAGAAAGCGACGCTCGACCGGCTTTCATCGGCGCCAGCAACTGCACGGAAAATTGACTTTTTCACCGCGAGTTGTAGCGAGGCAACCGCACAGGACTCGGACCACGCTGCTCCTTATCTGCTTATGCATCTAGATATCCTAAACGCGATAATGGGTGCCTTGTGTTGCAAAGCCTGCCACGGACCGGCTACGATCGTCAGAGGGGATCGGGACTACGGACTTGCCGTGAAAGTGCTGGTGCAGTGTGAAAGGTGCGGCGAGATCGCGAATGAATGGACTTCGCCCCGCGGGAACGGCACGAAAACGTGCAATCCGTTTGAAGTAAATCTTCTCGCTTCGAGGGCGATGGTGGCTACCGGCAACGGCCAAACGAAAATGAACAATATTTTCACAACAATGGGCATCTCACACCGCGGTATGCACCACAAGACGTTTCAGCGGCATTTGAAGAACATGCTGGCACCCGCTGCAACGCGAGCGGCTGAGTCCGCTATGAGCGAATGTGCGGAAAAGGTTAGAACAATTTATGATGACTTGGGCTTCGGCCACCGGGGCAATATTGCCGTTAGCTACGACGGCACGTGGAAGACGCGAGGCCATTCTTCCCACATCGGCGTGGGCACAGTTATCGAATTATTTAGTGGCTACGTGTTGGACTACGTCGTTCTTTCCAACTCTTGCCTAGGCTGCGAGGTGGGCCCAAAGCCTAGTAGAGAGGGCTATCAAGAATGGAAGGCTAACCACAAATGCCAAAAAAATACGAACAGCAAAGCGGGGCAAATGGAAGTGGAGGCGGCTCTAATTCTATTTCAGAGGTCGCTTGAACGCCATGGCCTGCGCTACACAACTATGCTGTCTGATGGAGACTCTAGGACATTTTGCGCCATACAAGACGCCAAGGTGTATGGTTACATTGACGTGCAGAAGGAAGACTGTATTAATCATGTACAGAAACGGATGGGCACCGCATTGAGAAACCTGGTGCAGAAACAAAAGTGCGATGGGAAAAGAGGCCTTGGTGGGAAAGGCAGGCTCACAGGTGAGCTGATCACCAGGCTGAGCACATATTATGGCCGGGCTCTGAAATCGCATGAAGGTGACGTGGGCGAGATGCAAAAGGCTGTGATGGCCACATACCGCCACGTCACCTCCACTGATGAATGCTCGGACCACAGTCTGTGCCCAGCTGGTGAAACTTCATGGTGTCGGCACAATGCCGCAAAAGCAAAGGGTGAGCCCGACCCCAGGCATGCCTACAATCTACCGAAAGACGTGGCAGAGGCATTACTACCGGTTTATACCCGGCTTTCGGAAAGAGCCCTGCTTCAAAGGTGCGAACACGGCAAAACGCAGAACTCCAACGAGAGCCTACATTCGGTAATCTGGAGTTTGGCCCCCAAGGAGCACCATGCGTCCCTGATCGCTGTTGAAGCAGCTGTTGCAGAAGCAGTGCTGCGCTTCAACACGGGCAATTTGAATTCTGCAACGGCAATCTTAGGTGAAATGGACATGAATGCGACAAGTACTGGTGCCAGGAGAGCGAGAGAAAAAGACCACCGTCGCAGCATTGTCTCCAACAAGAAAAGAACAGCCTCATTGGAACTCCGGAAGCTAGTGAAGAGGAGGCATGAGCACAGAATGCATTCAGACTATGCTTCTGGTGCGTTTTGAGGTTGTCTTGTTGCATCTTCTGCAATAAAAATGTGTGCCCACGTTTTTTCTCGATTTCTCAAAACGACAATTTTCATGTGCTTCCCATTATGCCGGAGCAATATCTCTTGTTCTATCTGGGTTATCATTACGATTTTTTTTGTTTCGAAGATAAATGCAGGGGATGTGTTGTAAAGTAAGTTTTATTGTAATAATTTTTGGAGAAAATTCTCTAAATGGATCTTTTGTTTCAAGTGTAGATGGGGAAATTTTTCATGTCATATTCAACATCCCACAACTTTGCTTCGAAATAGCCCAGAACAATGATTTATACTTTATTGCACACTGTGAACATACCGAATTGGTTCTATTGGTTGCACATCAATATCCAAGTTACAGTTAATTAGCTAATTAGGCCTTAATTGAAAAAGCCGCAGTTCATTATATCTTTAAAACTAATTGTCACAGCAAAAAAAGAATTAGATTTTTGAAATCAGCAGTAAAATCTACATAGACTCTCCAAATTTGACTGAGGTACTCGCAAAAATAAGAGTTTTTGGAAGGTGTAGCATCCCCCCTTAATCACTAAACACCTTTAAATTGACCTCAACACTCGCGTCACTTAACACTGGAAGAAAAAATGGAAACATGAGAATGGACTTAGCACTTGCATAACTCCTCTTCACTCCATTTTTTTTTGTCGATTTGCACTATGTGATAATGGTGTTTGGTTAATAACAAGTACGAACCAACTAGCCTAAGAAACACAACACTTGCAACCTACCTTACTCAAAATCACTGTACTGCGCTTGCAACAGTTTTTGTTCTGACTCAATGAACAATTTTTATGGGCTTATTATGCTAACACAGTGATCGGCAGGATTCACTGTGACACTCGTATTGTAACTATACTACTTTAGCAAACAGTATAATAAATGAAGGCACACTGACCGGCATCATGCTTGTGCCCTGCATATGGCCCATCAAGCTGGCACACAATTCTCTTTGCACACATGACCGACTGATACTTTACAGAATGCTACCTTTTGTGGCCTGAAAAGTATATCCGCTGGTTGACTGTAGGGCTGCAAATGGGCCTCGCCGTGCCGTCCACGAAGCCCCAGCAGTTGGGCAGGGGCGCACCTTTGTTGTACACAGCCTGCGAAGACAAGGAAAACATACCTGAAAATCTTGCATATGACTGAAGCACTAAAATCGCGCAGCATTGTAAAAAAAAATGAACAGCTTGACAACCTACATAAAGATAAAGAACTATAGAGTAGGGCTAGAACGTGCGTGCACTAAAATTACACAATATGAATATTACGTGCTTACTTCGGAGTACTCCTCCAGATCATTCAAGCTCAGCCAGCTGTGGTTGTTGACATCCGCAAGCAGGTGCCCGAAGGTGCTATCGATGTGGCCGAATAATTGGCTGACTATATTAGATAGCGCCGACGAGTGATGGCCAAAAAGGGGCTCCAAGTCCCACCATCTATTGGGGTACGCAAGCCTGCACAACCCCATCAAAAGCGCTTCTTGTCCGGACACGGTGACGCCTTGGCTGCTCCGAATTATTGGAATCTTCAGGGCCTCGGTCAGAACTTGCAGGTCTTTCTTGTAGAAGCGGAATTGCCTCTGGAAGGCCTGCTCGTCGATTTTGTTTATGTCTATATGGCCACCGGCTGATTTCCAAACCCTTCGTCCAGGCGCGCGGTAGCCGAGGAACAAATCTATCTCTGTCCAAGAAAGATTGAGGTAGAGCAGCTGGTCGCAGAGCACGCTGCAACGTCGACGACACAACGGTGGCATAAGTCTCAGAAGAACAGACGACGCCGATCACAAAGTCCTATTCGCATACGATGCCTCGTTTTTACACGTTGTTCTGTTGTCGCGCTTGTCGGGCTACGACCAGCCGTCTGGACTGCTTGGCATCGGCGGCACCGGCTTTAGTCACAACTGCGGCACATACGAAAAAAAAGTTTCTTTAGTGTTGAAAGCTGTCATAATAATAAAAAAATGATTTCTTGATAGTAATTCACGTCATTTCACTATGTACGTTAAATTTAACACTTTAAATCGTAAAAATAATATAAAATATACTTACGTGACCGGACGTTATGGCGCTGCGAGCGCAAGTGACTTTCGTGCGGCTCGCGTTTGCGTGCGTGCCACCGTGGTGCCAACTAAAAGGAATTCCGGTTGGGTATGGGTTGGGCGCGCAACGCCGCACGCTCCCAAGCCCGCAAGGCCCCAAGAGAATGCGTACCCAGCACTAAAACTCCCTTATGTAGCCCGTTTAATCAAATCTGAGCTTACGTTATACACCTGCAACATAGGTTGCCTGATGCGTTCGGAACCCATAAATGTTGAGCCGTTCGTTAAACTTGAACTGTATTTCCGAACAAAATTTTCATGGCTTATTGGGGCCGAATAACTGTAGCTTAACTGTGCGAGCCCTGATTCGATCAGTAGTTCATGCGGTAGAGCACATTTTATTTTATCCAGCTTGTTTTTGCTATGCTTAGAATTCATTATTTTGTGGTGGTTTATTAAATATTGTATGTGCCTCGCCCAAACTTTGTGTTCAAACTTTGCTAAGCACTTTTACTTGTACGAACAGTAAGGACAGTTTAGACCACCACCTCCTATGGCATTTAATAACAGATTACAAGCTTATGCCCGTCTGCTCAGAAACACACATGAAAACATTGAAAAACCACACACTGGCCACGAATAAAAGCACAGTCTTTGTCACTTGTGAATAGGGCTCCTGTGTGAGGGTCAAAACGTCATGCTTTCAATTGGGGTCAGCATGTTGTTTTAATTGTCTTCACATCAGATGACAAGCTTAAGTAAATTCTATAGGCATGCGCTACAGTTATTGAAGGGATCTGTGGTGTTTGGAGAAACGAATAAATTATTTAACGCTCAAAACTAGCAATAATGTTAAAGATCACAGTATGCATACATAAGGCATGCACATGTTACTGTGAAAATGGCAAATTGGACAGTATGTTTCCAAGCTGTTGGCATTGACGCAATTACACAACTTCAGAAATCAGTCTCATCAAATGTTTATTGTGTATTGCTAAATCGTGACCACTGCCTTCCAGTATTCTTGTTACCGAGATTGTTGCAGAAGCTTGCATGCTTTATTGGGATGGTATTTAGCTCAAGATGGGTGCGTTATATTAGCATTTCCACATTCTTTCCCATTATTTATTATACAGCCCGTAATGAGGGGTATGTTAGGGATGAGTGAGGGGCACTGCCTTTTTAGCCACCTTGAATCATTGAATTAACAGCCATAATTTAGCGGTTGACAATAGTAATTTAGTGAAACCAATTTTCTATGTTATCGGCATAATCATCCTAATGTAGGCAGCCGGAAGAAAGGTCATTAGTTGTGTTCAAACTAAAATTTGTAATTTAATTTTATGTGTTACCTCCAATGGATACTTGGTCAAAGTGTATACCGTCATGTACGAACTGCCCTATTAATGAATTGGCATGTATACGCACTATGCCAGAGTGCTATTCAACTATATTTTGTTACACATCTGTTATGTGGAAAATGCACATTCTTTCATAAGGTTGCAGCTATGTTCGCCAAAAACATTGAGGATGTTTTTGTTGGAACATGTCTGGTTTTCGTACATCCTACTCTTTAAAACACAATGTTCCAGTTCATTCTAAATAGAGTTCCAAATTCTGCTTTGCTAACAGACACATCAGTAAATTGTTTTTTTGTTTCTCTTGCAGCCTATACATGCTCGTCGTAGGAAGAGAGTGTGGGAGACGTCTGGACTAGCCCATCATCAAGGCTGGCTCGTGGAAAATTTGACTGCTGGTGCACATCAGCGGCGCATGGCTTCTGTTTCTTCTGAAAAGCGAGCTGCAGAGAGCCACCTGGTAGCTGTCTTCAAGAAGCACAAAGGTTCAGGGTGTTCAAAGTTAACCCTTTTGTTTTTCCTTAAAAGAAAAGTCAGCGCTGTAAGTTATGTATGTAAAGCCACCTCTGCTGATAGCTATGTATCCAGGAGGATACAATGTGAGACAATAATCGTCACTGTCAGCACTGCCATTAAGTTTTATTAATCAACTTAATAATGATTGCAGCAGGAGATCATGTATGTGTTAAATATTTGAGCCAGTCACATTTCTACATATTATCACTTGTAAGAATTCTAGCATGCCTGTGCTCAGATATCCTGCTGGAACTTTAGTTGCGGCTTGCATTATTATGTGTGCAGGACAGTGAGCACTAGCACAGACTCTGATTTCATGCAGTTAATGTGACCGTGGGTGGAAGGCATGGGCAAACATTAAAATGGTTACTCTTGCTATTCGCTGGCAATAGCAAGAACCGACTGCTCGTTCCCCTATGGAGTGATATTTTGCTGAACCTCACTGCCTTGCATGCGTAATCATGAAAAGCCGAATTAAACTTTCAAACGGGATATCTAGGAGCATAAACATAATCAAAAAAGTTTTCCAAGTGGGACTGTGTAGAAACACGACTGCCTCCAACTTTTTAATGCAAACATACCTGCTTATTTCCATTACTAAAATTTCAATATTTTTGGTTGACTGGGCAGATGACAGCATTATTTTATTACTTTGTGTCCCCCTGGACACAATCTGCCTAGGTGTTTTTCTGTTCTTAAGGCTAAAATTCAATGTTACTAGGCAGCGCATTTATGAATGTGTCAGTGCTACTTACTGAGCTCTTTATTGGATATTTCGTTTTTTCCAAGATATACTGAGTGAGTTGCTCGCCAGACTTGCATGTCATGTTAATGGACGCCTTATGTGCAATTGGCCATTTAAAAACACTTTTCGTGTTGTGATAAAAAGTAGCACGTTAATGATTTTAAGTGTGAATACACTTTATAAGCGACCCCAAACCATCCACTGTCGGCGGCGTCCGCAGTCTTCTCTCTATCTTTAAAAGAAAGAGGACTTGGCGGGCTGCAGCGCGACGCTCTACTGAATAAGCCACGGACGCGACGCTGATATCGGTGTCAGTAACGCGCCTTATATCTTTAACGCCACTGCGCGCATCACCCTCCCCCTTCGCTCGCTCCTCCGCTCTCCTCGCTAGCTGCAGCTGCGCGCGCACCCCTCTCTCTCGCGTGCCCGCCTTCTCTCTCAGTCTCCCGTCGAGAGCGGGTTGTGCGATGGATGTCCCGGAGGCAACGCTACCATCAACAACGAATGCAGTACAACCGAATGCCAGCACTGCACCCGTTGTTGGAGGTGACAATACCGCGGTGGTTTTGCCGACGTTGGAAGACAAGGCGGCGCTGCGAAGGGCTCGTGAGACCGAACGTAAGCGGGCGAAGCGTGCAGCGGATGCCGAACTGCGTGCTCGCGAGGCCGAGGACAAGCGGGCGAAGCGTGCAGAGGATGCCGAACTTCGCGCTCCCGAGGCCGAGTACAAGCGAGCGAAGCGTGCAGCGGATGCCGAACTGCGCGCTCGCGAGGCCGAGGACATCCTCATAGCATCACCCCGTGCATTCCCACTTAACCATGTTCACCCTCGGGGAAATGCTTGGGAGTTTTTTTTATCTTCAGTGTAACCTTCACGAAATATTCTATTTTAATATATTTTTGTTACCGTAGTTATTTCATTGCCTTTGAAAAGTTCAATTCATAAGTGCAATTAAGTGTTTTCCCACTGTCATACTTCATCATACCTAACTTTGCCAATACCAAACCATGTCGGATATTTTACAGTGACACATACTCATGTTTAACTTTGTTTATGATAACTGATAGAAGGCATACTAGAATATTGTAACGTGACTCCTTGGATCGGGGGGGTTAAATGGTGAATTTTTTCAACTACATAGTAATATCTGCTTGCTTTACTTCAAGTCAAGTGTAATGAGAATAATATTTACCGAGGTTAACGTGTTAAAACCACGATATAATTATCAGGGACACTGGAGTGGAGGGTTTGAGATATTTTTGACCACCTGGGGTTCTTTAAGTGCATCCACGTCTAAGCAGACAGGTTTCATGCATTTCCTCCTTAATCGAAATTGTAGCCACCAAAGCCATGGTTTGATTTTGCGGCCTTCAGTTTAGCAGTCAAGGGTTACTTGAAGCGTATATTAGTTGTGGGCTCTGTGGTCTTGCTTCCATGATGCATCTTAAGTACAGCAGTTTTGTGCCAACCAGGCATCTCTACTAGTGCACTGGTGTTGTGTTTTTGCATTTATAATTTACTGTAATATTTAAGTATTTTATCAAGATGCATTTCGGAGCAGCTCTGCGAAGTTGTGCTGGTGTTTATTACATTCCTAATTTTTTGCAAGAGGTAATGATTGCTGCATGTATTCTGAGTTAGATATGAAGTTACGAATTTCCCTTCTTTTATACTCTGTAAGAGTGTAAAGCCCAACAAGTCACTCTGATATACTTTGCATATTGTACATCAGATGGCTAAATTTTGTGTGCAGAGCTTATATAAGCAGCCCATAGTGTTTCGAATGCCTTGAAAACTGCCTTAGGGTGAGAAAAAACTGTTGTGAAGAGTGGGATAGTCTGGGTGAACAGTGGAAGTTCCTCAGATAGGCTGGCTGGCGTTTTGATAGGAGGACTTATGTTCGTCAAAAGTGGCTTTCCTTCTCATCCTTGGCATGTTAGCTTTAAGGGGGTTAGTAGAGACGTCATCTCCTGGTGGTGGTGCGTGTCCTTGTTGGCAATTGCCGTCGGAAAAGAAAAAAAACTAGAAAGCAAACAAGTGCAGTCCTCTCTTCACTTCAAGTTGGCTGGTAGCAATTCACAATGTTCTCGGAGGGTAGAGAAAAAAAGGGAAGCAAAAAAGAGGAAACACGCAAAGTGGGAGTGGTGTGCTGCCGCTACAGACTTGAAAAAAGCAAAGAGCTTGAAAGTTCGAAGCCAGCAGACGGTCCCCGCGTTTGGCCATCACAAAGGGTTGCCGACGATAAAAGCCTATGCTGTTCTCGAACATCTATGCATGGGACTCGTAAGAAAGCGGTTACAAAAAGGCGCAAGAGAGAAGCAGGGGGCTATCTTTAAATGCTAAGATGTCAAAGGTAAGCGACACCAGATGTGTTTGGAAGAGAATGTGTATAATTGGGAGTCATTGGTTAAAATATGCTTTCACTATCCCCGTAAGTGGCCCGCTCAACACAGTTGCCTCAAGAATTCGGCAGCATGTTGGCAGAGAAATAGAGAAATTCAGAATGCAAAGGAAATAAGCATCAACGAGAGAAAAACAGAAAGGAAAAAATGAAAAAAGGCGGGTTGGAGGTAGATGACACGCTAGCGTTAACAGACGAGGAAAGGAAAAAAGATATGCAGAGAAATTCGTGGCTTGACGATGACTCAATGGTGCACGGTAGGAGTGTTTTTTGAAGCGACAAAATAAGAAAGAAAGCTGTGGTTCAAAGGTTCTGGAAAATAAAAACTTCGTAGTTGTGTGTATATAGACGCATGTATATCTATATTTATAATTTAAAAAATTTTGAGAGAACATCAATAGTACAACTTGTAGTCTAGGAGCGATTCCATGTAATACCGGTTATGTCTATTTGAAGGTTGAACCTTTCTCATTTTTAAATGCTGTCGGAATTATGCTGTGGCTTTCAGCGATTCCGAATTGCGACGTGCTACATTGATTCGTGATCGGTGTAGGTGCTTACATTTGTGTATCAAATATCATTCCATGTATTTCCTTTCTCATGGTGAGCAGAACTTTGTAGAACATAAAGCTTTGCTTGGTCGAAATTGTGGCCTTGTTGGTTGAAGTGACTGGCTACTGCTTTTGGTAAATTGTGTTTTGTGTCTGCACAGTGGCCATTCAGTCTTACGTGAATTGGCTGCCCGGTTTTGCCCATATATTGTCTGCAGGTGGCACACTTAAGACAGTATATTAGGTTGTTCGAAGTGCAGATGAAGATCGATGGGGCCTTGTGAATGTAGTCAAATTCTGTGCTTTTTAAGTTGTTAGCCAGCTATATATTTTTACAGGTGGAGCATCTGGGCCAGCCACAGGGACGAGCCGTCCTAGTGTTTGCTTTAAGTTTTGCGGGAATTAGCAATGCGTGGCACGTGGCATTTGCAACGCTAACTTAAAGACATGCTTGTTCACACAAACTTAGACTAGGACGTCTGATCCCTGTGGCGGGCCCAGGAGCTCACCCTGCAAATATATACAGCCGGCTACCAACATAAAAAGCATTCACTATAATACTACATTCACAAGGTCACATAGAGCTTCACCTGCACTTTTAAACAACCTAATATACTTTTCTGAGTGTGCCAGCTGTAGAAAACAATATATAGGCGAAACTGGGCCGCCAATTCACGTAAGACTGAACGGCCACCATGCAGATACAAAGCACAATTTACCGAAAGTAGTAGCCAGTCAATTCTACCAACAGGACCACAATTTCGAATAAGCAAAGCTTTACGTTCTACAAAATAATTTCCGGTCACCACGAGAGAAGAAATACATGAAATCATACTTTATACACAAATTTATGTCCCTACACCCATCGGGAATCAATGTTGCACATGGTAATTTGGAATCGCTGAAAGCCATTGCACAATTGCGGCCGTATTTAGGGACTAAAAACGTTCGACCTTCAAATAGACATAACTGGTATTACATGGAATCACCCCTAACCTACATATTGTAATAATAATAATCACTCTAAATTTTTAAAATTTTAATTATAGATATACATGTGTCTATATACACACAACTACGAAGTTTTTATTTTCCAGAACATTTCAATCACAGCTTTCTTTCCTCTTTTGTCGCTTCAAAAAACACTCCTACCGTGCACCATTAAGTCATTGCCAAGCCACGAATTTCTCTGCATATCTTTTTTCCTTTCCTCGTCTGTTAACGCTAGCGTGTCGCCTACCACCCATCCGCCTTTTTTTCATTTTTTCTTTTCTTTTGTGTTTCTCTCGTCATTGCTTATTCTCTTTGCATTCCGAACTTGCCTATTTCTCTGCCAACATGCCCCCAAATTCTTGAGGCAATTCCGTTGAGCGGGACACCTATGGGGTAGCGAAAGCATATTTTAACCAATGACCTTCCCCAATAAACACGTGGTCTTCCGAACAAATCTGGTGTCGCTTACCTTTGACATCTTGGCATTTGAAAGTAGCCGCCTGCTTTTTTCTTGCGCCTTTTTGTAACCTCTTTCTTATGAGTCCCATTCATAGATGTTTGAGAACGACATGGGCCGTTATCGTCGGCAACCCTTCGTGATGGCCAAGTGCAGAGACCGTCTGCTGGCTTCGAACTTTCAAGCTCTTTTCTTTTTCCGTGTCTGTTGCGGCCACCCATTGGCAGCACACTGCTCCAACTTTGGGCGTTTCCTTTTTTTTTTCTTTTTTTCTCCACCCTCTGAGAACATTCTGAATCACTACCACCCAACTTGAAATGAAGCAAGGACTGCACTCCTCTGCTTTATAGTTTTTTTTTCAGGCTACGATTGCCAACAGGGACACATGCCACCACCAGGAGATGACGTCTTTACTAATTCCCTTGAAACTAATATGCCAAGGATGAGAAGGCTAGGCACCTTTGACGAAGATAGGTTCTCCTATCGAAACTTTGGTCAGCCTATCTGAGGCATTTCCACCTGTCGGCTCTCATTTTGATTTTGTTGTGAAGAGTGTGTTTTTGAGAAATGGATGCTGTCTCTATTACCTAGAAAGATGCTGAAAAATAAAACTTGAAATTTTAATATGTGGTGAAGCTTCATGGGGTGAGGGCTGATCTGTTAATCATCTTTCTTCAGCCACTGACCTTACCTGTTCGAATATTGACGGTAAAATGCTCTAATTGTAGTATGTATGGAATATCATAATAAATGTGTTTGCTTTCAGTTGAGAGAAAACCTGTAATGTGGTACATGTACTTGACATTTATCTTACGCCAATATATGTCTACTTTTAGGAAGTGGGAAAAGATATTTATCAATAAGTGGAAACGATGTCTACCAAAGCACTGTTATTTTTGTATAATCAGAAAGTTTGAAATGAACTAGGTGAGGCTGAACTCGCATGGTTTTGCGATACCAAGTGTAACTGCAAATTAAGTTGCTAAATTATGTATATGTCTGCATCCTGCATGAGACGTGTGCACTGTTATGGGTAATAATGTTTTCAATATAATGTGTTTGTGTGTCTACACAAGCATATGCATACCAAGCATCCTTGCTGTATCGAGTCACTGAGCCACCAATTGATATACCCGAGATGTTTATGCTATTTAACACTGAATATTTGTAGTTAATTGTATAACTATAAAAGGCAGTCTAAATTTCTATAGTCGGCTTTACAAAGAAGGCTTTGAGGAATATCATTCCATTTCAGTAAGCTTGCTTATACACACACACGCACGCACACACACACACACATATAATGAGATCAAACAGACAATATTGCCAAGTAAATATAGGGAAGTTATTAGACCGAATTGTAATGTAAATGTGAAGAAAGAAATGTGGGTGAAAAGATAACTTGCCATGGACAAGAACCGAACCTGCGACCTTCCAATAACGCGTTACTCGAAAGTCGTACACCCTTTCAACACCTTCTTAGAAGGGTGTTGAACACCCCAACATTTTGCTGAACACCCTTCGTGTAGGGTGTTCAGCTAACACCCTTTAAGTAGGGTGTATTTGAAAACACCCATAAGGTGTTCCTCTGGCGACAAGCCAGTTTACACCCTTAAGGGTGTAAAAAAAATTTACACAGCGTTCAAGTCCCTCACCTGATATGTCAAACGTTTACTAAATGTTACCGTTTCGCTACCGTTGCTGACATTCTTCAGTACAAACATCTTCTAGATCCCCGCGATGTTGGAAAGTCTGCTTCTCGTTAACCACCGTGACCATCGCGCCGGGTTCCGCGTCGCCAGAGGCAGCCCTGTCATCGGCAGCATCTAGACGCGACAGCTATGGATGAGCAAACGGAGGCGAAGACAGTGACCCAGCAGCGCTTGAACTTAGCGAATGGACTCCTATAATCCGTGCGTACAAAGGTAAACAGCCAAGCCCTCAAACGCAAGTTCTACCCTCTCATTCATTCTCGGTTTCCGCTAAGCCAAACGCGCGTGTCCTGTCGGCGCTCCAGCCAACGCTGCCCCTGTGTCTTTCAAGCCGAGCTGCCGCGCTCAGCAAGAACAACTGCGCGTGCCATAGGCGGTCACGCTGCGAAGTGAACAACTTCCTTTGCTCCCTTCCGGCATCATAAAAGTCGTTTTCCGACCAAGAGGAGGACTCGCCTTGAACGGGGCCATGGCGCAGCCACTCATGCAAGGTCTGCAGGTCACCGCTGCTGGCAGGGACCTTGGAGAGCTTCACCTCCGGATACAACCTACGAACAACACCTTCACGGTCGCTACCTGTCACGAGAGAACCACCCTACACCTCGTCCAACTCAAAGAATTGGTTCTCCGAAAGACCAGCTACCCTGTCGCTACCTACAGAACACCGCCACCCGCTGCAGTGCGTGGCTTCCTCTCGCAAGCCTACTGGTAGAAAACTCTGGAGCAGATGCCAAAGGACCTTCAGACCCGTAACCCAGACGCTGGTATCATCGCTGCCCGCAGGATGGGTAGTACCCTCTCCATATTTATCACCTTTGCACACGGACCAGTACCTCACACCATACACTACATGAGTGTAGTGTATTGGTGCACCCAGTACAAGGGAAGCCCAGATGCATGCACAAACTGTCGCCGAGCGGGCTACAGTTACGATGTGTGCCCCCACCCCAAGAGTGGCCTCTGCTCACGATGCGGAGACAAGCATGACCGGCAAGATGTTCCCTCCTGTATCTCAAGCTGCATTCTCTGTGGGGGCCAGCACCTCACAGGCACTGGATCATGCAAGGTGAGAAATCCTGTCACAAAATGATGCAGCCAACCACCTAAGACAACGTTCCTTACCAAAGAGGACTTTTCACCCCTCGGCAACACCCGCCCATCTACGTCTGCGTAGTCCTCCGGGGCAGGAGCGGGCGGCATGACCTCCCCGGACACGGAACTGCAGGCTCTGCGGGAAGAGGTAAAGCAGCTCAGGGCAGCCTTCTCTACTTCCACCCCAACTCTCCCTCCAGTTTCACCGCCCCAATCTTTTCCCACCCCATCTCACCAGCCTCCTCAGAAAAAAGGAGGCCTGATGAGAGCCCAGCCCAACCCATAGACTTGGAAGCGAAATTTCAGTATCTCGCAGAAAAGTTAGAAGCCAGGTTCACAGAGTGCACTACGGCGCAAGTCACTGCACTATGTCAAAATATGATAGATGCTACCATTATCCGTATTGTGAAAATGTCCTCTAGAGCATCATGACCAAAGTGGAAGAGCGTTTAGCTCATCTTACATCTGGGCTCTCAGCAGCCTCTCCTCCCACAGCCCCACTTCCAAAACCCCTGCTTTGCCCTTCCGCATTACAACATGGCTCCTCCGACGGGCCGTAATTCGTTACAAATTAGCCAGTGGAACTGCAGGGGCTTTCGGCGAAAGCGTGACCCTCTGCAGCAAATCATTAATAATTCTTTGTTACCACCAGATATTATTGCAATTCAAAATGCAAATGTTCGCAGGCAACTGCTCGGGTATACTGTTATTCCATCAGACTCCACAGATGTTTCTCGCGTAATAACATACATCGGTAACTCCTTGCGTTACGTGCAGCATATCACTTCCCCTATCGCTCACACCTTAATTGAAATTTTAGCCCCTAACCCTGCATGGTCCCCCCTTTCTGTTCTTAACTGCTATCTTCCACGATAGTCTGTTCAGTTACTTCTTTCTCTTCTCAAGTCCGCCCCACAATTGGCAGCAATGAATCCCCTGCACATGATGGGTGACTTTAATTGCGCTCGCGTGAACTGGGGCTACCAGCGCACTAACCCCAGGGGCACAGGCCTATGCAATGAAGCATTGATGCTCCATCTGACCACTTTTAATGATTTCAGCCTGCCTACTCGGATTGGTAATGGTGTCACAGCTGACACTAGTCCTGACCTCACGCTTGGCAGAAATATCACCGATTTGCAGTGGGAAAGAACGCAAATGACATTGGGCAGTGACCACCACCTAATTGGCATTGCAGTGAATTTTCAACAACCTTGGCGTAAATTTACCGTTAGGCGAGTTAAGTGGGACCAGCTCTGCAAATTCAGGCAATCGCGGCCAACATAGCCCCCTTAGACTTTGACTCCTGGGTTATGCAGTTACAGGAGGACATTCACCATAATACCCAAACGCTAGATACAACCACGAAAATCCCCGTTACCGACAGTAAGCTCGTCCATCTCTTGGAAGCTCATAATAATATTACGCAAAGGTGGAAAGTTCAAAAGCACAACCAGAAACAAAAAAATCAAACTTGCACAGCTTCAAACGTTAATAGAACAGCACAGCACAACCCTTTGCCAAGCTAACTGGGCTCAAATTTTTGAGAATCTCCACGGAAATTTCCCCACAACCCGTGCTTTACATATGTTGCGCCACATGCTAGACCACACCCAATCTAAAAACCAGTCGCGTCTTAGCGTTCGCCGCCTCACTCATAACCATCGGCAGGACACCGATGCCTTCCTTGCACAGGTGAAGTGCACCTATGCCCCACCAGGTCGTCCTACCAAACACCACACGAATACACTGGCAGATCCAAACCCCAGCTTGATGCCCTTATTGCAAAATTTCGCGCAGCCTTACTAAAATTACGTAATACAGTGCCCGGTGAAGATCAAATTACTAACACTGCCATTTGAAATTTTGATGATACTTCCATATCTGATCTAGTGAACTACTTTAATATTTGTTGAGAAGCTGGTATCCTCCCTGCCTCCTCGAAATACACGAAAATCATATTTATCCACAAACCTCACAAACTCATCACCATCGACAATATTCGTCCTATTTCATTAACATCCTGTCTTGCCAAGGTCTTCGAGCACATAATCCTTGCTAGGCTGATGATGTACATGGAAGAAAATGAACTTGTCCCCCACAGTATGTTAGAATTTTGTGCGCATCTTTCTGCGCAAGATGCCCCGCTCCAATTTACTCCTGACATGCTTGACGACACAATTCCCCCCCATACTAAAGCTAAAGGCCTCAGAACTCATAACTATGTCTGCGCCTTTCTCTCTGTGCGCACTGCCTCCTTGTACATTGATAACCTGAGCACGGCCTCCTATACGCTTGGCGATGTTGGAACTCCTCAAGGTGCGGTCCTCTCCCCCTTCATCTTTAATATTGCTTTCATTCCCTTAGCCCACAAACTCTCATCCCACACCTAAAGCACACCTTGTACGTGGATGATATAATGACATGGAGTACATATGCTTCTGACGCACAAATAGAAGAAACTCTCCAATTAGCAGCCGACACCTTCTCAGCTCGCACGTCATCTATTGGGCTCGAATGCTCCCCCTCTAAATCCGCGCTCCTTTTTATGAGACCTAAATTAGCCGCTAACTCGCTCATCGAAATCACACTATGAGGAACCGCTATCCTCCTCACGCCCACACTGCGAATCCTTGGCCTTTACTTGCAGAATTCCGGACGGAATTACCGCACCCTCAAAACACTCAAGGCTTCTACGCAATCGGTATTGCAGCTTTTACGCCGCGTATCTTCTATGCACAAGGGTTTGGATGAAGTGGACAACATGAAAGTTGTGCATGCTTTCACACTATAGCCACATTCTATATGCCACCCCGTATCTTAGGCTGAACCGCACAGAAAATGAACGCGTGAATGCCATGACTCGCCTTGCAACTAAGGCAGCCCTGAGCCTTCTTCGTAGCACAAGCACACTCAATTTTTTTTAACCGTGCATGCACAATACCCTATCTGGGCTATAGATGAGGCACATATTTAGGCACATTATTTAAGACTCCGGTCTAGCGCCACTGGCCACCATATTCTCGCCTCCCTTAAGCATACCCGCTGATCAACCAACCTGCCTGGCCATTCCAAGACACATTCATGCCTCTAGAATAGTCAAACCCTTGCCCCGCAATGTGCACCCTCAGCATCACATCGCTCGCCGCGTGGCTCGCGAACAAGCCCTTGACAAAAGTTACGGACAAGCTAAGGATGTCATTTGGGTCACCCAATGGGTGCAGCAAACATAAGCATAACATAAGCATGTCTTCCATTTAAGGCCCCACAATACAGTATCATTCATTCAAATGTTCCTAGCACATTGATGATTGATATGTGAGGTTTAACGTCCCAAATCACCATATGATTATGAGAGACGCTGTAGTGGAGGGCTCCGGATATTTCGACCACCTGGGGTTCTTTAACGGGCACCCAAATCTGAGTAGACGGGTCTACATTATTTCCGCCTCCATCAGAGATGCAGCCGCTACAGCCGGGATTTGATCCCGCGACCTGTGGGTCAGCAGCCGAGTACCTTAGCCACTAGACCACGTCTCTCATAATCATATGGTGATTTTGGGACGTTAAACCCCACATATCAATCAATCAATCAATCAACTAAAAGTATATATATATACGCTCAAAGCCCTTAGGTATATACTTCTTTCCTTATGTATATATATAAATATATATATATATATATACATATATATATATATATATATATATATATATATATATATACGCTAAAAGTCGCTGAAGTTCGCTAAGAAATGCTTCGCACTTGAAAGAACAAGGAGGCTCACCAGTAAATATACGACTGGAAGTGTGGGCGACACGGCAGCAAAAAGCATTAAGTGAAAAGTCAGAGAGGCGGTGAGAATTTATTGGAGGTCAGCGAAAGAAAATAAGCTGGCTGTCAGTAACTACCGAAAGGGCAAGAGCGAAATAAGGCGGGATAGGTTTTTTGATAATTGAAAGGGAAGCGGGTTACTGTTCGAAGCGAGGTCAGGTTGTCTTATAATGCGTAGTTATGAAGCAAGATTCAGTAAAGAAGAACAATGTACACTGTCGTCCATTATGAAAGGGAACACGCGAACGCGTGGCCTGCGCTCTGAGGCGGCTGCTTACAATACCATCAACCGACAAGTGAAGAAACCACGTTCCTTTTTGGCGTCATCTATGGCCAAACAAGATAACGGGTCATGGTCGGTAGGCAAGCGCTGATAGATTACGTTCTCTCGCTGCTCGAGCAGCGAGCAATATCGGGCGATTACTGCAGCTTGCGCCTTGGTCGCGCACAATGTTTGATATGTTGGCAGTGGACTGCGCACTGGAGGTCTGAGCAGAGAGAGAATGCAATCTAGCAGCACTTGTCTACTGGCCATAACTCATTATTATTTTTTTTGGCAACAGATGACACTGAAAGCGAAGGTGTTTTCTTTTGCTGTCGGTTGATGGTGCTGTAGGCAGCCGCCACAGCAATGCAGCAAATTAAACAACGTGGCATAGGTAGTCTTGCTTTAGGAGCACACGGGAATACCCCAAATCAGGGGGTGCAAGGAGACATGGGATGGACATAGTTTGAGTGCAGGGAAGCTAGCAGCAAGATAGAATTTGAGGAGCGATTGAGAAAAACGGAAGAGAAGCGTTTTCAGTTCCTTGTACATGAAGAATGCCGATACTAAATGGAGGAAACGAACTCGAAATTAGTCTTTAGACAACAGCAGAATACCGAGTCAATAGGAAACATCGGTTAAGAAGAAGGTGAAGGAAACGGAGAGGGACATGTGGAACATGGGAATAATTACGAAATCATCACTGGAGATCTACCAAACTTTTAGGCAGGAAATTGCAAGTGAAACGATCTACGATAACTGTTGGGGTAGTTCTCTGCTCTTCGAGGCTAGAACGGGAGTATTGCGGACCAAGACGTACCGAGCAAAATACGAAGGCACAGACACGGCATGTAGTGCGTGTGGAGTTGAGGAGGAAACGGCTGAACATTTGATAATGTTATTTAAAGGGCTCCACCCTATAGTCGAACCTAATGGCGCCGAATTTTTCAAAACATTGGGGTTTAGAGACAGTGAAGACAAAATAGACTTTAAACGGGTAGAAATAACCAGGAGGAGGCTAACTGATTGGTGGCTACAATCGAGGTGCGAGTGAAATTCAATCCTTAAACACACAGTGATAGTACTTAACTTTATGACTAGGTAGCGTGAGCCACCGCCCAATATAAAGGGAACAGCCGAATCCGTCCGTCCGTTCGTCCGTCCATTCATCCATCCATCCATCCATCAGAGCGCAGACCACACGTTTGGGTGTTCGCGTGTTCCCTTTCATAAATGACGAGAGTGTACATGCTGTGGGGGAGTTAAGGAAACAATGAAACATGTTCTGACTGAATGCGGCGATATCCACCCATGGTATACGTGTAGGTATACAAGCGTATACAAGTGGCTTTAGGTTTCAGGGACAAACGTGGAAAGGTGAACCAGCGAATAGAGGAGGCGCTGGCTGAACACGTCCGCGATAGAAGCAAGTATGTGACGGTTAGAGTATTATAGTGGCAGAAAAGTAAAGATAAAGGGCAGAAATAGATGGAACACATTTATATTTTTCTTTGTTATAATAAGATCGATTTAATTGAAGTACATAAAGCATCAGGCCAACATGAAAAGAAAGATTTATTTTCGTCTTTGTTTTCTTGCGAGCCTGGTGGCACACGTAACCGCTCCGTTATAAAGGGGACGCTGATAGCAACCATTCATCCGTCCAGCTTATCAGCTGCCATTTTTCGAACGCATGGGCTTCTATAGAGCATTCACTACCAGTTGTATCTACCTTGGAGAGGTCGCAGTGCCGCGTCAAAAAAACATGCGCTGATGAGCTGCTAAGCGCACGCGTGGGCAGCCAACGCCGACGCCAAAACTTATCTGCGAAACGAGCCGTTTAACGCTATCAGATGAAAAGTGGCACCGCACGTGTATGGTCCCAAGCATATTCTAGGGACCATAGCAAGTGCAACTTGGAGGATGTTGGCACGCCGCTACAGGAGAAGTTCCTCGCGGTTATGCATGCGTACTCACTCTTCTCGCGATGACCAGTGGGCCTTTTCACCAGAGTTGGGGCGAATACGCCTGCAGGACCACCGACAAGTGCAACTCGGCGGGACGTACGACCTCGGACGAGCGCCTGATCTTCGACTTAGCGCATCTTTTTGTGTATTTTTGTGCTCAATGGTGACACAGCAATGTTGGCGTTTCGTTAACAACAAAGGGTCCAGGGAGGTAAGGAGCCGGGAAACGTATGTAGTGTGTTTTAACCTTGTTTGCTTTTGGAGAATGTTACCCTTCTGCTGGCATCATTCCTGAAAGAAGAAATACGTGGCAGGGCTTACTGGACGGAATAAAAACAGTGATTGCTCAGTTTACTAGACGACTGAAGAAGTGTGTGCATATGCGTACAGTGACTCGGTAGGTATGGAATAACTTGCTGTCATATAGTCGGATGACTGGCGTCTGTGTGCGATAGTGTGCGGTCTACCAAGTAACGCACAGCGACGATACAGAGGGCCCCAGGAACTGAAGGAGAGAGGGAAAAATCGTTAATGCCAGCTTGCGGGCGCTTTCTTGCATGCAGCAGAGAAATATTTGACTCGCACATGTTCATGTGATCATGAAAGTTTTATTCGCGTGTTGAAAAAAATTTGTAGTTCCTCTTTATTTAGCGCGAAAAGTATTTCATCACTTTCTATATTTACACATTCAAACATAAATAACAATGGTTCAAACAGGTTTGAGGCAGTTTATCTGCAGAGTGAATTAGCCGGAACAGTCACGCCGCCAAATAGTGCTGTAGGCGACGAGCCTATAGCCTTGGAGCTGGAGATAGAACGCAATTGCAAATTGATGATACAAAAAATACGGCCATGTCTGACAGGACGTAATTTATTCGAAAATAAAATCTAATGTTCTATAGTTATGTCGAGTAAAACCATCCCGTGTCCAGCCGAGCGCGACCCCTGCTCGTGCGTAGCGAGTGCTCCTCGCGGGACTCTCAGCGAGGTCTGCCTTTTCGGATGAGGGCGCGAACGGCGTCGATCTGGTCAGAGGAAAGGCCCAGCTGGTTGCATTCAGCATCGAATGCGGCCATGGTGCCGTAGCCGGACACGTAGCCGTTGAGTCGAGTCGCCACGTGGCTCCGGGTCACGTCCTTCATGCCGGACTGTAGCAGGCTCTTGTACAGCGCGGTTTGACGCTGGAGTCGGTACTTCTGGTGGTGCCTGCAGAACAAACGACGGCAGTGCGCTGAAGAAATCTCGTTGCGTCTACATTTTGGCGAGGCTTCAATTAAAGACTCGAGCTTGGCTCGTGTTCCAAAGGATGTCGACAGACGCGTAAAACTGCTCCGTCCTCAGGCACCTCTTTAGTGTTCCGCAACGATTCGAGCTTTTTAACGCTCAAGAGCCGGTTGTGGTAGCAACGTTGTTACAATAACTCCGGCAAAATCGTGGCCTGGGCGTAGGCCACCCCCGAGGGCGACCGGAGAACCGGTCTCTCTCGCCGCCTAACGGGCTAGCCAATATGGCGTTTTTTTCCCTTGTCATTGACGTTTCGAGATTTATGGCCAGCTGCTGCCGCTAAAAACTTCTAATAATTGAGAAAAAATGAATTTTAATAAAATTGTCAGCAATATTCCAGTTCAGTTTTTTTTTTTTTGCTATTACGAGGCTATATCTGGAGCACATTCGTTGCGTCGTCCCACCGGGGGTGGCGCCAGTGGGTAGTTCAGGGTACCAAGCCGCCCCCTAAAAGTCTTGCTTGCTCCTGCTTTACCCCTCCCCCCCCACTAGATCAGACATGATCATATCGCAACGTGTAAGTTACCTGGCTGCCCCCCCCCCCCCGGCCCAAAAATTCTGGTGCCACCCTTGCGTCACACTGGACCGAAATTGACACTGTGTTAATGTAAACGTGATCAACCTCAGCTTTTGTACCTCGCGCTCTGTGTTTTATGTAGTGCTAATCAGGACACGTCGAAGCTTTGTATCAGTTCGAAAAAAAACGACGCCTATGACGTGGTGTTGCCTATTGCTTAAAGGTCGTGTCTTTGATACAGGTTTTGGTGGCTGCACTTAAACGCGGGCGAGGTTATTAAAAAAGAGAGGAACGCACATGTGCTCTTATTTATATGTGCGTTAGGTAACTACAAATGTGAAAAGTTTTTTTCAAAGTCCCCTGCTACGGCTTGCCCTTCACCACCCCCCCATCGAGTTTTTGGCCCCTAAAATTTCAGAATCCAATGTAGTTTTCCTTCTTTTTAATCAAAAACGAGTATACTTACCATGTATTTTTGTTTACTTGAAAGGCCATCTCATAATGAAATGCCCCTCTTTCTCTTCCCGCCTCACAAAGTGTCTATAGATGAAGCTTTTTCATGACAGCACTAGGGTAGCAAAGCTTCCTCATATTGAAATGCCCCTCCTTCCCTCCCCGCCTCACAAAGTGTCTATAGATGAAGCTTTGTGATGACCGCACTAGGTAGCAAAGTACAACTGGTTTCCTGTGAAGTACGTAGTGAAACGATGCCAATGGGTGTCGGCAGGGAGGTGCAAAAGGGGCACCTACACCCCTCGAGCCATACAAGTACTTGCCCTCTATTCAAGCTACACCAGCGCTACACCCACACCCCCTCTTTCCGTGATGCATCACGGCTTTGAACCCCAGCCCCCTTCAGACAAAATCCTTCCGGCGCTCATGGCGATGCCTATACTTTTAATACGGATACATGACTCAAAATGTGAAACACACGCCAATCGTCATGAGTACCATGAAACCCTCGGGGATGTGCTTTAGCAGAAAAGCGCATGCTCACTGCTCAGCCAGGTGGTACTGTTCCAGCTTGAGGATCTTGGTGACTATGGGTGCGCTGAAGTTCTTTTGGTTCTCCTTCAGCGACCGCTGCGCCTCGTTCTCCTGGGCATCATTGTGGCAGAAGATGATGGACATGTACTCCCTGGAGACGTGTTCACGGGTCGGATCGTGGTTCGGCCAAAAGAGCTTCAGCAGCTCTCTGAAGCTCGTCTCTCTGGGGTCGTACTCGATGCGCACCACCTCGGTGTAGTCGGATCTGAGACAGAGCGGGCGGGAAAGGTTCCACCATGGGCATGTCGTGAAGCGTGTACAACCAGCTGACAGACATTCACGCGTCGATTAAAAAAAGAAGAATAATAAACGATAGGGCAGCATCTCAGCTCTTTATTTCTCAAGATATATGTTGCGAGTGGATTTTAAAAGAGCCGGATAGTCTTAACATGGCGAGTTTTGGAAACATTTATTGAGCCAACCTGATGAAAATACGAGGGCAACAAGTATTCTGAAATTTGTGACTTCATACTGCTGTAGACAGCGCCAAAAGTTCAGAGACCACGAGACGCGAGAAAAAGCTGATTATTCTCGCTGCTTCGTCAAGCAGCCTTAAAGTTAGACTTTCGGCCTGTTTTAAAAAGCGCAAATAACGTGCACTGTGCAGTTCGATTGAAAATAGTCACGAATTGTTGAAAAATTCAGTTTTCTCAGGCATAGCGAAGTCTAAACATTTGTCGCCGACTTTAAGTACCAGCTTCTGGGTTTTGGTGCGAATTGAAAACATTACCTGCCCTTTGTTTTTGTCTTGTACGTGGTAACGAAGACATATGTTTGCGAAATTATCAGTTATCAGATTAAATTGATTTATTGTTTCAGTTAGGTTTTCCTTCCGATTACCTTGTTCTCCATGTAAGGCGTCGATTAATTGCTAAGTAGACGAGACTTTCCGCGAAGCAGGAGGAAATCACGAGCGTCCGCAGGACAAATGACGTATACAACGGGCATCTTGTCGACTAGAGGTCACCTCGATCGCGGGAGCCGTGCGGTTTGTTGATCGGCAACATGTTCGTCAGAAATGCGCTGAACATGTATAGTTCTATACATAATCCTCTGAAACACACCTTTTATATTCACCACTTATTCATTTACCCATCACGAAATGTCGTATTCTGCTGCTTCCGCGTCGCATGCCGATAAGGCCATATCCACTTTTGTTCGCCCATGAGTACAATCAGTTAGAAATTAAGTACAGTTGGACGCATCCTAATCATCATTGTGAGAAGCTCGAGTCTTTTCATTGCAAATAAACGGACAGCTTGAACTAAGCCTCGCCTAACGTAGACTCCAAGTGTGTTTGATTTTTATCATTCTTTCTTATACATCCATTCTGTACCACTCGTTTTCAGCAGAGGTATATGTACGTAAACATGACAACTTTATGATTACTATGATTACTTGCAAGCGAATTCCATTTGGAAGCTGGCACGAGAAAGTACTTAAACACTTACTCGTCGTCCTCATCTTCCCGGGCACTCCTGCATTTTTGCAGACAACAGTGAGGTACTCTGCCGAGCACAGTATCGCAGAAACCGTGTACACCGCCAGCGCGGCAGCACCAGCCAAATTGGTGCAAGCAAGCAGCGTATACGCACAGCTGCTAAAGTGCAATGATCGTCAAAGGAAGTGTATACAGCCACATGTCATTAGTTATTCATCAAACGTCATTAGTGATTTTATCAAGCTATTCAGCCTGTACTGAAACGGCAGCGCCTCGACAGCATGGCTCTCTCTCTCACTCAGTCTATCAGATGGAAAAACTTCAGAGAATAAATCTTCGGCCGAGTTGGTGGTTCATTATACTGACAACAGCGGAACAAGGGACAAGGAATAGGAAGAAAACAAGCGAGAAAAACTTTTTTTAAAATCAATATTAGACTTCAGTGAGCCTCACCGTAATAGCGGACTTGACACGCATATGCAAGTGCCAAACTATAGCTAAAATATGTGTTCAGTGTATGCTTCATAAAAGGTGAAAATATGAGACATTACGTTCAATTGTTACTTGCGGAAAAACAATTAACATTACAGTGATTGATGCATTCATTATGCCACGTGCATCTTGAATGAGTTCAGCTATAGTGAAAACAAAACTTAAATAGCAGTCACTGCAACTGGGTTAGTTGCATCATCAACAAACGAAGGTTGTCACTTGATACTGTTTTCCTCTATTATTATAACTTTGTCTGCAATATTTGAGGTACAAACATATGCAGGTTTTTGTGTAAATCTACACACTGCGAAATAGACACATAGTGGACCACGATTATAAATCAAGGTAGTAATTCGCCTGACAGCCCTGACACAGCCGTTCTATCCGGAGTTGCTTTGTACGCCTGACATATAATGCATGCAGGCGTCCCACAGCAAACGCAGAAAGCATCAGCCCACTTACAGTGAGCGGTAGGTGGGATCCTTCTTGCTACCTCCGGCATAGGCAGCAGTGGTCCGCAAAACTCCCTTGACGCAACCGTACAAGGACTCGGATTTCCAGAAGCAGCCCATGCCGAAAGTGGCCTTCTCGAATGGCACATCAGGCTCGTACAGGGTCCTTGTGGATGGCTGGATCTGGGGTAATGGACCATTGCAATCGTGATGAAAAAGAAAATAAAGAATAGAAGCCCAACGGGAAACTCTGGACGAAAAGCGCTTTCGTATGAAATGCAGCTCATCCACTTTTAAGGTCACAAGAACCTTGAGCGGACGTCGCTATTTCATATTGAGTTGGCAATTGTGAAATATGGTCTATTCGAGTCGGCGTATATAGTATTTCTTTTTGTAATATTTAAAAAAAAAAACACCGTATCTGGACGAAAGCTCAGTTGGTTTTGTATGCGCTGATTATAAAGTCGCATAAAAACTACACACCAACTATTTTTCATCGGTAATGTCAATAATAAATTATTCTGTAAGTTTGTGGGTGTTATGTCTTATATATGAGTGATCTGATTTACGTAATGGCTTCCGCAAAGCGCATTGTGTACGGCTATCTTGGCACGTATACATGTGAATGCGTGTTTGTTTACTGTATTGCATCATCATCATCATGATCATTATCATCATCATCAGCAGCAGCAGCCTGACTACGCCCACTGCAACACAAAGGCTTCTCCCATGTTCCTCCAGTCAAGTCGGTCCTGTGCTTGCTGCTGCTTTACACTCGCAAACTTCCTAATCTCATCTGCCCACCTAGCTTTGTGTCTCCCCCTAATCCGCATGCTTTTTCTGGGAATCCAGTCAGTTATCCTTAATGACCAGCGGTTATCCTGCCTGCCCGGCCCATTTCTTCTTCTTGATTTTAACTATGATATCATTAACCCTGATCTGTTCCCTGATCGATCCACTCTGCTGTCTTCTTGTCTCTTAAGGTTACACCTATCATTTTCCTTTCCATCGCTCGCTGCGTCATTCTCAATTTAAGTTGAACTCTCTTTGTAAGCCTTTGTAAATTTTATATATGCCTGTCTGGAATGCGTGAAGCCACTTCTTAACAAAATGTCCCATGTACTTCTTTTTTATAACTTTCATATGACAATGTCCGTGTTGCACTTATTCGTTAATATATCATTGTAGATTTGTGTCATGGCTTGTTAAGGCTTTGCCACGGAATCAGTGTATATCTTGAAATGTGTAGATTCGTGCATATGCACAAGGTATTTTTTTGTTTGTTTCTTGCTTTTTTTGAATAATAGATATTATTTTTGAAAAATAACATGACGGCAAGGCATCTGTCGTGTACGCACATACATACGTCGCGAAGGAAATGCATTGCTGCCACTAAAATTATATTAACAGACTAAATAAGAAAACCACGAACTTTATTATCAAATTGAGGGAAGTTGCTCGTACAGAAAAACTGTGTGGCTTCACAATGCATGGCAAACCCATTGACATTAAAAATAAGAAAACGTGTGTATATAATTTGAGTTACTCATGATTGAGTTTCACTGGCGATATCTTAACCGAACACGCCGGGCGCTCTGGAAAGACGTCCGCTCTGCTGCACAAAAGACCGGAATTTACGGCGAAAAGAAAGCGTTGGAATTTCAATGAAAGAACATTGCAGCATATTGTCACGAGGTCTGGAAAAAAAAACAATCATCTGAAGTCACGAGTGAACCACTCGTTCCATGCCTGTGATGTGTGGCGAGAAAGCACAAAAACACTCTTCCGCCTCATGCACCATGGATGTACAAGTAGAAGCATAGCATGCAGGGTCTGCCCTTGATTTTCACGCTGTACGCAGTGAAAGAAAAATTGGAATTTCGGTTTTCTTGCGCAGAGCACGGGAAAGTTATGCATGAAACATCGCACAAAAAGGTATAAGGCGATACGCGGGTACAAAGTAGACTATGTTTCTATTTCCACAGTACTGCAACAATGCACCTTCATTCAAAATTCGTCACGGTAAGTTACAATCTTGTGTAAAACAGCCGCCCTTTCTGTGCTACCAGCGCCACGCTCGGTTGAAATTTGGCATGCATTTATAAGGACCAGGATGCATGAACGGGTCTCGAACTTGTGTTGAATCGCTACGCCCGTAAAGAGATAGAGCGACAAATGCGCAGGGAGTAAAGGCACTGATGAGTCCAATGTATGCTTTCCAGTATACTACTTACTGCCCCTGAGCCACTCCCCATTCTGGGGAACTGTACGAGTCGCCGATCAGATCACTTCTTGCATCCGTGACAAGGCACCGTAATTTTACCTGCGTACTAAAAGGCATTTCTTATTGTAGGCAACACTCGTTAAATATGCCTGTGCCTGGTACGTTTACTTCGAAAAATTCCAATACAGTTTTTTATTATAAATAATAAAAATTAAAAATAATAAAATTTAAAATAAATTATAAAAATAAAAAAACTAAGATGTAGCTTGGTCGAAAAGAGTTGTTCACGCTACAATTTTCATGCGTTGCGGTTTCTCCACGAACACAGCGGTTACTTCATCGACACTGACTTGTATTTAGTGAATGGTTATTAGGGCCATATCATTAAACCGCTCTTCAGCCATCCGATTCTTCTAATACGTTTTCTCTCTTTTCAGTGTCGAGAAGGTCGGTTCTGCAGCAGCTGTACTCACTGGGAACGTTGCCAATATCTTGAGGGGTGTGTGATTGTTCGGGAAGAGGGCTTTGTCGCATTCAGCTAAAGCATCTGTCGCAAAGCGGAGAAATTCGTCCTCTTGCATGGCTTTCCATTTAGTTTTTCCAGATTTCCCATTCACCTTTCAGTGTAAGGATGTGAGCTGTCGTCGTACCTCTCAGGTGATAAAAAATGAAGGCTGGCTGCATAGATTCCAATTTGCCTTTGGAGGCATGCTTTTTCAACACAATTGCAAACTTTGCAGTGTTTTGTGATGGTTTGCAAAGCGCCGTTTGAGGGAAGATTCCAGGTCATCTATGTACGGAATGAACAAGGCTCGCGTGTAGTACTTATCGGCTACTACAATAGCTTGACCGCTACCTCTGCGTTCCTACCCGTGGAGTCTCGCACTTTACTCTGAACTCCGCCGTACTGTTTTCACATACACAAAATATTTTGTTAAATTCTGTCTCCGTGTTAGTTCTTCTCTCTTCTCTTAGTCAGCACCAAGTCAACCTGCTCCAAGGCGACATTCATGCCAATAGATTCACTGTGCAGATACACAGACTAATGGTGTATCCTATAAGAATGCCTCACTAACAGCGAGGCATACGTAAGTTGGGCGAACAGATTCGCTGATGGGGGCAATAAGCGATGGACGCTTTTGCTTTGTCACGGAAGGTGTCCGTAAACTCCTCAAGGAAGCGAACTATATCGTAAAGCGCTTCTACAAACAATTCAACTGAATCATGATGTTTCACCCACCTTGTTTCACGCAATCGGCGCAGCGAGCCGAAGGACTTTGTAGACGCTTCTGGGTGTTTTTTTCAGGAGAGATGTCCTTTTGGGTGACACCCGAAAGAAAATGCACACTTCACTTATTGTGCCAAAAGCCCGTCGAATATTTTGGACAGCTGAGGCGTCACTGAAACAATCGATGGGCAATGTGTGTACAAAGCGATTGGGAAGTCGTTCCGGATGAGTGCCTGTACACCATTGAATGCCCCATGCCGCTGCTCCATCGCGTCCTTTGTCTCTCATCCCGTTCAAGTGCAGGCCTTGGTTCAGCGGCTCCCTTTTCAGAGTGTCAGAAAATTATAGACGCATTGACGTCGTCAACAGCTACAAAGCAGGGGAAATCATCCCGAATACTCGAAGTAGTGGGATCGACGTAGCGTATATGCACAACGAGAAGTGTTCTATTTGGAACACATACATTGTTTCGTCTGCAAGCACCGAAAAAAAATTTAGTCTTTTTTACCTGTATGACAATTTTATCTTAGCTTGCATAAGCTTGCCAATTATCGAAATAACTTTATTTTGAATGTGCCGGCTGGAGTACAGGGCACTGCTGCCTGCTGTGCATGTGATTGGCCAAAATGGTGTCTTCTCCGTTCTCTCTCTCTCTGTCTTTCTCTCTCTCTCTCTCTATATATAGGTAAGCATGGTGGTTGAGTATATATATATATATATATATATATATATATATATATATATATATATATATATATATATATATATATATATGCAGGCATGGTGGTTGAGTGGCCGTAGCGTTGCATATAGTCCTGTAGATCCTCCGTGAGCGGTCACAACGTTGTTTATTTCGGCATTCCGGCCTAGAGTCTGGCCTTCATCAGGATTAAAGGTACAGTTGGTTGGTGCTCAGCTTTATACAATCTCAAATAAGAGGAAAAGGAAAGAGGAAAAAGACAGTAAAAAAGAAAAAAGGAGAAAAAGAATATAAGGTGGACTCCCCTCGGGTGCCCCCCTTCCACTCTTCCTTGCACTTCCCCCTTCATCTCCCTTTCTCCCCTTCACCTTTCTGATGTCAGCGGTCTGTGTATGCTTCCTTTCACTAACGCACTCTTCCCTACCAGACGGCGCCTCCTGGCCCTGGCGGTTCGGTGTGGGGCAAAAAAGAGCTTTTTTAGGAAGTTCTAAGCCTTTAACTACTCGGAGCCCCGTCAACATTTCGTCGTAGAAAGAGGGGTGCCGCGTATTGCGGCAGAGGCTGGCAAGCGGGCGCAATGCGAATTCCTTGCCCGCTTCTGGATTACACGTGCAGTGGGGGCCTCCCGGCTGTGCACAGGGTTGCTGTTGGGCGTGTCATGCATTCGACAAACTATCATGAACGCTCTTAGAGACGGGATTTAAATCAAATCGAGAACGTGAACAACGAGACTCATACCTTATCCACCGATTTAACACCCACGATAGAGGAATAAATGAGAATCCTGGTACACTTGCAGCAAATAAAGCATTAGAAAACAATAACGGCAATAATGAAAATAGTAACTGAGTTCTCGGCACTGCAGCTGCGAAGGGCACTGGACGACTCAAAACAATTCCAAGTGTAACTACTCTTCCTAAGTGCAGCTATCGTCTGTTTTCTGTTTTATTTTACTACCCAATCAATGGTGCCATGCATGGCATGCCCAATAGCAAACCTGTGCACAGCCGGTAGGTCCCCACTGCACGCGTAGTCCAGAAGCGGGCAAGAAATTGGCATTGTGCCCGCTTACCAGCCTCTGCCGCAATACGCGGCTCCACTCTTTTTACGACGAAATGTTGACGGAGCTCCGAGTAGTTAAAGGCTTAGAACTTCCTAAAAAAGCTCTTTTTTGCCCCACACCGAACCGCCAGGGCCAGGAGGCGCCGTCTGGTAGGAAAGAATGCGTTAGTGAAAGAAAGCAAACACAGACCGCTGACATCAGAAAGGTGAAGGGGAGAAAAGGGAGAGAGATGAAAGGGGAAGTGCAAGGAAGAGTGGAAGGGCGGCACCCAAGGGGAGTCCACGTTATATTCTTTTTCTTTTTTTCTTTGTTACTGTCTTTTTCCTCTTTCCTTTCCCTCTGATTGGAAATTGTATAAAGCTTAGCACCAACAAACTGTTCCTTTAATCCTGATGAAGGCCAGACTCTAGGCCGGAACGTCGAAATACACCACGTTGTGACCGCTCACGGAAGATCTACTGGACTATATATATATATATATATTGCTGGTTCATCGATCTCTCAACTTGAAAAGTCTGTAAACAAATATCTAAATAAGTTGTCTTCCTGGATTAAACTAAACAAGTTGCGGCTGAACGCGAGTAAAACTAAATATATATTGTTTGCACCCATTAATAAGTCACGGAATATAAGTCTAAGTGTCTCCTTTGAGGGTCAGACTTTAGAACAAGTCAAGGTACAGAAATTCTTGGGTGTGTGGTTCCAGGAAGACCTTTCCTGGAATGAACATATAAATAAATTGGCAGCAGATCTAAGTAGAAGCGTTGGATGTATGTACAAACTATGTCCGTTATTACCACTTTGGCTAAAGAAAGCGTTATATTATACACTGATATATTTCAGGCTAAGTTATTGTGTCTTTTGTTGGGGAACAACGACGGCTCAAAACTATAAAACATTACTTACACTACAAAAGAAGGTACTAAGACTATTCGAGGGATATTACGGTATGCCACAAAGTCTTAGCGCACGTCCGTTATTCCATAAATCTCATATTACAAGCAAACCAAATATATTATTATAAGTTATTATTGTATATCCAAAATAATAAACTATACCCCATGTACGATTCTTCTCGATGTGCTGAGTACTATCTCCGTACACATAGTATAAGAACACCGAAAACTAGAACAACCTATGGTCAACAACATATTGATTATCAAATACCGAGTCTCCTCAACAAACTGGGGGACGTACTTGACCTAAATAAGAAAACTTCCAAAAATAAGTTCAAGGAATTTCTCCTTTATAATTGTATTAAATACCCTTAATACAGAAATTTGGATTATTTATTACTTTCTGTGTCCCAATTGCTTAGAGTACACTATTTGTGTGCTTTTGTTGTTGTTTTTTGTGCTTATTGTTTGTTCAAGGTGCTTAGGAATGTATGTGTCTCCAGATGCTTTCCTTACCTCACCTATAGTATATATTGCGATGCTTTTAGGTATTTCATTACTATTTACTGTCCTGTTCTTTCTTTATATTTGTGATGGTTACATGTGTGATCAGAATTTGCAAATTGTATCTGTATATAATGATGTTCTCTAATTGCGGCTAAGTTGTGTATGACATGTTATTTTTAGTTTTTATTTTATTTTATTTTGCCAGACTGTACTTCGGAGCAAAATCCTCCGTCAGGCTATGTAGCATTTTGCTTTTGCTTCGTTTTTTCTGTTGCACGTACAGAAAATAAATCTCAGTTGAAATAAAAAAAATATATATATATATATTGTGAAGAAGAAAACGCATCGTTGGTAAGCAACATCGCCACCGCTTGGGTACTGGGTGCTGGGCTTCTCTCGCTCGGCTCGTGCTGATCATCGCCAGCATCTGCTTGAGTGTTGCTCTTGCCCGATCGTGTTTCATCGTTGGACCACCGTCGCAACAGTCGCCAATAAACCCTTTTTCAATTGGTGGAGGGTGCTGACATTCCCCGCCGCCTGAACCTGGGTGCTGCCATTCGCCGTCACCTAAACCTGGAGCTGCGCAACCGAACGCTACCTCCCATCATGGCTACCAACAACGTGCAACCTGGCTCTTCCACTCCATCCCCCAGCAACCCCGGCGTTCTTCGTTTGCGAGAGCCCAAAATCTTTAGCGGAGCTGATGAGACCGACGTGGAGGACTAGTTCGCTAACTACGAACTGGTGAGCGCAAACAAGTGGGATGACGCGGACAAACTGACCAACGTCATCTTTTACCTCCCTGACGTGGCCGAAATGTGGTATAACAACCACAAGAACGACATTACGACGTGGTCCATCTTCAAAACGTCGTTTGCTGACGTTTTCGGCCGACCCGCTGTCCGCAAGTCCAGAGCCGAACAACGCTTGCGGACTCGCGCACCGAAGCCATCTGAATCGTTCACCAGTTACATCGAAGACATTATAGGTCTTTGCAACCGTGTGAACAACGCCATGCCCGAGTCGGAGAAGATTCAACACATCCTCAAAGGGATAAATGACGGCGCATTTCAGATGCTCCTGGCGCGCAATCCTGCCACCGTTGCGGAACTTGTGACCTTATGTCAAAGTTTCGACGAGTTGAGGAAGCAGCGCGCCCTGACTCGGCCATTTTCCTAACACGCTGACTCACTATCTAGTCTTACTTCTGTTCCTGATTACTCAACAACCCTGCAAGAGATCAAATACTTTGTGCGTGAAGAAGTAGCTCGGCAGCTGTCGTTGATTCCCTTCACACAGCAGCCACCGTCCTCTCGTCTGCCCTCACCACTCCGCGACGTTATTGCCGAAGAGGTAGCTCAGGCTGTTCCCGTCGCTGCCCACCAGCAGCCTGTGGCCATGCCTGTTCCCCATGCGCCAGCTATGCAGCCCGTGGCCGCGCCTCTTACTTATGCCCAGGTGGTACGCAGCAGACCCCGCCAGCAGTTTTTCCCACCCATGCCTGCAGTTGCTCCTCACTCTACCCCTCTTACGACACCTTGGGCCACACCGCGAGTCAGCAATTCCTGGTGCACTACTGACAATCGACCGATCTGCTACGCCTGCGGTACTCCAGGACACGTGGCACGATATCGTCGTCGTCGCTTCCAATCGCAACGCAACGCTACTTGGCCGTTACCGTATGACCCGCAGCCCACGCACCTACCTGCTCCCTATCCTTCACCGCAGTATGGCTACACTAATCTTCCCGAGTCTCAGTCACCCCAGCCCCCAGCTCCGACTCACTCTCCCCGCTCGCCGTCTCCTCGCAGGCGATCTCTCTCCCCAATGCGTCCCCGACCCGCTTCCTCCAACCGGGAAAACTGAACGCCGCAGTTCCAGAGGCAAGAACTGCGCCGTCATCGAAATGTTCAAGTCCTCGCACTTCACCTGCTAACGTCGTTGCCATATCTGTCGATGGTGTTTCTACGTTTGCCCTCATCGACACAGGTGCTGCCGTTTCTGTTATAGCCGCCCAGCTCTGCCGCTCCCTACGCAAAGTGACCCCGCCGCTCTCTGGACTATCGCTTCGTACGGCTAGCGCACAACCAGTTCGACCTCTCGACACCTGTACAGCCCGCATTTTCATCCAAGGCTCTATGTACGTTGTCGAGTTCATCGTCCTTTCGGTGTGCTCGCATGACGTTATCCTCGGGTGGGACTTCCTGTCACATCATCATGCCGTCATCGACTGCGCACGCGCTGAAGTTCAATTTTCGCACCTGTCTGACGAACCTTTGCACGAAACTCTTGAGCGGTCCCCAAAACTCGTCGTACGTGAAGATTCTGAAATTTCGCCAGCCTCTCTTGCCGTTGTCCCTGTTTGCTGCGATCACCATAACGACGCTACAGTAATGTTTACACCTTCCGACAATTTCATGAGCCGCAGAGCCGTTTCCTTGCCTTTCGCTACACTCGACGTCACTGCGAGCCGAAGCAATATTTTCGTCCACAACCCCCTTTCTGCACCGCTTACGCTACTTGCCGGCGAATGTCTCGGTCGAATGGAGTACCTCGATTCCTCTTTATTGCTCAACATGCCAGACGAATCGTGCAGTAGCGCCTCGACCGAGCTTCATGCCCTTTCACCACTGGAATGCTCATCGAGTGACACCTTCTCGAGTTCTATCGCCGACACCTTAAGTGCCCATGAACGCGCCGAGCTTCTTAATTTCCTCCAGCACTTCGCGAATTCATTCGGCTTTTCTCAGCCGCTGTTGGGTCGGACTTCCGCAGTGCACCACTACATTGACACCGGTTCGCAGCAGCCATTGCGTCAAAGACCGTACCGTGTCTCTGCTGCAGAACGTCACGTCATCAACGACCAGGTCGAAGAGATGCTACGCCGTCTCGTTATTCAACCATCGCACAGTCCTTGGGCATCTCCTGTCGTTCTAGTTCGAAAGAAGGATGGATCGATTCGATTTTGCGTCGACTACCGACGATTAAACAAGGTGACGCGGAAAGACGTCTATCCATTACCGCGGATCGATGACGCCCTTGACAGCCTCCAAGGAGCCGAATTCTTCTCCTCCTTAGACTTACGATCTGGATACTGGCAGGTTCCTATGGCAGAAGCTGATCGCCAGAAAACTGCGTTCATTACACCAGATGGCCTGTACGAATTCAAGGTAATGCCATTTGGGCTTTGTAATGCTCCTGCCACGTTTGAACGACTCATGGACAACACACTGCGTGGACTGAAGTGGTCTGTGTGTCTATGCTACCTCGACGACATTGTCGTTTTCTCTCCCGATTTTCCAACACATCTGCTTCGGCTGCAACTGGTTCTGACGTGTTTAACCAACGCTGGGCTCCAACTGGACCTTAAAAAGTCCCGCTTCGCCGCGCGAGAGCTGTCCATCTTAGGGCACATCGTGTTCAAGCATGGTGTTCGACCCGACCCTGCAAAACTGCGAGCAGTCGCTGATTTCCCGAAACCTACTACACTGAAAGAATTACGCAGTTTTGTCGGACTATGCTCTTACTTCCGGCGCTTCGTGCGAAATTTTGCGTCGATCATGTCACCACTGACCAACCTCCTATGCGGTGATGCAGACCTTTCATCCTGGTCTTCTGACTGCGACGTTGCGTTTGCCACGCTCCGTGGTCTGCTAACATCTCCTCCAATTCTTCGGCATTTCGACCCAACAGCTGCAACGGAAGTTCACACAGACGCTAGTGGGGTTGGTCTAGGCGCCGTCCTCGCCCAACGCAAGCCGGGCTACTCCGAATACGTCGTCGCTTATGCGAGTCGCACACTTACTAAAGCTGAGGCCAATTACAGCGTCACTGAAAAAGAGTGCTTGGCGCTAGTGTGGGCGCTTCGAAAGTTCCGCCCTTATTTGTACGGTCGCCCATTCGACCTGGTAACGGACCACCATGCACTTTGTTGGCTCGTCACATTGAAAGATCCTTCTGGCCGCCTAGCTCGGTGGGCACTGCAAATCCAGGAGTACGACATTCGTGTCATCTATCGCAGCGGACGCAAGCATTCTGACGCCGACGCCCTGTCGCGTTCGCCTTTACCTCCCGACTCGGCCTGTGGAACCACTGGTACCAACTCCATCGCATCTCTCGACCTCGACTCCTTTACCAGTGAACAACACAAGGACCCGTGGATCGCTTACCTTTTTAACTGTCTCTCTGGATCATCAACCACTGTGGTACCACGATCTCTCCGACGTCAAGCTGCTCATTTCGCCATTCGTGATCGGCTGCTACACCGACGCAACTACGCCCCTGAAGGTCGTAAGTGGCTCTTGGTTGTCCCGCGCAGCTTGCGATCACAAATCTGCGCCTCCTTTCACGACGATCCTCAATGTGGTCATGCCGGAGTTTTTAAAATTTACGAACGCATTCGCCATCGCTTCTACTGGCGCGGAATGTATAATTTCGTTCGAAAATTTGTTATGGGCTGCCCTGACTGTCAACGCCGCAAATCACCGCCTTTCTAATCGTCCGGTGCGCTTCGACCGCTTCCGTGCCCTGCCAAACCTTTCGATCGGATCGGAATTGATCTCTATGGCCCTCTACCGACATCAGATGAAAATCGGTGGATCATAGTCGCTGTGGACCATTTAACACGCTACGCTACGCTGAGACCGCCGCCCTTCCAAGTGCCACTGCGCGGGACGTAGCGTCCTTCGTCCTTCATCGCTTCGTACTACGACATGGTGCACCTCGAGAACTACTAAGCGACCGAGGTCGAGCCTTCCTATCAGAAGTCGTCACGTCTCTGCTTTCTGAATGCCATGTTGTTCATCGCAAGACCACGGCATACCACCCGCACACTAACGGGCTCACGGAAAGATTTAACCGCACCCTTGGCGATATGCTCGCCATGTATGTGACATCCGATCATACTAACTGGGATCGCATTCTTCCATTCATCACGTTCGCATATAACACCGCGGCACAGTCTACCACTGGATTTTCACCTTTCTTTCTTCTTTATGGACGCGAACCATCCCACACCATCGACACTCTCCTTCCATACCGTCCTGACGCATCCGAATGCCCATCTGTGTCCGAAGCTGCCCGAAATGCGGAAGAGTGCCGTGAACTCCCACGCACCGTTACGTCACAAGAACAACAGCGCCAGAAAGAAAACAACGCCGACTCTTCACAAAGCCCCAGCTATTCCCCGGGATCACTTGTATGGCTGGCTGTTCCTTACCAAACCCCCGGCATTTCCTCAAAACTCGTTCCAAAGTACGAGGGCCCATACCGCGTTTTGAAGCAAACCTCGCCGGTGAATTTTCTCATCGAGCCACTTTCCCCGTCTGACGACATGCGCCGCTGTGGACGTGACATCGTCCACGTCGCCCGCCTTAAGCCGTATCATAGCCCTCTGCCTCCAAACTCTTAGGTCGCCAGGATGGCTTTTTCGGCGGGGGCGAATTGTGAAGAAGAAAACGCATCGTTGGTAAGCAACATCGCCACCGCTTGGGTACATGGTGCTGGGCTTCTCTCGCTCGGCTCGTGCTGATCATCGCCAGCATCTGCTTGACTGTTGCTCTTGCCCGATCGTGTTTCATCGTTGGACCACCGTCGCAACAGTCGCCAATAAATCCTTTTTCAATATATATATATATATATTGTTACGTGAAGGAGACTGACTCAGAGGGGTAGTCACCAATTTATTTACAGCCGGTTAGGCGAGCAGCGCCAGCCACACAGATTAGCTCGTGCCAGTCTATCTGCTTCGTCTTCTTCAGCTCCATGCACTGGCACGTAGCATGACCCCCGGCGGCGGAGGCACCGTCCCGGTGCTTTAAAGATCGTTATCTGACGCATTATTGTAGGGCTTGATCCGCGAGACGTGTACGATGTCACTGGGCCGCATAGTAGATGATGATGGACAGATGGGGCTGATCTCGTTGGTGACAGGTGTTACTTGACGCAATATACAGTAGGGTCCCGTTTAATGAGACAGAAGTTTTTCGGATAGGCCCAGCCGACGATGAGGGGACCAGAGTAAAACGAGGGTACCGGGAGCGAAATGTACGTCTCTATGTTCCGCATCCTACCGACGGCATTGGTTGGTTTGCGACGCCATCAGCCGAGCGCGAGCGAGCTGACGGGCATGATCGGCTCGCGCAATCGCGTCGCGGGCATACTCGCTGGCGGACGAGGTGTGAGCTGAGATGACTGTGTCCAGTGGTAAAGTCGGCTCTCTTCCGTACAATAAGTAGAACGGCGAAAAGCCCGCTGTGTCGTGACGGGATGAATTATACGCGAAAGTTGCGTAGGGTATGGCAAGGTCCCAGTCTTGGTGGTCGGGCGACACGTACATAGCGAGCATATTTGTTAAAGTGCGGTTAAATCGTTCCGCAAGGCCGTTTGTTTGAGGGTGGTAAGCGGTTGTCAGTCTGTGTTGCGTGGAACAAGAACGCAGAATGTCGGCGATGACTTGGGATAGAAATGTACAGCCACGGTCTGTGAGAAGCTGTCTCGGCGCACCGTGAATCAATATAACGTCCCGTAACAAGAAGTCAGCGACGTCGGTTGCACAGCTGGTCGGTAGAGCTCGCGTAATAGCGTAGCGTGTAGCATAGTCTGTGATGATGGCTATATATTTGTTTCCCAATGTTGATGTGGGAAAAGGACAAGCAGGTCTAACCCAATACAGTAAAATGGTTCCGCGGGTATGTCAATTGGTTGAAGATGGCCAGCGGGTAGCAGTGACGGTGTCTTACGACGTTGGCATAGGTCACATGTGGCGACCTATCGGTGTACCGAACGAGCAAGGCCTGGCCAGAAAAAATGGCGCCGGACGCGCTCGTACGTGCGGGATGCGCCAAGGTGTCCAGCCGTGGGAGCGTCGTGAAGTTCGGTGAGAACACAGTGGCGCAAATGCTTAGGCACAACGATGAGAAGGTCGGGCCCATCTAGTCGGAAATCGCGACGGTATAGCACACCCTTTTGAATGACAAAGTAGCGGACGGAAGCATCATTTGTGGAGGATTCCATACGGCTGATGATGTCAAGCAGCTCTGGATCACGCTTCTGTTCTTCCCCAATATTAAAGAAGTCGGACACTGACAAGATAGAGTTCTCCGTGGGCTTGTCAGTGTCCTCAGGATCGTCGACAGGGTACCGGGAGAGGCAATCGGCATCACAGTGTAGGTGGCCAGATTTGTAGACCACCGAATAGGAAAACTCTTGCAGACGCAAAGCCCAGCGACCAAGGCGGCCTGATGGATCTTCCAGAGAGTTCAGCCAGCAGAGTGCGTGGTGGTCGGTAACTACCGAAAATGGGCGTCCGTATAGATAAGGTCGAAATTTCGCCACCGCCCATACAAGAGCCAAGCACTCACGCTCTGTTATCGAATAGTTACGTTCAGGGGCGGATAGGAGGCGGCTGGCATATGCAATAACGAAATCATGGCTATGTTGTTTCTGAGCCAGCACTGCACCGATGCCATGCCCACTTGCATCTGTACGGATTTCCGTAGGGGCAGCAGGGTTGAAGTGTGCCAGAATCGGAGGGGTAGTGAGAAGAGCGACAAGAGTCGAGAACGCAGAAGCCTCTTCAGAGCCCCATGAAAACGGGACTTCTTTCTTGAGGAGCTGCGTAAGCGGCCTCGCTATGTGCGCAAAATTTTTCACGAAGCGCCGGAAGTAGGAGCATAGTCCGATAAAGCTGCGTACATCCTTCGTAGATCGTGGTACAGGAAAGTTTTTGACGGCGCTGATTTTTGCCGGGTCTGGTTGTACACCGTTGGCGTCTACTAAATGGCCAAGCACTGTAATTTGATGGCGTTCAAAGTGACATTTGGACGAGTTGAGCTGCAGGCCAGCGCGACGGAAGATTCCCAGGATGGCTGAGAGGCGCCCTATGTGAGTTTCAAATGTTGGTGAAAAGACGATGACGTCGTCCAAGTAGCACAAACAGGTGGACCATTTGAATCCTATGAGCAGGGAGTCCATCATTCGTTCGAAGGTGGCTGGAGCGTTACAAAGGCCGAAGGGCATGACCTTGAACTGATATGGGCCATCGGGGGTAATGAATGCCGTCTTTTCACGGTCCATTTCATCTACCTCTATCTGCCAGTAGCCGGAACGAAGGTCTATGGAGGAAAAATAGTGGGACCCATAGAGGCAATCAAGCGCATCATCTATTTGTGGCAGAGGGTAGACGTCTTTTTTGGTAATTTTGTTTAGGTGTTGATAATCCACACAGAAACGCCATGTACCGTCTTTCTTGCGGACTAGCACTACAGGAGAAGCCCAAGGACTGCAAGATGGCTCAATGATGTCCTTGGCGAGCATTTTGTCGACCTCACTTTGGATGATGTGACGCTCGGCCGCCGACACCCGATATAGACGCCCATGAATAGGATGCTCATTACCAGTGTTTATGCGGTGGCTCATACCGGTAGCTTTCCCCAACGGACGGCCGCTGATGTCAAAAACGTCAATGTAGGACAGTGGAACCCAGTGGAGCTCATCAGTCTGCTGCAGTGTTAAGTTGGAAGCGATCATCGAAGTAATAGTGCTGTCGGAGCAAGTGGCAGACTGATGTTGAGCGTGGGGTTCAGAAGGGGTGGCCATCGCGAAAACATCTACTGCATTGTCTTCTAAGGTGCAGAGCAACGCCAAAGAGATCCCTTGTGGCAAAACTTGAGGTGTCAAGCTAAAGTTGACAACTGGGAGGCACGTAGAATTTCCTGCGATGGACAGAATGGTGTGGGGTAATGTAATGCCACGGCTTATGAGAACATCGGTGATAGGGGTCAGAACATAGTCACCGTCGGGAACTGGTGGTATTGAGACGAGCTCTATGTAGGTCAGTGTCTGCGGAGGGAGGCGCGCGTGTTCGTTGTGCAGAGGCGATTCGGCCGTTCTGTAAGAGGTTCTGTTGCGGGCAAGTGTAGACGGAGCGTACTGGTCGAACAGTCTATGAGGGCAGAATGCGCGGATAGGAAGTCGAGGCCTAAGATTACGTCGTGGGGGCATTTATCAAGGATGGTGAAGAGAACAAGTGTGTGTCGATGCGCAATGCTCACACGAGCGGAGCACATTCCAACGATAGATGCTATGCCACCATCCGCAACACGGAGGAACTGGGTGGTCGCAGGTGTGAGAATCTTCTTGAGCTTGCGGCGAAAATCACTCGTCATCACGGAAAGTTGGGCGCCGGCGTCGACAAGAGCAGTGACATGTACGCCGTCTACTTGTACGTCTATGAGGTTCCGTTTTGTCGGTATCGTCAAAAGAGGATTTTCGGTCAGTCCGAGCGATGCAGCGCCACCTCCGGGGGCTTTCCGTCGGAGAACCTCGTGGGAAGGCGGGGGAAGATGGTCGGCGGAGCTGTGGAGAACGAGACTGGCGACATTGGGGGGATGGAGAGCGGGAGTAGCGGTGTTCAGAAGCAAGTTCCTGGGCAAAATGGTCGCGGCTGGTCTCATGGCGATAGGCAGGACGTGCATAGAAGGGACGAGAGGACGGTTGTGCAGGAGGACCCTAGCGACTTCTGCAATGGCGAGAAATGTGCCCGATTCTGTGACACGAGAAGCATATCGGCTTGTCATCGTGTGTTCGCCATGTGGACGGATTACGGAACATTGAGGGAGAGCCGGTCGGGAAGGGACGTGCAGGCGTGTATCGGGGCTGGTAGTCGGTGCGGGGAGGCGGTGAGATAGAGTGAATTGCCAAGCTGGCGATTTCCTGCCGGACGACTGCTTGAATGAGAGGCAACGTAATTGGCGGAGAGGGGTCAGGGGACGTTGTTCTCACCTTAGCTGGAGCAGCGGCTTCAAGCTCCCGCCTGACGATTCGCGTCAAGTTGTCACAGGTTTCTGGTGGATGATATGTGTCGAGACATGAGGACGTCGTAGTGGTGTTCGGGAGGCGCTGGAACTGATGGGAGATGCGTCTGCTTTTAGCTTGTTGGAACCGGCGGCATTCTTGAATGATCGCATCAACAGATGACACATTGTTGAATACCAACAAGTTGAACGCTTCGTCGGCGATACCCTTTAGGATATGGGCAACTTTTTCAGGTTCAGACATATTTTCGTCAGCTTGGCGGCATAGTGAAAGGACAGCTTGAATATAACCGATGTAGGGCTCCGTGGAAGATTGTGCGCGAGTCGACAACTCATTTTTCGCAGCTTCACGACGACCAGAGATGTTGCCAAAAAGCTCACGGATCTTTGCCTTGAAGCTGTCCCAGCTTGTTATGTCATGCTCGTGGTTATCAAACCAAACACGAGGGGTTCCGTCGAGATAAAAGATGACGTTTGCGAGCATAAGAGTGGGATCCCACCTGTAAGTGGCGCTGACGCGTTCGTAGAGGCGTAGCCACTGGTCGACGTTGGAACCCTCGCTGCCCGAGAACACGCCGGAGTCTTTGAGCGCGGGAATCGTCACGAAAGTTGTTGCGGGCGCGGGGTTGACAGGTCGGGCAGAAGGGGGAGCGACCGGAAAGGATGTAGCCGAATGTTGGGTGGTCATGTTGTAAGCCGCGAAGGAGCGTCCGCTTCGGAGTTCCGTGGCGAGGACGGGGATCGCACAACTCCACCAAATATGTTACGTGAAGGAGACTGACTCAGAGGGGTAGTCACCGATGTATTTACAGCCGGTTAGGCGAGCAGCGCCAGCCACACAGATTAGCTCGTGCCAGTCTATCTGCTTCGTCTTCTTCAGCTCCATGCACTGGCACGCAGCAATATATAAGGGAAAGAAGTGTATACCTATGGGCTCGTTTTTCCGTGTTTTCACAAAATAATAATGAGATCTAACAGACAATGATGCCAAGAAATGTATAGGACAAGTTATTAGAACCAATGTAATGTAAATAAGAAGAAAGAAAAGTGGGTGAAAAATAACTTGCCGTGAGCGGGAAGGACTATTGGTCAGCTGCCAGCTCGTAATAGGTTCACGTGCTACGTGACGCCACACAGGCTCATAAAAGGCTGTTCCACACTCGCCGCTATGGCTACGGATGGCGCTGACTGACACTCCCACGTTTAAATTCACATGTAAACCCAATAAAGTGGCTGGGGGGATAGCCGCCGTGATAGCTCAGTGGTTAGAGCATCGAACGCGTTATTCGAAGGTCGTAGGTTCCTGCTCACGGCAAGTTATTTTTTCACCCACTTCTTTTCTTACGATTCGAGTATGCGCAGCGCACTGCAGGAGGTTCCCTGGCTTACCGGCCCGGAGGCACGGAGGGTCAGACAGTGAGGCGTCAGTTAGTGAAGTCTGTTCTCTAGGGATAACGTAGATCGCTCAATCAGAAAAGACGTGTTTGATGATGTAGTGCGGTCAGTCAGAATGTTGAAAAGTATGAACAGATGACGCCGTGGGAGCAGCAACAAATTTCATAGAGGGCCGCCGAGGAGACAAGTGATCACCTCCTACTGCGAAGGATAACAAATCGTCAGCGCTGTTGTCTTGGTGGAGTGAATCGTCAAGCCCATGAATATGAAAGGAGCTTTGTGAAGACCTGCAGTGTAACAAGGTCCAGATATGAGGTGGAGCTCGTGGAGAACATCCGATGTGTTTTGATTACAAACACGACGTCTAAATCACTACCTGTTCTTTCAGAAGTGAACTATTGCTGCATTGCTGTTCCTGTAAATGATAAATACAGAACGTTCGAGTGAAAGGCTTTTGCACGGCGTTCGAACCGAACCAACACTTGCTCCAGCTACTATAACTTTCGTCGTTTACCAGTGTAAGCATGATCGAGTGCGTCCAATGAGCACCGATACGGCAGAACGAAAGCTTGAGAACAAGAAGGGACGCAATGACTCGCGCAATATCGGAACGGCTATTCTGTCCCAACGCACGGCGGCGATCTCTTGCTGCCGTCGCTCTTTTTAATAAGACCTTGCGGTAATTGATTAAAACTATGTTGGCGGATGAGATATAGTAGGTGTTGAGCACCCTACCCAAGAGCAGTTATTAGACTTTCCTTGAAGTTTCAGTCACCACACATACGAGGAACGTACGTTCCTCGCATGTCTCTGCATTGACAGCGCGTCTCTGCATTGAAGGTCTGCCAAGGAAATACACGTGGAGTCCTTTCGAGTTGATTTGGCTGCTTCTGGCGTACGAATAATTTACCAAATAAAAAGTAGACGTGGTGCTTCCAATGGCTGAAATGAATGGCAACGCTTCGTTAGCAATAGAGCTTGACGCGTCTCGCCCCCCACATTGCATCCTTCCAACAAAGCCCACTTTCATAAACCTATTTCAATGCTCTTGCACAACAGGCTCTGTCCACCTTCCAAGATGGACCACGAAGGCAATCGTCGATGAAGACTTTGAAATCGACATTGTCAGGTCCGTAACCTCGATGCTAGAGCTCAGCATCGTACATATTTCCGATCAAGGCGGTCAATTGCAACGTCGGAACAGACACAAATGTTCCAAGAAAGCACAAGTTCCATCACGATTATCTTCATCAGGACCTAAATGAGGCGGTCTTTTAAAGGCGAGTTGACATCTGCAATTGGGGCCTCATCAAAACTGATGAAAAATGACTTTTTGCACAGAATAATTTGTGCTGATGAAGCTTGGTTTTGTCGAAATGGGAGTGTTGATCTTCACAACGACCATTATTGGGCACAAAAAAGCCCACACTGGCTGAGGCAGCACAAGCATCAAGTTCAATGGGGTGTGAATGTGTGGTGCAGCATACTCGAGGACAGAATCATCGGACCTCACTTTTTTTTTACTATACTTGAACGGTAAGATGTGCACAGAAGAAATATTATCCGTTGTCATTGATGACCTTGTCTGCAGTCTTTCCCTGAATCACCAGCGCCAAGTATGGTTTCAGCACGATGGAGCACCACCGCATTTTTCTGCAAGGGCGAAAGATTGGTTGGACATACGTTTTCCACAATAGTGGATTGGGCGCACAGGAGCGATGCGTTGGCCACCAAGATCTTCTGACCTTTCAAAGCTAGACTGTTTCCTTTGGAGCTACGTTAAAGATCGAGTTTACGTAACAAAGCCCAGTGATGTTAATGACATGACGGACAGAATGACATCTGTCTGTGCAAGTATTCCTGTAGAAGTAGTGCACCGAGTCGACGCGAGAGTGGTTCATTCTTTGCGTTGCCGCCGAAGGCAGGCATTTTGAACACTTTTTTGGGGCATTGACGTCTTGAGAGGTGAAGAGTTTCGATAAGATTTGTGCATGACCGAAATCATCTTATGTAGCAGCAGGAAATATGCGATAGCAATGACAAAACTGCTTCAACTATTATTGGTAGAGTCGTTGCTCTCGATTTCAATAAAAGTGGCAGTACTCGGACATCAGCAGTCAAGCTATTCGCGTAGCCCAGGCAACGATCACGCACGCTTCTCTAGTCATTATTCCGCACGCGCACTAGGATCCAGATTCTCCGCTCGCACCATTATCTCGGCATCGTATCTGCCACTATCGTTAGAGGCTCTGCAGTTGCGTGTTAGGACACTGGTTCCAAGGGTTCTTCGTTTTTTTTTTATTTCGACGGCCGAGGGGGCAAGGGTAATTGCTATCATATATGCCAATACGCTTCCACCCTCTTCACACACGAACACCACACGCAACATATGCGTCACTTTGAGGAGGAGCCTTGCGCGGACCCTCACCCTCTTGCATGCGTAATCATGCGAAAGACAAACTTTACAGCCGGATATCTCGGAGCACAGGTGTGCTAGATAGAAAACAAATATTCCAACTGAAGCTGTGTACAAACACCACTGCCCACATTTTTTTTTTCGATCAAGACATGCAGACTTACCGCAGCTCGTGAAAAGCTAATTAATAAATTCTAGTCAATGGGACTTCTGACAGCGATAAGTATCATAAATGTTTCTGTCCCCCAGGTCGCTGAACATGTTTTAACAAGTGGTTGCTAGCCTTCGAGTGCCTAATTAAAAAAATTGTGAAGCTTCATTTTGAACACCCAATATAGCGCACGCCCGCTTATTCCAACTTCACTTAGTTCAAACAATTTTGTAGTTCCATTCGAGTTAGAATTAATGAGCTTTTACAGTGTTACTCCAAGTGCTCTTCGGTCATTTATATAATATGCCAATACAATAAATCATGGTATTTTTAAAATTTTTAATGCTTTATTTATATAACTATGGATGGATGATAGGTGTAAGAGAGAAGCAAGCTTCATCACAGACAATTAATTTACTGACTGCATCGAGAACCTCAGGCATGACAACGCTACGTTTCATTTACACACCTACTTACCTAAAAAGTAGGCAAAGTGCATGCGCATTCGGTATTACGCCAGACTCCTAATGCACAAATGAACGAATGAAAGTTGACTAGTAACGCCCCGCTGCGGTGGTCTAGTGGCTAAGGTACTCGGCTGCTGACCCGCAGGGCGCGGGTTCGAATCCCGGCTGCGGCGGCTGCATTTCTGATGGAGGCAGAAAGGTTGTAGGCCCGTGTGCTCAGATTTGGGTGCACGTTAAAGAACCCCAGGTGGTCTAAATTTCCGGAGCCCTCCACTACGGCGTCTCTCATAATCATATAGTGTTTTTGGGACGTTAAACCCCACATATCAATCAATCAATCAATCAATCAAGTTGACTAGTAACGTAAAGAGATCAGGGTGGACCTTCAAACTAATTTACAAGCATGTAGCTTAACGCTCAGGTGCCTCGTAAAACAGTATGCTGTGCGAAAAAGTTTCGTAGAACGGGGCCATTATTCGTAATGCGCAGTGCCTCGAGGAAATACATGCAACAGAATGGCGATACCGGTTTTCCTGTATTACTTGCGCCAAATCAACCGCACAATCACGTTTATAGCATTATTTATAATGTTCAAGACCTACAATTTCTCTTCGCAAGGCACAATTGCAGAAAAAAGAAGAGAGAGAGAGAGGGCGCCCCCCCGGCTCCTTCTTGAGTTTAACATGTGGGTGATTCAGATAACTGTTGGCATGCGGGAGGAAATGCGATGTCACGCAGCTGAATATTTCCGACTGAGAGAGTAAAAAAAAAACACGAAAACATTATTTCGCATGAAGCTAGTTTAATAATAATTGCTTAGATTTTGCATACCAACAAAGCAACGCTATTATGAGGAACGCTGAAATGTAGGGCTCCGAACATAGTGGCCACCCCACATAAACCTAAGTAGGTGGACGAATTAACCATATACAACAACATGAAAATTATGTGTTTATAAACAAATGTAGCATAATTTGTTGCATAACAGCAGTAATCCTGCACTCTAGGCACTTTGAGACCTTTCGAAAGTGTGGAGTACAAAGTAACAAAAAAACCCCCCAAAAAACGCGCTGTATTGTGGTGTGACAGATAAATTGTCTCGTTCCACTTTCATTTTTAAAGTGCGCTATCCGCACCTCACCACTCGTAACGAGTGAGGCAGGGTCATTGTTTCGGCGAATGGCGAGAGAACGCCAGAACAGCTGCGGTGTATACTGTATTCCACTGACGTGTGTCCAGTACCCTCCTGCGGACCGTCCGCTATACTATCGGTGCGAGTGAAGATCGCGCTGAGCGGTGGAGGGCGCGCGATTAGATTGTGTCGATCTGCAACCTCGCCTCTTTTGATCACCGCGCATGCTAACAGGGCCGGACCGTGCGCGTGCTAAGCGCCAAACAAGAAGCTGACATCCACCAAGCTCGCTGACGCGCTCTTCACACAAACAGCTGCATGCAGACGGCTCGCAAGCAGAAGGTCGAAAGGTGCGTACACATGCAGCTCTGTCCTCCCGCGCACAGCCACCTGGTTCTGTAGGCGGTGTGTGACGCGCCATCCAGCTCTATACTCCACGTTGCACGCAACTGTTCTGTAGCGGAGACCGACTGGCATGAAAGCCGTCGATAAGAATGCTAACACGCGGTGTAGAATATACAGGAAGAGTGCAGGATCACGACGGCCTTGATTTTGCGTACTATGGAGCTGAAGAAAACAACGTGTAAAGGATGTGGCATGGCTCTTTAGAATTGCATGCATAGACGCAAAAAGTAATCTTACATTCATTTGATGCCTGCTGCAACTTTGGAGCACTCTGGTATTTGTGCAGGTGTTTGTGCATCAACTGAGCTAGATTATGCACCGATCCCTATTTCTGGGTTTTCTTTTTCTGGAATGCTTCCTGCCTGTCTGTCCGCCTGTCTGTCTATTTTTTTGACTTCGCAGGCATGAAACTTTTCATGCAACCCACATATACCGTTAGAAGACGGAGTTAAGTTAAAGGCGCAAATTATAGCAGCATCTCCATATTATACTTGAATACATCCGATTTGGCAGTCCTGCCGAAATATAATGTCAGTTTTACGTGCTTTTTCGGTATTTGCCACGTAATTTAATGCAAAGGTAGCTGGCGAACATGGTACGGTCATTGTATACGCCAATCGAAAAGTCGTACAAACTGCATTATTTCGCTGTACACAGGAACTGGAGTCAATAATAATAATAATTGTTGGGGTTTAACGTCCCAAAACCACCTTAAAATTATGAGAGACGCCGTATAGTGGAGGGATCCGGAAATTTCGACTACCTGGGGTTCTTTAACGTGCACCCAAATCTGAGCACACGGGCCTACAGCATTTTCGCCTCCATCGGAAATGCAGCCGCCGCAGCCGGGATTCGAATCCGCGACCTGCGGGTCAGCAGCCGAGTGCCTTAGCCACTAGACCAACGTGGCGGGTTGTAGTCGAGACTCGTCTCAACGACCGCATATCTATGAAGGCAAACAAACTCCTCCTAGATAGCAGAAGGCCCGCAGGCTTCGTGCTGCGATTTCATGCGGGAAGAAGAATAGCCCGTGCGTATACGTTTCAATGGTGTATTGTACGCGTGCGATATGCCATGCAGTAGTATTGTCATCGATAATCCGTGATGCATTTCAGAACCCGGTAACGCGGCCACTATGAAACTTCCAAGGCGAGCTCTTATTTATTTTCAGAAAAAAGCGTTAGCTAGTTGCCATTAATTTTAATAATCGAAGGTGTTTTATGTGCCATGACCACGATATGATTTTGAGGCATCTCGTAGTTGAGACCCCGGATTAATAAATCAAAATTGGTGGAATTTAACACCCCCAAACCACCATGTGATTATGAGAGATGCCGTAGTGGAGGACTCCGGAAATTCGAACCACCTGGGTTCTTCTTTTTTTACGTGCACCTAAATCTAAGCTCATGGGCCTCAAGCATTTTCACTTCCATCGAAAATGCAGCCGCCGCGGCTGGGATTGGATCCCACGACTTGCAAATCAGCAGCTGGGCATTAAAAAAAAAATAACTCCGTTTCATCCATCAGGTGCAACGCTGTGGAAGCTATGCGAGAGGTTCGGTCAGCAAAGGGTATAACTCCGCGCGTTTCGTGGTCGCTCGCGTTACTTCTGACGAGTGCCGGTGCACCCTCGCGTTTCTTTGTGCTCCCTTTTGGCGCGACTGGCGAACAGAAAAAAAAAGCGGGGTGAGCACAAAAGAACGCGGGTACCGAACGAAAGTTCGGGTGGCCGCCATAACGACGTACCCAGAGTGGAGAGCCTGTATGTGACGTCACGGGAAAATTAAACTATACAGCCACATAATAACAGACGTTCAGCGGTGCTTTTGTTTGTAAAGCACATAATATCTATCTTCAATTCATTTCGCCGTAATAACGAGAGAAAAATTATATTATTGGTGGTAAGGACATCGAACTACTTTTTGTTGCGAACGCATCGACTGCAACAAGTCATGCTACAGCTGCCGCAACGTTGCACATGATGTGGGAAACAGAGTATAGTGCCTTCCACTAGACAACCGTGGTAGAGCGTACTAGAAGTTCACTAGGAGATCATTCTAGTGCACTCTAGCCACGACGGGTCTAGACACCGGATCAATTTTGACTACCTGGTGTACTTTAAAGTGTCGAACTAGACGGCTGTTCTTACATCACGTCCCCGTCGAAATGTAGCCGCCATTACCGGGAATGGATGCAGCGTCCGCGAGCTTAGCAGGGCAACAACCTATATCTGCTATGAGCTGCTACGGCGGGTAGCCAAATAACTGATCTCTGAATAGGCGGGTATAGGTGTTATATACACTTATAGAACAAATATTCGAATATGTTTTTACACCAAGTCCTAACTCACACTGGCGAAATTTATACTTTATTGTTGAATACCATCAAAATCAATATTGCAACCATAGAAACTGCCATTAAGAATTGTAGTGTCATCAAAATTACAAGTCTCAAGAGACAAAATAGCGTAACATTAAAGAAGGAAGACAATGGCAGCGCTATAAAGATGAGCACACCAGCATTAATAAAGTCGGTGCAGGAATAGTACTTCTGCAGGGCTCCTCAAGAATGCACATAATTTTGATGAGTGCGACTGTGTTTGATCTGTGTGAATTTGAGAGCTGTATCTGTAGGAAGTTATATTCTCTGTTTGCTTTAGCTGCGCCCAGATATCATAGATTAACTCGTTCCGGCATGTATACAGTCATAACCTGTGTTTACCGTGTAGAGCTTCGGACAATCTTTTTTTTTTCTTCTTTTCTTGAGGTGCAGAAGCTTCTGGAAGTATTCGGAGAAGGAAGACTTAGATTACACACCCTGTCGCTTGGTGAATAACAAAGGGCGGATCATTGGGTAACACTATATAGCCCATTTCTCGCACAGATATATCTGTTTTTTATCGCATCAAACCTTCAGTGCCATTTGGAAGAGACCATCGCCTACAAATTTTGAGAACGAAGTTTCTTTGGTTAATTACAATAACTATCCCATGAAATCAAATAAGATAAAAAGCTCTTTTTTTCATATTACGACCAGAGGCGTATTCAGGACATTTTTTTCGGGGGGGGGGGGCACCTTTTTGATTTCGGGGACCACCCTTAAATGTGTAATTTTTCGCACTGCATACCATGACGAAACAAAATTGCGGGGGGAGGGGGGGCGCACGAGCCTAATGTGCCACCTCCTGGCTACGCCACTGATTACGACCGCAACCATAACTCAGCGTAGAATGTTGCACATTATTCCACTTTTCTATAACTATAGCGCATTAAGGAAGAGCTACGGTAGTGAAAAGTGCACGCAAGACGACAGTGTACTATTATAACGAGAGGCATATGAGGCTGCACATCTGTTTTCGTGTCTGTCAGCTGCACTAAGTGGCCGTGACGACCTCTGTCACCTGGCGTGCTTCGTTATGATGACTGAAAGTGCGGTGTCACATTCCTTTTTGAGTTTTGAAGTGTGTAGCACTTACACAATTAAAAAGATATTGCTCGCGAACTGTAATACTGATTCAATCCAAGCGCCCGTGTTTTGCGATTGCCAAATGGCACCATCAATAAAAATACCAGCACTTTTGGAAAACGCTGCCACAGCGACTGCTGATTTTTCATACAGCATATATTTGTGAGGCATGTCGTGAAGGAGGTCTCCAAAAATGATTCTAACCGGTTGAAATTTTTCCGCTGAGGGCAGAACCACTCGTCCGTGGCAATTGGTGGAGGAGTAATTAAAAAATAAATAGGAAGGTGTAATTGCTACGGTTTTAGCGAACGTTATGCACATAGAGATCGGCACCAATTAGAAGACGCCAGCTTCGCAAATGATGGTGATTTTACCGTGCAAGGAAGGTTTTGCAATATGTCCGTAGCTTTAGCAAGAGTATACAGATGGGGCTGATTGTTTAGTACTCGTGCAACTGCTCTTTACGCCACCGCGTTTGTCTATAGTGGGCCCTATACCATAAAGTTTTCATAATTCACTCGATTTAGAGCAATACAAATGACAGGACTATACTGGCTGAGCACTGGACAAAACAAGAAAGCTAAATATTTTGGAAGATTATATACCTGGACCATGAAGTCGATGAATGTAACTGAAAGTAGGGATCTTCATTTCTTTGTTTACATCTTTCTTTCTTTCTTTCTTTCTTTCTTTCTTTCTTTCTTTCTTTCTTTCTTTCTTTCTTTCTTTCTTTCTTTCTTTCTTTCTTTCTTTCTTTCTTTCTTTCTTTCTTTCTTTCTTTCTTTCTTTCTTTTGTTTCTTTCTTTTCTTTCTTTCTTTCTTTCCTTCCTTTCTTTTCTTTCTTTCTTTCTTTCTTTCTTTCTTTCTTTCTTTCTTTCTTTCTTTCTTTCTTTCTTTCTCATTGTCGTAGAGCTTATGCAGTCTCAGAGGCTGCGCGTCTGTTGCATACAAGCTGGGAATGAAAACGGCTCTTGTCGCGGGGCCCGAATTGAGCGGAAGCCGTCTCAAAGAGAGAGAGAGAGAGATAGAGAGAGAGAGAGAGGGGACAAGTTGCACCCATATGACAATGAAAATGAATCAAAGGAAGAAGCGTATACCCGTTCATAAACCATGTAGTCTCGGGTTGCGTCTGCTGCAATAATCAACTTGAAAAAAAAAACGTCATGTATTGTCTGGGTGTACATCCAACTAACAATACGAATGCCGAAATATTTTTATTCGGTAACATAGTTTATCCGCCGTCTTTTTATGTTTACTGACATTATTGTTATCCTCCATTTCATGGTTCTGGGGAACACCTTAACCAACGACGATTCTCTTTTCATCTCGTGTTTATTTCAGAGACGACAGTTACCGGCATCGCCACCCGCCGCAGTTTCCATCTTGGCGCCCTCCATGGGCTCCCATACAGAGTCGAGTTCAGGTAATAGGCGACAGAGAGATGAAAAAAAAGTTATACCATTCACATAAAAGTTTACTCTTAAGAACTGAAATGACTTTGACAAGACTCTCAAGCCCATTGTTAAAGGCGCAGAGTATGCATGTCGATAAAGAAAACGACGCCTCGTTTTGAGGAATGCTGCCTACAGCAAGCGGACAACGAAATGACCGTAGCGCCAAGGGAAAAGGTTCTCCGGTCAAACATTACGTAAACATAGCTGTCAAAAAGCGCACCACTTCTAGAGTCAGCGTGACCTGGTGCTTTATACTTTGGTCACTTGTGAAATGAAAATATACAAGGGACAGAGTTCATTGAACTAACTAATCTGGCGAAGTTAGTAAGAACTGCTGTCAGGTGAATTGTCGCAGCTGTCACTTACGCGAAAAAGAAAAAGCGCTACCTGCATGCTTGTGCAGTGCATACAGGTGGCATCATGTGAACGAGAGTTTCGTATCGTGTTGCCAATAGCAATGTGATTTCAGTTATAAATGTTCAAATGCACAGGTATTGTTCATGCTCGTCACGAAGTGATTGTGACAAACACGAGCATGATTTGTAAATGTGAAGCATTTATTTGCGATACAAAGTGAGTTTGACCATTTCTAACTACCGACCTTTCTGTTTATCTAGCCGCTCTCGTGGTCACCTCCTTATGTTGATATATACGAAAACTGGCGTAAAAGGGTGCAAACGTATGAAAAACATGATAGGTAGGTCATGAAATAAACAAAATGACGTGTCCGTCACGTACCACCGTGAAACATTTTCCTACAGTCACGAGTGGCGCATACCCGCACACCTCGGCTTATGGTATGCAGGTATGCGCCACAAGTGGTTCTCATTCTATATCAAACTAGGAGAATAAAGTTAGATATTAGAGCCACTGCGTGTAGACTAGACACGAGAACGATATATCGCTTGTTATAGTTACGGATTTTAATTTAGCACACGAACAATTTGGGGAAATGCTGCTCCTATGACTCAACAAAATATAGTTTCAACAAGAATACGCCAACAGCAAGAATACGCCAACAACGAACGTTGCGTACATTAAGCCTCTATAAATGTTGCGTCTTTGCGCTAACGTGAGTATCGGCGTTACGTCGAACAATAAAATACCATTTGGACGTCAGTGCAGTCAATGTGCCTGGTAAGTCCATGACATGCCCATAACTACTCAAGTTACAAAGGACGCTGATCTACCTCGTAAGACTTGGCTCAAAATGCAGCTTATAGGCTACTAACTGCCCTTTACTATATACTGGCTGACTGCCTCACATGAAATCGATTTCGTTGATGCGTGGGACGTACCGAATATAAATAAAAATAGGCTGCGCTGGCGGGAAACTTTTTGTTCTTGAACAGTTGTTTGAACCCACTTCAGCTCGCCATTTCTCTCTCGCCCCGCCGCGGTGGTCTAGTGGCTAAGGTACTCGGCTGCTGACCCGCAGGTCGCGGGTTCAAATCCCGGCTGCGGCGGCTGCATTTCCGATGGAGGCGGAAATGTTGTAGGCCCGTGTGCTCAGATTTGGGTGCACGTTAAAGAACCCGAGGTGGTCTAAATTTCCGGAGCCCTCCACTGCGGCGTTTCTCATAATCATATGGTGGTTTTGGGACGTTAAACCCCACATATCAATCAATCGCCATTTCTCTATTCACCAGCTGTTCTGGAGCCGTTTTCTTAAATCAGTCATTTGCGGAAGCATTCAGTTGGTACGCGCTCCAATTTCAGTGAGTTCAACAACAACGATGGCCACAAGGTTATTGGTCTTTAACTCCTTTAAGAAACATGTGGTCTATACGAGGGAGGATGCATACGCAAGTCGAAAATTTTTTGGCTTCCTGGCTATGTCTAGCACAGTACGCGGTACCAGATTGAGAGTGTAGTAGATGGCTACGGATGAATTTTCAACGCCCGGTATTGTTTAATGTCTCCCCAAAGCGTGTGACACGACCCGGGTTACCAGGCAGGTCACCCACAAGAAAACACTCATGTACACTTGTTTTATGCACGTTGAACAACCTTAGGGGGTGAAAAATATTCTGCAGCCCTCAGCTTATCGCTCAAAGCTCCACGGCGTCCCTCATTTTTCTTCGGTTATGGGATGATTTGCATCGTTATACTGTGATAGTTGTAATAGAGCACTGGAAGAAATTTCCGAGAACTTCCTAAAGCCACTTTTGAAGGCTCTATAACGCAGAATTATTCTCAAGTACGGAATTATTCTAAAATGAGTATGAACTGATTCTAAAATGAGAAACGCCGAATAAAGATGGCAAGCTTAAGACAATGGCGAAGGCATACAAAAGTGTAGATACTATACGTATGATCCTCCTAAATGCAGACGTGTTTTTTTTTTGCTTTTTTTGCAAAAGCCGGACGAAAAAAAAAAAACAGATGTCATAGTAAACGAATTCTGCGCGTTGAGAGAAATCAAGAAAAATCGAAGCGTGTCAAATTTCTAATATCGGTTTGTATTTTTTTCCTTCCTTCGCTCACTTCTCAGGATAAGCAGGAATATAAGAGACAGTCAAGTCGCTGCTAACAAAGCTTCTAATAATAATACCTGGGGTTTGACGTCGCAAAACCACGATATGTGATTACGAGAGACGCCGTGGTGGAGCACTCCGCAAATTTCGACCATCCATCCATACGTGCGAAAGATTACTGCAGTATTCTTTCGCACGAAGCTTCCGCACCACGTTTATTTCAGAGATAAAGCAATAGGCCAACGCGGCAGGTAATGCCATTGTTCATTCTAGAGTGTGCGTTTCCTATACAGAAAACGACACACTTCGTACGTCGTTTGCGTGCGCATGGCGAGCTGTCTTTCATGGCCGCGAGAACGGCCAAAATGAATCGTACTCGAAGCGGAACGTAAACAGCCCTAGGACACATAAACAGGTGCATTCCCAACAAACATCTGCCCCACTCCAGTTTTTTTCCTCGTTCCTGGTACGTATAACAATACTAGATCTCGACGTTAATCATCGCTTTCTCATCGAACTTGGCGTAATGACGACTGCCGCGCACCCAAGTGCCGTACACGCCTTCCAGTTAAAAATATCGTGCAGGTATTGAGCGTGATACAATGCACTGTACGAGTGGCGGTTGACGTCATTAGGCTGGGTTTCGACAACTGTGCGCCAGACCGAGAAGCTTTTCGGAGCACGTAAATGGTGAAAGAAGTCAAGGTCCATCGCTTCTTCACCATTTGGGCAACTTACATTTGTATGCGTGACGGTCGCACGGAAAATTACGCAAAGGAACTTATAACAAACGAAATATTACAGCTATGGGGCCGGCAACGAATATTTTTTTTTTAAATGAAGAGACATCAGAGATCAATTATATCAAGGGTATCTATCAAGCATGCGACCCGGTGCACACATGACTGCTTGTCTTTGTCTTTTTTTTTTTGTATTTTTTTAATAAGTATGTTCATGAGCTATACCTAGATGTGAATGATTTCAAGCATACTTGTTGTGAGACATATCTCATCCGCTCACTCTGTATTAAGACATTATTAATAATTGTTGGTGATTTACGTCCCAAAACCACCATGTGCTTATGAGAGACGCCGTAAGTGGAAGGCTACGGAAATTTTGACCATCTGGTGTTCTTGTTGGAACGTTACCGTACAACAAAAGCTATATTTCAGAATCTGGGTCGAGATTTCAGTCATTCCGTCGATCAATACCGATACGTCTCTCTAAAGATGACGCTGAATCCCATCGAAAACTGATCCATAAAGCAGACATGAAAAGGGCCTTCTTTCAAATGGCCCAGTAGCTGACATTTTGCTCAAACTCGCCCTTCCCATGAATTATGCAAGATGTAATAGTCATTGGTATTATATTCTTTGCGTCATCCGAGCTATTTCCCTAACTAGTCAAATATACTATGGATGTCATATATATATATATATATATATATATATATATATATATATATATATATATATATATATATATATATATATATATATATATATATATATATATATATATCCTTAATTGAAAGTAAGTTATGTGGTGGCTTTCCAGTGTGGCGTCGCTTGTGTATGAGGACGTATGCAAGTCGCGTCGTCATTAAAAATGTTTTAACTTGAAATAAACGTTGACGACGTCAGCAAGGAGACGCCAATACAGTGACAAACCACGATTTCGTAAGAGCACGCACACTTCCGCTACGGCGCACAGTGCCTCCGGCTCGCGGGCGTTGACCGAGATGAAACGCCAGCATAGCTCTGCGTTTTTTGTTTGTTTGCTTTTTGTTTTGCATTCTATACTGCTGATTCGAGAAAGATATGACGGAGGGAAAGTGGTGGAATTGTAATAAATCGTGCCTGGGGCTACGAGAGTTTTTTTTTTTTTTTTACTGTAGGCTATAAAGATCGTTTTGCGACTGGCGTTTCGATGCGTGCGCATGACAAGTCCGAAGGTGCGACTATGTAACGCGCGTGGCCGACTCGCGCAAAAGATCCTCGCAAAGTCTTCGTGAGCGGAGGGTGGAATTATTATCCGGTAGTGCTACCTACCATCTTTATGGAACCGATTGGACCCAGAAAAAATACAGACACAAATAGGCTGACCGCTGCAACACTGCGGTGAGCAGGACAGTCGTGTGCGGAAGCGTGCTGCCGTTCACCCCTGCTTCTCAAGTGATTCGCGAGCGTCCCTGAAATCGAGTGGCGACTTGTGCGTTTTCGGATCACACAGAATACCTCCATACAAAAAGGTCCATCACACTCACGATAGTTCCAAGAGAGACAGAGATACGCTGATCATACAAGAGTGCATAAGCGTGCGTGGGTTGCCCTTTAGGGGGGGGGGGAGGCGAAGGTTTATCGCAGAACCCCCCCCCCCCCCCCCCTCAATTAAGGCAATGTATGGATCAGACATTGCCCCCACCTTTCACCCTTTTAGATGCTTAGGGGGTTGCCCCAATCCCCCTTTGTGCGCTGAGCCGCGGCACTACTGGGGATCGGCCATATACAACCACTTGGCTGCACAACTCACGGTGGTGTTGAAGTTGATGATACGGTCGTACCACTTGCACACGCTCATGTAGAGCTCCGTGACCAAGGCTGACACCGGCGCCATTGGCTGGCTCCTCCGTTCGCCCGCGAATCTGCCGTCGCACGTCGCCGCGGCTCGCGATTCTGTCAGCCCTCGCGACTTGCTCGACCGCTCGTATATTGTGTTTCCCCACACTGTGTGCGCACAACATGCGCGAGCGCCACGACGTATGACCTTGTCGCGAGCTCGACGAGAAGTTCCTCCGCGTTTACGTAGTGGACCTATGAGGGAAACGTACTGGTGGATATAAATAGTTCTGACCTGGAAGACAGCGACCATTGGCGACTATTACCAAACAGCACGTTCTATGTTCGTGAGCGATCATTTCACACAGCATAATTGCCGCCATGTACGCCCGCTGATCAGTCAATATTACCGATGCACCGTATACATTACGCCCCGTCGCAGTGGTCTAGTGGCTATGGTACTCGGCTGATGATCCGCATGCAGGTCGCGGGATCGAATCTCGGCGGTGGTGGCTGCATTTTCGATGGAGGCGAAAATGTTGTAGGCCCGTGTGCTCAAATTTTGGTGCACGTTAAAGAACCTCAGGCGGTCGAAATTTCCGGAGCCCTCCACTACGGCGTCTCTCATAATCATATGGTAGTTTTGAGACGTTAAACCTCACATATAAAAAAAAAACCTTATACATGAAGCTCTTCTTCAAGGGCCTACATCATAGACAAGTAACAATATATCAATATTCGTTCCGATTTGCTGAAGACACGCAGCCGTTCGATTGTCATATATGAAACTTATACCTGGAAAATTTTATAACCGATAAAGCGAAATGAACTATCCGCACAGTATTGTTTATATTTTAGGCGTTCGCGCACTTTCCAATTGTTTCTTTTCTTTTTCTTCTACTCCCCGCAATGGTACAATGTTTCATTTAATGGCTGATACATTCTGCTAAACAGGAGGACGTGGGTTTGATCACCGGGCACATTTCTATGTATACAGGCGGAGTACAAAAACGCTTGTGTTCTTCAAAGAACTCTCTGAGCCAAGGAGGTGAAGATAAATATAAAGTCATCCTATGTGGCGTACCTCACTTAGCTATCTCAAGGCGGGACGGTTCACTTGTTGGAATTGTGCAATTAGATCGACCAAACTAGTACTGAACCGCGAGTGTCATCACGCACGCACGCACGCACGCACGCACGCACGCACGCACGCACGCACGCACGCACACACACACACACACACACACACACACACACACACACACACACACACACACACACACACACACACACACACACACACACACACACACACACACACACACACACACACACACACACACACACTCACACACACACCGGCTCTGACACCAGGTAAGCGCATATGTACAACGCATAAACATATACGAAAATGTTTAAAATGATCCGGCACGCAGTCTGTACTCTCAGCCCTCCATTACCGAAGTCCGATGTCCTAACCACTACGCCACATGCTTTGCCGGTATTTGACATTTTAATGAGGTCCGTGTTAAGGAGCGGACTGACCATATATACATGTAGATTAGTCGAATGTCATTAAGTCCATCCTCCCCATCCCATTTCAATGCTTCAATAGCGATTGATTGTGGATATAACCTTTGCAATTAGCATATACGGTCGACCCCTCTCAATCCTCTCTCTCAAACAGGTTTTGATTCGAAAGGGCAATGGCTTCAATCAATGATTGACAGCTTTTGCACAAGATTTGCTCGATATTGACGCGATTGTTTTGTGCAGACGGAACAGTATAATTTTCGTCCGCGCAACAGAGACATGAGGATCGTGTGCCGTGACGTACTGCCCACATACAGCGAGACGCATGCGAACTGTACGTACTTTGAGGTGACAGCTAGTTGGACTGTATATATATTTATATAATAAGACGGGTACTTACGGCCATTATGGTGCTCGAGACATTCTTCCTTTTCGCCTAACTACGGCGATACTGTGCCGCGTTTGTTGCTTTCAAGCGGACTGTACAACCCACTACGGAGGACATGCCAAGAAATTATTGGTGTATGTTACCTATTTTTTCGTTGCAGTTTCTGCTTTATATTTGAAGAAAATTGTGATGGCTATAGCTACATCATTCGCCCCATCTTCGCTTGCGTTCTCTGCACCCGGCTTCGATGACATTCGCAGTGTCCCGCGCAAGGTACCGCATCAAGATTTTTTTTTTCCAAAATATTTCCTCTTTGCCAACGTGAGTTTAACTCAGACTGGGAGATGGTCTTACCTGAAATAGTGCGACCTCAAGCTATGAAGCACGACACCATACAGCAACTGGTCTACCTGGATAAGCATGCACAGAATTCCCCTTCAAAAAAAAAAAAAAGGGGGGGGGGCGGTCGTCTCAGTTCCCCCATTTTTGTTATGCCAATGTATGGGGGGGGCAAGTTGTGCCTCCCCTCAGGTGACTACAGAAAACACCCCCCCCCCTTTCCCTCCCCGTAGTACCGCGTAGAACCTGCCCAACGGGTACGTGCCTCAGCATTTCACTTTGTTGCGAAGACAGTCTTCGGACAAGAGACCTAAGCGGGCCAGTTTGCCAGGGGAGGGGAGGTGATCACGATAACATTTAACTTTTCATCATGACACCTTTGTGAAAAATAAAGTGTATTGGAGAATTTATAATATAGGTGTGAAGAAAGCAAATTGGGTGAAAAAATAACTTTCCGAGGACCGGGACCGAACCCTACAACCTTCGGATAAGGCACCCGATGCTCTGGCTACCAATTGAGCTACGGCGGTGGTCGTCCCCTCTTTTATGTACACGCTAACCCTTGTTAGCCAGCTTGCTTGCTTGCTTGCTTGTGCCTATGTTTTGGATCGTACCCACTACGGGGGATTGGCCTTTAAACTGGCTGTTAATAAAATGGGGATAAAAATTTTCAATATGATGAAGAAAGATGAAATAATCAGATATCTAGGGAATATTAAATTCAACAATCAAGGTCACATAGCATTGGCACAATGAACGATAATCTTACTAGTATCATCAAAGAGTGTGCAATGGAAGTTGGAGCTACAATCACTCGACAGGACACTGGAAAACTTCCAGAAGAGGAAAAAATTCATTAAGAGATGACAACACACGAAGGCCTCAAATACAACTGACAAAACAAGGCCAGTGAAGCTTTCAAAGTTAATGCATAGGTGTAAGGTATCCGACATCAGAAGGTATATAACATAGAAAGAATCTAGCAGGCCCGTAAAAAGCGGCACAAGCCTAAAACTGTGAAATAAAACTAGTGCATAGCCTAAAATGGATGTATGCATTATCATGAGACAAGAAAGGCAATGTCACCACAACTAATAAAGATATCATAGTTGAGGTGGCGGAGGAATTTTACAGAGAGTTGCACAGAAGCCGAAACAACCAGGATAATGTCGTAAGAAGCAATAATAGCCCAGAGGAGTTTTACGTCCTACCATGACAGAGCCAGAAATGAAAGCCTTAGAAGGTATGCAAAGAGGCAAAGCCGCTGGTGATGATAAGTCAACTACGAAAAAGCTGAAATATGGCGGAGAAATTGTGTTAGAAAAACTGGCCACCTTATATACGAAGTGTCTTGACGGGAAATGTACCAGAATCTTGGAAGAACGCCAACATCATGCATCCTAATCCATAAAAAAGGAAGGTTCAAGGACCTTAAAAAATTAATGGTCGATCAGCTTACGGCCCATTCTCTACAAACTATATGCAAAAATAATAGCTTATAGAATTAGGCGACATTAGAGTTGAATCAACCAAAGGACCAAGCAGGATTTCGTACAGGCTACTCCATAATAGACCATATTCATACTATCGATCAGGTGATAAAAAATGCGTTGAATACTACCAATATCTACACATAGCCTTCATAGATTACGAGAAAGATTACTGAGTCGACACATCACCAGTAAAGCAGGCACTACAGAATCGGGGCATCGACGAATCCTACATAAACATCCTGGCATAAATCTACAGTGGATCCACAGCCACCACAGTTCTGCATAAAGATAGCGACAAAATCCCAATATGGCTGTAAGGCAGTCAGACACGATCTTTCTAATGCTATTCACTGCGTGTTTACAGGAGAATTTCAGGTCCACATGTTGGGAAAAGTTAGGGATAAGAGTTAATGGAGAGTATCTTAGTAACCTGCGATTCGCTGATGACATAGCTTTGATGAGTAACTCAGGGGACCAATTTCAGCTCATGATTACTGAACTGGACATGGAAAGCAGTACAGTAGGCCTTAAAATTAATATCCACAAAAATAAAGTAATGTAAAACAGTCTAGGCAGAAAATAGCACTATGCGATAGGTGGAGAGACGCTGGAAGTTGTAAAGGAATATGTCCACTTAGGACAGGCAGTAACCGCGGAGCCGAACCATGAGAGTGAAATAACTAGAATAAGAGTGGGTGTGGAACACATTCAGCAAGCACTCTGAAATCATGAATGGTAATCTACCAGTAGCCTTCAAGAGGAAGGTATGTAACAGCTGCATCTGGCCGATACCCACCTATGGAGCAGAAAACTAGAGGCTTACAATAAGGGTTCCGCTTAAATTGAAGACGACGCAACGAGCGATGAGGGAAAATGATAGGTGTAACATTAAGATACAAGAATATGGGAGATTGGGTTTACATATATTAGTTGAAATCAAGAAGAAGAAATAAACATTAGTCGGGCACTATAGTGCGTAGGCAGGATAACCGTTGGTCATCAATGGTAACTGACTAGATTCCCAGAGAAGGCAAACCCACGAGGGGGAGACAAAAAGTTAGGTGGGCCGATGAGATTTAAAAGTTTGCAGGTATAACGTGGCGATGAACCAGGTTGATTGGCGATTCATGGGAGGGGCGTTTGCCCAAGTGGGCGTAGTCAGGCTGATGATGGTATTGATGGTCACAAATAAAGTAGGTACAGAACTATTAATTGAAATGAATAAATTGATTCTAAAGAACTAAATTTCTGCTAGGAATAACCTAACAAGAAAATGTTTTTGTGTCTCTAAGAAATTCGCAAGCCATATGGCAAAACACGGCAGTTAGTCCCTTCGTCCACTTTACTTCCTTCACATCTACGTCATAATAGTTGGTTAGCGAAATCTTCGCTCACGCAAAGTATTGGGGGTCATGGCGCTCGTCTGCGTCGACTTCCGGTTTTATATGCTGTGGCGCCCGACTGACATTCCGGCCAGCGCCGTCGCTTTCTGCGTTTTCCACCTAGCGCTCGAGGGGGCCTTTTCTAACAAAATGCTGCAGGATGCATTGGAGTGCTATTAAGCTTAGATGAATAACAAATGCAGTCCCTACGAGATAGTTATAATGGTACAGGCGGTAATTTCTTCATTGAAGCAGCACGCACTTCAGGACACATGCATATTGTTTTGCAGCAAAGGGCGTTTTCGCGCATGTTTCCTCGCGTACAAAAATTTTTCTGCGCATCGTAGCATCATAAAACATCTGTCCATTTTTTTCATGTGGCTCACTCGTAGAAATATTTTACTTTTGTGTTGCAAACGTACCGTCTCGGGTTAGATATAGCGAATGGCAACAGTAAACACTTTGTTATTCTTAAAATCAAATTCGCATGGAGTTTCGTGGCGTTTCCTTTTCATACGCCCCTGAATCTCCGTTGACGTGTCATTCCCTCTGTGTTTCAATACATGCTCAACATACATTTGTGGAACAGCCTATAAGAATATGACTCGGAGTACAACGCAGTTTACTGGTACTTCATGCTTGCAGGTCTGGCATAATATAGACGTTATACCATGCAACTAGTGGTCTAGTGGCTAAGGTATACTCAGCTGCTGGCCCGCCGGTCGCGGGATCGAATCTCGGCTGCAGCGGCTGCATTCCCTATGGAGGCGGAAATGTTCTAGACCCGTGTGCTCAGATTCGGGTGCATGCTAAAGAACCCCAGGTGGTCGAAATTTCCGGAGCCTTCAACTATGGCGTCTCTCATAATCATATGGTGGTTTTGGGACGTTAAACCGCACATATCTATCAATCAGCTTTTTATCCCTGATGATCCGTCGTACTGAGAAGCTATTAGGCGTGCAACTTATCGCAGAACGCGTAGTTGTCGAGCGAGCAAGTGTACGTGCCAGCACTGAACATGTACCACAACTCCGACGGCGCTATCGGAGCGCTTCGCCACAATGCGTTTTCTCCAGAGCTGCGAAGAATGCCGATTCGACGCATGTCACGTTACTTTAGGCATAAATTTTATATATTTCATTTCATTTTATGATCCATTCAATCACGCTTCGTGATCCATTCAATCATGAAGCGTGATTGAATGGATCACTCGGAGCAAATTCTCGTCTCTTCTTCGTGCCGCTCGAGGTCTTTCTGGCACAGCGTTGCGGCGTGGTCTTTCTTGCGGAGAGGCTGATATCGTGCACGAAACTTCTTGGAGTTAAATTTGCGTCGTGATCGCACTCGATCACGCCTGCAAGCTACGCCAATGCTCGCTAACACGACTGCACTGCTGCACTTTCCGACCGCCTCTGACAGAAATATGGCTGCCTACCCAGAATGCATAGCGTCGCCGCCGTTCATGCAAGCTCCCTATACGGCGCCCCCTCCCTCCGACACTCGAAACGGGTCACTCTGCTGAACCTTCAGTAGCTCTTCGCCGCTGAAAACGATTCCCATTCTACCAAATGGGGGAGTCTGGTATCGCGCCCACTCAGGGTCGCAGCAACCGCCGTGTGCACGGGCTCGCTCTCGGCACAGTGGCCTTCGGAAAGTTCCCCCGCTCGGCTGCCACACAGTGCGCCGCTTAGTTAGATAGCAGCCAAGGTCATCTTCATGGGGACCCCCTTTTCGCTGCTGTTTCGCGCCCGACACTTGCATGTGCTAAGGCATCACGAGTGGCCATCGCACCAAAATCCAGGTTCTCGGCTGACAACAGGGGGCATGAAATAGCGCCCCAGCTACCACGCTGGTTGTGTGTTCACCATAAGGGGGTGACGACACGGACGGATGCCGAAGGGTGTCCGTTCATAGAGGTGATGGCCTCGTTGTGCAACGCGGCATGCCACGAAGCAGGCATGTTGCGACGAGCCCGAATCGCGCGGGCCAACTGACTCGCTATGAGCAGTCAAAAGCTTAGAGCTTTTGATACCGCATTGGGCTCCAGTGTAGTGATACGCATCCCGAAGGAGTACAGCCCCACTAACGTGGGTCCGGTCTTAGCGAGCCGCCGGGCACGCGTTAGCCATCGCCATGGCGAGAACACAGTACTGCTCAAGGTCGCGACACTTTATTGTCTGTGGCAACACCAAAACGCAGTACAGCCCGTTGCAAAGGCGTGGCGGGAAAGCAAATGGGCTTATCCGCGCCACGGGCGAAAAGTACTACACAGGGTACCACGAGCACGTCTCCGGGGTAAAAGTAATTCACGGAGACACCGGGACCAAGGGCTGGTTGCTCGAGCAAAGGCAAAGGCGCTCGCGTTGGCTTCAGAGAGATACGAGTCTGCGTAGCCTGGCCACGCGCTAGAAACTCGCACCACTCTTCGGCCTAGCGTTTGGAAGGGGGGGGGGGGGCGACATAAGGTAAGCTCTCAGGTCAGTACTATGCTTCTTCTTTCGATCTTCTAAACGTTCGATCTTGCTAAACGCCCAGCCATCTTGACCTACTGGCTGCGTTCATACTTTTGGTCATTGTCAATGAAAAAAAGAGAGCCTGAGCGCTGCTCCTCGTTCGTTTCAAGCTTTTCTTTTTACACATTCCTGCCAGCTGGCGCCCATTTCTCACTGAGTGTCTGCAGAAAAGTCTGCGGTTTCGACGACATTTGCTTTCAAGAATGGCGATTCGCGGCCATTTTTTTTTACATATAGGTCTATTGAAAGACGTAGTGGAAGTGAATTGAACTGAAGATACTATGCCAACAGTTAAACTATTCGCAACTGTAGGTATTTCGTTATCTGTTTCTAGAAAATAGCGTACAAATCACGGTGTCAATGTGTCCTATTTCCTAGGGCCATTGAGGTGTTTCTATGGAGATGTTACAAATTTCACGGTTGGTTGTCTATGGAACAGTGTCAGCAGTGCAGACTAAGTCTACCGAAGAGACTCGTACTCGTTTCGGGACGGCTGGTTGATCTCTCATAGTAGAGCGCCAAATGCTCTTAATCGTTAAACACTCTTTCAAAACTTTGTTTCGCCGGGGTACCACCGTACCACAGAATACCATTTAAAACAAGGCAACTGTACCTTTGACAATGCAACGAGAGTAAGGGTAGTGGTGGCGTTGTCAACTGGGAATCATATGGTAGTATTGGGAGCGCGCCATGAGCGTGGTATGTTGTCATGTTCTTACAAGACAAGCCTGCCAGGATTATCATGTTTGCACCAGTCATATATTTAGTCATCCATTGACGTCACGTAACACCAAATTTAATATATGCAGAGCTAGCGAAACGGCCGGGATAACGCCATGAGCGTGGTATGTTGTCAAGTTCTTACATGACAAGCCTGCCAGGATTATCATGTTTGCACCAGTCATATATTTAGTCATACATTGACGTCACGTAACACCAAATTTAGTGTATGTGGAGCTAGCGAAACGGCCGCGAGCACGTCATGAGCGTGGTATGTTGTCATGTTATTACAAGACAAGCCTGCCAGGATTATCATGTTTGCACCAGCCATATATTTAGTCATCCATTGATGTCACGTAACACCAAATTTTATATATGCAGAGCTAGCGAAACGGCCGCGAGCACGCCATGAGCGTGGTATGTTGTCATGTTCTTACAAGACAAGCCTGCCAGGATTATCATGTTTGCACCAGTCATATATTTAGTCATCCATTGATGTCACGTAACACCAAATTTAATATATGCAGAGCTAGCGAAACGGCCGGGAGCACGCCATGAGCGTTGTATGTTGTCAAGTTCTTACATGACAAGCCTGCCAGGATTATCATGTTTGCACCAGTCATATATTTAGTCATACATTGACGTCACGTAACACCAAATTTAGTGTATGTGGAGCTAGCAAAAAGGACGGCAGCAAGTCATGAGCGTATTATGTTGTGATGTTCTTACATGAGAAGCCTGCCAGGATCATTATGTTTGCACCAATCATATATTTAGTCATTCATTGACGTCACGTAACACCAAATTTAGTGTATGTCGAGCTAGCGAAACGGCCGGGAGCACGCCAAAAGCGTGGTATGTTGTCATGTTCTTACATTACAAGCCTGCCAGGATTATCATGTTTGCACCACTCATATATTTAGTCAATCATTGACGTCACATAACACCAAATTCAGTATATGTAGAGCTAGCGAAACGGCCGGGAGCACGCCATGAGCGTGGTATATTGTCATGTTCTTACATGACAAGCCTGCCAAGATTATCATGTTTGCACCAGTCATATATTTAGTCATCCATTGACGTCACATAACACCAAATTTAGTATATGTGGAGCTAGCGAAACGGCCAGGAGCACGCCATGAGCGTGGTATGTTGTCATGTTCTTACATGACAAGCCTGCAAGGATTATCATGTTTGCACCAGTCATATATTTAGTCATACATTGACGTCACGTAACACCAAATTTTGTATATGTCGAGCTAGCGAAACGGCCAGGAGAACGCCATTAGCGTAATTTCTTGTCATGTTCTTACATGAAAAGCCTGCCAGTATTATCATGTTTGCACCAGTCATGTATTTAGTCATCCATTGACGTCACGTAACACCAACTTTAGTATATGTAGAGCAAGCGAAACGGCCGGGAGCACGCCTTGAGCATGGTATGTTGTCATGTTCTTACATGACAAGCCTGTCAGGATTATCATGTTTGCACCAGTCATATATTTAGTCATCCATTGACGTCACGTAACACCAAATTTTGTAAATGTGGAGCTAGCGAAACGACCAGGAGAACGCCATTAGCGTGGTTTGTTGTCATGTTATTACACGACAAACCTGCCAGGATTATCATGTTTGCACCAGTCATATATTTAGTCATCCATTGACGTCACGTAACACCAAATTTATTGTGTGTGGAGCCAGCGAAACGGCTGGGAGCACGCCATGAGCGTGGTATGTTGTCATCTGCTTACATGACAAGCCTGCCAGGATTATCATGTTTGCAGCAGTCATATATTCAGTCATCCATTGACGTCACGTAACACCAAATTTAGTATATGTAGAGCTAGCGAAACGGCCGGAAGCACGCCATGAGCGTGGTATGTTGTCATGGTCTTACATGACAAGCCTGCCAGGATTATCATGTTTGCACCAGTCATATAATAAGTCATCCATTGACGTCAGGTAACACCAAATTTAGTGTATGTGAAGCTAGCGAAAGCAATGGGAGCACGCCATGAGCGTGGTATGTTGTCATGTTCTTACATGACAAGCCTGCCAGGATTATCCTATTGCACCAGTCATATCTTTAGTCATCCATTGACGTCAAGTAACACCAAATTTATTATATGTAGAGCTAGCGAAACGGCCGGGAGCACGCCATGAGCGTGGTATGTTATGTTCTTACATGACGACCCTGCCAGGATTATCATGTTTGCACCAGTCATATATTTAGTCATCCATTGACGTGACGTAACACAAAGTTTAGTATATGTGGAGCTAGCGAAATGGCCAGGAGAACGCCATTAGCGTGGTTTGTTGTCATGTTCTTACATGACAAGGCTGCCAGGGTTATCATGTTTGCACCAGTCAAATATTTAGTCATCCATTGACGTCACGTAACACCAAATTTAGTATATGCTGAACTAGCGAAACGGCCAGGAGAACGCCATTAGCGTGGTTTGTTGTCATGTTCTTTCTGACAAGCCTGCCAGGATTATCATGTTTGCACCAGTCATATAATTAGTCATCCATTGAAGTCACGTAACACCAAATTTAGTATATCTGAAGCTAGCGAAACGGCCGGGAGCACGCCATGAGCGTGGTATGTTGTCAAGTTCTTGCATGACAAGCCTGCCAGGATTGTCATGTATGCACCAGTCATATATTTAGTCATCAATTGACGTCACGTAACACCAAATTTAGTATATGTGGAGCTAGCAAAACGGCCGGCAGCACGCCATGAGCATGGTATGTTGTCATGTTCTTACATGACAAGCCTGCAAGAACTATCATGTTTGCACCAGTCATATATTTAGTCATACAATGACATCACGTAACACCAAATTTTGTAAATGTGGAGCTAGCGAAACGGCCAGGAGAACGCCATTAGCGTAATTTCTTGTCATGTTATTACACGACAAGCCTGCCAGGATTATCATGTTTGCACGAGTCATATATTCAGTCATCCATTGACGTCACGTAACATCAAATTTAATGTATGTAGAGCTAACGAAACGGCCGGGAGCACGCCATGAGCGTGGTTTGTTGTCATGTTCTTACATGACAATCCTCTCAGGATTATCATGTTTGCACCAGTCATATATTTAGTCATCTATTGACGTCACGTAACACCAAATTTAGTATATATAGAGCTAACAAAGCGGCCGCAAGCTCACCACGAGCGTGGTGTGTTGTCAAGTTCTTACATGACAAGCCTGCCAGGATTGTCATTTTTGCACCAGTCATATATTTAGTCATCAATTGACGTCAAGTAACACCAAATTTAGTATACGTGGAGCTATCGAAACGGCCGGGAGCACGCCATGAGCGTGGTATGTTGTCATGTTCTTACATGACATGACAACCCTACCAGGATTATAATGTTTGCACCAGTCATATATTTAGTCAATCATGGACGTCACGTAACACCAAATTTAGTATATGTAGAGCTAGCGAAACGGCCGGGAGCACGCCATGAGCGAGGTATGTTGTCATGTTCTTACATGACAACCCTCTATGGATTATCATGTTTGCACCAGTCATATATTTAGTCATCCATTGACGTCACGTAACACCAAATTTAGTATATATAGAGGTAGCGAAACCGCCAGGAGCATGCCATGAGCGTGGTATGTTGTCATGTTCTTACATGACAAGCCTGCCAGAATTATCATGTTTGCACCAGTCATATATTTAGTCCTCCATTACGTCACGTTACACCAAATTTAGTGTATGTGGAGCTAGCGAAACGGCCGCGAGCACGCCATGAGTGTGGTATGTTGTCATGTTCTTACATGACAAGCCTGCAGGGATTATCCTATTGCACCAGTCATATCTTTAGTCATCCATTGACGTCAAGTAACACCAAATTTATTATATGTAGAGCTAGCGAAACGGCCGGGAGCACGCCATGAGTGTGGTATGTTATGTTCTTACATGACGACCCTGCCAGGATTATCATGTTTGCACCAGTCATATATTTAGTCATCCATTGACGTGACGTACCACAAAGTTTAGTATATGTGGAGCTAGCGAAATGGCCAGGAGAACGCCATTAGCGTGGTTTGTTGTCATGTTCTTACATGACAAGCCTGCCAGGATTGTCATGTTTGCACCAGTCATATATTTAGTCATCCATTGACGTCAAGTAACACCAAATTTAGTATATGTAGAGCTATCGAAACGGCCGGGAGCACGCCACGAGCGTGGTATGTTGTCATGTTCCTACATGACAAGCCTGTCAGGATTATCATGTTTGTACCAGTCATATATTTGGTCATCCATTGACGTCACGTAAGACCAAATTTAGTATATGTGGAGCTAGCGAAACGGCCGGGAGCACGCCTTGAGCATGGTATGTTTTCATGTTCTTACATGACAACCCTGCCAGCATTATCATGTTTGCACCAGTCATATATTTAGTCATCCATTGACGTCACGTAACACCAAATTTAGTATTTGTAGAGCTAGCGAAACGGCCGGGAGCACGCCATGAGCGTGATATGTTGTCACGTTCTTACATTACAATCCTCTCAGGATTATCATGTTTGCACCAGTCATATATTTAGTCATCCATTGACGTCACGTAACACCAAATTTAGTATATATAGAGGTAGCGAAACCGCCGGGAGCATGCCATGAGCGTGGTATGTTGTCATGTTCTTACATGACAAGCCTGCCAGGATTATCATGTTTGCACCAGTCATATATTTAGTCCTCCATTACGTCACGTTACACCAAATTTAGTGTATGTGGAGCTAGCGAAACGGCTAGGAGAACGCCATTAGCGTGGTTTGTTGTCATGTTCTTACACGACAAGCCTGCCAGGATTATCATGTTGGCACCAGTCATATATTTATTCATCCATTGACGTCACGTAACACCAAATTTAGTATATATGGAGCTAGCAAAACGGCCGGGAGCACGCCATGAGTGTGGTATGTTGTCAAGTTCTTACATGACAAGCCTGCCAGGATTCTCATGTTTGCACCAGTCATATATTTAGTCATCAATTGACGTCACGTAACACCAAACTTAGTATATGTCGAGCTAGAAAAACGGCCGGGAGCACGCCATGAGCATGTTATGTTGTCATGTTCTTACATGACAAGCCTGCCAGGATTATCATGTTTGCACCAGTCATATAATTAGTCATCCATTGACGTCACGTAACACCAAATTTTGTAAATGTGGAGCTAGCGAAACGACCAGGAGAACGCCATTAGCGTGGTTTGTTGTCATGTTATTACACGACAAACCTGCCAGGATTATCATGTTTGCACCAGTCATATATTTAGTCATCCATTGACGTCATGTAACACCAAATTTAATGTGTGTGGAGCTAGCGAAACGGCTGGGAGCACGCCATGAGCGTGGTATGTTGTCATCTGCTTACATGACAAGCCTGCCAGGATTATCATGTTTGCAGCAGTCATATATTTAGTCATCCATTGACGTCACGTAACACCAAATTTAGTATATGTAGAGCTAGCGAAACGGCCGGAAGCACGCCATGAGCGTCGTATGTTGTCATGTTCTTACATGACAAGCCTGCCAGGATTATCATGTTTGCACCAGTCATATAATAAGTCATCCATTGACGTCAGGTAACACCAAATTTAGTGTATGTGAAGCTAGCGAATGCGCTGGGAGCACGCCATGAGCGTGGTATGTTGTCATGTTCTTACATGACAAGCCTGCCAGGATTGTCATGTTTGCACCAGTCATATATTTAGTAATCAATTGACGTCACGTAACACCAAATTTAGTATATGTGGTGCTAGCGAAACGGCCGGGAGCACGCCATGAGCGTGGTATGTTGTCATGTTCTTACATTACAAGCGTGCCAGGATTATCATGTCTGCACCAGTCATATATTTAGTCATTCATTGACGTCACGTAACACCGAATTTAGTATATGTTGAGCTAGCGAAACGACCGGGAGCACGCCATGAGCGTGGTATGTTGTCATGTTCTTACTGACAAGCCTGCCAGGATTATCATGTTTGCACCAGTCATATATTTAGTCATCCATTGACAGCTCGTAACACCAAATTTAGTATATGTGGAGCTAGCGAAACGGCCGGGAGCTCGTCATTAGCGCGGTAAGTTGTCATGTTCTTACATGACAAGCCTGCCAGGGTTATGTTGCACCAGTCATATATTAAGTCATCCATTGACGTCACGTAACACCAAATTTAGTATATGTGAAGCTAGCGAAACGGCCGGGAGCACGCCATGAGCGTGGGATGTTGTCATGTTCTTACATGACAAGCCTGCCAGGATTATCATGTTTGCACCAGCCATATAATTAGTCATCCATTGACGTCACATAACACCAAATTTAGTTTATGTGGAGCTAGCGAAAGTGCTGGGAGCACGCCATGAGCGTGGTATGTTGTCATGTTCTTACATGCAAGCCTGCCAGGATTATCATGTTTGCACCAGTCATATGTTTAGTCATCCATTGACGTCACGTAACTTCAATTTTAGTATATGTAGAGCTAACGAAACGGCCGGGAGCACGCCATGAGCGTGGTTTGTTGTCATGTTATTACATGACAATCCTCTCAGGATTATCATGTTTGCACCAGTCATATATTTACTCATCCGTTGACATCACGGTACACCAAATTTAGTATATATAGAGCTAGCAAAACGGCCGGGAGCACGCCACGAGCGTGGTATGTTGTCAAGTTCTTACATGACAAGCCTGCCAGGATTGTCAATTTTGCACCAGTCATATATTTAGTCATCAATTGACGTCACGTAACACCAAATTTAGTATAAGTGGAGCTAGAGGAACGGCCGGGAGCACGCCATGAGCATGGTATGTTGTCATGTTCTTACATGACAAGCCTGCCAGGATTATCATGTTTGCACCAGTCATATAATTAGTCATCCATTGACGTCACGTAACACCAAATTTTGTAAATGTGGAGCTAGCGAAACGACCAGGAGAACGCCATTAGCGTGGTTTGTTGTCATGTTATTACACGACAAACCTGCCAGGATTATCATGTTTGCACCAGTCATATATTTAGTCATCCATTGACGTCACGCAACACGATATTTAGTATATGTGAAGCTAGCAAAACGGCCGGGAGCACGCCATGAGCGGGGTATGTTGTCATGTTCTTACATGACAAGCCTGCCAGGATTGTCATGTTTGCACCAGTCATATATTTAGTAATCAATTGACGTCACGTAACACCAAATTTTGTATATGTGGAGCTAGCGAAACGGCCGGGAGCACGCCATGAGCGTGGTATGTTGTCATGTTCTTACATGACAACCCTGCCAGGATTATCATGTTTGCACCAGTCATATATTTAGTCATTCATTGACGTCACGTAACACCAAATTTAGTATATGTAGAGCTAGCGAAACGGCCGGGAGCACGCCATGAGCGTGGTATGTTGTCACGTTCTTACATGACAACCCTCTCAGGATTATCATGTTTGCACCAGTCATATATTTAGTCATCCATTGACGTCACGTAACACCAAATTTAGTATATATAGAGGTAGCGAAACCGCCGGGAGCATGCCATGAGCGTGGTATGTTGTCATGTTCTTACATGACAAGCCTGCCAGGATTATCATGTTTGCACCAGTCATATATTTAGTCCTCCATTACGTCACGTTACACCAAATTTAGTCTATGTGGAGCTAGCGAAACGGCCGCGAGCACGCCATGAGCGTGGTATGTTGTCATGTTCTTACATGACAAGCCTGGCGGGATTATCCTATTGCACCAGTCATATCTTTAGTCATCCACTGACGTCAAGTAACACCAAATTTATTATATGTAGAGCTAGCGAAACGGCCGGGAGCACGCCATGAGCGTGGTATGTTATGTTCTTACATGACGACCCTGCCAGGATTATCATGTTTGCACCAGTCATATATTTAGTCATCCATTGACGTGACGTAACACAAAGTTTAGTATATGTGGAGCTAGCGAAATGGCCAGGAGAACGCCATTAGCGTGGTTTGTGTTCATGTTCTTACATGACAAGGCTGCCAGGGTTATCATGTTTGCACCAGTCAAATATTTAGTCATCCATTGACGTCACGTAACACCAAATTTAGTATATGCTGAACTAGCGAAACGGCCGGAAGCACGCCATGAGCGCGGTATGTTGTCATGTTCTTACATGACAAGCCTGCCAGGATTATCATGTTTGCACCAGTCATATATTTAGTCCTCCATTGACGTCACGTAACACCAAATTTAGTGTATGTGGTGCTAGCGACACGGCCGCGAACACGCCATGAGCGTGGTATGTTGTCATGTTCTTACAAGACAAGCCTGCCGGGATTATCCTATTGCACCAGGCATATATTTAGTCGTCCATTGACGTCACGTAGCACCAAATTTATTATATGTAGAGCTAGCGAAACGGCTGGGAGCACGCCATGAGCGTGGTATGTTATGTTCTTACATGACGACCCTGCCAGGATTTTCATGTTTGCACCAGTCATATATTTAGTCATCCATTGACGTGACGTAACACAAAGTTTAGTATATGTGGAGCTAGCGAAACGGCCAGGAGAACGCCATTAGCGTGGTTTGTTGTCATGTTCTTTCTGACAAGCCTGCCAGGATTATCATGTTTGCACCAGTCATATAATTAGTCATCCATTGAAGTCACGTAACACCAAATTTAGTATATCTGAAGCTAGCGAAACAGCCTGGAGCACGCCATGAGCGTGGTATGTTGTCAAGTTCTTGCATGACAAGCCTGCCAGGATTGTCATGTATGCACCAGTCATATATTTAGTCATCAATTGACGTCACGTAACACCAAATTTAGTATGTGTGGAGCTAGCAAAACGGCCGGGAGCACGCCATGAGCATGGTATGTTGTCATGTTCTTACATGACAAGCCTGAAAGAACTATCATGTTTGCACCAGTCATATATTTAGTCATACATTGACATCACGTAACACCAAATTTTGTAAATGTGGAGCTAGCGAAACGGCCAGGAGAACGCCATTAGCGTAATTTCTTGTCATGTTATTACACGACAAGCCTGCCAGGATTATCATGTTTGCACCAGTCATATATTCAGTCATCCATTGACGTCACGTAACATCAAATTTAGTGTATGTAGAGCTAACGAAACGGCCGGGAGCACGCCATGAGCGTGGTTTGTTGTCATGTTCTTACATGACAATCCTCTCAGGATTATCATGTTTGCACCAGTCATATATTTAGTCATCCATTGACGTCACGTAACACCAAATTTAGTATATATAGAGCTAGCAAAACGGCCGGAAGCTCGCCACGAGCGTGGTGTGTTGTCAAGTTCTTACATGACAAGCCTGCCAGGATTGTCATTTTTGCACCAGTCATATATTTAGTCATCAATTGACGTCAAGTAACACCAAATTTAGTATATGTGGAGCTATCGAAACGGCCGGGAGCACGCCATGAGCGTGGTATGTTGTCATGTTCTTACATGACAAGCCTGTCAGGATTATCATGTTTGCACCAGTCATATATTTGGTCATCCATTGACGTCACGTAAAACCAAATTTAGTATATGTGGAGCTAGCGAAACGGCCGGGAACACGCCATGAGCGTGGTATGTTTTCATGTTCTTACATGACAACCCTCCCAGGATTATCATGTTTGAACCAGTCATATATTTAGTCATCCATTGACGTCACGTAACACCAAATTTAGTATATGTGGAGCTAGCGAAACGGCCGGGAGCACGCCATGAGCGTGGTATGTTGTCATGTTCTTATATGACATGACAACCCTACCAGGATTATCATGTTTGCACCAGCCATATATTTAGTCAATCATGGACGTCACGTAACACCAAATTTAGTATATGTAGAGCTAGCGAAACGGCCGGGAGCACGCCATGAGCGAGGTATGTTGTCACGTTCTTACATGACAACCCTCTCAGGATTATCATGTTTGCACCAGTCATATATTTAGTCATCCATTGACGTCACGTAACACCAAATTTAGTATATATAGAGGTAGCGAAACCGCCAGGAGCATGCCATGAGCGTGGTATGTTGTCATGTTCTTACATGACAAGCCTGCCAGGATTATCATGTTTGCACCAGTCATATATTTAGTCCTCCATTACGTCACGTTACACCAAATTTAGTGTATGTGGAGCTAGCGAAACGGCCGCGAGCACGCCATGAGTGTGGTATGTTGTCATGTTCTTACATGACAAGCCTGCAGGGATTATCCTATTGCACCAGTCATATCTTTAGTCATCCATTGACGTCAAGTAACACCAAATTTATTATATGTAGAGCTAGCGAAACGGCCGGGAGCACGCCATGAGTGTGGTATGTTATGTTCTTACATGACGACCCTGCCAGGATTATCATGTTTGCACCAGTCATATATTTAGTCATCCATTGACGTGACGTAACACAAAGTTTAGTATATGTGGAGCTAGCGAAATGGCCAGGAGAACGCCATTAGCGTGGTTTGTTGTCATGTTCTTACATGACAAGACTGCCAGGGTTATCATGTTTGCACCAGTCATATATTTAGTCATCCATTGACGTCACGTAACACCAAATTTAGTATATGCTGAGCTAGCGAAACGGCCGAAAGCACGCCATGAGCGCGGTATGTTGTCATGTTCTTACATGACAAGCCTGCCAGGATTATCATGTTTGCACCAGTCATATATTTAGTCCTCCATTACGTCACGTTACACCAAATTTAGTGTATGTGGAGCTAGCGACACGGCCGCGAGCACGCCATGAGCGTGGTATGTTGTCATGTTCTTACATGACAAGCCTGCCGGGATTATCCTATTGCACCAGTCATATATTTAGTCGTCCATTGACGTCACGTAACACCAAATTTATTATATGTAGAGCTAGCGAAACGGCTTGGAGCACGCCATGAGCGTGGTATGTTATGTTCTTTCATGACGACCCTGCCAGGATTATCATGTTTGCACCACTCATATATTTAGTCATCCATTGACGTGACGTAACACAAAGTTTAGTATATGTGGAGCTAGCGAAACGGCCGGGAGCATGCCATGAGCGTGGTATGTTGTCATGTTTTTACATGACAAGCCTGCCAGGATTATCATGTTTGCACCAGTCATATATTTAGTCCTCCATTACGTCACGTTACACCAAATTTAGAGTATGTGGAGCTAGCGAAACGGCAAGGAGAACGCCATTAGCGTGGTTTGTTGTCATGTTCTTACACAACAAGCCTGCCAGGATTATCATGTTGGCACCAGTCATATATTCAGTCATCCTTTGACGTCACGTAACACCAAATTTAGTATATGTGGAGCTAGCAAAACGGCCGGGAGCACGCCATGAGCATGGTATGTTGTCATGTTCTTACATGACATGCCTGCCAGGATTATCATGTTTGCACCAGTCATATATTTAGTCATCCATTGACGTCACGTAACACCAAATTTTGTAAATGTGGAGATAGCGAAACGACCAGGAGATCGCCATTAGCGTGGTTTGTTGTCATGTTATTACACGACAAACCTGCCAGGATTATCATGTCTGCACCAGTCATATATTTAGTCATCCATTGACGTCCCGTAACACCAAATTTAGTATATCGTAGCTAGCGAAACGGCCGAGAGCACGCCATGAGAGCGGTATGTTGTCATGTCCTTACATGACAAGCCTGCCAGGATCATCATGTTTGCACCAGTCATATATTTAGTCATCCATTGACTTCAAGTAACACCAATTTTTGTAAATGTGGAGCTAACGAAACGGCCAGGAGAACGCCATTAGCGTGGTTTGTTGTCATGTTCTTACACGACAAGCCTGCCAGGATTATCATGTTTGCACCAGTCATCCGTTGACGTCACGTAACACCAAATTTAGTGTATGTGGAGCTAGCGAAACGGCTGGGAGCACGCCATGAGCGTGGTATGTTGTCATGTTCTTACACAACAAGCCTGCCAGGATTATCATGTTGGCACCAGTCATATATTCAGTCATCCTTTGACGTCACGTAACACCAAATTTAGTATATGTGGAGCTAGCAAAACGGCCGGGAGCACGCCACGAGCGTGGTATGTTGTCAAGTTCTTACATGACAAGCCTGCCAGGATTGTCAATTTTGCACCAGTCATATATTTAGTCATCAATTGACGTCACGTAACACCAAATTTAGTATAAGTGGAGCTAGAGAAACGGCCGGGAGAACGCCATTAGCGTGGTTTGTTGTCATGTTATTACATGACAAACCTGCCAGGATTATCATGTTTGCACCAGTCATATAATAAGTCATCCATTGACGTCAGGTAACACCAAATTTAGTGTATGTGAAGCTAGCGAAAGCGCTGGGAGCACGCCATGAGCGTGGTATGTTGTCATGTTCTTACATGACAAGCCTGCCAGGATTATCCTATTGCACCAGTCATATCTTTAGTCATCCATTGACGTCAAGTAACACCAAATTTATTATATGTAGAGCTAGCGAAACGGCCGGGAGCACGCCATGAGCGTGGTATGTTATGTTCTTACATGACGACCCTGCCAGGATTATCATGTTTGCACCAGTCATATATTTAGTCATCCATTGACGTGACGTAACACAAAGTTTAGTATATGTGGAGCTAGCGAAATGGCCAGGAGAACGCCATTAGCGTGGTTTGTTGTCATGTTCTTACATGACAAGGCTGCCAGGGTTATCATGTTTGCACCAGTCAAATATTTAGTCATCCATTGACGTCACGTAACACCAAATTTAGTATATGCTGAACTAGCGAAACGGCCAGGAGAACGCCATTAGCGTGGTTTGTTGTCATGTTCTTTCTGACAAGCCTGCCAGGATTATCATGTTTGCACCAGTCATATAATTAGTCATCCATTGAAGTCACGTAACACCAAATTTAGTATATCTGAAGCTAGCGAAACGGCCGGGAGCACGCCATGAGCGTGGTATGTTGTCAAGTTCTTGCATGACAAGCCTGCCAGGATTGTCATGTATGCACCAGTCATATATTTAGTCATCAATTGACGTCACGTAACACCAAATTTAGTATATGTGGAGCTAGCAAAACGGCCGGGAGCACGCCATGAGCATGGTATGTTGTCATGTTCTTACATGACAAGCCTGCAAGAACTATCATGTTTGCACCAGTCATATATTTAGTCATACAATGACATCACGTAACACCAAATTTTGTAAATGTGGAGCTAGCGAAACGGCCAGGAGAACGCCATTAGCGTAATTTCTTGTCATGTTATTACACGACAAGCCTGCCAGGATTATCATGTTTGCACGAGTCATATATTCAGTCATCCATTGACGTCACGTAACATCAAATTTAGTGTATGTAGAGCTAACGAAACGGCCGGGAGCACGCCATGAGCGTGGTTTGTTGTCATGTTCTTACATGACAATCCTCTCAGGATTATCATGTTTGCACCAGTCATATATTTAGTCATCCATTGACGTCACGTAACACCAAATTTAGTATATATAGAGCTAACAAAGCGGCCGCAAGCTCACCACGAGCGTGGTGTGTTGTCAAGTTCTTACATGACAAGCCTGCCAGGATTGTCATTTTTGCACCAGTCATATATTTAGTCATCAATTGACGTCAAGTAACACCAAATTTAGTATACGTGGAGCTATCGAAACGGCCGGGAGCACGCCATGAGCGTGGTATGTTGTCATGTTCTTACATGACATGACAACCCTACCAGGATTATAATGTTTGCACCAGTCATATATTTAGTCAATCATGGACGTCACGTAACACCAAATTTAGTATATGTAGAGCTAGCGAAACGGCCGGGAGCACGCCATGAGCGAGGTATGTTGTCATGTTCTTACATGACAACCCTCTATGGATTATCATGTTTGCACCAGTCATATATTTAGTCATCCATTGACGTCACGTAACACCAAATTTAGTATATATAGAGGTAGCGAAACCGCCAGGAGCATGCCATGAGCGTGGTATGTTGTCATGTTCTTACATGACAAGCCTGCCAGAATTATCATGTTTGCACCAGTCATATATTTAGTCCTCCATTACGTCACGTAACACCAAATTTAGTATTTGTAGAGCTAGCGAAACGGCCGGGAGCACGCCATGAGCGTGATATGTTGTCACGTTCTTACATTACAATCCTCTCAGGATTATCATGTTTGCACCAGTCATATATTTAGTCATCCATTGACGTCACGTAACACCAAATTTAGTATATATAGAGGTAGCGAAAGCGCCGGGAGCATGCCATGAGCGTGGTATGTTGTCATGTTCTTACATGACAAGCCTGCCAGGATTATCATGTTTGCACCAGTCATATATTTAGTCCTCCATTACGTCACGTTACACCAAATTTAGTGTATGTGGAGCTAGCGAAACGGCTAGGAGAACGCCATTAGCGTGGTTTGTTGTCATGTTCTTACACGACAAGCCTGCCAGGATTATCATGTTGGCACCAGTCATATATTTATTCATCCATTGACGTCACGTAACACCAAATTTAGTATATCTGAAGCTAGCGAAACAGCCGGGAGCACGCCATGAGCGTGGTATGTTGTCAAGTTCTTGCATGACAAGCCTGCCAGGATTGTCATGTATGCACCAGTCATATATTTAGTCATCAATTGACGTCACGTAACACCAAATTTAGTATATGTGGAGCTAGCAAAACGGCCGGGAGCACGCCATGAGCATGGTATGTTGTCATGTTCTTACATGACAAGCCTGCAAGAACTATCATGTTTGCACCAGTCATATATTTAGTCATACATTGACATCACGTAACACCAAATTTTGTAAATGTGGAGCTAGCGAAACGGCCAGGAGAACGCCATTAGCGTAATTTCTTGTCATGTTATTACACGACAAGCCTGCCAGGATTATCATGTTTGCACCAGTCATATATTCAGTCATCCATTGACGTCACGTAACATCAAATTTAGTGTATGTAGAGCTAACGAAACGGCCGGGAGCACGCCATGAGCGTGGTTTGTTGTCATGTTCTTACATGACAATCCTCTCAGGATTATCATGTTTGCACCAGTCATATATTTAGTCATCCATTGACGTCACGTAACACCAAATTTAGTATATATAGAGCTAGCAAAACGGCCGGAAGCTCGCCACGAGCGTGGTGTGTTGTCAAGTTCTTACATGACAAGCCTGCCAGGATTGTCATTTTTGCACCAGTCATATATTTAGTCATCAATTGACGTCAAGTAACACCAAATTTAGTATATGTGGAGCTATCGAAACGGCCGGGAGCACGCCATGAGCGTGGTATGTTGTCATGTTCTTACATGACAAGCCTGTCAGGATTATCATGTTTGCACCAGTCATATATTTGGTCATCCATTGACGTCACGTAAAACCAAATTTAGTATATGTGGAGCTAGCGAAACGGCCGGGAACACGCCATGAGCGTGGTATGTTTTCATGTTCTTACATGACAACCCTCCCAGGATTATCATGTTTGAACCAATCATATATTTAGTCATCCATTGACGTCACGTAACACCGAATTTAGTATATGTTGAGCTAGCGAAACGACCGGGAGCACGCCATGAGCGTGGTATGTTGTCATGTTCTTACTGACAAGCCTGCCAGGATTATCATGTTTGCACCAGTCATATATTTAGTCATCCATTGACAGCTCGTAACACCAAATTTAGTATATGTGGAGCTAGCGAAACGGCCGGGAGCTCGTCATTAGCGCGGTAAGTTGTCATGTTCTTACATGACAAGCCTGCCAGGGTTATGTTGCACCAGTCATATATTAAGTCATCCATTGACGTCACGTAACACCAAATTTAGTATATGTGAAGCTAGCGAAACGGCCGGGAGCACGCCATGAGCGTGGGATGTTGTCATGTTCTTACATGACAAGCCTGCCAGGATTATCATGTTTGCACCAGCCATATAATTAGTCATCCATTGACGTCACATAACACCAAATTTAGTTTATGTGGAGCTAGCGAAAGTGCTGGGAGCACGCCATGAGCGTGGTATGTTGTCATGTTCTTACATGCAAGCCTGCCAGGATTATCATGTTTGCACCAGTCATATGTTTAGTCATCCATTGACGTCACGTAACTTCAATTTTAGTATATGTAGAGCTAACGAAACGGCCGGGAGCACGCCATGAGCGTGGTTTGTTGTCATGTTATTACATGACAATCCTCTCAGGATTATCATGTTTGCACCAGTCATATATTTACTCATCCGTTGACATCACGGTACACCAAATTTAGTATATATAGAGCTAGCAAAACGGCCGGGAGCACGCCACGAGCGTGGTATGTTGTCAAGTTCTTACATGACAAGCCTGCCAGGATTGTCAATTTTGCACCAGTCATATATTTAGTCATCAATTGACGTCACGTAACACCAAATTTAGTATAAGTGGAGCTAGAGGAACGGCCGGGAGCACGCCATGAGCATGGTATGTTGTCATGTTCTTACATGACAAGCCTGCCAGGATTATCATGTTTGCACCAGTCATATAATTAGTCATCCATTGACGTCACGTAACACCAAATTTTGTAAATGTGGAGCTAGCGAAACGACCAGGAGAACGCCATTAGCGTGGTTTGTTGTCATGTTATTACACGACAAACCTGCCAGGATTATCATGTTTGCACCAGTCATATATTTAGTCATCCATTGACGTCACGCAACACGATATTTAGTATATGTGAAGCTAGCAAAACGGCCGGGAGCACGCCATGAGCGGGGTATGTTGTCATGTTCTTACATGACAAGCCTGCCAGGATTGTCATGTTTGCACCAGTCATATATTTAGTAATCAATTGACGTCACGTAACACCAAATTTTGTATATGTGGAGCTAGCGAAACGGCCGGGAGCACGCCATGAGCGTGGTATGTTGTCATGTTCTTACATGACAACCCTGCCAGGATTATCATGTTTGCACCAGTCATATATTTAGTCATTCATTGACGTCACGTAACACCAAATTTAGTATATGTAGAGCTAGCGAAACGGCCGGGAGCACGCCATGAGCGTGGTATGTTGTCACGTTCTTACATGACAACCCTCTCAGGATTATCATGTTTGCACCAGTCATATATTTAGTCATCCATTGACGTCACGTAACACCAAATTTAGTATATATAGAGGTAGCGAAACCGCCGGGAGCATGCCATGAGCGTGGTATGTTGTCATGTTCTTACATGACAAGCCTGCCAGGATTATCATGTTTGCACCAGTCATATATTTAGTCCTCCATTACGTCACGTTACACCAAATTTAGTCTATGTGGAGCTAGCGAAACGGCCGCGAGCACGCCATGAGCGTGGTATGTTGTCATGTTCTTACATGACAAGCCTGGCGGGATTATCCTATTGCACCAGTCATATCTTTAGTCATCCACTGACGTCAAGTAACACCAAATTTATTATATGTAGAGCTAGCGAAACGGCCGGGAGCACGCCATGAGCGTGGTATGTTATGTTCTTACATGACGACCCTGCCAGGATTATCATGTTTGCACCAGTCATATATTTAGTCATCCATTGACGTGACGTAACACAAAGTTTAGTATATGTGGAGCTAGCGAAATGGCCAGGAGAACGCCATTAGCGTGGTTTGTGTTCATGTTCTTACATGACAAGGCTGCCAGGGTTATCATGTTTGCACCAGTCAAATATTTAGTCATCCATTGACGTCACGTAACACCAAATTTAGTATATGCTGAACTAGCGAAACGGCCGGAAGCACGCCATGAGCGCGGTATGTTGTCATGTTCTTACATGACAAGCCTGCCAGGATTATCATGTTTGCACCAGTCATATATTTAGTCCTCCATTGACGTCACGTAACACCAAATTTAGTGTATGTGGTGCTAGCGACACGGCCGCGAGCACGCCATGAGCGTGGTATGTTGTCATTTTCTTACAAGACAAGCCTGCCGGGATTATCCTATTGCACCAGGCATATATTTAGTCGTCCATTGACGTCACGTAGCACCAAATTTATTATATGTAGAGCTAGCGAAACGGCTGGGAGCACGCCATGAGCGTGGTATGTTATGTTCTTACATGACGACCCTGCCAGGATTTTCATGTTTGCACCAGTCATATATTTAGTCATCCATTGACGTGACGTAACACAAAGTTTAGTATATGTGGAGCTAGCGAAACGGCCAGGAGAACGCCATTAGTGTGGTTTGTTGTCATGTTCTTTCTGACAAGCCTGCCAGGATTATCATGTTTGCACCAGTCATATAATTAGTCATCCATTGAAGTCACGTAACACCAAATTTAGTATATCTGAAGCTAGCGAAACAGCCGGGAGCACGCCATGAGCGTGGTATGTTGTCAAGTTCTTGCATGACAAGCCTGCCAGGATTGTCATGTATGCACCAGTCATATATTTAGTCATCAATTGACGTCACGTAACACCAAATTTAGTATATGTGGAGCTAGCAAAACGGCTAGGAGAACGCCATGAGCATGGTATGTTGTCATGTTCTTACATGACAAGCCTGCAAGAACTATCATGTTTGCACCAGTCATATATTTAGTCATACATTGACATCACGTAACACCAAATTTTGTAAATGTGGAGCTAGCGAAACGGCCAGGAGAACGCCATTAGCGTAATTTCTTGTCATGTTATTACACGACAAGCCTGCCAGGATTATCATGTTTGCACCAGTCATATATTCAGTCATCCATTGACGTCACGTAACATCAAATTTAGTGTATGTAGAGCTAACGAAACGGCCGGGAGCACGCCATGAGCGTGGTTTGTTGTCATGTTCTTACATGACAATCCTCTCAGGATTATCATGTTTGCACCAGTCATATATTTAGTCATCCATTGACGTCACGTAACACCAAATTTAGTATATATAGAGCTAGCAAAACGGCCGGAAGCTCGCCACGAGCGTGGTGTGTTGTCAAGTTCTTACATGACAAGCCTGCCAGGATTGTCATTTTTGCACCAGTCATATATTTAGTCATCAATTGACGTCAAGTAACACCAAATTTAGTATATGTGGAGCTATCGAAACGGCCGGGAGCACGCCATGAGCGTGGTATGTTGTCATGTTCTTACATGACAAGCCTGTCAGGATTATCATGTTTGCACCAGTCATATATTTGGTCATCCATTGACGTCACGTAAAACCAAATTTAGTATATGTGGAGCTAGCGAAACGGCCGGGAACACGCCATGAGCGTGGTATGTTTTCATGTTCTTACATGACAACCCTCCCAGGATTATCATGTTTGAACCAGTCATATATTTAGTCATCCATTGACGTCACGTAACACCAAATTTAGTATATGTGGAGCTAGCGAAACGGCCGGGAGCACGCCATGAGCGTGGTATGTTGTCATGTTCTTATATGACATGACAACCCTACCAGGATTATCATGTTTGCACCAGTCATATATTTGGTCAATCATGGACGTCACGTAACACCAAATTTAGTATATGTAGAGCTAGCGAAACGGCCGGGAGCACGCCATGAGCGAGGTATGTTGTCACGTTCTTACATGACAACCCTCTCAGGATTATCATGTTTGCACCAGTCATATATTTAGTCATCCATTGACGTCACGTAACACCAAATTTAGTATATATAGAGGTAGCGAAACCGCCAGGAGCATGCCATGAGCGTGGTATGTTGTCATGTTCTTACATGACAAGCCTGCCAGGATTATCATGTTTGCACTAGTCATATATTTAGTCCTCCATTACGTCACGTTACACCAAATTTAGTGTATGTGGAGCTAGCGAAACGGCCGCGAGCACGCCATGAGTGTGGTATGTTGTCATGTTCTTACATGACAAGCCTGCAGGGATTATCCTATTGCACCAGTCATATCTTTAGTCATCCATTGACGTCAAGTAACACCAAATTTATTATATGTAGAGCTAGCGAAACGGCCGGGAGCACGCCATGAGTGTGGTATGTTATGTTCTTACATGACGACCCTGCCAGGATTATCATGTTTGCACCAGTCATATATTTAGTCATCCATTGACGTGACGTAACACAAAGTTTAGTATATGTGGAGCTAGCGAAATGGCCAGGAGAACGCCATGAGCGTGGTATGTTGTCATGTTCTTACATGCAAGCCTGCCAGGATTATCATGTTTGCACCAGTCATATGTTTAGTCATCCATTGACGTCACGTAACTTCAATTTTAGTATATGTAGAGCTAACGAAACGGCCGGGAGCACGCCATGAGCGTGGTTGGTTGTCATGTTATTACATGACAATCCTCTCAGGATTATCATGTTTGCACCAGTCATATATTTAGTCCTCCATTACGTCACGTTACACCAAATTTAGTGTATGTGGAGCTAGCGACACGGCCGCGAGCACGCCATGAGCGTGGTATGTTGTCATGTTCTTACATGACAAGCCTGCCGGGATTATCCTATTGCACCAGTCATATATTTAGTCGTCCATTGACGTCACGTAACACCAAATTTATTATATGTAGAGCTAGCGAAACGGCTTGGAGCACGCCATGAGCGTGGTATGTTATGTTCTTTCATGACGACCCTGCCAGGATTATCATGTTTGCACCAGTCATATATTTAGTCATCCATTGACGTGACGTAACACAAAGTTTAGTATATGTGGAGCTAGCGAAACGGCCGGGAGCATGCCATGAGCGTGGTATGTTGTCATGTTTTTACATGACAAGCCTGCCAGGATTATCATGTTTGCACCAGTCATATATTTAGTCCTCCATTACGTCACGTTACACCAAATTTAGAGTATGTGGAGCTAGCGAAACGGCAAGGAGAACGCCATTAGCGTGGTTTGTTGTCATGTTCTTACACAACAAGCCTGCCAGGATTATCATGTTGGCACCAGTCATATATTCAGTCATCCTTTGACGTCCCGTAACACCAAATTTAGTATATGTGGAGCTAGCAAAACGGCCGGGAGCACGCCATGAGCATGGTATGTTGTCATGTTCTTACATGACATGCCTGCCAGGATTATCATGTTTGCACCAGTCATATATTTAGTCATCCATTGACGTCACGTAACACCAAATTTTGTAAATGTGGAGCTAGCGAAACGACCAGGAGATCGCCATTAGCGTGGTTTGTTGTCATGTTATTACACGACAAACCTGCCAGGATTATCATGTCTGCACCAGTCATATATTTAGTCATCCATTGACGTCCCGTAACACCAAATTTAGTATATCGTAGCTAGCGAAACGGCCGAGAGCACGCCATGAGAGCGGTATGTTGTCATGTCCTTACATGACAAGCCTGCCAGGATCATCATGTTTGCACCAGTCATATATTTAGTCATCCATTGACTTCAAGTAACACCAATTTTTGTAAATGTGGAGCTAACGAAACGGCCAGGAGAACGCCATTAGCGTGGTTTGTTGTCATGTTCTTACACGACAAGCCTGCCAGGATTATCATGTTTGCACCAGTCATCCGTTGACGTCACGTAACACCAAATTTAGTGTATGTGGAGCTAGCGAAACGGCTGGGAGCACGCCATGAGCGTGGTATGTTGTCATGTTCTTACACAACAAGCCTGCCAGGATTATCATGTTGGCACCAGTCATATATTCAGTCATCCTTTGACGTCACGTAACACCAAATTTAGTATATGTGGAGCTAGCAAAACGGCCGGGAGCACGCCACGAGCGTGGTATGTTGTCAAGTTCTTACATGACAAGCCTGCCAGGATTGTCAATTTTGCACCAGTCATATATTTAGTCATCAATTGACGTCACGTAACACCAAATTTAGTATAAGTGGAGCTAGAGAAACGGCCGGGAGAACGCCATTAGCGTGGTTTGTTGTCATGTTATTACATGACAAACCTGCCAGGATTATCATGTTTGCACCAGTCATATATTTAGTCATCCATTGACGTCACATAACACCAAATTTAATGTGTGTGGAGCTAGCGAAACGGCTGGGAGCACGCCATGAGTGTGGTATGTTGTCATCTGCCTACATGACAAGCCTGCCAGGATTATCATGTTTGCAGCAGTCATATATTTAGTCATCCATTGACGTCACGTAACACCAAATTTAGTATATGTAGAGCTAGCGAAACGACCGGAAGCACGCCATGAGCGTGGTATGTTGTCATGTTCTTACATGACAAGCCTGCCAGGATTATCATGTTTGCACCAGTCATATAATAAGTCATCCATTGACGTCAGGTAACACCAAATTTAGTGTATGTGAAGCTAGCGAATGCGCTGGGAGCACGCCATGAGCGTGGTATGTTGTCATGTTCTTACATGACAAGCCTGCCAGGATTATCATGTTTGCACCAGTCATATATTTAGTCATCCATTGACGTCACGCAACACGATATTTAGTATATGTGAAGCTAGCAAAACGGCCGGGAGCACGCCATGAGCGGGGTATGTTGTCATGTTCTTACATGACAAGCCTGCCAGGATTGTCATGTTTGCACCAGTCATATATTTAGTAATCAATTGACGTCACGTAACACCAAATTTTGTGTATGTGGAGCTAGCGAAACGGCCGGGAGCACGCCATGAGCGTGGTATGTTGTCATGTTCTTACATGACAACCCTGCCAGGATTATCATGTTTGCACCAGTCATATATTTAGTCATTCATTGACGTCACGTAACACCAAATTTAGTATATGTAGAGCTAGCGAAACGGCCGGGAGCACGCCATGAGCGTGGTATGTTGTCACGTTCTTACATGACAACCCTCTCAGGATTATCATGTTTGCACCAGTCATATATTTAGTCATCCATTGACGTCACGTAACACCAAATTTAGTATATATAGAGGTAGCGAAACCGCCGGGAGCATGCCATGAGCGTGGTATGTTGTCATGTTCTTACATGACAAGCCTGCCAGGATTATCATGTTTGCACCAGTCATATATTTAGTCCTCCATTACGTCACGTTACACCAAATTTAGTCTATGTGGAGCTAGCGAAACGGCCGCGAGCACGCCATGAGCGTGGTATGTTGTCATGTTCTTACATGACAAGCCTGGCGGGATTATCCTATTGCACCAGTCATATCTTTAGTCATCCACTGACGTCAAGTAACACCAAATTTATTATATGTAGAGCTAGCGAAACGGCCGGGAGCACGCCATGAGCGTGGTATGTTATGTTCTTACATGACGACCCTGCCAGGATTATCATGTTTGCACCAGTCATATATTTAGTCATCCATTGACGTGACGTAACACAAAGTTTAGTATATGTGGAGCTAGCGAAATGGCCAGGAGAACGCCATTAGCGTGGTTTGTGTTCATGTTCTTACATGACAAGGCTGCCAGGGTTATCATGTTTGCACCAGTCAAATATTTAGTCATCCATTGACGTCACGTAACACCAAATTTAGTATATGCTGAACTAGCGAAACGGCCGGAAGCACGCCATGAGCGCGGTATGTTGTCATGTTCTTACATGACAAGCCTGCCAGGATTATCATGTTTGCACCAGTCATATTTTTAGTCCTCCATTGACGTCAGGTAACACCAAATTTAGTGTATGTGGTGCTAGCGACACGGCCGCGAGCACGCCATGAGCGTGGTATGTTGTCATGTTCTTACAAGACAAGCCTGCCGGGATTATCCTATTGCACCAGGCATATATTTAGTCGTCCATTGACGTCACGTAGCACCAAATTTATTATATGTAGAGCTAGCGAAACGGCTGGGAGCACGCCATGAGCGTGGTATGTTATGTTCTTACATGACGACCCTGCCAGGATTTTCATGTTTGCACCAGTCATATATTTAGTCATCCATTGACGTGACGTAACACAAAGTTTAGTATATGTGGAGCTAGCAAAACGGCCAGGAGAACGCCATTAGCGTGGTTTGTTGTCATGTTCTTTCTGACAAGCCTGCCAGGATTATCATGTTTGCACCAGTCATATAATTAGTCATCCATTGAAGTCACGTAACACCAAATTTAGTATATCTGAAGCTAGCGAAACGGCCGGGAGCACGCCATGAGCGTGGTATGTTGTCAAGTTCTTGCATGACAAGCCTGCCAGGATTGTCATGTATGCACCAGTCATATATTTAGTCATCAATTGACGTCACGTAACACCAAATTTAGTATATGTGGAGCTAGCAAAACGGCCGGGAGCACGCCATGAGCATGGTATGTTGTCATGTTCTTACATGACAAGCCTGCAAGAACTATCATGTTTGCACCAGTCATATATTTAGTCATACATTGTCATCACGTAACACCAAATTTTGTAAATGTGGAGCTAGCGAAACGGCCAGGAGAACGCCATTAGCGTAATTTCTTGTCATGTTATTACACGACAAGCCTGCCAGGATTATCATGTTTGCACCAGTCATATATTCAGTCATCCATTGACGTCACGTAACATCAAATTTAGTGTATGTAGAGCTAACGAAACGGCCGGGAGCACGCCATGAGCGTGGTTTGTTGTCATGTTCTTACATGACAATCCTCTCAGGATTATCATGTTTGCACCAGTCATATATTTAGTCATCCATTGACGTCACGTAACACCAAATTTAGTATATATAGAGCTAGCAAAACGGCCGGAAGCTCGCCACGAGCGTGGTGTGTTGTCAAGTTCTTACATGACAAGCCTGCCAGGATTGTCATTTTTGCACCAGTCATATATTTAGTCATCAATTGACGTCAAGTAACACCAAATTTAGTATATGTGGAGCTATCGAAACGGCCGGGAGCACGCCATGAGCGTGGTATGTTGTCATGTTCTTACATGACAAGCCTGTCAGGATTATCATGTTTGCACCAGTCATATATTTGGTCATCCATTGACGTCACGTAAAACCAAATTTAGTATATGTGGAGCTAGCGAAACGGCCGGGAACACGCCATGAGCGTGGTATGTTTTCATGTTCTTACATGACAACCCTCCCAGGATTATCATGTTTGAACCAGTCATATATTTAGTCATCCATTGACGTCACGTAACACCAAATTTAGTATATGTGGAGCTAGTGAAACGGCCGGGAGCACGCCATGAGCGTGGTATGTTGTCATGTTCTTATATGACATGACAACCCTACCAGGATTACCATGTTTGCACCAGTCATATATTTAGTCAATCATGGACGTCACGTAACACCAAATTTAGTATATGTAGAGCTAGCGAAACGGCCGGGAGCACGCCATGAGCGAGGTATGTTGTCACGTTCTTACATGACAACCCTCTCAGGATTATCATGTTTGCACCAGTCATATATTTAGTCATCCATTGACGTCACGTAACACCAAATTTAGTATATATAGAGGTAGCGAAACCGCCAGGAGCATGCCATGAGCGTGGTATGTTGTCATGTTCTTACATGACAAGCCTGCCAGGATTATCATGTTTGCACCAGTCATATATTTAGTCCTCCATTACGTCACGTTACTCCAAATTTAGTGTATGTGGAGCTAGCGACACGGCCGCGAGCACGCCATGAGCGTGGTATGTTGTCATGTTCTTACATGACAAGCCTGCCGGGATTATCCTATTGCACCAGTCATATATTTAGTCGTCCATTGACCTCACGTAACACCAAATTTATTATATGTAGAGCTAGCGAAACGGCTTGGAGCACGCCATGAGCGTGGTATGTTATGTTCTTTCATGACGACCCTGCCAGGATTATCATGTTTGCACCAGTCATATATTTAGTCATCCATTGACGTGACGTAACACAAAGTTTAGTATATGTGGAGCTAGCGAAACGGCTGGGAGCATGCCATGAGCGTGGTATGTTGTCATGTTCTTACATGACAAGCCTGCCAGGATTATCATGTTTGCACCAGTCATATATTTAGTCCTCCATTACGTCACGTTACACCAAATTTAGTGTATGTGGAGCTAGCGAAACGGCAAGGAGAACGCCATTAGCGTGGTTTGTTGTCATGTTCTTACACAACAAGCCTGCCAGGATTATCATGTTGGCACCAGTCATATATTCAGTCATCCTTTGACGTCACGTAACACCAAATTTAGTATATGTGGAGCTAGCAAAACGGCCGGGAGCACGCCATGAGCATGGTATGTTGTCAAGTTCTTACATGACAAGCCTGCCAGGATTGTCATGTTTGCACCAGTCATATATTTAGTCATCAATTGACGTCACGTAACACGAAATTTAGTATATGTGGAGCTAGAGAAACGGCTGGGAGCACGCCATGAGCATGGTATGTTGTCATGTTCTTACATGACATGCCTGCCAGGATTATCATGTTTGCACCAGTCATATATTTAGTCATCCATTGACGTCACGTAACACCAAATTTTGTAAATGTGGAGCTAGCGAAACGACCAGGAGATCGCCATTAGCGTGGTTTGTTGTCATGTTATTACTCGACAAACCTGCCAGGATTATCATGTCTGCACCAGTCATATATTTAGTCATCCATTGACGTCCCGTAACACCAAATTTAGTATATCGGAGCTAGCGAAACGGCCGAGAGCACGCCATGAGAGCGGTATGTTGTCATGTCCTTACATGACAAGCCTGCCAGGATCATCATGTTTGCACCAGTCATATATTTAGTCATCCATTGACTTCAAGTAACACCAATTTTTGTAAATGTGGAGCTAACGAAACGGCCAGGAGAACGCCATTAGCGTGGTTTGTTGTCATGTTCTTACACGACAAGCCTGCCAGGATTATCATGTTTGCACCAGTCATTCGTTCACGTCACGTAACACCAAATTTAGTGTATGTGGAGCTAGCGAAACGGCTGGGAGCACGCCATGAGCGTGGTATGTTTTCATGTCCTTACATGACAAGCTTGCCAGGATTATCATGTCTGCACCAGTCATATAATTAGTCATCCATTGACGTCACGTAACACCGAATTTAGTATATGTTGAGCTAGCGAAACGGCCGGGAGCACGCCATGAGCGTAGTATGTTGTCATGTTCTTACATGACAAGCCTGCCAGGATTATCATGTTTGCACCAGTCATATAATTAGTCATACATTGTCGTCACGTAACACCAAATTTAGTGTATGTGGAGCTAGCGAAAGTGCTGGGAGCACGCCATGAGCTTGATATGTTGTCATGTTCTTACATGCAAGCCTACATGGATTATCATGTTTGCACCAGTCATATATTTAGTCATCCATCAACGTCACGTAACATCAAATTTAATATATGTAGAGCTAGCGAAACGGCCGGGAGCACGCCATGAGAGTGTATTGTTGTCACGTTCTTACAGTACAATCCTCTCAGGATTATCATGTTTGCACCAGTCATATATTTAGTCATACATTGACGTCACGTAACACCAAGATTAGTATATATAGAGGTAGCGAAACCGCCGGGAGCATGCCATGAGCGTGGTATGTTGTCATGTTCTTACATGACAAGCCTGCCAGGATTATCATGTTTGCACCAGTCATATATTTAGTCCTCCATTACGTCACGTTACACCAAATTTAGTGTATGTGGAGCTAGCGAAACGGCTAGGAGAACGCCAATAGCGTGGTTTGTTGTCATGTTCTTACACGACAAGCCTGCCAGGATTATCATGTTGGCACCAGTCATATATTTATTCATCCATTGACGTCACATAACACCAAAGTTAGTATATATGGAGCTAGCAAAACGGCCGGGAGCACGCCATGAGTGTGGTATGTTGTCAAGTTCTTACATGACAAGCCTGCCAGGATTCTCATGTTTGCACCAGTCATATATTTAGTCATCAATTGACGTCACGTAACACCAAACTTAGTATATGTCGAGCTAGAAAAACGGCCGGGAGCACGCCATGAGCATGGTATGTTGTCATGTTCTTACATGACAAGCCTGCCAGGATTATCATGTTTGCACCAGTCATATAATGAGTCATCCATTGACGTCACGTAACACCAAATTTTGTAAATGTGGAGCTAGCGAAACGGCTAGGAGAACACCATTAGCGTGGTTTGTTGTCATGTTCTTACACGACAAGCCTGCCAGGATTATAATGTTGGCACCAGTCATATATTTATTCATCCATTGACGTCACGTAACACCACATTTAGTATATATGGAGCTAGCAAAACGGCCGGGAGCACGCCATGAGTGTGGTATGTTGTCAAGTTCTTACATGACAAGCCTGCCAGGATTCTCATGTTTGCACCAGTCATATATTTAGTCATCAATTGACGTCACGTAACACCAAACTTAGTATATGTCGAGCTAGAAAAACGGCCGGGAGCACGCCATGAGCATGGTATGTTGTCATGTTCTTACATGACAAGCCTGCCAGGATTATCATGTTTGCACCAGTCATATAATTAGTCATCCATTGACGTCACGTAACACCAAATTTTGTAATTGTGGAGCTAGCGAAACGACCAGGAGAACGCCATTAGCGTGGTTTGTTGTCATGTTATTACACGACAAACCTGCCAGGATTATCATGTTTGCACCAGTCATATATTTAGTCATCCATTGACGTCATGTAACACCAAATTTAATGTGTGTGGAGCTAGCGAAACGGCTGGGAGCACGCCATGAGCGTGGTATGTTTTCATCTGCTTACATGACAAGCCTGCCAGGATTATCATGTTTGCAGCAGTCATATATTTAGTCATCCATTGACGTCACGTAACACCAGATTTAGTATATGTAAAGCTAGCGAAACGGCCGGAAGCACGCCATGAGCGTCGTATGTTGTCATGTTCTTACATGACAAGCCTGCCAGGATTATCATGTTTGCACCAGTCATATAATAAGTCATCCATTGACGTCAGGTAACACCGAAGTTAGTGTATGTGAAGCTAGCGAATGCGCTGGGAGCACGCCATGAGCGTGGTATGTTGTCATGTTCTTACTGACAAGCCTGCCAGGATTATCATGTTTGCACCAGTCATATATTTAGTCATCCATTGACAGCTCGTAACACCAAATTTAGTATATGTGGAGCTAGCGAAACGGCCGAGAGCTCGTCATTAGCGCGGTAAGTTGTCATGTTCTTACATGACAAGCCTGCCAGGGTTATGTTGCACCAGTCATATATTTAGTCATCCATTGACGTCACGTAACACCAAATTTAGTTTATGTAGAGCTAACGAAACGGCCGGGAGCACGCCATGAGCGTGGTTTGTTGTCATGTTCTTACATGACAATCCTCTCAGAATTATCATGTTTGCACCATTTATATATTTACTCATCCGTTGACGTCACGGTACACCAAATTTAGTATATATAGAGCTAGCAAAACGGCCGGGAGCACGCCACGAGCGTGGTATGTTGTCAAATTCTTACATGACAAGCCTGCCAGGATTGTCAATTTTGCACCAGTCATATATTTAGTCATCAATTGACGTCACGTAACACCAAATTTAGTATATGTGGAGCTAGCGAAACGGCCGGGAGCACGCCATGAGCGTGGTATGTTGTCATGTTCTTAATGACAAGCCTGTCAGGATTATCATGTTTGCACCAGTCATATATTTGGTCATCCATACGTCACGTAAGACCAAATTTAGTATATGTGGAGCTAGCGAAACGGCCGGGAGCACGCCATGAGCGTGGTATGTTGTCATGTTCTTACATGACAACCCTGCCAGGATTATCATGTTTGCACCAGTCATATATTTAGTCATTCATTAACGTCACGTAACACCAAATTTAGTATATGTAGAGCTAGCGAAACGGCCGGGAGCACGCCATGAGCGTGGTATGTTGTCACGTTCTTACATGACAACCCTCTCAGGATTATCATGTTTGCACCAGTCATATATTTAGTCATCCATTGACGTCACGTAACACCAAATTTAGTATATATAGAGGTAGCGAAACCGCCGGGAGCATGCCATGAGCGTGGTATGTTGTCATGTTCTTACATGACAAGCCTGCCAGGATTATCATGTTTGCACCAGTCATATATTTAGTCCTCCTTTACGTCACGTTACACCAAATTTAGTCTATGTGGAGCTAGCGAAACGGCCGCGAGCACGCCATGAGCGTGGTATGTTGTCATGTTCTTACATGACAAGCCTGCCGGGATTATCCTATTGCACCAGTCATATCTTTAGTCATCCACTGACGTCAAGTAACACCAAATTTATTATATGTAGAGCTAGCGAAACGGCCGGGAGCACGCCATGAGCGTGGTATGTTATGTTCTTACATGACGACCCTGCCAGGATTATCATGTTTGCACCAGTCATATATTTAGTCATCCATTGACGTGGCGTAACACAAAGTTTAGTATATGTGGAGCTAGCGAAATGGCCAGGAGAACGCCATTAGCGTGGTTTGTGTTCATGTTCTTACATGACAAGGCTGCCAGGGTTATCATGTTTGCACCAGTCAAATATTTAGTCATCCATTGACGTCACGTAACACCAAATTTAGGGTATGCTGAACTAGCGAAACGGCCGGAAGCACGCCATGAGCGCGGTATGTTGTCATGTTCTTACATGACAAGCCTGCCAGGATTATCATGTTTGCACCAGTCATATATTTAGTCCTCCATTGATGTCACGTAACACCAAATTTTATATATGCAGAGCTAGCGAAACGGCCGCGAGCACGCCATGAGCGTGGTATGTTGTCATGTTCTTACAAGACAAGCCTGCCAGGATTATCATGTTTGCACCAGTCATATATTTAGTCATCCATTGATGTCACGTAACACCAAATTTAATATATGCAGAGCTAGCGAAACGGCCGGGAGCACGCCATGAGCGTTGTATGTTGTCAAGTTCTTACATGACAAGCCTGCCAGGATTATCATGTTTGCACCAGTCATATATTTAGTCATACATTGACGTCACGTAACACCAAATTTAGTGTATGTGGAGCTAGCAAAAAGGACGGCAGCAAGTCATGAGCGTATTATGTTGTGATGTTCTTACATGAGAAGCCTGCCAGGATCATTATGTTTGCACCAATCATATATTTAGTCATTCATTGACGTCACGTAACACCAAATTTAGTGTATGTCGAGCTAGCGAAACGGCCGGGAGCACGCCAAAAGCGTGGTATGTTGTCATGTTCTTACATTACAAGCCTGCCAGGATTATCATGTTTGCACCACTCATATATTTAGTCAATCATTGACGTCACATAACACCAAATTCAGTATATGTAGAGCTAGCGAAACGGCCGGCAGCACGCCATGAGCGTGGTATATTGTCATGTTCTTACATGACAAGCCTGCCAAGATTATCATGTTTGCACCAGTCATATATTTAGTCATCCATTGACGTCACATAACACCAAATTTAGTATATGTGGAGCTAGCGAAACGGCCAGGAGCACGCCATGAGCGTGGTATGTTGTCATGTTCTTACATGACAAGCCTGCAAGGATTATCATGTTTGCACCAGTCATATATTTAGTCATACATTGACGTCACGTAACACCAAATTTTGTATATGTCGAGCTAGCGAAACGGCCAGGAGAACGCCATTAGCGTAATTTCTTGTCATGTTCTTACATGAAAAGCCTGCCAGTATTATCATGTTTGCACCAGTCATGTATTTAGTCATCCATTGACGTCACGTAACACCAACTTTAGTATATGTAGAGCAAGCGAAACGGCCGGGAGCACGCCTTGAGCATGGTATGTTGTCATGTTCTTACATGACAAGCCTGTCAGGATTATCATGTTTGCACCAGTCATATATTTAGTCATCCATTGACGTCACGTAACACCAAATTTTGTAAATGTGGAGCTAGCGAAACGACCAGGAGAACGCCATTAGCGTGGTTTGTTGTCATGTTATTACACGACAAACCTGCCAGGATTATCATGTTTGCACCAGTCATATATTTAGTCATCCATTGACGTCACGTAACACCAAATTTATTGTGTGTGGAGCCAGCGAAACGGCTGGGAGCACGCCATGAGCGTGGTATGTTGTCATCTGCTTACATGACAAGCCTGCCAGGATTATCATGTTTGCAGCAGTCATATATTCAGTCATCCATTGACGTCACGTAACACCAAATTTAGTATATGTAGAGCTAGCGAAACGGCCGGAAGCACGCCATGAGCGTGGTATGTTGTCATGGTCTTACATGACAAGCCTGCCAGGATTATCATGTTTGCACCAGTCATATAATAAGTCATCCATTGACATCAGGTAACACCAAATTTAGTGTATGTGAAGCTAGCGAAAGCGCTGGGAGCACGCCATGAGCGTGGTATGTTGTCATGTTCTTACATGACAAGCCTGCCAGGATTATCCTATTGCACCAGTCATATCTTTAGTCATCCATTGACGTCAAGTAACACCAAATTTATTATATGTAGAGCTAGCGAAACGGCCGGGAGCACGCCATGAGCGTGGTATGTTATGTTCTTACATGACGACCCTGCCAGGATTATCATGTTTGCACCAGTCATATATTTAGTCATCCATTGACGTGACGTAACACAAAGTTTAGTATATGTGGAGCTAGCGAAATGGCCAGGAGAACGCCATTAGCGTGGTTTGTTGTCATGTTCTTACATGACAAGGCTGCCAGGGTTATCATGTTTGCACCAGTCAAATATTTAGTCATCCATTGACGTCACGTAACACCAAATTTAGTATATGCTGAACTAGCGAAACGGCCAGGAGAACGCCATTAGCGTGGTTTGTTGTCATGTTCTTTCTGACAAGCCTGCCAGGATTATCATGTTTGCACCAGTCATATAATTAGTCATCCATTGAAGTCACGTAACACCAAATTTAGTATATCTGAAGCTAGCGAAACGGCCGGGAGCACGCCATGAGCGTGGTATGTTGTCAAGTTCTTGCATGACAAGCCTGCCAGGATTGTCATGTATGCACCAGTCATATATTTAGTCATCAATTGACGTCACGTAACACCAAATTTAGTATATGTGGAGCTAGCAAAACGGCCGGGAGCACGCCATGAGCATGGTATGTTGTCATGTTCTTACATGACAAGCCTGCAAGAACTATCATGTTTGCACCAGTCATATATTTAGTCATACAATGACATCACGTAACACCAAATTTTGTAAATGTGGAGCTAGCGAAACGGCCAGGAGAACGCCATTAGCGTAATTTCTTGTCATGTTATTACACGACAAGCCTGCCAGGATTATCATGTTTGCACGAGTCATATATTCAGTCATCCATTGACGTCACGTAACATCAAATTTAGTGTATGTAGAGCTAACGAAACGGCCGGGAGCACGCCATGAGCGTGGTTTGTTGTCATGTTCTTACATGACAATCCTCTCAGGATTATCATGTTTGCACCAGTCATATATTTAGTCATCCATTGACGTCACGTAACACCAAATTTAGTATATATAGAGCTAACAAAGCGGCCGCAAGCTCACCACGAGCGTGGTGTGTTGTCAAGTTCTTACATGACAAGCCTGCCAGGATTGTCATTTTTGCACCAGTCATATATTTAGTCATCAATTGACGTCAAGTAACACCAAATTTAGTATACGTGGAGCTATCGAAACGGCCGGGAGCACGCCATGAGCGTGGTATGTTGTCATGTTCTTACATGACATGACAACCCTACCAGGATTATAATGTTTGCACCAGTCATATATTTAGTCAATCATGGACGTCACGTAACACCAAATTTAGTATATGTAGAGCTAGCGAAACGGCCGGGAGCACGCCATGAGCGAGGTATGTTGTCATGTTCTTACATGACAACCCTCTATGGATTATCATGTTTGCACCAGTCATATATTTAGTCATCCATTGACGTCACGTAACACCAAATTTAGTATATATAGAGGTAGCGAAACCGCCAGGAGCATGCCATGAGCGTGGTATGTTGTCATGTTCTTACATGACAAGCCTGCCAGGATTATCATGTTTGCACCAGTCATATATTTAGTCCTCCATTACGTCACGTTACACCAAATTTAGTGTATGTGGAGCTAGCGAAACGGCCGCGAGCACGCCATGAGTGTGGTATGTTGTCATGTTCTTACATGACAAGCCTGCAGGGATTATCCTATTGCACCAGTCATATCTTCAGTCATCCATTGACGTCAAGTAACACCAAATTTATTATATGTAGAGCTAGCGAAACGGCCGGGAGCACGCCATGAGTGTGGTATGTTATGTTCTTACATGACGACCCTGCCAGGATTATCATGTTTGCACCAGTCATATATTTAGTCATCCATTGACGTGACGTACCACAAAGTTTAGTATATGTGGAGCTAGCGAAATGGCCAGGAGAACGCCATTAGCGTGGTTTGTTGTCATGTTCTTACATGACAAGCCTGCCAGGATTGTCATGTTTGCACCAGTCATATATTTAGTCATCCATTGACGTCAAGTAACACCAAATTTAGTATATGTAGAGCTATCGAAACGGCCGGGAGCACGCCACGAGCGTGGTATGTTGTCATGTTCCTACATGACAAGCCTGTCAGGATTATCATGTTTGTACCAGTCATATATTTGGTCATCCATTGACGTCACGTAAGACCAAATTTAGTATATGTGGAGCTAGCGAAACGGCCGGGAGCACGCCTTGAGCATGGTATGTTTTCATGTTCTTACATGACAACCCTGCCAGCATTATCATGTTTGCACCAGTCATATATTTAGTCATCCATTGACGTCACGTAACACCAAATTTAGTATTTGTAGAGCTAGCGAAACGGCCGGGAGCACGCCATGAGCGTGATATGTTGTCACGTTCTTACATTACAATCCTCTCAGGATTATCATGTTTGCACCAGTCATATATTTAGTCATCCATTGACGTCACGTAACACCAAATTTAGTATATATAGAGGTAGCGAAACCGCCGGGAGCATGCCATGAGCGTGGTATGTTGTCATGTTCTTACATGACAAGCCTGCCAGGATTATCATGTTTGCACCAGTCATATATTTAGTCCTCCATTACGTCACGTTACACCAAATTTAGTGTATGTGGAGCTAGCGAAACGGCTAGGAGAACGCCATTAGCGTGGTTTGTTGTCAGGTTCTTACACGACAAGCCTGCCAGGATTATCATGTTGGCACCAGTCATATATTTATTCATCCATTGACGTCACGTAACACCAAATTTAGTATATATGGAGCTAGCAAAACGGCCGGGAGCACGCCATGAGTGTGGTATGTTGTCAAGTTCTTACATGACAAGCCTGCCAGGATTCTCATGTTTGCACCAGTCATATATTTAGTCATCAATTGACGTCACGTAACACCAAACTTAGTATATGTCGAGCTAGAAAAACGGCCGGGAGCACGCCATGAGCATGTTATGTTGTCATGTTCTTACATGACAAGCCTGCCAGGATTATCATGTTTGCACCAGTCATATAATTAGTCATCCATTGACGTCACGTAACACCAAATTTTGTAAATGTGGAGCTAGCGAAACGACCAGGAGAACGCCATTAGCGTGGTTTGTTGTCATGTTATTACACGACAAACCTGCCAGGATTATCATGTTTGCACCAGTCATATATTTAGTCATCCATTGACGTCATGTAACACCAAATTTAATGTGTGTGGAGCTAGCGAAACGGCTGGGAGCACGCCATGAGCGTGGTATGTTGTCATCTGCTTACATGACAAGCCTGCCAGGATTATCATGTTTGCAGCAGTCATATATTTAGTCATCCATTGACGTCACGTAACACCAAATTTAGTATATGTAGAGCTAGCGAAACGGCCGGAAGCACGCCATGAGCGTCGTATGTTGTCATGTTCTTACATGACAAGCCTGCCAGGATTATCATGTTTGCACCAGTCATATAATAAGTCATCCATTGACGTCAGGTAACACCAAATTTAGTGTATGTGAAGCTAGCGAATGCGCTGGGAGCACGCCATGAGCGTGGTATGTTGTCATGTTCTTACTGACAAGCCTGCCAGGATTATCATGTTTGCACCAGTCATATATTTAGTCATCCATTGACAGCTCGTAACACCAAATTTAGTATATGTGGAGCTAGCGAAACGGCCGGGAGCTCGTCATTAGCGCGGTAAGTTGTCATGTTCTTACATGACAAGCCTGCCAGGGTTATGTTGCACCAGTCATATATTAAGTCATCCATTGACGTCACGTAACACCAAATTTAGTATATGTGGTGCTAGCGAAACGGCCGGGAGCACGCCATGAGCGTGGTATGTTGTCATGTTCTTACATGACAAGCGTGCCAGGATTATCATGTCTGCACCAGTCATATATTTAGTCATTCATTGACGTCACGTAACACCGAATTTAGTATATGTTGAGCTAGCGAAACGACCGGGAGCACGCCATGAGCGTGGTATGTTGTCATGTTCTTACTGACAAGCCTGCCAGGATTATCATGTTTGCACCAGTCATATATTTAGTCATCCATTGACAGCTCGTAACACCAAATTTAGTATATGTGGAGCTAGCGAAACGGCCGGGAGCTCGTCATTAGCGCGGTAAGTTGTCATGTTCTTACATGACAAGCCTGCCAGGGTTATGTTGCACCAGTCATATAATAAGTCATCCATTGACGTCACGTAACACCAAATTTAGTATATGTGAAGCTAGCGAAACGGCCGGGAGCACGCCATGAGCGTGGGATGTTGTCATGTTCTTACATGACAAGCCTGCCAGGATTATCATGTTTGCACCAGCCATATAATTAGTCATCCATTGACGTCACATAACACCAAATTTAGTTTATGTGGAGCTAGCGAAAGTCTGGGAGCACGCCATGAGCGTGGTATGTTGTCATGTTCTTACATGCAAGCCTGCCAGGATTATCATGTTTGCACCAGTCATATGTTTAGTCATCCATTGACGTCACGTAACTTCAATTTTAGTATATGTAGAGCTAACGAAACGGCCGGGAGCACGCCATGAGCGTGGTTTGTTGTCATGTTATTACATGACAATCCTCTCAGGATTATCATGTTTGCACCAGTCATATATTTACTCATCCGTTGACATCACGGTACACCAAATTTAGTATATATAGAGCTAGCAAAACGGCCGGGAGCACGCCACGAGCGTGGTATGTTGTCAAGTTCTTACATGACAAGCCTGCCAGGATTGTCAATTTTGCACCAGTCATATATTTAGTCATCAATTGACGTCACGTAACACCAAATTTAGTATAAGTGGAGCTAGAGAAATGGCCGGGAGCACGCCATGAGCATGGTATGTTGTCATGTTCTTACATGACAAGCCTGCCAGGATTATCATGTTTGCACCAGTCATATAATTAGTCATCCATTGACGTCACGTAACACCAAATTTTGTAAATGTGGAGCTAGCGAAACGACCAGGAGAACGCCATTAGCGTGGTTTGTTGTCATGTTATTACACGACAAACCTGCCAGGATTATCATGTTTGCACCAGTCATATATTTAGTCATCCATTGACGTCACGCAACACGATATTTAGTATATGTGAAGCTAGCAAAACGGCCGGGAGCACGCCATGAGCGGGGTATGTTGTCATGTTCTTACATGACAAGCCTGCCAGGATTGTCATGTTTGCACCAGTCATATATTTAGTAATCAATTGACGTCACGTAACACCAAATTTTGTATATGTGGAGCTAGCTAAACGGCGGGGAGCACGCCATGAGCGTGGTATGTTGTCATGTTCTTACATGACAACCCTGCCAGGATTATCATGTTTGCACCAGTCATATATTTAGTCATTCATTGACGTCACGTAACACCAAATTTAGTATATGTAGAGCTAGCGAAACGGCCGGGAGCACGCCATGAGCGTGGTATGTTGTCACGTTCTTACATGACAACCCTCTCAGGATTATCATGTTTGCACCAGTCATATATTTAGTCATCCATTGACGTCACGTAACACCAAATTTAGTATATATAGAGGTAGCGAAACCGCCGGGAGCATGCCATGAGCGTGGTATGTTGTCATGTTCTTACATGACAAGCCTGCCAGGATTATCATGTTTGCACCAGTCATATATTTAGTCCTCCATTACGTCACGTTACACCAAATTTAGTCTATGTGGAGCTAGCGAAACGGCCGCGAGCACGCCATGAGCGTGGTATGTTGTCATGTTCTTACATGACAAGCCTGGCGGGATTATCCTATTGCACCAGTCATATCTTTAGTCATCCACTGACGTCAAGTAACACCAAATTTATTATATGTAGAGCTAGCGAAACGGCCGGGAGCACGCCATGAGCGTGGTATGTTATGTTCTTACATGACGACCCTGCCAGGATTATCATGTTTGCACCAGTCATATATTTATACATCCATTGACGTGACGTAACACAAAGTTTAGTATATGTGGAGCTAGCGAAATGGCCAGGAGAACGCCATTAGCGTGGTTTGTGTTCATGTTCTTACATGACAAGGCTGCCAGGGTTATCATGTTTGCACCAATCAAATATTTAGTCATCCATTGACGTCACGTAACACCAAATTTAGTATATGCTGAACTAGCGAAACGGCCGGAAGCACGCCATGAGCGCGGTATGTTGTCATGTTCTTACATGACAAGCCTGCCAGGATTATCATGTTTGCACCAGTCATATATTTAGTCCTCCATTGACGTCACGTAACACCAAATTTAGTGTATGTGGTGCTAGCGACACGGCCGCGAGCATGCCATGAGCGTGGTATGTTGTCATGTTCTTACAAGACAAGCCTGCCGGGATTATCCTATTGCACCAGGCATATATTTAGTCGTCCATTGACGTCACGTAGCACCAAATTTATTATATGTAGAGCTAGCGAAACGGCTGGGAGCACGCCATGAGCGTGGTATGTTATGTTCTTACATGACGACCCTGCCAGGATTTTCATGTTTGCACCAGTCATATATTTAGTCATCCATTGACGTGACGTAACACAAAGTTTAGTATATGTGGAGCTAGCGAAACGGCCAGGAGAACGCCATTAGCGTGGTTTGTTGTCATGTTCTTTCTGACAAGCCTGCCAGGATTATCATGTTTGCACCAGTCATATAATTAGTCATCCATTGAAGTCACGTAACACCAAATTTAGTATATCTGAAGCTAGCGAAACAGCCGCGAGCACGCCATGAGCGTGGTATGTTGTCAAGTTCTTGCATGACAAGCCTGCCAGGATTGTCATGTATGCACCAGTCATATATTTAGTCATCAATTGACGTCACGTAACACCAAATTTAGTATATGTGGAGCTAGCAAAACGGCCGGGAGCACGCCATGAGCATGGTATGTTGTCATGTTCTTACATGACAAGCCTGCAAGAACTATCATGTTTGCACCAGTCATATATTTAGTCATACATTGACATCACGTAACACCAAATTTTGTAAATGTGGAGCTAGCGAAACGGCCAGGAGAACGCCATTAGCGTAATTTCTTGTCATGTTATTACACGACAAGCCTGCCAGGATTATCATGTTTGCACCAGTCATATATTCAGTCATCCATTGACGTCACGTAACATCAAATTTAGTGTATGTAGAGCTAACGAAACGGCCGGGAGCACGCCATGAGCGTGGTTTGTTGTCATGTTCTTACATGACAATCCTCTCAGGATTATCATGTTTGCACCAGTTATATATTTAGTCATCCATTGACGTCACGTAACACCAAATTTAGTATATATAGAGCTAGCAAAACGGCCGGAAGCTCGCCACGAGCGTGGTGTGTTGTCAAGTTCTTACATGACAAGCCTGCCAGGATTGTCATTTTTGCACCAGTCATATATTTAGTCATCAATTGACGTCAAGTAACACCAAATTTAGTATATGTGGAGCTATCGAAACGGCCGGGAGCACGCCATGAGCGTGGTATGTTGTCATGTTCTTACATGACAAGCCTGTCAGGATTATCATGTTTGCACCAGTCATATATTTGGTCATCCATTGACGTCACGTAAAACCAAATTTAGTATATGTGGAGCTAGCGAAACGGCCGGGAACACGCCATGAGCGTGGTATGTTTTCATGTTCTTACATGACAACCCTCCCAGGATTATCATGTTTGATCCAGTCATATATTTAGTCATCCATTGACGTCACGTAACACCAAATTTAGTATATGTGGAGCTAGCGAAACGGCCGGGAGCACGCCATGAGCGTGGTATGTTGTCATGTTCTTATATGACATGACAACCCTACCAGGATTATCATGTTTGCACCAGTCATATATTTAGTCAATCATGGACGTCACGTAACACCAAATTTAGTATATGTAGAGCTAGCGAAACGGCCGGGAGCACGCCATGAGCGAGGTATGTTGTCACGTTCTTACATGACAACCCTCTCAGGATTATCATGTTTGCACCAGTCATATATTTAGTCATCCATTGACGTCACGTAACACCAAATTTAGTATATATAGAGGTAGCGAAACCGCCAGGAGCATGCCATGAGCGTGGTATGTTGTCATGTTCTTACATGACAAGCCTGCCAGGATTATCATGTTTGCACCAGTCATATATTTAGTCCTCCATTACGTCACGTTACACCAAATTTAGTGTATGTGGAGCTAGCGAAACGGCCGCGAGCACGCCATGAGTGTGGTATGTTGTCATGTTCTTACATGACAAGCCTGCAGGGATTATCCTATTGCACCAGTCATATCTTTAGTCATCCATTGACGTCAAGTAACACCAAATTTATTATATGTAGAGCTAGCGAAACGGCCGGGAGCACGCCATGAGTGTGGTATGTTATGTTCTTACATGACGACCCTGCCAGGATTATCATGTTTGCACCAGTCATATATTTAGTCATCCATTGACGTGACGTAACACAAAGTTTAGTATATGTGGAGCTAGCGAAATGGCCAGGAGAACGCCATTAGCGTGGTTTGTTGTCATGTTCTTACATGACAAGACTGCCAGGGTTATCATGTTTGCACCAGTCATATATTTAGTCATCCATTGACGTCACGTAACACCAAATTTAGTATATGCTGAGCTAGCGAAACGGCCGAAAGCACGCCATGAGCGCGGTATGTTGTCATGTTCTTACATGACAAGCCTGCCAGGATTATCATGTTTGCACCAGTCATATATTTAGTCCTCCATTACGTCACGTTACACCAAATTTAGTGTATGTGGAGCTAGCGACACGGCCGCGAGCACGCCATGAGCGTGGTATGTTGTCATGTTCTTACATGACAAGCCTGCCGGGATTATCCTATTGCACCAGTCATATATTTAGTCGTCCATTGACGTCACGTAACACCAAATTTATTATATGTAGAGCTAGCGAAACGGCTTGGAGCACGCCATGAGCGTGGTATGTTATGTTCTTTCATGACGACCCTGCCAGGATTATCATGTTTGCACCAGTCATATATTTAGTCATCCATTGACGTGACGTAACACAAAGTTTAGTATATGTGGAGCTAGCGAAACGGCCGGGAGCATGCCATGAGCGTGGTATGTTGTCATGTTTTTACATGACAAGCCTGCCAGGATTATCATGTTTGCACCAGTCATATATTTAGTCCTCCATTACGTCACGTTACACCAAATTTAGAGTATGTGGAGCTAGCGAAACGGCAAGGAGAACGCCATTAGCGTGGTTTGTTGTCATGTTCTTACACAACAAGCCTGCCAGGATTATCATGTTGGCACCAGTCATATATTCAGTCATCCTTTGACGTCACGTAACACCAAATTTAGTATATGTGGAGCTAGCAAAACGGCCGGGAGCACGCCATGAGCATGGTATGTTGTCATGTTCTTACATGACATGCCTGCCAGGATTATCATGTTTGCACCAGTCATATATTTAGTCATCCATTGACGTCACGTAACACCAAATTTTGTAAATGTGGAGCTAGCGAAACGACCAGGAGATCGCCATTAGCGTGGTTTGTTGTCATGTTATTACACGACAAACCTGCCAGGATTATCATGTCTGCACCAGTCATATATTTAGTCATCCATTGACGTCCCGTAACACCAAATTTAGTATATCGTAGCTAGCGAAACGGCCGAGAGCACGCCATGAGAGCGGTATGTTGTCATGTCCTTACATGACAAGCCTGCCAGGATCATCATGTTTGCACCAGTCATATATTTAGTCATCCATTGACTTCAAGTAACACCAATTTTTGTAAATGTGGAGCTAACGAAACGGCCAGGAGAACGCCATTAGCGTGGTTTGTTGTCATGTTCTTACACGACAAGCCTGCCAGGATTATCATGTTTGCACCAGTCATCCGTTGACGTCACGTAACACCAAATTTAGTGTATGTGGAGCTAGCGAAACGGCTGGGAGCACGCCATGAGCGTGGTATGTTGTCATGTTCTTACACAACAAGCCTGCCAGGATTATCATGTTGGCACCAGTCATATATTCAGTCATCCTTTGACGTCACGTAACACCAAATTTAGTATATGTGGAGCTAGCAAAACGGCCGGGAGCACGCCACGAGCGTGGTATGTTGTCAAGTTCTTACATGACAAGCCTGCCAGGATTGTCAATTTTGCACCAGTCATATATTTAGTCATCAATTGACGTCACGTAACACCAAATTTAGTATAAGTGGAGCTAGAGAAACGGCCGGGAGAACGCCATTAGCGTGGTTTGTTGTCATGTTATTACATGACAAACCTGCCAGGATTATCATGTTTGCACCAGTCATATATTTAGTCATCCATTGACGTCACATAACACCAAATTTAATGTGTGTGGAGCTAGCGAAACGGCTGGGAGCACGCCATGAGTGTGGTATGTTGTCATCTGCCTACATGACAAGCCTGCCAGGATTATCATGTTTGCAGCAGTCATATATTTAGTCATCCATTGACGTCACGTAACACCAAATTTAGTATATGTAGAGCTAGCGAAACGACCGGAAGCACGCCATGAGCGTGGTATGTTGTCATGTTCTTACAAGACAAGCCTGCCAGGATTATCATGTTTGCACCAGTCATATAATAAGTCATCCATTGACGTCACGCAACACGATATTTAGTATATGTGAAGCTAGCAAAACGGCTGGGAGCACGCCATGAGCGGGGTATGTTGTCATGTTCTTACATGACAAGCCTGCCAGGATTGTCATGTTTGCACCAGTCATATATTTAGTAATCAATTGACGTCACGTAACACCAAATTTTGTGTATGTGGAGCTAGCGAAACGGCCGGGAGCACGCCATGAGCGTGGTATGTTGTCATGTTCTTACATGACAACCCTGCCAGGATTATCATGTTTGCACCAGTCATATATTTAGTCATTCATTGACGTCACGTAACACCAAATTTAGTATATGTAGAGCTAGCGAAACGGCCGGGAGCACGCCATGAGCGTGGTATGTTGTCACGTTCTTACATGACAACCCTCTCAGGATTATCATGTTTGCACCAGTCATATATTTAGTCATCCATTGACGTCACGTAACACCAAATTTAGTATATATAGAGGTAGCGAAACCGCCGGGAGCATGCCATGAGCGTGGTATGTTGTCATGTTCTTACATGACAAGCCTGCCAGGATTATCATGTTTGCACCAGTCATATATTTAGTCCTCCATTACGTCACGTTACACCAAATTTAGTCTATGTGGAGCTAGCGAAACGGCCGCGAGCACGCCATGAGCGTGGTATGTTGTCATGTTCTTACATGACAAGCCTGGCGGGATTATCCTATTGCACCAGTCATATCTTTAGTCATCCACTGACGTCAAGTAACACCAAATTTATTATATGTAGAGCTAGCGAAACGGCCGGGAGCACGCCATGAGCCTGGTATGTTATGTTCTTACATGACGACCCTGCCAGGATTATCATGTTTGCACCAGTCATATATTTAGTCATCCATTGACGTGACGTAACACAAAGTTTAGTATATGTGGAGCTAGCGAAATGGCCAGGAGAACGCCATTAGCGTGGTTTGTGTTCATGTTCTTACATGACAAGGCTGCCAGGGTTATCATGTTTGCACCAGTCAAATATTTAGTCATCCATTGACGTCACGTAACACCAAATTTAGTATATGCTGAACTAGCGAAACGGCCGGAAGCACGCCATGAGCGCGGTATGTTGTCATGTTCTTACATGACAAGCCTGCCAGGATTATCATGTTTGCACCAGTCATATATTTAGTCCTCCATTGACGTCAGGTAACACCAAATTTAGTGTATGTGGTGCTAGCGACACGGCCGCGAGCACGCCATGAGCGTGGTATGTTGTCATGTTCTTACAAGACAAGCCTGCCGGGATTATCCTATTGCACCAGGCATATATTTAGTCGTCCATTGACGTCATGTAGCACCAAATTTATTATATGTAGAGCTAGCGAAACGACTGGGAGCACGCCATGAGCGTGGTATGTTATGTTCTTACATGACGACCCTGCCAGGATTTTCATGTTTGCACCAGTCATATATTTAGTCATCCATTGACGTGACGTAACACAAAGTTTAGTATATGTGGAGCTAGCGAAACGGCCAGGAGAACGCCATTAGCGTGGTTTGTTGTCATGTTCTTTCTGACAAGCCTGCCAGGATTATCATGTTTGCACCAGTCATATAATTAGTCATCCATTGAAGTCACGTAACACCAAATTTAGTATATCTGAAGCTAGCGAAACGGCCGGGAGCACGCCATGAGCGTGGTATGTTGTCAAGTTCTTGCATGACAAGCCTGCCAGGATTGTCATGTATGCACCAGTCATATATTTAGTCATCAATTGACGTCACGTAACACCAAATTTAGTATATGTGGAGCTAGCAAAACGGCCGGGAGCACGCCATGAGCATGGTATGTTGTCATGTTCTTACATGACAAGCCTGCAAGAACTATCATGTTTGCACCAGTCATATATTTAGTCATACATTGACATCACGTAACACCAAATTTTGTAAATGTGGAGCTAGCGAAACGGCCAGGAGAACGCCATTAGCGTAATTTCTTGTCATGTTATTACACGACAAGCCTGCCAGGATTATCATGTTTGCACCAGTCATATATTCAGTCATCCATTGACGTCACGTAACATCAAATTTAGTGTATGTAGAGCTAACGAAACGGCCGGGAGCACGCCATGAGCGTGGTTTGTTGTCATGTTCTTACATGACAATCCTCTCAGGATTATCATGTTTGCACCAGTCATATATTTAGTCATCCATTGACGTCACGTAACACCAAATTTAGTATATATAGAGCTAGCAAAACGGCCGGAAGCTCGCCACGAGCGTGGTGTGTTGTCAAGTTCTTACATGACAAGCCTGCCAGGATTGTCATTTTTGCACCAGTCATATATTTAGTCATCAATTGACGTCAAGTAACACCAAATTTAGTATATGTGGAGCTATCGAAACGGCCGGGAGCACGCCATGAGCGTGGTATGTTGTCATGTTCTTACATGACAAGCCTGTCAGGATTATCATGTTTGCACCAGTCATATATTTGGTCATCCATTGACGTCACGTAAAACCAAATTTAGTATATGTGGAGCTAGCGAAACGGCCGGGAACACGCCATGAGCGTGGTATGTTTTCATGTTCTTACATGACAACCTTCCCAGGATTATCATGTTTGAACCAGTCATATATTTAGTCATCCATTGACGTCACGTAACACCAAATTTAGTATATGTGGAGCTAGCGAAACGGCCGGGAGCACGCCATGAGCGTGGTATGTTGTCATGTTCTTATATGACATGACAACCCTACCAGGATTACCATGTTTGCACCAGTCATATATTTAGTCAATCATGGACGTCACGTAACACCAAATTTAGTATATGTAGAGCTAGCGAAACGGCCGGGAGCACGCCATGAGCGAGGTATGTTGTCACGTTCTTACATGACAACCCTCTCAGGATTATCATGTTTGCACCAGTCATATATTTAGTCATCCATTGACGTCACGTAACACCAAATTTAGTATATATAGAGGTAGCGAAACCGCCAGGAGCATGCCATGAGCGTGGTATGTTGTCATGTTCTTACATGACAAGCCTGCCAGGATTATCATGTTTGCACCAGTCATATATTTAGTCCTCCATTACGTCACGTTACTCCAAATTTAGTGTATGTGGAGCTAGCGACACGGCCGCGAGCACGCCATGAGCGTGGTATGTTGTCATGTTCTTACATGACAAGCCTGCCGGGATTATCCTATTGCACCAGTCATATATTTAGTCGTCCATTGACCTCACGTAACACCAAATATATTATATGTAGAGCTAGCGAAACGGCTTGGAGCACGCCATGAGCGTGGTATTTTATGTTCTTTCATGACGACCCTGCCAGGATTATCATGTTTGCACCAGTCATATATTTAGTCATCCATTGACGTGACGTAACACAAAGTTTAGTATATGTGGAGCTAGCGAAACGGCCGGGAGCATGCCATGAGCGTGGTATGTTGTCATGTTCTTACATGACAAGCCTGCCAGGATTATCATGTTTGCACCAGTCATATATTTAGTCCTCCATTACGTCACGTTACACCAAATTTAGAGTATGTGGAGCTAGCGAAACGGCAAGGAGAACGCCATTAGCGTGGTTTGTTGTCATGTTCTTACACAACAAGCCTGCCAGGATCATCATGTTGGCACCAGTCATACATTCAGTCATCCTTTGACGTCACGTAACACCAAATTTAGTATATGTGGAGCTAGCAAAACGGCCGGGAGCACGCCATGAGCATGGTATGTTGTCAAGTTCTTACATGACAAGCCTGCCAGGATTGTCATGTTTGCACCAGTCATATATTTAGTCATCAATTGACGTCACGTAACACGAAATTTAGTATATGTGGAGCTAGAGAAACGGCTGGGAGCACGCCATGAGCATGGTATGTTGTCATGTTCTTACATGACATGCCTGCCAGGATTATCATGTTTGCACCAGTCATATATTTAGTCATCCATTGACGTCACGTAACACCAAATTTTGTAAATGTGGAGCTAGCGAAACGACCAGGAGATCGCCATTAGCGTGGTTTGTTGTCATGTTATTACACGACAAACCTGCCAGGATTATCATGTCTGCACCAGTCATATATTTAGTCATCCATTGACGTCCCGTAACACCAAATTTAGTATATCGGAGCTAGCGAAACGGCCGAGAGCACGCCATGAGAGCGGTATGTTGTCATGTCCTTACATGACAAGCCTGCCAGGATCATCATGTTTGCACCAGTCATATATTTAGTCATCCATTGACTTCAAGTAACACCAATTTTTGTAAATGTGGAGCTAACGAAACGGCCAGGAGAACGCCATTAGCGTGGTTTGTTGTCATGTTCTTACATGACAAGCCTGCCAGGATTATCATGTTTGCACCAGTCATATATTTAGTCCTCCATTACGTCACGTTACACCAAATTTAGTCTATGTGGGCTAGCGAAACGGCCGCGAGCACGCCATGAGCGTGGTATGTTGTCATGTTCTTACATGACAAGCCTGCCGGGATTATCCTATTGCACCAGTCATATCTTTAGTCATCCACTGACGTCAAGTAACACCAAATTTATTATATGTAGAGCTAGCGAAACGGCCGGGAGCACGCCATGAGCGTGGTATGTTATGTTCTTACATGACGACCCTGCCAGGATTATCATGTTTGCACCAGTCATATATTTAGTCATCCATTGACGTGACGTAACACAAAGTTTAGTATATGTGGAGCTAGCGAAATGGCCAGGAGAACGCCATTAGCGTGGTTTGTGTTTATGTTCTTACATGACAAGGCTGCCAGGGTTATCATGTTTGCACCAGTCAAATATTTAGTCATCCATTGACGTCACGTAACACCAAATTTAGGGTATGCTGAACTAGCGAAACGGCCGGAAGCACGCCATGAGCGCGGTATGTTGTCATGTTCTTACATGACAAGCCTGCCAGGATTATCATGTTTGCACCAGTCATATATTTAGTCCTCCATTGACGTCACGTAACACCAAATTTAGTGTATGTGGTGCTAGCGACACGGCCGCGAGCACGCGATGAGCGTGGTATGTTGTCATGTTCTTACAAGACAAGCCTGCCGGGATTATCCTATTGCACCAGTCATATATTTAGTCGTCCATTGACGTCACGTAACACCAAATTTATTATATGTAGAGCTAGCGAAACGGCTGGGAGCACGCCATGAGCGTGGTATGTTATGTTCTTACATGACGACCCTGCCAGGATTTTCATGTTTGCACCAGTCATATATTTAGTCATCCATTGACGTGACGTAACACAAAGTTTAGTATATCTGAAGCTAGCGAAACGGCCGGGAGCACGCCATGAGCGTGGTATGTTGTCAAGTTCTTACATGACAAGCCTGCCAGGATTGTCATGTATGCACCAGTCATATATTTAGTCATCCATTGAAGTCACGTAACACCAAATTTAGTGTATCTGAAGCTAGCGAAACGGCCGGGAGCACGCCATGAGCGTGGTATGTTGTCAAGTTCTTGCATGACAAGCCTGCCAGGATTGTCATGTATGCACCAGTCATATATTTAGTCATCAATTGACGTCACGTAACACCAAATTTAGTATATGTGGAGCTAGCAAAACGGCCGGGAGCACGCCATGAGCATGGTATGTTGTCATGTTCTTACACAACAAGCCTGCCAGGATTATCATGTTGGCACCAGTCATATATTCAGTCATCCTTTGACGTCACGTAACACCAAATTTAGTATATGTGGAGCTAGCAAAATGGCCGGGAGCACGCCATGAGCATGGTATGTTGTCAAGTTCTTACATGACAAGCCTGCCAGGATTGTCATGTTTGCACCAGTCATATATTTAGTCATCAATTGACGTCACGTAACACGAAATTTAGTATATGTGGAGCTAGAGAAACGGCTGGGAGCACGCCATGAGCATGGTATGTTGTCATGTTCTTACATGACATGCCTGCCAGGATTATCATGTTTGCACCACTCATATATTTAGTCATCCATTGACGTCACGTAACACCAAATTTTGTAAATGTGGAGCTAGCGAAACGACCAGGAGATCGCCATTAGCGTGGTTTGTTGTCATGTTATTACACGACAAACCTGCCAGGATTATCATGTCTGCACCAGTCATATATTTAGTCATCCATTGACGTCCCGTAACACCAAATTTAGTATATCGGAGCTAGCGAAACGGCCGAGAGCACGCCATGAGAGCGGTATGTTGTCATGTCCTTACATGACAAGCCTGCCAGGATCATCATGTTTGCACCAGTCATATATTTAGTCATCCATTGACTTCAAGTAACACCAATTTTTGTAAATGTGGAGCTAACGAAACGGCCAGGAGAACGCCATTAGCGTGGTTTGTTGTCATGTTCTTACACGACAAGCCTGCCAGGATTATCATGTTTGCACCAGTCATTCGTTCACGTCACGTAACACCAAATTTAGTGTATGTGGAGCTAGCGAAACGGCTGGGAGCACGCCATGAGCGTGGTATGTTTTCATGTCCTTACATGACAAGCTTGCCAGGATTATCATGTCTGCACCAGTCATATAATTAGTCATCCATTGACGTCACGTAACACCGAATTTAGTTTATGTTGAGCTAGCGAAACGGCCGGGAGCACGCCATGAGCGTAGTATGTTGTCATGTTCTTACATGACAAGCCTGCCAGGATTATCATGTTTGCACCAGTCATATAATTAGTCATACATTGTCGTCACGTAACACCAAATTTAGTGTATGTGGAGCTAGCGAAAGTGCTGGGAGCACGCCATGAGCTTGATATGTTGTCATGTTCTTACATGCAAGCCTGCATGGATTATCATGTTTGCACCAGTCATATATTTAGTCATCCATCAACGTCACGTAACATCAAATTTAATATATGTAGAGCTAGCGAAACGGCCGGGAGCACGCCATGAGAGTGTATTGTTGTCACGTTCTTACAGTACAATCCTCTCAGGATTATCATGTTTGCACCAGTCATATATTTAGTCATACATTGACGTCACGTAACACCAAGATTAGTATATATAGAGGTAGCGAAACCGCCGGGAGCATGCCATGAGCGTGGTATGTTGTCATGTTCTTACATGACAAGCCTGCCAGGATTATCATGTTTGCACCAGTCATATATTTAGTCCTCCATTACGTCACGTTACACCAAATTTAGTGTATGTGGAGCTAGCGAAACGGCTAGGAGAACGCCAATAGCGTGGTTTGTTGTCATGTTCTTACACGACAAGCCTGCCAGGATTATCATGTTGGCACCAGTCATATATTTATTCATCCATTGACGTCACATAACACCAAAGTTAGTATATATGGAGCTAGCAAAACGGCCGGGAGCACGCCATGAGTGTGGTATGTTGTCAAGTTCTTACATGACAAGCCTGCCAGGATTCTCATGTTTGCACCAGTCATATATTTAGTCATCAATTGACGTCACGTAACACCAAACTTAGTATATGTCGAGCTAGAAAAACGGCCGGGAGCACGCCATGAGCATGGTATGTTGTCATGTTCTTACATGACAAGCCTGCCAGGATTATCATGTTTGCACCAGTCATATAATGAGTCATCCATTGACGTCACGTAACACCAAATTTTGTAAATGTGGAGCTAGCGAAACGGCTAGGAGAACACCATTAGCGTGGTTTGTTGTCATGTTCTTACACGACAAGCCTGCCAGGATTATAATGTTGGCACCAGTCATATATTTATTCATCCATTGACGTCACGTAACACCACATTTAGTATATATGGAGCTAGCAAAACGGCCGGGAGCACGCCATGAGTGTGGTATGTTGTCAAGTTCTTACATGACAAGCCTGCCAGGATTCTCATGTTTGCACCAGTCATATATTTAGTCATCAATTGACGTCACGTAACACCAAACTTAGTATATGTCGAGCTAGAAAAACGGCCGGGAGCACGCCATGAGCATGGTATGTTGTCATGTTCTTACATGACAAGCCTGCCAGGATTATCATGTTTGCACCAGTCATATAATTAGTCATCCATTGACGTCACGTAACACCAAATTTTGTAATTGTGGAGCTAGCGAAACGACCAGGAGAACGCCATTAGCGTGGTTTGTTGTCATGTTATTACACGACAAACCTGCCAGGATTATCATGTTTGCACCAGTCATATATTTAGTCATCCATTGACGTCATGTAACACCAAATTTAATGTGTGTGGAGCTAGCGAAACGGCTGGGAGCACGCCATGAGCGTGGTATGTTGTCATCTGCTTACATGACAAGCCTGCCAGGATTATCATGTTTGCAGCAGTCATATATTTAGTCATCCATTGACGTCACGTAACACCAGATTTAGTATATGTAAAGCTAGCGAAACGGCCGGAAGCACGCCATGAGCGTCGTATGTTGTCATGTTCTTACATGACAAGCCTGCCAGGATTATCATGTTTGCACCAGTCATATAATAAGTCATCCATTGACGTCAGGTAACACCGAATTTAGTGTATGTGAAGCTAGCGAATGCGCTGGGAGCACGCCATGAGCGTGGTATGTTGTCATGTTCTTACTGACAAGCCTGCCAGGATTATCATGTTTGCACCAGTCATATATTTAGTCATCCATTGACAGCTCGTAACACCAAATTTAGTATATGTGGAGCTAGCGAAACGGCCGAGAGCTCGTCATTAGCGCGGTAAGTTGTCATGTTCTTACATGACAAGCCTGCCAGGGTTATGTTGCACCAGTCATATATTTAGTCATCCATTGACGTCACGTAACACCAAATTTAGTTTATGTAGAGCTAACGAAACGGCCGGGAGCACGCCATGAGCGTGGTTTGTTGTCATGTTCTTACATGACAATCCTCTCAGAATTATCATGTTTGCACCATTTATATATTTACTCATCCGTTGACGTCACGGTACACCAAATTTAGTATATATAGAGCTAGCAAAACGGCCGGGAGCACGCCACGAGCGTGGTATGTTGTCAAATTCTTACATGACAAGCCTGCCAGGATTGTCAATTTTGCACCAGTCATATATTTAGTCATCAATTGACGTCACGTAACACCAAATTTAGTATATGTGGAGCTAGCGAAACGGCCGGGAGCACGCCATGAGCGTGGTATGTTGTCATGTTCTTAATGACAAGCCTGTCAGGATTATCATGTTTGCACCAGTCATATATTTGGTCATCCATACGTCACGTAAGACCAAATTTAGTATATGTGGAGCTAGCGAAACGGCCGGGAGCACGCCATGAGCGTGGTATGTTGTAGTGTTCTTACATGACAACCTTGCCAGGATTATCATGTTTGCACCAGTCATATATTTAGTCATTCATTAACGTCACGTAACACCAAATTTAGTATATGTAGAGCTAGCGAAACGGCCGGGAGCACGCCATGAGCGTGGTATGTTGTCACGTTCTTACATGACAACCCTCTCAGGATTATCATGTTTGCACCAGTCATATATTTAGTCATCCATTGACGTCACGTAACACCAAATTTAGTATATATAGAGGTAGCGAAACCGCCGGGAGCATGCCATGAGCGTGGTATGTTGTCATGTTCTTACATGACAAGCCTGCCAGGATTATCATGTTTGCACCAGTCATATATTTAGTCCTCCATTACGTCACGTTACACCAAATTTAGTCTATGTGGAGCTAGCGAAACGGCCGCGAGCACGCGATGAGCGTGGTATGTTGTCATGTTCTTACAAGACAAGCCTGCCGGGATTATCCTATTGCACCAGTCATATATTTAGTCGTCCATTGACGTCACGTAACACCAAATTTATTATATGTAGAGCTAGCGAAACGGCTGGGAGCACGCCATGAGCGTGGTATGTTATGTTCTTACATGACGACCCTGCCAGGATTTTCATGTTTGCACCAGTCATATAATTAGTCATCCATTGACGTGACGTAACACAAAGTTTAGTATATGTGGAGCTAGCGAAACGGCCAGGAGAACGCCATTAGCGTGGTTTGTTGTCATGTTCTTTCTGACAAGCCTGCCAGGATTATCATGTTTGCACCAGTCATATAATTAGTCATCCATTGAAGTCACGTAACACCAAATTTAGTGTATCTGAAGCTAGCGAAACGGCCGGGAGCACGCCATGAGCGTGGTATGTTGTCAAGTTCTTGCATGACAAGCCTGCCAGGATTGTCATGTATGCACCAGTCATATATTTAGTCATCAATTGACGTCACGTAACACCAAATTTAGTATATGTGGAGCTAGCAAAACGGCCGGGAGCACGCCATGAGCATGGTATGTTGTCATGTTCTTACATGACAAGCGTGCAAGAACTATCATGTTTGCACCAGTCATATATTTAGTCATACATTGACATCACGTAACACCAAATTTTGTAAATGTGGAGCTAGCGAAACGGCCAGGAGAACGCCATTAGCGTAATTTCTTGTCATGTTATTACACGACAAGCCTGCCAGGATTATCATGTTTGCACCAGTCATATATTCAGTCATCCATTGACGTCACGTAACATCAAATTTAGTGTATGTTGAGCTAACGAAACGGCCGGGAGCACGCCATGAGCGTGGTTTGTTGTCATGTTCTTACATGACAATTCTCTCAGGATTATCATGTTTGCACCAGTCATATATTTAGTCATCCATTGAGGTCACGTAACACCAAATTTAGTATATGTAGAGCTAGCGAAACGGCCGGGAGCACGCCATGAGCGAGGTATGTTGTCACGTTCTTACATGACAACCCTCTCAGGATTATCATGTTTGAACCAGTCATATATTTAGTCATCCATTGACGTCACGTAACACCATATTTAGTATATATAGAGGTAGCGAAACCGCCAGGAGCATGCCATGAGCGTGGTATGTTGTCATGTTCTTACATGACGACCCTGCCAGGATTATCATGTTTGCACCAGTCATATATTTAGTCATCCATTGACGTGACTTAACACAAAGTTTAGTATATGTGGAGCTAGCGAAATGGCCAGGAGAACGCCATTAGCGTGGTTTGTTGTCATGTTCTTACATGACAAGACTGCCAGGGTTATCATGTTTGCACCAGTCATATATTTAGTCATCCAATGACGTCACGTAACACCAAATTTAGTATATGCTGAGCTAGCGAAACGGCCGAAAGCACGCCACGAGCGCGGTATGTTGTCATGTTCTTTTATGACAAGCCTGCCAGGATTATGATGTTTGCACCAGTCATATATTTAGTCCTCCATTGACGTCACGTAACACCAAATTTAGTGTATGTGGAGCTAGCGACACGGCCGCGAGCACGCCATGAGCGTGGTATGTTGTCATGTTCTTACATGACAAGCCTGCCGGGATTATCCTATTGCACCAGTCATATATTTAGTCGTCCATTGACGTCACGTAACACCAAATTTATTATATGTAGAGCTAGCGAAACGGCTTGGAGCACGCCATGAGCGTGGTATGTTATGTTCTTTCATGACGACCCTGCCAGGATTATCATGTTTGCACCAGTCATATATTTAGTCATCCATTGACGTGACGTAACACAAAGTTTAGTATATGTGGAGCTAGCGAAACGGCCAGGAGAACGCCATTAGCGTGTTTTGTTGTCATGTTCTTACTGACAAGCCTGCCAGGATTATCATGTTTGCACCAGTCATATAATTAGTCATCCATTGACGTCACGTAACACCAAATTTAGTATATCTGAAGCTAGCGAAACGGCCGGGAGCACGCCATGAGCGTGGTATGTTGTCAAGTTCTTACATGACAAGCCTGCCAGGATTGTCATGTATGCACCAGTCATATATTTAGTCATCAATTGACGTCAAGTAACACCAAATTTAGTATATGTAGAGCTATCGAAACGGCCGGGAGCACGCCACGAGCGTGGTATGTTGTCATGTTCTTACATGACAAGCCTGTCAGGATTATCATGTTTGTACCAGTCATATATTTGGTCATCCATTGACGTCCCGTAAGACCAAATTTAGTATATGTGGAGCTAGCGAAACGTCCGGGAGCACGCCTTGAGCATGGTATGTTTTCATGTTCTTACATGACAACCCTGCCAGCATTATCATGTTTGCACCAGTCATATATTTAGTCATCCATTGACGTCACGTAACACCAAATTTAGTATTTGTAGAGCTAGCGAAACGGCCGGGAGCACGCCATGAGCGTGATATGTTGTCACGTTCTTACATTACAGTCCTCTCAGGATTATCATGTTTGCACCAGTCATATATTTAGTCATCCATTGACGTCACGTAACACCAAATTTAGTATATATAGAGGTAGCGAAACTGCCGGGAGCATGCCATGAGCGTGGTATGTTGTCATGTTCTTACATGACAAGCCTGCCAGGATTATCATGTTTGCACCAGTCATATATTTAGTCCTCCATTACGTCACATTACACCAAATTTAGTGTATGTGGAGCTAGCGAAACGGCTAGGAGAACGCCATTAGCGTGGTTTGTTGTCATGTTCTTACATGACAAGCCTGCCAGGATTATCATGTTTGCACCAGTCATATAATTAGTCATCCATTGACGTCACGTAACACCAAATTTTGTAAATGTGGAGCTAGCGAAACGACCAGGAGAACACCATTAGCGTGGTTTGTTGTCATGTTATTACACGACAAACCTGCCAGGATTATCATGTTTGCACAAGTCATATATTTAGTCATCCATTGACGTCATGTAACACCAAATTTAATGTGTGTGGAGCTAGCGAAACGGCTGGGAGCACGCCATGAGCGTGGTATGTTGTCATCTGCTTACATGACAAGCCTGCCAGGATTATCATGTTTGCAGCAGTCATATATTTAGTCATCCATTGAGTCACGTAACACCAAATTTAGTATATGTAGAGCTAGCGAAACGGCCGGAAGCACGCCATGAGCGTCGTATGTTGTCATGTTCTTACATGACAAGCCTGCCAGGATTATCATGTTTGCACCAGTCATATAATAAGTCATCGATTGACGTCAGGTAACACCAAATTTAGTGTATGTGAAGCTAGCGAATGCGCTGGGAGCACGCCATGAGCGTGGTATGTTGTCATGTTCTTACATGACAAGCCTGCCAGGATTGTCATGTTTGCACCAGTCATATATTTAGTAATCAATTGACGTCACGTAACACCAAATTTAGTATATGTGGTGCTAGCGAAACGGCCGGGAGCACGCCATGAGCGTTGTATGTTGTCATGTTCTTACATGACAAGCGTGCCAGGATTATCATGTCTGCACCAGTCATATATTTAGTCATTCATTGACGTCACGTAACACCGAATTTAGTATATGTTGAGCTAGCGAAACGACCGGGAGCACGCCATGAGCGTGGTATGTTGTCATGTTCTTACTGACAAGCCTGCCAGGATTATCATGTTTGCACCAGTCATATATTGAGTCATCCATTGACAGCTCGTAACACCAAATTTAGTATATGTGGAGCTAGCGAAACGGCCGGGAGCTCGTCATTAGCGCGGTAAGTTGTCATGTTCTTACATGACAAGCCTGCCAGGGTTATGTTGCACCAGTCATATATTAAGTCATCCATTGACGTCACGTAACACCAAATTTAGTATATGTGAAGCTAGCGAAACGGCCGGGAGCACGACATGAGCGTGGTATGTTGTCATGTTCTTACATGACAAGCCTGCCAGGATTATCATGTTTGCACCAGCCATATAATTAGTCATCCATTGACGTCACATAACACCAAATTTAGTTTATGTGGAGCTAGCGAAAGTGCTGGGAGCACGCCATGAGCGTGGTATGTTGTCATGTTCTTACATGCAAGCCTGCCAGGATTATCATGTTTGCACCAGTCATATGTTTGTTTAGTCATCCATTGACGTCACGTAACTTCAATTTTAGTGTATGTAGAGCTAACGAAACGGCCGGGAGCACGCCATGAGCGTGGTTTGTTGTCATGTTATTACATGACAATCCTCTCAGGATTATCATGTTTGCACCAGTCATATATTTACTCATCCGTTGACATCACGGTACACCAAATTTAGTATATATAGAGCTAGCAAAACGGCCGGGAGCACGCCACGAGCGTGGTATGTTGTCAAGTTCTTACATGACAAGCCTGCCAGGATTGTCAATTTTGCACCAGTCATATATTTAGTCATCAATTGACGTCACGTAACACCAAATTTAGTACAAGTGGAGCTAGAGAAACGGCCGGGAGCACGCCATGAGCATGGTATGTTGTCATGTTCTTACATGACAAGCCTGCCAGGATTATCATGTTTGCACCAGTCATATAATTAGTCATCCATTGACGTCACGTAACACCAAATTTTGTAAATGTGGAGCTAGCGAAACGACGAGGAGAACGCCATTAGCGTGGTTTGTTGTCATGTTATTACACGACAAACCTGCCAGGATTATCATGTTTGCACCAGTCATATATTTAGTCATCCATTGACGTCACGTAACACCAAATTTAATGTGTGTGGAGCTAGCGAAACGGCTGGGAGCACGCCATGAGCGTGGTATGTTGTCATCTGCCTACATCACAAGCCTGCCAGGATTATCATGTTTGCGGCAGTCATATATTTAGTCATCCATTGACGTCACATAACACCAAATTTAGTATATGTAGAGCTAGCGAAACGGCCGGAAGCACGCCATGAGCGTGGTATGTTGTCATGTTCTTACATGACAAGCCTGCCAGGATTATCATGTTTGCACCAGTCATATAATAAGTCATCCATTGACGTTAGGTAACACCAAATTTAGTGTATGTGAAGCTAGCGAGTGCGCTGGGAGCACGCCATGAGCGTGGTATGTTGTCATGTTCTTACATGACAAGCCTGCCAGGATTATCATGTTTGCACCAGTCATATATTTAGTCATCCATTGACGTCACGCAACACGAAATTTAGTATATGTGAAGCTAGCAAAACGGCCGGGAGCACGCCATGAGCGGGGTATGTTGTCATGTTCTTACATGACAAGCCTGCCAGGATTGTCATGTTTGCACCAGTCATATATTTAGTAATCAATTGACGTCACGTAACACCAAATTTAGTATATGTGGAGCTAGCGAAACGGCCGGGAGCACGCCATGAGCGTGGTATGTTGTCATGTTCTTACATGACAAGCGTGCCAGGATTATCATGTCTGCACCAGTCATATATTTAGTCATTCATTGACGTCACGTAACACCGAATTTAGTATATGTTGAGCTAGCGAAACGACCGGGAGCACGCCATGAGCGTGGTATGTTGTCATGTTCTTACTGACGAGCCTGCCAGGATTATCATGTTTGCACCAGTCATATATTTAGTCATCCATTGACAGCTCGTAACACCAAATTTAGTATATGTGGAGCTAGCGAATTGGCCGGGAGCTCGCCATTAGCGTGGTAAGTTGTCATGTTCTTACATGACAAGCCTGCCAGGGTTATGTTGCACCAGTCATATATTTAGTCATCCATTGACGTCACGTAACACCAAATTTAGTATATGTGAAGCTAGCGAAACGGCCGGGAGCACGCCATGAGCGTGGTATGTTGTCATGTTCTTACATGACAAGCCTGCCAGGATTATCATGTTTGCACCAGCCATATAATTAGTCATCCATTGACGCCACGTAACACCAAATTTAGTTTATGTGGAGCTAGCGAAAGTGCTGGGAGCACGCCATGAGCGTGGTATGTTGTCATGTTCTTACATGCAAGCCTGCCAGGATTATCATGTTTGCACCAGTCATATGTTTAGTCATCCATTGACGTCACGTAACTTCAATTTTAGTATATGTAGAGCTAACGAAACGGCCGGGAGCACGCCATGAGCGTGGTTTGTTGTCTTGTTATTACATGACAATCCTCTCAGGATTATCATGTTTGCACCAGTCATATCTTTACTCATCCGTTGACGTCACGGTACACCAAATTTAGTATATATAGAGCTAGCAAAACGGCCGGGAGCACGCCACGAGCGTGGTATGTTGTCAAGTTCTTACATGACAAGCCTGCCAGGATTGTCAATTTTGCACCAGTCATATATTTAGTCATCAATTGACGTCACGTCACACCAAATTTAGTATATGTGGAGCTAGCGAAACGGCCGGGAGCATGCCATGAGCGTGGTATGTTGTCATGTTCTTACATGACAAGCCTGCCAGGATTATCATGTTTGCACCAGTCATATATTTAGTCCTCCATTACGTCACGTTACACCAAATTTAGAGTATGTGGAGCTAGCGAAACGGCAAGGAGAACGCCATTAGCGTGGTTTCTTGTCATGTTCTTACACGACAAGCCTGCCAGGATTATCATGTTAGCACCAGTCATATATTCAGTCATCCTTTGACGTCACGTAACACCAAATTTAGTATATGTGGAGCTAGCAAAACGGCCGGGAGCACGCCATGAGCATGGTATGTTGTCAAGTTCTTACATAACAAGCCTGCCAGGATTGTCATGTTTGCACCAGTCATATATTTAGTCATCAATTGACGTCACGTAACACCAAATTTAGTATATGTGGAGCTAGAGAAACGGCTGGGAGCACGCCATGAGCATGGTATGTTGTCATGTTCTTACATGACATGCCTGCCAGGATTATCATGTTTGCACCAGTCATATATTTAGTCATCCATTGACGTCACGTAACACCAAATTTTGTAAATGTGGAGCTAGCGAAACGACCAGGAGATCGCCATTAGCGTGGTTTGTTGTGATGTTATTACACGACAAACCTGCCAGGATTATCATGTCTGCACCAGTCATATATTTAGTCATCCATTGACGTCCCGTAACACCAAATTTAGTATATCGGAGCTAGCGAAACGGCCGAGAGCACGCCATGAGAGCGGTATGTTGTCATTTCCTTACATGACAAGCCTGCCAGGATCATCATGTTTGCACCAGTCATATATTTAGTCATCCATTGACTTCAAGTAACACCAATTTTTGTAAATGTGGAGCTAACGAAACGGCCAGGAGAACGCCATTAGCGTGGTTTGTTGTCATGTTCTTACACGACAAGCCTGCCAGGATTATCATGTTTGCACCAGTCATCCGTTGACGTCACGTAACACCAAATTTAGTGTATGTGGAGCTAGCGAAACGGCTGGGAGCACGCCATGAGCGTGGTATGTTTTCATGTCCTTACATGACAAGCTTGCCAGGATTATCATGTCTGCACCAGTCATATAATTAGTCATCCATTGACGTCACGTAACACCGAATTTAGTATATGTTGAGCTAGCGAAACGGCCGGAAGCACGCCATGAGCGTAGTATGTTGTCATGTTCTTACATGACAAGCCTGCCAGGATTATCATGTTTGCACCAGTCATATAATTAGTCATACATTGTCGTCACGTAACACCAAATTTAGTGTATGTGGAGCTAGCGAAAGTGCTGGGAGCACGCCATGAGCTTGATATGTTGTCATGTTCTTACATGCAAGCCTGCCAGGATTATCATGTTTGCACCAGTCATACATTTAGTCATCCATGAACGTCACGTAACATCAAATTTAATATATGTAGGGCTAGCGAAACGGCTGGGAGCACGCCATGAGAGTGTATTGTTGTCACGTTCTTACATTACAATCCTCTCAGGATTATCATGTTTGCACCAGTCATATATTTAGTCATCCATTGACGTCACGTAACACCAAATTTAGTATATATAGAGGTAGCGAAACCGCCGGGAGCATGCCATGAGCGTGGTATGTTGTCATGTTCTTACATGACAAGCCTGCCAGGACTATCATGTTTGCACCAGTCATATATTTAGTCCTCCATTACGTCACGTTACACCAAATTTAGTGTATGTGGAGCTAGCGAAACGGCTAGGAGAACGCCATTAGCGTGGTTTGTTGTCATGTTCTTACACGACAAGCCTACCAGGATTATCATGTTGGCACCAGTCATATATTTATTCATCCATTGACGTCACGTAACACCAAATTTAGTATATATGGAGCTAGCAAAACGGCCGGGAGCACGCCATGAGTGTGGTATGTTGTCAAGTTCTTACATTACAAGCCTGCCAGGATTCTCATGTTTGCACCAGTCATATATTTAGTCATCAATTGACGTCACGTAACACCAAACTTAGTATATGTCGAGCTAGAAAAACGGCCGGGAGCACGCCATGAGCATGGTATGTTGTCATGTTCTTACATGACAAGCCTGCCAGGATTATCATGTTTGCACCAGTCATATAATTAGTCATCCATTGACGTCACGTAAGACCAAATTTTGTAAATGTGGAGCTAGCGAAACGACCAGGAGAACGCCATTAGCGTGGTTTGTTGTCATGTTATTACACGACAAACCTGCCAGGATTATCATGTTTGCACCAGTCATATATTTAGTCATCCATTGACGTCATGTAACACCAAATTTAATGTGTGTGGAGCTAGCGAAACGGCTGGGAGCACGCCATGAGCGTGGTATGTTGTCATCTGCTTACATGACAAGCCTGCCAGGATTATCATGTTTGCAGCAGTCATATATTTAGTCATCCATTGACGTCACGTAACACCAAATTTAGTATATGTAGAGCTAGCGAAACGGCCGGAAGCACGCCATGAGCGTCGTATGTTGTCATGTTCTTACATGACAAGCCTGCCAGGATTATCATGTTTGCACCAGTCATATAATAAATCATCCATTGACGTCAGGTAACACCGAATTTAGTGTATGTGAAGCTAGCGAATGCGCTGGGAGCACGCCATGAGCGTGGTATGTTGTCATGTTCTTACTGACAAGCCTGCCAGGATTATCATGTTTGCACCAGTCATATATTTAGTCATCCATTGACAGCTCGTAACACCAAATTTAGTATATGTGGAGCTAGCGAAACGGCCGGGAGCTCGTCATTAGCGCGGTAAGTTGTCATGTTCTTACATGACAAGCCTACCAGGGTTATGTTGCACCAGTCATATATTTAGTCATCCATTGACGTCACGTAACACCAAATTTAGTATATGTGAAGCTAGCAAAACGGCCGGGAGCACGCCTTGAGCGTGGTATGTTGTCATGTTCTTACATGACAAGCCTGCCAGGATTATCATGTTTGCACCAGCCATATAATTAGTCATCCATTGACGTCACGTAACACCAAATTTAGTTTATGTGGAGCTAGCGAAAGTGCTGGGAGCACGCCATGAGCGTGGTATGTTGTCATGTTCTTACATGCAAGCCTGCCAGGATTATCATGTTTGCACCAGTCATATGTTTAGTCATCCATTGACGTCACGTAACTTCAATTTTAGTATATGTAGAGCTAACGAAACGGCCGGGAGCACGCCATGAGCGTGGTTTGTTGTCATGTTATTACATGACAATCCTCTCAGGATTATCATGTTTGCACCAGTCATATATTTACTCATCCGTTGACGTCACGGTACACCAAATTTAGTATATATAGAGCTAGCAAAACGGCCGGGAGCACGCCACGAGCGTGGTATGTTGTCAAGTTCTTACATGACAAGCCTGCCAGGATTGTCAATTTTGCACCAGTCATATATTTAGTCATCAATTGACGTCACGTAACACCAAATTTAGTGTATGTGAAGCTAGCGAATGCGCTGGGAGCACGCCATGAGCGTGGTATGTTGTCATGTTCTTACATGACAAGCCTGCCAGGATTATCATGTTTGCACCAGTCATATATTTAGTCATCCATTGACGTCACGCAACACGAAATTTAGTATATGTGAAGCTAGCAAAACGGCCGGGAGCACGCCATGAGCGTGGTATGTTATCATGTTCTTACATGACAAGCCTGCCAGGGTTATGTTGCACCAGTCATATATTTACTCATCCGTTGACGTCACGGTACACCAAATTTAGTATAAATAGAGCTAGCAAAACGGTCGGGAGCACGCCACGAGCGTGGTATGTTGTCAAGTTCTTACATGACAAGCCTGCCAGGATTGTCAATTTTTTCACCACTCATATATTTAGTCATCAATTGACGTCACGTTACACCAAATTTAGTATATGTGGAGCTAGCGAAACGGCCGGGAGCATGCCATGAGCGTGGTATGTTGTCATGTTCTTACATGACAAGCCTGCCAGGATTATGTTTGCACCAGCCATATATTTAGTCCTCCATTACGTCACGTTACACCAAATTTAGAGTATGTGGAGCTAGCGAAACGGCAAGGAGAACGCCATTAGCGTGGTTTGTTGTCATGTTCTTACACGACAAGCCTGCCAGGATTATCATGTTGGCACCAGTCATATATTTAGTCATCCTTTGACGTCACGTAACACCAAATTTAGTATATGTGGAGCTAGCAAAACGGCCGGGAGCACGCCATGAGCATGGTATGTTGTCAAGTTCTTACATAACAAGCCTGCCAGGATTGTCATGTTTGCACCAGTCATATATTTAGTCATCAATTGACGTCACGTAACACCAAATTTAGTATATGTGGAGCTAGAGAAACGGCTGGGAGCACGCCATAAGCATGGTATGTTGTCATGTTCTTACATGACATGCCTGCCAGGATTATCATGTTTGCACCAGTCATATATTTAGTCATCCATTGACGTCACATAACACCAAATTTTGTAAATGTGGAGCTAGCGAAACGACCAGGAGATCGCCATTAGCGTGGTTTGTTGTCATGTTATTACACGACAAGCCTGCCAGGATTATCATGTTTGCGGCAGTCATATATTTAGTCATCCATTGACGTCACATAACACCAAATTTAGTATATGTAGAGCTAGCGAAACGGCCGGAAGCACGCCATGAGCGTGGTATGTTGTCATGTTCTTACATGACAAGCCTGCCAGGATTATCATGTTTGCACCAGTCATATAATAAGTCATCCATTGACGTTAGGTAACACCAAATTTAGTGTATGTGAAGCTAGCGAGTGCGCTGGGAGCACGCCATGAGCGTGGTATGTTGTCATGTTCTTACATGACAAGCCTGCCAGGATTATCATGTTTGCACCAGTCATATATTTAGTCATCCATTGACGTCACGCAACACGAAATTTAGTATATGTGAAGCTAGCAAAACGGCCGGGAGCACGCCATGAGCGGGGTATGTTGTCATGTTCTTACATGACAAGCCTGCCAGGATTGTCATGTTTGCACCAGTCATATATTTAGTAATCAATTGACGTCACGTAACACCAAATTTAGTATATGTGGAGCTAGCGAAACGGCCGGGAGCACGCCATGAGCGTGGTATGTTGTCATGTTCTTACATGACAAGCGTGCCAGGATTATCATGTCTGCACCAGTCATATATTTAGTCATTCATTGACGTCACGTAACACCGAATTTAGTATATGTTGAGCTAGCGAAACGACCGGGAGCACGCCATGAGCGTGGTATGTTGTCATGTTCTTACTGACGAGCCTGCCAGGATTATCATGTTTGCACCAGTCATATATTTAGTCATCCATTGACAGCTCGTAACACCAAATTTAGTATATGTGGAGCTAGCGAATTGGCCGGGAGCTCGCCATTAGCGTGGTAAGTTGTCATGTTCTTACATGACAAGCCTGCCAGGGTTATGTTGCACCAGTCATATATTTAGTCATCCATTGACGTCACGTAACACCAAATTTAGTATATGTGAAGCTAGCGAAACGGCCGGGAGCACGCCATGAGCGTGGTATGTTGTCATGTTCTTACATGACAAGCCTGCCAGGATTATCATGTTTGCACCAGCCATATAATTAGTCATCCATTGACGCCACGTAACACCAAATTTAGTTTATGTGGAGCTAGCGAAAGTGCTGGGAGCACGCCATGAGCGTGGTATGTTGTCATGTTCTTACATGCAAGCCTGCCAGGATTATCATGTTTGCACCAGTCATATGTTTAGTCATCCATTGACGTCACGTAACTTCAATTTTAGTATATGTAGAGCTAACGAAACGGCCGGGAGCACGCCATGAGCGTGGTTTGTTGTCTTGTTATTACATGACAATCCTCTCAGGATTATCATGTTTGCACCAGTCATATCTTTACTCATCCGTTGACGTCACGGTACACCAAATTTAGTATATATAGAGCTAGCAAAACGGCCGGGAGCACGCCACGAGCGTGGTATGTTGTCAAGTTCTTACATGACAAGCCTGCCAGGATTGTCAATTTTGCACCAGTCATATATTTAGTCATCAATTGACGTCACGTCACACCAAATTTAGTATATGTGGAGCTAGCGAAACGGCCGGGAGCATGCCATGAGCGTGGTATGTTGTCATGTTCTTACATGACAAGCCTGCCAGGATTATCATGTTTGCACCAGTCATATATTTAGTCCTCCATTACGTCACGTTACACCAAATTTAGAGTATGTGGAGCTAGCGAAACGGCAAGGAGAACGCCATTAGCGTGGTTTCTTGTCATGTTCTTACACGACAAGCCTGCCAGGATTATCATGTTAGCACCAGTCATATATTCAGTCATCCTTTGACGTCACGTAACACCAAATTTAGTATATGTGGAGCTAGCAAAACGGCCGGGAGCACGCCATGAGCATGGTATGTTGTCAAGTTCTTACATAACAAGCCTGCCAGGATTGTCATGTTTGCACCAGTCATATATTTAGTCATCAATTGACGTCACGTAACACCAAATTTAGTATATGTGGAGCTAGAGAAACGGCTGGGAGCACGCCATGAGCATGGTATGTTGTCATGTTCTTACATGACATGCCTGCCAGGATTATCATGTTTGCACCAGTCATATATTTAGTCATCCATTGACGTCACGTAACACCAAATTTTGTAAATGTGGAGCTAGCGAAACGACCAGGAGATCGCCATTAGCGTGGTTTGTTGTGATGTTATTACACGACAAACCTGCCAGGATTATCATGTCTGCACCAGTCATATATTTAGTCATCCATTGACGTCCCGTAACACCAAATTTAGTATATCGGAGCTAGCGAAACGGCCGAGAGCACGCCATGAGAGCGGTATGTTGTCATTTCCTTACATGACAAGCCTGCCAGGATCATCATGTTTGCACCAGTCATATATTTAGTCATCCATTGACTTCAAGTAACACCAATTTTTGTAAATGTGGAGCTAACGAAACGGCCAGGAGAACGCCATTAGCGTGGTTTGTTGTCATGTTCTTACACGACAAGCCTGCCAGGATTATCATGTTTGCACCAGTCATCCGTTGACGTCACGTAACACCAAATTTAGTGTATGTGGAGCTAGCGAAACGGCTGGGAGCACGCCATGAGCGTGGTATGTTTTCATGTCCTTACATGACAAGCTTGCCAGGATTATCATGTCTGCACCAGTCATATAATTAGTCATCCATTGACGTCACGTAACACCGAATTTAGTATATGTTGAGCTAGCGAAACGGCCGGAAGCACGCCATGAGCGTAGTATGTTGTCATGTTCTTACATGACAAGCCTGCCAGGATTATCATGTTTGCACCAGTCATATAATTAGTCATACATTGTCGTCACGTAACACCAAATTTAGTGTATGTGGAGCTAGCGAAAGTGCTGGGAGCACGCCATGAGCTTGATATGTTGTCATGTTCTTACATGCAAGCCTGCCAGGATTATCATGTTTGCACCAGTCATACATTTAGTCATCCATGAACGTCACGTAACATCAAATTTAATATATGTAGGGCTAGCGAAACGGCTGGGAGCACGCCATGAGAGTGTATTGTTGTCACGTTCTTACATTACAATCCTCTCAGGATTATCATGTTTGCACCAGTCATATATTTAGTCATCCATTGACGTCACGTAACACCAAATTTAGTATATATAGAGGTAGCGAAACCGCCGGGAGCATGCCATGAGCGTGGTATGTTGTCATGTTCTTACATGACAAGCCTGCCAGGACTATCATGTTTGCACCAGTCATATATTTAGTCCTCCATTACGTCACGTTACACCAAATTTAGTGTATGTGGAGCTAGCGAAACGGCTAGGAGAACGCCATTAGCGTGGTTTGTTGTCATGTTCTTACACGACAAGCCTACCAGGATTATCATGTTGGCACCAGTCATATATTTATTCATCCATTGACGTCACGTAACACCAAATTTAGTATATATGGAGCTAGCAAAACGGCCGGGAGCACGCCATGAGTGTGGTATGTTGTCAAGTTCTTACATTACAAGCCTGCCAGGATTCTCATGTTTGCACCAGTCATATATTTAGTCATCAATTGACGTCACGTAACACCAAACTTAGTATATGTCGAGCTAGAAAAACGGCCGGGAGCACGCCATGAGCATGGTATGTTGTCATGTTCTTACATGACAAGCCTGCCAGGATTATCATGTTTGCACCAGTCATATAATTAGTCATCCATTGACGTCACGTAAGACCAAATTTTGTAAATGTGGAGCTAGCGAAACGACCAGGAGAACGCCATTAGCGTGGTTTGTTGTCATGTTATTACACGACAAACCTGCCAGGATTATCATGTTTGCACCAGTCATATATTTAGTCATCCATTGACGTCATGTAACACCAAATTTAATGTGTGTGGAGCTAGCGAAACGGCTGGGAGCACGCCATGAGCGTGGTATGTTGTCATCTGCTTACATGACAAGCCTGCCAGGATTATCATGTTTGCAGCAGTCATATATTTAGTCATCCATTGACGTCACGTAACACCAAATTTAGTATATGTAGAGCTAGCGAAACGGCCGGAAGCACGCCATGAGCGTCGTATGTTGTCATGTTCTTACATGACAAGCCTGCCAGGATTATCATGTTTGCACCAGTCATATAATAAATCATCCATTGACGTCAGGTAACACCGAATTTAGTGTATGTGAAGCTAGCGAATGCGCTGGGAGCACGCCATGAGCGTGGTATGTTGTCATGTTCTTACTGACAAGCCTGCCAGGATTATCATGTTTGCACCAGTCATATATTTAGTCATCCATTGACAGCTCGTAACACCAAATTTAGTATATGTGGAGCTAGCGAAACGGCCGGGAGCTCGTCATTAGCGCGGTAAGTTGTCATGTTCTTACATGACAAGCCTACCAGGGTTATGTTGCACCAGTCATATATTTAGTCATCCATTGACGTCACGTAACACCAAATTTAGTATATGTGAAGCTAGCAAAACGGCCGGGAGCACGCCTTGAGCGTGGTATGTTGTCATGTTCTTACATGACAAGCCTGCCAGGATTATCATGTTTGCACCAGCCATATAATTAGTCATCCATTGACGTCACGTAACACCAAATTTAGTTTATGTGGAGCTAGCGAAAGTGCTGGGAGCACGCCATGAGCGTGGTATGTTGTCATGTTCTTACATGCAAGCCTGCCAGGATTATCATGTTTGCACCAGTCATATGTTTAGTCATCCATTGACGTCACGTAACTTCAATTTTAGTATATGTAGAGCTAACGAAACGGCCGGGAGCACGCCATGAGCGTGGTTTGTTGTCATGTTATTACATGACAATCCTCTCAGGATTATCATGTTTGCACCAGTCATATATTTACTCATCCGTTGACGTCACGGTACACCAAATTTAGTATATATAGAGCTAGCAAAACGGCCGGGAGCACGCCACGAGCGTGGTATGTTGTCAAGTTCTTACATGACAAGCCTGCCAGGATTGTCAATTTTGCACCAGTCATATATTTAGTCATCAATTGACGTCACGTAACACCAAATTTAGTGTATGTGAAGCTAGCGAATGCGCTGGGAGCACGCCATGAGCGTGGTATGTTGTCATGTTCTTACATGACAAGCCTGCCAGGATTATCATGTTTGCACCAGTCATATATTTAGTCATCCATTGACGTCACGCAACACGAAATTTAGTATATGTGAAGCTAGCAAAACGGCCGGGAGCACGCCATGAGCGTGGTATGTTATCATGTTCTTACATGACAAGCCTGCCAGGGTTATGTTGCACCAGTCATATATTTACTCATCCGTTGACGTCACGGTACACCAAATTTAGTATAAATAGAGCTAGCAAAACGGTCGGGAGCACGCCACGAGCGTGGTATGTTGTCAAGTTCTTACATGACAAGCCTGCCAGGATTGTCAATTTTTTCACCACTCATATATTTAGTCATCAATTGACGTCACGTTACACCAAATTTAGTATATGTGGAGCTAGCGAAACGGCCGGGAGCATGCCATGAGCGTGGTATGTTGTCATGTTCTTACATGACAAGCCTGCCAGGATTATGTTTGCACCAGCCATATATTTAGTCCTCCATTACGTCACGTTACACCAAATTTAGAGTATGTGGAGCTAGCGAAACGGCAAGGAGAACGCCATTAGCGTGGTTTGTTGTCATGTTCTTACACGACAAGCCTGCCAGGATTATCATGTTGGCACCAGTCATATATTTAGTCATCCTTTGACGTCACGTAACACCAAATTTAGTATATGTGGAGCTAGCAAAACGGCCGGGAGCACGCCATGAGCATGGTATGTTGTCAAGTTCTTACATAACAAGCCTGCCAGGATTGTCATGTTTGCACCAGTCATATATTTAGTCATCAATTGACGTCACGTAACACCAAATTTAGTATATGTGGAGCTAGAGAAACGGCTGGGAGCACGCCATAAGCATGGTATGTTGTCATGTTCTTACATGACATGCCTGCCAGGATTATCATGTTTGCACCAGTCATATATTTAGTCATCCATTGACGTCACATAACACCAAATTTTGTAAATGTGGAGCTAGCGAAACGACCAGGAGATCGCCATTAGCGTGGTTTGTTGTCATGTTATTACACGACAAACCTGCCAGGATTATCATGTCTGCACCAGTCATATATTTATTCATCCATTGACGTCCCGTAACACCAAATTTAGTATATCGGAGCTAGCGAAACTGCCGAGAGCATGCCATGAGAGCGGTATCTTGTCATGTCCTTACATGACAAGCCTGCCAAGATTATCATGTTTGCACTAGTCATATATTTAGCCCTCCATTGACGTCCGGTAACACCAATTTTAGTATATCGGAGCTAGCGAAACGGCCGGGAGCACGCCATGAGCGTGATACGTTGTCATGTTATTACATAACAAGCCTTCCAGGATTATCATGTTTGTACCAGTCATATATTTAGTCCTTCATTGACGTCACGTAACACTAAATTTAGTGTATGTGGAGCTAGCGAAACGGCAAGGAGAACTCCATTAGCGTGGTTTGTTGTCAAGTTCTTACATGACAAGCCTGCCAAGATTGTCATGTTTGCACCAGTCATATATTTAGTCATTCATTGACGTCACGTAACACCAAGTTTTGTAAACGTGGAGCTAGCGAAACGGCCGGGAGCACGCCATGAGCGTGGTATGTTGTCATGTTCTTACTGACAAGCCAGCCAGAATTATCATGTTTGCACCAGTCATATATTTAGTCATCGATTAACAGCAAGTAACACCAAATTTAGTATAGGTGGAGCTAGCAAAACGGCCGAAAGCACACCATGAGCGCGGTATGTTCTCATGTTCTTACATGCAAGCCTGCCAGGATTATCATGTTTGCACCAATCATATGATTAGTCATCCATTGACGTCACGTAACTTCAATTTTAGTATATGTAGAGCTAACGAAACGGCCGGGAGCATGCCATGAGCGTGGTTTGTTGTCATGTTCTTACATGACAATCCTCTCAGGATTATCATGTTTGCACCAGTCATATATTTACTCATGCATTGACGTCACGGTACACCAAATTTATTATATATAGAGCTAGCAAAACGGCCGGGACCACGCCACGAGCGTGGTATGTTGTCAAGTTCTTACATGACAAGCCTGTCAGGATTATCATGTTTGCACCAGTCATATATTTGGTCATCCATTGACGTCACGTAAGACCAAATTTAGTATATGTGGAGCTAGCGAAACGGCCGGGAGCACGCCATGAGCGTGGGATGTTGTCATGTTCTTACATGACAACCCTGCCAGGATTATCATGTTTGCACCAGTCATCCGTTGACGTCACGTAACACCAAATTTATTGTATGTGGAGCTAGCGAAACGGCTGGGAGCACGCCATGAGCGTGGTATGTTTTCATGTCCTTACATGACAAGCTTGCCAGGATTATCATGTCTGCACCAGTCATATAATTAGTCATCCATTGACGTCACGTAACACCGAATTTAGTATATGTTGAGCTAGCGAAACGGCCGGGAGCACGCCATGAGCGTAGTATGTTGTCATGTTCTTACATGACAAGCCTGCCAGGATTATCATGTTTGCACCAGTCATATAAATAGTCATCCATTGTCGTCACGTAACACCAAATTTAGTATATATGGAGCTAGCAAAACGGCCGGGAGCACGCCATGAGTGTGGTATGTTGTCAAGTTCTTACATTACAAGCCTGCCAGGATTCTCATGTTTGCACCAGTCATATATTTAGTCATCAATTGACGTCACGTAACACCAAACTTAGTATATGTCGAGCTAGAAAAACGGCCGGGAGCACGCCATGAGCATGGTATGTTGTCATGTTCTTACATGACAAGCCTGCCAGGATTATCATGTTTGCACCAGTCATATAATTAGTCATCCATTGACGTCACGTAACACCAAATTTTGTAAATGTGGAGCTAGCGAAACGACCAGGAGAACGCCATTAGCGTGGTTTGTTGTCATGTTATTACACGACAAACCTGCCAGGATTATCATGTTTGCACCAGTCATATATTTAGTCATCCATTGACGTCATGTAACACCAAATTTAATGTGTGTGGAGCTAGCGAAACGGCTGGGAGCACGCCATGAGCGTGGTATGTTGTCATCTGCTTACATGACAAGCCTGCCAGGATTATCATGTTTGCAGCAGTCATATATTTAGTCATCCATTGACGTCACGTAACACCAAATTTAGTATATGTAGAGCTAGCGAAACGGCCGGAAGCACGCCATGAGCGTCGTATGTTGTCATGTTCTTACATGACAAGCCTGCCAGGATTATCATGTTTGCACCAGTCATATAATAAATCATCCATTGACGTCAGGTAACACCGAATTTAGTGTATGTGAAGCTAGCGAATGCGCTGGGAGCACGCCATGAGCGTGGTATGTTGTCATGTTCTTACTGACAAGCCTGCCAGGATTATCATGTTTGCACCAGTCATATATTTAGTCATCCATTGACAGCTCGTAACACCAAATTTAGTATATGTGGAGCTAGCGAAACGGCCGGGAGCTCGTCATTAGCGCGGTAAGTTGTCATGTTCTTACATGACAAGCCTACCAGGGTTATGTTGCACCAGTCATATATTTAGTCATCCATTGACGTCACGTAACACCAAATTTAGTATATGTGAAGCTAGCAAAACGGCCGGGAGCACGCCTTGAGCGTGGTATGTTGTCATGTTCTTACATGACAAGCCTGCCAGGATTATCATGTTTGCACCAGCCATATAATTAGTCATCCATTGACGTCACGTAACACCAAATTTAGTTTATGTGGAGCTAGCGAAAGTGCTGGGAGCACGCCATGAGCGTGGTATGTTGTCATGTTCTTACATGCAAGCCTGCCAGGATTATCATGTTTGCACCAGTCATATGTTTAGTCATCCATTGACGTCACGTAACTTCAATTTTAGTATATGTAGAGCTAACGAAACGGCCGGGAGCACGCCATGAGCGTGGTTTGTTGTCATGTTATTACATGACAATCCTCTCAGGATTATCATGTTTGCACCAGTCATATATTTACTCATCCGTTGACGTCACGGTACACCAAATTTAGTATATATAGAGCTAGCAAAACGGCCGGGAGCACGCCACGAGCGTGGTATGTTGTCAAGTTCTTACATGACAAGCCTGCCAGGATTGTCAATTTTGCACCAGTCATATATTTAGTCATCAATTGACGTCACGTAACACCAAATTTAGTGTATGTGAAGCTAGCGAATGCGCTGGGAGCACGCCATGAGCGTGGTATGTTGTCATGTTCTTACATGACAAGCCTGCCAGGATTATCATGTTTGCACCAGTCATATATTTAGTCATCCATTGACGTCACGCAACACGAAATTTAGTATATGTGAAGCTAGCAAAACGGCCGGGAGCACGCCATGAGCGTGGTATGTTATCATGTTCTTACATGACAAGCCTGCCAGGGTTATGTTGCACCAGTCATATATTTACTCATCCGTTGACGTCACGGTACACCAAATTTAGTATAAATAGAGCTAGCAAAACGGTCGGGAGCACGCCACGAGCGTGGTATGTTGTCAAGTTCTTACATGACAAGCCTGCCAGGATTGTCAATTTTTTCACCACTCATATATTTAGTCATCAATTGACGTCACGTTACACCAAATTTAGTATATGTGGAGCTAGCGAAACGGCCGGGAGCATGCCATGAGCGTGGTATGTTGTCATGTTCTTACATGACAAGCCTGCCAGGATTATGTTTGCACCAGCCATATATTTAGTCCTCCATTACGTCACGTTACACCAAATTTAGAGTATGTGGAGCTAGCGAAACGGCAAGGAGAACGCCATTAGCGTGGTTTGTTGTCATGTTCTTACACGACAAGCCTGCCAGGATTATCATGTTGGCACCAGTCATATATTTAGTCATCCTTTGACGTCACGTAACACCAAATTTAGTATATGTGGAGCTAGCAAAACGGCCGGGAGCACGCCATGAGCATGGTATGTTGTCAAGTTCTTACATAACAAGCCTGCCAGGATTGTCATGTTTGCACCAGTCATATATTTAGTCATCAATTGACGTCACGTAACACCAAATTTAGTATATGTGGAGCTAGAGAAACGGCTGGGAGCACGCCATAAGCATGGTATGTTGTCATGTTCTTACATGACATGCCTGCCAGGATTATCATGTTTGCACCAGTCATATATTTAGTCATCCATTGACGTCACATAACACCAAATTTTGTAAATGTGGAGCTAGCGAAACGACCAGGAGATCGCCATTAGCGTGGTTTGTTGTCATGTTATTACACGACAAACCTGCCAGGATTATCATGTCTGCACCAGTCATATATTTATTCATCCATTGACGTCCCGTAACACCAAATTTAGTATATCGGAGCTAGCGAAACTGCCGAGAGCATGCCATGAGAGCGGTATCTTGTCATGTCCTTACATGACAAGCCTGCCAGGATCATCATGTTTGCACCAGTCATATATTTAGTCATCCATTGACGTCAAGTAACACCAATTTTTGTAAATGTGGAGCTAACGAAACGGCCAGGAGAACGCCATTAGCGTGGTTTGTTGTCATGTTCTTACACGACAAGCCTGCCAGGACTATCATGTTTGCACCAGTCATTCGTTGATGTCACGTAACACCAAATTTAGTGTATGTGGAGCTAGTGAAACGGCTGGGAGCACGCCATGAGCGTGGTATGTTTTCATGTTCTTACATGACAAGCCTGCCAGGATTATCATGTTTGCACCAGTCATATAATTAGTCATCCATTGTCGTCACGTAACACCAAATTTAGTGTATGTGGAGCTAGCGAAAGTGCTGGGAGCACGCCATGAGCTTGATATGTTGTCATGTTCTTACATGCAAGCCTGCCAGGATTATCATGTTTGCACCAGTCATATATTTAGTCATCCATCAACGTCACGTAACATCAAATTTAGTATATGTAGAGCTAGCGAAACGGCCGGGAGCACGCCATGAGAGTGTATTGTGTTCATGTTCTTACATGACAACCCTCTCAGGATTATCATGTTTGCACCAGTCATATAATTAGTCATCCATTGACGTCACGTAACACCAAATTTAGTATATATAGAGCTAGCAAAACGGTCGGGAGCACGCCACGAGCGTGGTATGTTGTCAAGTTCTTACATGACAACCCTCTGAGGATTGTCATTTTTGCACCAGTCATATATTTAGTCATCAATTGACGTCACGTAACACCAAATTTAGTGTGTGTGGAGCTAGCGACACGGCTGGGAGCACGCCATGAGCGTGGTATGTTGTCATGTGCTTACATGACAAGCCTGCCAGGATTATCTTGTTTGCACCAGTCATATATTTAGTCATCCATTGACGTCACGTAACACCAAATTCAGTATATGTAGAGCAAGCAAAACGGCCGGGAGCGCGCCATGAGTGCGGTATGTTGTGACGTTCTTACATGACAAGCCTGCCATGATTATCATGTTTGCAGCAGTCATATATTTAGCCCTCCATTGACGTCCGGTAACACGAATTTTATTATATCGGAGCTAGCGAAACGGCCGGGAGCACGCCATGAGCGTGATACGTTGTCATGTTATTACATAACAAGCCTTCCAGGATTATCATGTTTGTACCAGTCATATATTTAGTCCTTCATTGACGTCACGTAACACCAAATTTAGTGTATGTGGAGCTAGCGAAACGGCCGAAAGCACACCATGAGTGCGGTATGTTCTCACGTTCTTACTCGAAAAGCCTGCCAGGATTATCACGTTTGCACCAGTCATATATTTAGTCATTCATTGACTGCACGTAACACCAAATTTAGTATATGTGGAGCTGGAAAATTGCCAGGAGAACGCCAATAGCGTGGTTTGTTGTCATGTTAGTACACGACAAGCCTGCCACGATTATCATATTGGCACCACTCATATATTTAGTCATTCAATGACGTCACGAAATACCAAATTTAGTATATGTGGAGCTTGCGAAACGGCAAGGAGAACGCCATTAGCGTGGTTTGTTGTCATGTTCTTACACGACAAGCCTGCCAGGATTATCATGTTTGCACCAGTCATATTTAGTCATACATTGACGTCACGTAACACGAAATTTAGTATATGTGAAGCTAGCAAAACGGCCGGGAGCACGCCATGATCGTGGTATGTTGTTACGTTCTTACATGACAAGCCTGCCAGGATTGTCATGTTTGCACCAGTCATATATTTAGTAATCAATTGACGTCACGTAACACCAAATTTAGTATATTTGGAGCTAGCGAAACGGCCGGGAGCACGCCATGAGCGTGGTATGTTGTCATGTTCTTACATGACAAGCGTGCCAGGATTATCATGTCTGCACCAGTCATATATTTAGTCATCCATTGACGTCACGTAACACTGAATTTAGTATATGTGGAGCTAGCGAAACGGCCGGGAGCACGCCATTAGCGTGGTAAGTTGTCATATTCTTACTGACAAGCCTGCCAGGATTATCATGTTTGCACCAGTCATATATTTAGTCATCCATTGACGTCACGTAACACCAAATATAGTATATGTGAAGCTAGCGACACGGCCGGGAGCACGCCATGAGCGTGGTATGTTGTCATGTTCTTACATGACAAGCTTGCCAGGATTATCATGTTTGCACCAGCCATATAATTAGTCATCCATTGACGTCACGTAACACCAAATTTAGTTTATGTGGAGCTAGCGAAAGTGCTGAGAGCACGCCATGAGCGTGGTATGTTGTCATGTTCTTACATGCAAGCCTGCCAGGATTATCATGTTTGCACCAATCATATGATTAGTCATCCATTGACGTCACGTAACTTCAATTTTAGTATATGTAGAGCTAACGAAACGGCCGGGAGCATGCCATGAGCGTGGTTTGTTGTCATGTTCTTACATGACAATTCTCTCAGGATTATCATGTTTGCACCAGTCATATATTTACTCATCCATTGACGTCACGGTACACCAAATTTATTATATATAGAGCTAGCAAAACGGCCGGGACCACGCCACGAGCGTGGTATGTTGTCAAGTTCTTACATGACAAGCCTGTCAGGATTATCATGTTTGCACCAGTCATATATTTGGTCATCCATTGACGTCACGTAAGACCAAATTTAGTATATGTGGAGCTAGCAAAACGGCCGGGAGCACGCCATGAGCGTGGGATGTTGTCATGTTCTTACATGACAACCCTGCCAGGATTATCATGTTTGCACCAGTCATATATTTAGTCATCCATTTACGTCACGTAACACCAAATTTAGTATATGTAGAGCTAGCGAAACAGCCGGGAGCACGCCATGAGCGTGGTATGTTGTCACGTTCTTACATGACAACCCTCCCAGGATTATCATGTTTGCACCAGTCATATATTTAGTCTTCCATGGACGTCACGTAACACCAAATTTAGTATATATAGAGGTAGCGAAACCGCCGGGAGCATGCCATGAGCGTGGTATGTTGTCATGTTCTTACATGCAAGCCTGCCAGGATTATCATGTTTGCACCAGTGATATATTTAGTCATCCATCAACGTCACGTAACATCAAATTTAGTATATGTAGAGCTAGCGAAACGGCCGGTAGCACGCCATGAGAGTGTATTGTTGTCATGTTCTTACATGACAACCCTCTCAGGATTATCATGTTTGCACCAGTCATATGTTTAGTCATCCATTGACGTCACGTAACACCAAACTTAGTATATATAGAGCTAGCAAAACGGTCGGGAGCACGCTACGAGCGTGGTATGTTGTCAAGTTCTTACATGACAACCCTCTCAGGATTGTCATTTTTGCACCACTCATATATTTAGTCATCAATTGACGTCACGTAACACCAAATTTAGTGTGTGTGGAGCTAGCGACACGGCTGGGAGCACGCCATGAGCGTGGTATGTTGTCATGTGCTTACATGACAAGCCTGCCAGGATTATCATGTTTGCACCAGTCATATATTTAGTCATCCATTGACGTCACGTAACACCAAATTCAGTATATGTAGGGCTAGCGAAACGGCCGGGAGCACGCCATGAGCGTGGTATGTTGTCATGTTCTTACATGACAAGCCTGCCAGGATTATCATGTTTACACCAGTCATATAATTAGTCATTCATTGACGTCAGGTAACACCAAATTTAGTGTATGTGGAGCTAGCGAAAGCGCTGGGAGCACGCCATGAGCGTGGTATGTTGTCATGTTCTTACATGACAAGCCTGCCATGATTATCATGTTTGCACCAGTCATATATTTAGTCATCCATTGACGTCACGTAACACCAAATTTAGTATATGTAGAGCAAGCAAAACGGCCGGGAGCGCGCCATGAGTGCGGTATGTTGTGATGTTCTTACATGACAAGCCTGCCAAGATTATCATGTTTGCACTAGTCATATATTTAGCCCTCCATTGACGTCCGGTAACACCAATTTTAGTATATCGGAGCTAGCGAAACGGCCGGGAGCACGCCATGAGCGTGATACGTTGTCATGTTATTACATAACAAGCCTTCCAGGATTATCATGTTTGTACCAGTCATATATTTAGTCCTTCATTGACGTCACGTAACACTAAATTTAGTGTATGTGGAGCTAGCGAAACGGCAAGGAGAACTCCATTAGCGTGGTTTGTTGTCAAGTTCTTACATGACAAGCCTGCCAAGATTGTCATGTTTGCACCAGTCATATATTTAGTCATTCATTGACGTCACGTAACACCAAGTTTTGTAAACGTGGAGCTAGCGAAACGGCCGGGAGCACGCCATGAGCGTGGTATGTTGTCATGTTCTTACTGACAAGCCAGCCAGAATTATCATGTTTGCACCAGTCATATATTTAGTCATCGATTAACAGCAAGTAACACCAAATTTAGTATAGGTGGAGCTAGCAAAACGGCCGAAAGCACACCATGAGCGCGGTATGTTCTCATGTTCTTACATGCAAGCCTGCCAGGATTATCATGTTTGCACCAATCATATGATTAGTCATCCATTGACGTCACGTAACTTCAATTTTAGTATATGTAGAGCTAACGAAACGGCCGGGAGCATGCCATGAGCGTGGTTTGTTGTCATGTTCTTACATGACAATCCTCTCAGGATTATCATGTTTGCACCAGTCATATATTTACTCATCCATTGACGTCACGGTACACCAAATTTATTATATATAGAGCTAGCAAAACGGCCGGGACCACGCCACGAGCGTGGTATGTTGTCAAGTTCTTACATGACAAGCCTGTCAGGATTATCATGTTTGCACCAGTCATATATTTGGTCATCCATTGACGTCACGTAAGACCAAATTTAGTATATGTGGAGCTAGCGAAACGGCCGGGAGCACGCCATGAGCGTGGGATGTTGTCATGTTCTTACATGACAACCCTGCCAGGATTATCATGTTTGCACCAGTCATCCGTTGACGTCACGTAACACCAAATTTATTGTATGTGGAGCTAGCGAAACGGCTGGGAGCACGCCATGAGCGTGGTATGTTTTCATGTCCTTACATGACAAGCTTGCCAGGATTATCATGTCTGCACCAGTCATATAATTAGTCATCCATTGACGTCACGTAACACCGAATTTAGTATATGTTGAGCTAGCGAAACGGCCGGGAGCACGCCATGAGCGTAGTATGTTGTCATGTTCTTACATGACAAGCCTGCCAGGATTATCATGTTTGCACCAGTCATATAAATAGTCATCCATTGTCGTCACGTAACACCAAATTTAGTGTATGTGGAGCTAGCGAAAGTGCTGGGAGCACGCCATGAGCTTGATATTTTGTCATGTTCTTACATGCAAGCCTGCCAGGATTATCATGTTTGCACCAGTCATATATTTAGTCATCCATCAACGTCACGTAACATCAAATTTAGTATATGTAGAGCTAGCGAAACGGCCGGGAGCACGCCATGAGAGTGTATTGTTGTCTTGTTCTTACATGACAACCCTCTCAGGATTATCATGTTTGCACCAGTCATGTATTTAGTCATCCATTGACGTCACGTAACACCAAATTCAGTATATGTAGAGCTAGCGAAACGGCCGGGAGCACGCCATGAGCGTGGTATGTTGTCATGTTCTTACATGACAAGCCTGCCATGATTATCATGTTTACACCAGTCATATAATTAGTCATTCATTGACGTCAGGTAACACCAAATTTAGTGTATGTGGAGCTAGCGAAAGCGCTGGGAGCACGCCATGAGCGTGGTATGTTGTCATGCTCTTACATGACAAGCCTGCCATGATTATCATGTTTGCACCAGTCATGTATTTAGTAATCAATTGACGTCACGTAACACCAAATTTAGTATATGTGGAGCTAGCGAAACGGCCGGGAGCACGCCATGAGCGTGGTTTGTTGTCATGTTCTTACACGACAAGCCTGCCAGGATTATCATGTTGGCACCAGTCATATATTTAGTCATCCTTTGACGTCACGTAACACCAAATTTAGTATATGTGGAGCTAGCAAAACGGCCGGGAGCACGCCATGAGCATGGTATGTTGTCAAGTTCTTACATGACAAGCCTGCCAGGATTGTCATGTTTGCACCAGTCATATATTTAGTCATCAATTGACGTCACGTAACACCAAATTTAGTATATGTGGAGCTAGAGAAACGGCTGGGTGCACGCCTAGAGCATGGTATGTTGTCATGTTCTTACATGACAAGCCTGCCAGGATCATCATGTTTGCACCAGTCATATATTTAGTCATCCATTGACGTCAAGTAACACCAATTTTTGTAAATGTGGAGCTAACGAAACGGCCAGGAGAATGCCATTAGCGTGGTTTGTTGTCATGTTCTTACACGACAAGCCTGCCAGGATTATCATGTTTGCACCAGTCATCCGTTGACGTCACGTAACACCAAATTTATTGTATGTGGAGCTAGCGAAACGGCTGGGAGCACGCCATGAGCGTGGTATGTTTTCATGTCCTTACATGACAAGCTTGCCAGGATTATCATGTCTGCACCAGTCATATAATTAGTCATCCATTGACGTCACGTAACACCGAATTTAGTATATGTTGAGCTAGCGAAACGGCCGGGAGCACGCCATGAGCGTAGTATGTTGTCATGTTCTTACATGACAAGCCTGCCAGGATTATCATGTTTGCACCAGTCATATAATTAGTCATCCATTGTCGTCACGTAACACCAAATTTAGTGTATGTGGAGCTAGCGAAAGTGCTGGGAGCACGCCATGAGCTTGATATTTTGTCATGTTCTTACATGCAAGCCTGCCAGGATTATCATGTTTGCACCAGTCATATATTTAGTCATCCATCAACGTCACGTAACATCAAATTTAGTATATGTAGAGCTAGCGAAACGGCCGGGAGCACGCCATGAGAGTGTATTGTTGTCTTGTTCTTACATGACAACCCTCTCAGGATTATCATGTTTGCACCAGTCATGTATTTAGTCATCCATTGACGTCACGTAACACCAAATTCAGTATATGTAGAGCTAGCGAAACGGCCGGGAGCACGCCATGAGCGTGGTATGTTGTCATGTTCTTACATGACAAGCCTGCCAGGATTATCATGTTTACACCAGTCATATAATTAGTCATTCATTGACGTCAGGTAACACCAAATTTAGTGTTTGTGGAGCTAGCGAAAGCGCTGGGAGCACGCCATGAGCGTGGTATGTTGTCATGTTCTTACATGACAAGCCTGCCATGATTATCATGTTTGCACCAGTCATATATTTAGTAATCAATTGACGTCACGTAACACCAAATTTAGTATATGTGGAGCTAGCGAAACGGCCGGGAGCACGCCATGAGCGTGGTATGTCGTCATGTTCTTACATGACAAGCGTGCCAGGATTATCATGTCTGCACCAGTCATATATTTAGTCATCCATTGACGTCACGTAACACTGAATTTAGTATATGTGGAGCTAGCGAAACGGCCGGGAGCACGCCATTAGCGTGGTAAGTTGTCATGTTCTTACTGACAAGCCTGCCAGGATTATCATGTTTGCACCAGTCATATATTTAGTCATCCATTGACGTCACGTAACACCAAATATAGTATATGTGAAGCTAGCGAAACGGCCGGGAGCACGCCATGAGCGTGGTATGTTGTCATGTTCTTACATGACAAGCTTGCCAGGATTATCATGTTTGCACCAGCCATATAATTAGTCATCCATTGACGTCACGTAACACCAAATTTAGTTTATGTGGAGCTAGCGAAAGTGCTGAGAGCACGCCATGAGCGTGGTATGTTGTGATGTTCTTACATGACAAGCCTGCCATGATTATCATGTTTGCAGCAGTCATATATTTAGTCATTCATTGACTGCACGTAACACCAAATTTAGTATATGTGGAGCTGGCAAAATGGCCAGGAGAACGCCAATAGCGTGGTTTGTTGTCATGTTAGTACACGACAAGCCTGCCACGATTATCATGTTTGCACCAGTCATATATTTAGTCATCCATTGACGTCCGGTAACACGAATTTTAGTATATCGGAGCTAGCGAAACGGCCGGGAGCACGCCATGAGCGTGATACGTTGTCATGTTATTACATAACAAGCCTTCCAGGATTATCATGTTTGTACCAGTCATATATTTAGTCCTTCATTGACGTCACGTAACACCAAATTTAGTGTATGTGGAGCTAGCGAAACGGCCGAAAGCACACCATGAGTGCGGTATGTTCTCAAGTTCTTACTCGAAAAGCCTGCCAGGATTATCACGTTTGCACCAGTCATATATTTAGTCATTCATTGACTGCACGTAACACCAAATTTAGTTTATGTGGAGCTAGCGAAAGTGCTGAGAGCACGCCATCAGCGTGGTATGTTGTCATGTTCTTACATGCAAGCCTGCCAGGATTATCATGTTTGCACCAATCATATGATTAGTCATCCATTGACGTCACGTAACTTCAATTTTAGTATATGTAGAGCTAACGAAACGGCCGGGAGCTTGCCATGAGCGTGGTTTGTTGTCATGTTCTTACATGACAATCCTCTCAGGATTATCATGTTTGCACCAGTCATATATTTACTCATCCATTGACGTCACGGTACACCAAATTTATTATATATAGAGCTAGCAAAACGGCCGGGACCACGCCACGAGCGTGGTATGTTGTCAAGTTCTTACATGACAAGCCTGTCAGGATTATCATGTTTGCACCAGTCATATATTTGGTCATCCATTGACGTCACGTAAGACCAAATTTAGTATATGTGGAGCTAGCAAAACGGCCGGGAGCACGCCATGAGCGTGGGATGTTGTCATGTTCTTACATGACAACCCTGCCAGGATTATCATGTTTGCACCAGTCATATATTTAGTCATCCATTTACGTCACGTAACACCAAATTTAGTATATGTAGAGCTAGCGAAACAGCCGGGAGCACGCCATGAGCGTGGTATGTTGTCACGTTCTTACATGACAACCCTCCCAGGATTATCATGTTTGCACCAGTCATATATTTAGTCTTCCATGGACGTCACGTAACACCAAATTTAGTATATATAGAGGTAGCGAAACCGCCGGGAGCATGCCATGAGCGTGGTATGTTGTCATGTTCTTACATGCAAGCCTGCCAGGATTATCATGTTTGCACCAGTGATATATTTAGTCATCCATCAACGTCACGTAACATCAAATTTAGTATATGTAGAGCTAGCGAAACGGCCGGTAGCACGCCATGAGAGTGTATTGTTGTCATGTTCTTACATGACAACCCTCTCAGGATTATCATGTTTGCACCAGTCATATGTTTAGTCATCCATTGACGTCACGTAACACCAAACTTAGTATATATAGAGCTAGCAAAACGGTCGGGAGCACGCTACGAGCGTGGTATGTTGTCAAGTTCTTACATGACAACCCTCTCAGGATTGTCATTTTTGCATCACTCATATATTTAGTCATCAATTGACGTCACGTACACCAAGTTTAGTGTGTGTGGAGCTAGCGACACGGCTGGGAGCACGCCATGAGCGTGGTATGTTGTCATGTGCTTACATGACAAGCCTGCCAGGATTATCATGTTTGCACCAGTCATATATTTAGTCATCCATTGACGTCACGTAACACCAAATTCAGTATATGTAGGGCTAGCGAAACGGCCGGGAGCACGCCATGAGCGTGGTATGTTGTCATGTTCTTACATGACAAGCCTGCCAGGATTATCATGTTTACACCAGTCATATAATTAGTCATTCATTGACGTCAGGTAACACCAAATTTAGTGTATGTGGAGCTAGCGAAAGTGCTGGGAGCACGCCATGAGCGTGGTATGTTGTCATGTTCTTACATGACAAGCCTGCCATGATTATCATGTTTGCACCAGTCATATATTTAGTCATCCATTGACGTCACGTAACACCAAATTTAGTATATGTAGAGCAAGCAAAATGGCCGGGAGCGCGCCATGAGTGCGGTATGTTGTGATGTTCTTACATGGCAAGCCTGCCATGATTATCATGTTTGCACTAGTCATATATTTAGCCCTCCATTGACGTCCGGTAACACCAATTTTAGTATATCGGAGCTAGCGAAACGGCCGGGAGCACGCCATGAGCGTGATACGTTGTCATGTTATTACATAACAAGCCTTCCAGGATTATCATGTTTGTACCGGTCATATATTTAGTCCTTCATTGACGTCACGTAACACTAAATTTAGTGTATGTGGAGCTAGCGAAACGGCAAGGAGAACTCCATTAGCGTGGTTTGTTGTCAAGTTCTTACATGACAAGCCTGCCAAGATTGTCATGTTTGCACCAGTCATATATTTAGTCATTCATTGACGTCACGTAACACCAAGTTTTGTAAACGTGGAGCTAGCGAAACGGCCGGGAGCACGCCATGAGCGTGGTATGTTGTCATGTTCTTACTGACAAGCCAGCCAGAATTATCATGTTTGCACCAGTCATATATTTAGTCATCCATTAACAGCAAGTAACACCAAATTTAGTATAGGTGGAGCTAGCAAAACGGCCGAAAGCACACCATGAGCGCGGTATGTTCTCATGTTCTTACTCGAAAAGCCTGCCAGGATTATCACGTTTGCACCAGTCATATATTTAGTCATTCATTGACAGCACGTAACACCAAATTTAGTATATGTGGAGCTTGCGAAACGGCAAGGCGAACGCCATTAGCGTGGTTTGTTGTCATGTTCTTACACGACAAGCCTGCCAGGATTATCATGTTTGCACCAGTCATATATTTAGTCCTCCATTACGTCACGTTACACCAAATTTAGAGTATGTGGAGCTAGCGAAACGGCAAGGAGAACGCCATTAGCGTGGTTTGTTGTCATGTTCTTACACGACAAGCCTGCCAGGATTATCATGTTGGCACCAGTCATATATTTAGTCATCCTTTGACGTCACGTAACACCAAATTTAGTATATGTGGAGCTAGCAAAACGACCGGGAGCACGCCATGAGCATGGTATGTTGTCAAGTTCTTACATGACAAGCCTGCCAGGATTATCATGTTTGCACCAGCCATATAATTAGTCATCCATTGACGTCACGTAACACCAAATTTAGTTTATGTGGAGCTAGCGAAAGTGCTGAGAGCACGCCATGAGCGTGGTATGTTGTCATGTTCTTACATGCAAGCCTGCCAGGATTATCATGTTTGCACCAATCATATGATTAGTCATCCATTGACGTCACGTAACTTCAATTTTAGTATATGTAGAGCTAACGAAACGGCCGGGAGCATGCCATGAGCGTGGTTTGTTGTCATGTTCTTACATGACAATCCTCTCAGGATTATCATGTTTGCACCAGTCATATATTTACTCATCCATTGACGTCACGGTACACCAAATTTATTATATATAGAGCTAGCAAAACGGCCGGGACCACGCCACGAGCGTGGTATGTTGTCAAGTTCTTACATGACAAGCCTGTCAGGATTATCATGTTTGCACCAGTCATATATTTGGTCATCCATTGACGTCACGTAAGACCAAATTTAGTATATGTGGAGCTAGCGAAACGGCCGGGAGCACGCCATGAGCGTGGGATGTTGTCATGTTCTTACATGACAACCCTGCCAGGATTATCATGTTTGCACCAGTCATATATTTAGTCATCCATTTACGTCACGTAACACCAAATTTAGTATATGTAGAGCTAGCGAAACAGCCGGGAGCACGCCATGAGCGTGGTACGTTGTCACGTTCTTACATGACAACCCTCCCAGGATTATCATGTTTGCACCAGTCATATATTTAGTCATCCATGGACGTCACGTAACACCAAATTTAGTATATATAGAGGTAGCGAAACCGCCGGGAGCATGCCATGAGCGTGGTATCTTGTCATGTTCTTACATGCAAGCCTGCCAGGATTATCATGTTTGCACCTGTGATATATTTAGTCATCCATCAACGTCACGTAACATCAAATTTAGTATATGTAGAGCTAGCGAAACGGCCGGGAGCACGCCATGAGAGTGTATTGTTGTCATGTTCTTACATGACAACCCTCTCAGGATTATCATGTTTGCACCAGTCATATGTTTAGTCATCCATTGACGTCACGTAACACCAAATTTAGTATATATAGAGCTAGCAAAACGGTCGGGAGCACGCTACGAGCGTGGTATGTTGTCAAGTTCTTACATGACAACCCTCTCAGGATTGTCATTTTTGCACCACTCATATATTTAGTCATCAATTGACGTCACGTAACACCAAATTTAGTGTGTGTGGAGCTAGCGACACGGCTGGGAGCACGCCATGAGCGTGGTATGTTGTCATGTGCTTACATGACAAGCCTGCCAGGATTATCATGTTTGCACCAGTCATATATTTAGTCATCCATTGACGTCACGTAACACCAAATTCAGTATATGTAGAGCTAGCGAAACGGCCGGGAGCACGCCATGAGCGTGGTATGTTGTCATGTTCTTACATGACAAGCCTGCCAGGATTATCATGTTTACACCAGTCATATAATTAGTCATTCATTGACGTCAGCTAACACCAAATTTAGTGTATGTGGAGCTAGCGAAAGCGCTGGGAGCACGCCATGAGCGTGGTATGTTGTCATGTTCTTACATGACAAGCCTGCCATGATTATTATGTTTGCACCAGTCATATATTTAGTCATCCATTGACGTCACGTAACACCAAATTTAGTATATGTAGAGCAAGCAAAACGGCCGGGAGCGCGCCATGAGTGCGGTATGTTGTGATGTTCTTACATGACAAGCCTGCCATGATTATCATGTTTGCACTAGTCATATATTTAGCCCTCCATTGACGTCCGGTAACACCAATTTTAGTATATCGGAGCTAGCGAAACGGCCGGGAGCACGCCATGAGCGTGATACGTTGTCATGTTATTACATAACAAGCCTTCCAGGATTATCATGTTTGTACCAGTCTTATATTTAGTCCTTCATTGACGTCACGTAACACTAAATTTAGTGTATGTGGAGCTAGCGAAACGGCAAGGAGAACTCCATTAGCGTGGTTTGTTGTCAAGTTCTTACATGACAAGCCTGCCAAGATTGTCATGTTTGCACCAGTCATATATTTAGTCATTCATTGACGTCACGTAACACCAAATTTAGTATAGGTGGAGCTAGCAAAACGGCCGAAAGCACACCATGAGCGCGGTATGTTCTCATGTTCTTACTCGAAAAGCCTGCCAGGATTATCACGTTTGCACCAGTCATATATTTACTCATTCATTGACAGCACGTAACACCAAATTTAGTATATGTGGAGCTGGCAAAATGGCCAGGAGAACGCCAATAGCGTGGTTTGTTGTCATGTTAGTACACGACAAGCCTGCCACGATTATCATATTTGCACCAGTCATATATTTAGTCATTCAATGACGTCACGAAATACCAAATTTAGTATATGTGGAGCTTGCGAAACGGCAAGGCGAACGCCATTAGCGTGGTTTGTTGTCATGTTCTTACACGACAAGCCTGCCAGGATTATCATGTTTGCACCAGTCATATATTTAGTCCTCCATTACGTCACGTTACACCAAATTTAGAGTATGTGGAGCTTGCGAAACGGCAAGGCGAACGCCATTAGCGTGGTTTGTTGTCATGTTCTTACACGACAAGCCTGCCAGGATTATCATGTTTGCACCAGTCATATATTTAGTCCTCCATTACGTCACGTTACACCAAATTTAGAGTATGTGGAGCTAGCGAAACGGCAAGGAGAACGCCATTAGCGTGGTTTGTTGTCATGTTCTTACACGACAAGCCTGCCAGGATTATCATGTTGACACCAGTCATATATTTAGTCATCCTTTGACGTCACGTAACACCAAATTTAGTATATGTGGAGCTAGCAAAACGGCCGGGAGCACGCCATGAGCATGGTATGTTGTCAAGTTCTTACATGACAAGCCTGCCAGGATTATCATGTTTGCACCAGCCATATAATTAGTCATCCATTGACGTCACGTAACACCAAATTTAGTTTATGTGGAGCTAGCGAAAGTGCTGAGAGCACGCCATGAGCGTGGTATGTTGTCATGTTCTTACATGCAAGCCTGCCAGGATTATCATGTTTGCACCAATCATATGATTAGTCATCCATTGACTTCACGTAACTTCAATTTTAGTATATGTAGAGCTAACGAAACGGCCGGGAGCATGCCATGAGCGTGGTTTGTTGTCATGTTCTTACATGACAATCCTCTCAGGATTATCATGTTTGCACCAGTCATATATTTACTCATCCATTGACGTCACGGTACACCAAATTTATTATATATAGAGCTAGCAAAACGGCCGGGACCACGCCACGAGCGTGGTATGTTGTCAAGTTCTTACATGACAAGCCTGTCAGGATTATCATGTTTGCACCAGTCATATATTTGGTCATCCATTGACGTCACGTAAGACCAAATTTAGTATATGTGAAGCTAGCGAAACGGCCGGGAGCACGCCATGAGCGTGGGATGTTGTCATGTTCTTACATGACAACCCTGCCAGGATTATCATGTTTGCACCAGTCATATATTTAGTCATCCATTTACGTCACGTAACACCAAATTTAGTATATGTAGAGCTAGCGAAACAGCCGGGAGCACGCCATGAGCGTTGTACGTTGTTACGTTCTAACATGACAACCCTCCCAGGATTATCATGTTTGCACCAGTCATATATTTAGTCATCCATGGACGTCACGTAACACCAAATTTAGTATATATGGAGGTAGCGAAACCGCCGGGAGCATGCCATGAGCGTGGTATGTTGTCATGTTCTTACATGCAAGCCTGCCAGGATTATCATGTTTGCACCTGTGATATATTTAGTCATCCATCAACGTCACGTAACATCAAATTTAGTATATGTAGAGCTAGCGAAACGGCCGGGAGCACGCCATGAGAGTGTATTGTTGTCATGTTCTTACATGACAACCCTCTCAGGATTATCATGTTTGCACCAGTCATATGTTTAGTCATCCATTGACGTCACGTAACACCAAATTTAGTGTGTGTGGAGCTAGCGACACGGCTGGGAGCACGCCATGAGTGTGGTATGTTGTCATGTGCTTACATGACAAGCCTGCCAGGATTATCATGTTTGCACCAGTCATATATTTAGTCATCCATTGACGTCACGTAACACCAAATTCAGTATATGTAGAGCTAGCGAAACGGCCGGGAGCACGCCATGAGCGTGGTAGTCTCCTGCGGACGGTCCGGTGTTACCGCCGCAAGTAGAACAGCGTGTGGGGTCTACGGACCCAGAAGACCAGCGAAGGGCCGTCCGGCAGCTCGAGGTCGCACTGGCGCTGCAAAGGCGAAAGGGGGACACCCTCAGTAACCCGAGCGGCGACGGGGCACGAAGGCCTTGAGGTCTAGGCCCGCGTGACATTAGGACTTCTAGTGTAACGTGAGATAGGGTGAACCCCACGCCCTGCGCGGCCGGAGGGAATCCCGCATGCTGGAACCCAATAAAATTTATTCTCTCTCTCTCTGAGCGTGGTATGTTGTCATGTTCTTACTGACAAGCCAGCCAGAATTATCATGTTTGCACCAGTCATATATTTAGTCATCCATTAACAGCAAGTAACACCAAATTTAGTATAGGTGGAGCTAGCAAAACGGCCGAAAGCACACCATGAGCGCGATATGTTCTCATGTTCTTACTCGAAAAGCCTGCCAGGATTATCACGTTTGCACCAGTCATATATTTAGTCATTCATTGACAGCACGTAACACCAAATTTAGTATATGTGGAGCTGGCAAAATGGCCAGGAGAACGCCAATAGCGTGGTTTGTTGTCATGTTAGTACACGACAAGCCTGCCACGATTATCATATTTGCACCAGTCATATATTTAGTCATTCAATGACGTCACGAAATACCAAATTTAGTATATGTGGAGCTTGCGAAACGGCAAGGCGAACGCCATTAGCGTGGTTTGTTGTCATGTTCTTACACGACAAGCCTGCCAGGATTATCATGTTTGCACCAGTCATATATTTAGTCCTCCATTACGTCACGTTACACCAAATTTAGAGTATGTGGAGCTAGCGAAACGGCAAGGAGAACGCCATTAGCGTGGTTTGTTGTCATGTTCTTACACGACAAGCCTGCCAGGATTATCATGTTGGCACCAGTCATATATTTAGTCATCCTATGACGTCACGTAACACCAAATTTAGTATATGTGGAGCTAGCAAAACGGCCGGGAGCACGCCATGAGCATGGTATGCTGTCAAGTTCTTACATGACAAGCCTGCCAGGATTGTCATGTTTGCACCAGTCATATATTTAGTCATCAATTGACGTCACGTAACACCAAATTTAGTATATGTGGAGCTAGAGAAACGGCTGGGAGCACGCCATGAGCATGGTATGTTGTCATGTTCTTACACGACAAACCTGCCAGGATTATCATGTTTGCACCAGTCATATATTTAGTCATCCATTGACGTCCCGTAACACCAAATTTAGTATATCGGAGCTAGCGAAACGGCCGAGAGCACGCCATGAGAGCGGTATGTTGTCATGTCCTTACATGACAAGCCTGCCAGGATCATCATGTTTGCACCAGTCATATATTTAGTCATCCATTGACGTCAAGTAACACCAATTTTTGTAAATGTGGAGCTAACGAAACGGCCAGGAGAACGCCATTAGCGTGGTTTGTTGTCATGTTCTTACACGACAAGCCTGCCAGGATTATCATGTTTGCACCAGTCATCCGTTGACGTCACGTAACACCAAATTTATTGTATGTGGAGCTAGCGAAACGGCTGGGAGCACGCCATGAGCGTGGTATGTTTTCATGTCCTTACATGACAAGCTTGCCAGGATTATCATGTCTGCACCAGTCATATAATTAGTCATCCATTGACGTCACGTAACACCGAATTTAGTATATGTTGAGCTAGCGAAACGGCCGGGAGCACGCCATGAGCGTAGTATGTTGTCATGTTCTTACATGACAAGCCTGCCAGGATTATCATGTTTGCACCAGTCATATAATTAGTCATCCATTGTCGTCACGTAACACCAAATTTAGTGTATGTGGAGCTAGCGAAAGTGCTGGGAGCACGCCATGAGCTTGATATTTTGTCATGTTCTTACATGCAAGCCTGCCAGGATTATCATGTTTGCACCAGTCATATATTTAGTCATCCATCAACGTCACGTAACATCAAATTTAGTATATGTAGAGCTAGCGAAACGGCCGGGAGCACGCCATGAGAGTGTATTGTTGTCTTGTTCTTACATGACAACCCTCTCAGGATTATCATGTTTGCACCAGTCATGTATTTAGTCATCCATTGACGTCACGTAACACCAAATTCAGTATATGTAGAGCTAGCGAAACGGCCGGGAGCACGCCATGAGCGTGGTATGTTGTCATGTTCTTACATGACAAGCCTGCCAGGATTATCATGTTTACACCAGTCATATAATTAGTCATTCATTGACGTCAGGTAACACCAAATTTAGTGTATGTGGAGCTAGCGAAAGCGCTGGGAGCACGCCATGAGCGTGGTATGTTGTCATGTTCTTACATGACAAGCCTGCCATGATTATCATGTTTGCACCAGTCATATATTTAGTAATCAATTGACGTCACGTAACACCAAATTTAGTATATGTGGAGCTAGCGAAACGGCCGGGAGCACGCCATGAGCGTGGTATGTCGTCATGTTCTTACATGACAAGCGTGCCAGGATTATCATGTCTGCACCAGTCATATATTTAGTCATCCAATGACGTCACGTAACACTGAATTTAGTATATGTGGAGCTAGCGAAACGGCCGGGAGCACGCCATTAGCGTGGTAAGTTGTCATGTTCTTACTGACAAGCCTGCCAGGATTATCATGTTTGCACCAGTCATATATTTAGTCATCCATTGACGTCACGTAACACCAAATATAGTATATGTGAAGCTAGCGAAACGGCCGGGAGCACGCCATGAGCGTGGTATGTTGTCATGTTCTTACATGACAAGCTTGCCAGGATTATCATGTTTGCACCAGCCATATAATTAGTCATCCATTGACGTCACGTAACACCAAATTTAGTTTATGTGGAGCTAGCGAAAGTGCTGAGAGCACGCCATGAGCGTGGTATGTTGTGATGTTCTTACATGACAAGCCTGCCATGATTATCATGTTTGCAGCAGTCATATATTTAGCCCTCCATTGACGTCCGGTAACACGAATTTTAGTATATCGGAGCTAGCGAAACGGCCGGGAGCACGCCATGAGCGTGATACGTTGTCATGTTATTACATAACAAGCCTTCCAGGATTATCATGTTTGTACCAGTCATATATTTAGTCCTTCATTGACGTCACGTAACACCAAATTTAGTGTATGTGGAGCTAGCGAAACGGCCGAAAGCACACCATGAGTGCGGTATGTTCTCACGTTCTTACTCGAAAAGCCTGCCAGGATTATCACGTTTGCACCAGTCATATATTTAGTCATTCATTGACTGCACGTAACACCAAATTTAGTATATGTGGAGCTGGCAAAATGGCCAGGAGAACGCCAATAGCGTGGTTTGTTGTCATGTTAGTACACGACAAGCCTGCCACGATTATCATATTGGCACCACTCATATATTTAGTCATTCAATGACGTCACGAAATACCAAATTTAGTATATATGGAGCTTGCGAAACGGCAAGGAGAACGCCATTAGCGTGGTTTGTTGTCATGTTCTTACACGACAAGCCTGCCAGGATTATCATGTTTGCACCAGTCATATTTAGTCATACATTGACGTCACGTAACACGAAATTTAGTATATGTGAAGCTAGCAAAACGGCCGGGAGCACGCCATGATCGTGGTATGTTGTCATGTTCTTACATGACAAGCCTGCCAGGATTGTCATGTTTGCACCAGTCATATATTTAGTAATCAATTGACGTCACGTAACACCAAATTTAGTATATGTGGAGCTAGCGAAACGGCCGGGAGCACGCCATGAGCGTGGTATGTTGTCATGTTCTTACATGACAAGCGTGCCAGGATTATCATGTCTGCACCAGTCATATATTTAGTCATCCATTGACGTCACGTAACACTGAATTTAGTATATGTGGAGCTAGCGAAACGGCCGGGAGCACGCCATTGGCGTGCTAAGTTGTCATATTCTTACTGACAAGCCTGCCAGGATTATCATGTTTGCACCAGTCATATATTTAGTCATCCATTGACGTCACGTAACACCAAATATAGTATATGTGAAGCTAGCGACACGGCCGGGAGCACGCCATGAGCGTGGTATGTTGTCATGTTCTTACATGACAAGCTTGCCAGGATTATCATGTTTGCACCAGCCATATAATTAGTCATCCATTGACGTCACGTAACACCAAATTTAGTTTATGTGGAGCTAGCGAAAGTGCTGAGAGCACGCCATGAGCGTGGTATGTTGTCATGTTCTTACATGCAAGCCTGCCAGGATTATCATGTTTGCACCAATCATATGATTAGTCATCCATTGACGTCACGTAACTTCAATTTTAGTATATGTAGAGCTAACGAAACGGCAGGGAGCATGCCATGAGCGTGGTTTGTTGTCATGTTCTTACATGACAATCCTCTCAGGATTATCATGTTTGCACCAGTCATATATTTACTCATCCATTGACGTCACGGTACACCAAATTTATTATATATAGAGCTAGCAAAACGGCCGGGACCACGCCACGAGCGTGGTATGTTGTCAAGTTCTTACATGACAAGCCTGTCAGGATTATCATGTTTGCACCAGTCATATATTTGGTCATCCATTGACGTCACGTAAGACCAAATTTAGTATATGTGGAGCTAGCAAAACGGCCGGGAGCACGCCATGAGCGTGGGATGTTGTCATGTTCTTACATGACAACCCTGCCAGGATTATCATGTTTGCACCAGTCATATATTTAGTCATCCATTTACGTCACGTAACACCAAATTTAGTTTATGTAGAGCTAGCGAAACAGCCGGGAGCACGCCATGAGCGTGGTATGTTGTCACGTTCTTACATGACAACCCTCCCAGGATTATCATGTTTGCACCAGTCATATATTTAGTCTTCCATGGACGTCACGTAACACCAAATTTAGTATATATAGAGGTAGCGAAACCGCCGGGAGCATGCCATGAGCGTGGTATGTTGTCATGTTCTTACATGCAAGCCTGCCAGGATTATCATGTTTGCACCAGTGATATATTTAGTCATCCATCAACGTCACGTAACATCAAATTTAGTATATGTAGAGCTAGCGAAACGGCCGGTAGCACGCCATGAGAGTGTATTGTTGTCATGTTCTTACATGACAACCCTCTCAGGATTATCATGTTTGCACCAGTCATATGTTTAGTCATCCATTGACGTCACGTAACACCAAACTTAGTATATATAGAGCTAGCAAAACGGTCGGGAGCACGCTACGAGCGTGGTATGTTGTCAAGTTCTTACATGACAACCCTCTCAGGATTGTCATTTTTGCACCACTCATATATTTAGTCATCAATTGACGTCACGTAACACCAAATTTAGTGTGTGTGGAGCTAGCGACACGGCTGGGAGCACGCCATGAGCGTGGTATGTTGTCATGTGCTTACATGACAAGCCTGCCAGGATTATCATGTTTGCACCAGTCATATATTTAGTCATCCATTGACGTCACGTAACACCAAATTCAGTATATGTAGGGCTAGCGAAACGGCCGGGAGCACGCCATGAGCGTGGTATGTTGTCATGTTCTTACATGACAAGCCTGCCAGGATTATCATTTTACACCAGTCATATAATTAGTCATTCATTGACGTCAGGTAACACCAAATTTAGTGTATGTGGAGCTAGCGAAAGCGCTGGGAGCACGCCATGAGCGTGGTATGTTGTCATGTTCTTACATGACAAGCCTGCCATGATTATCATGTTTGCACCAGTCATATATTTAGTCATCCATTGACGTCACGTAACACCAAATTTAGTATATGTAGAGCAAGCAAAACGGCCGGGAGCGCGCCATGAGTGCGGTATGTTGTGATGTTCTTACATGACAAGCCTGCCATGATTATCATGTTTGCACTAGTCATATATTTAGCCCTCCATTGACGTCCGGTAACACCAATTTTAGTATATCGGAGCTAGCGAAACGGCCGGGAGCACGCCATGAGCGTGATACGTTGTCATGTTATTACATAACAAGCCTTCCAGGATTATCATGTTTGTACCAGTCATATATTTAGTCCTTCATTGACGTCACGTAACACTAAATTTAGTGTATGTGGAGCTAGCGAAACGGCAAGGAGAACTCCATTAGCGTGGTTTGTTGTCAAGTTCTTACATGACAAGCCTGCCAAGATTGTCATGTTTGCACCAGTCATATATTTAGTCATTCAATGACGTCACGTAACACCAAGTTTTGTAAACGTGGAGCTAGCGAAACGGCCGGGAGCACGCCATGAGCGTGGTATGTTGTCATGTTCTTACTGACAAGCCAGCCAGAATTATTATGTTTGCACCAGTCATATATTTAGTCATCCATTAACAGCAAGTAACACCAAATTTAGTATAGGTGGAGCTAGCAAAACGGCCGAAAGCACACCATGAGCACGGTATGTTCTCATGTTCTTACTCGAAAAGCCTGCCAGGATTATCACGTTTGCACCAGTCATATATTTAGTCATTCATGGACAGCACGTAACACCAAATTTAGTATATGTGGATCTGGCAAAATGGCCAGGAGAACGCCAATAGCGTGGTTTGTTGTCATGTTAGTACACGACAAGCCTGCCACGATTATCATATTTGCACCAGTCATATATTTAGTCATTCAATGACGTCACGAAATACCAAATTTAGTATATGTGGAGCTTGCGAAACGGCAAGGCGAACGCCATTAGCGTGGTTTGTTGTCATGTTCTTACACGACAAGCCTGTCAGGATTATCATGTTTGCACCAGTCATATATTTAGTCCTCCATTACGTCACGTTACACCAAATTTAGAGTATGTGGAGCTAGCGAAACGGCAAGGAGAACGCCATTAGCGTGGTTTGTTGTCATGTTCTTACACGACAAGCCTGCCAGGATTATCATGTTGGCACCAGTCATATATTTAGTCATCCTTTGACGTCACGTAACACCAAATTTAGTATATGTGGAGCTAGCAAAACGGCCGGGAGCACGCCATGAGCATGGTATGTGTTCAAGTTCTTACATGACAAGCCTGCCAGGATTATCATGTTTGCACCAGCCATATAATTAGTCATCCATTGACGTCACGTAACACGAAATTTAGTTTATGTGGAGCTAGCGAAAGTGCTGAGAGCACGCCATGAGCGTGGTATGTTGTCATGTTCTTACATGCAAGCCTGCCAGGATTATCATGTTTGCACCAATCATATGATTAGTCATCCATTGACGTCACGTAACTTCAATTTTAGTATATGTAGAGCTAACGAAACGGCAGGGAGCATGCCATGAGCGTGGTTTGTTGTCATGTTCTTACATGACAATCCTCTCAGGATTATCATGTTTGCACCAGTCATATATTTACTCATCCATTGACGTCACGGTACACCAAATTTATTATATATAGAGCTAGCAAAACGGCCGGGACCACGCCACGAGCGTGGTATGTTGTCAAGTTCTTACATGACAAGCCTGTCAGGATTATCATGTTTGCACCAGTCATATATTTGGTCATCCATTGACGTCACGTAAGACCAAATTTAGTATATGTGGAGCTAGCAAAACGGCCGGGAGCACGCCATGAGCGTGGGATGTTGTCATGTTCTTACATGACAACCCTGCCAGGATTATCATGTTTGCACCAGTCATATATTTAGTCATCCATTTACGTCACGTAACACCAAATTTAGTATATGTAGAGCTAGCGAAACAGCCGGGAGCACGCCATGAGCGTGGTATGTTGTCACGTTCTTACATGACAACCCTCCCAGGATTATCATGTTTGCACCAGTCATATATTTAGTCTTCCATGGACGTCACGTAACACCAAATTTAGTATATATAGAGGTAGCGAAACCGCCGGGAGCATGCCATGAGCGTGGTATGTTGTCATGTTCTTACATGCAAGCCTGCCAGGATTATCATGTTTGCACCAGTGATATATTTAGTCATCCATCAACGTCACGTAACATCAAATTTAGTATATGTAGAGCTAGCGAAACGGCCGGTAGCACGCCATGAGAGTGTATTGTTGTCATGTTCTTACATGACGACCCTCTCAGGATTATCATGTTTGCACCAGTCATATGTTTAGTCATCCATTGACGTCACGTAACACCAAACTTAGTATATATAGAGCTAGCAAAACGGTCGGGAGCACGCTACGAGCGTGGTATGTTGTCAAGTTCTTACATGACAACCCTCTCAGGATTGTCATTTTTGCACCACTCATATATTTAGTCATCAATTGACGTCACGTAACACCAAATTTAGTGTGTGTGGAGCTAGCGACACGGCTGGGAGCACGCCATGAGCGTGGTATGTTGTCATGTGCTTACATGACAAGCCTGCCAGGATTATCATGTTTGCACCAGTCATATATTTAGTCATCCATTGACGTCACGTAACACCAAATTCAGTATATGTAGGGCTAGCGAAACGGCCGGGAGCACGCCATGAGCGTGGTATGTTGTCATGTTCTTACATGACAAGCCTGCCAGGATTATCATGTTTACACCAGTCATATAATTAGTCATTCATTGACGTCAGGTAACACCAAATTTAGTGTATGTGGAGCTAGCGAAAGCGCTGGGAGCACGCCATGAGCGTGGTATGTTGTCATGTTCTTACATGACAAGCCTGCCATGATTATCATGTTTGCACCAGTCATATATTTAGTCATCCATTGACGTCACGTAACACCAAATTTAGTATATGTAGAGCAAGCAAAACGGCCGGGAGCGCGCCATGAGTGCGGTATGTTGTGATGTTCTTACATGACAAGCCTGCCATGATTATCATGTTTGCACTAGTCATATATTTAGCCCTCCATTGACGTCCGGTAACACCAATTTTAGTATATCGGAGCTAGCGAAACGGCCGGGAGCACGCCATGAGCGTGATACGTTGTCATGTTATTACATAACAAGCCTTCCAGGATTATCATGTTTGTACCAGTCATATATTTAGTCCTTCATTGACGTCACGTAACACTAAATTTAGTGTATGTGGAGCTAGCGAAACGGCAAGGAGAACTCCATTAGCGTGGTTTGTTGTCAAGTTCTTACATGACAAGCCTGCCAAGATTGTCATGTTTGCACCAGTCATATATTTAGTCATTCAATGACGTCACGTAACACCAAGTTTTGTAAACGTGGAGCTAGCGAAACGGCCGGGAGCACGCCATGAGCGTGGTATGTTGTCATGTTCTTACTGACAAGCCAGCCAGAATTATTATGTTTGCACCAGTCATATATTTAGTCATCCATTAACAGCAAGTAACACCAAATTTAGTATAGGTGGAGCTAGCAAAACGGCCGAAAGCACACCATGAGCACGGTATGTTCTCATGTTCTTACTCGAAAAGCCTGCCAGGATTATCACGTTTGCACCAGTCATATATTTAGTCATTCATGGACAGCACGTAACACCAAATTTAGTATATGTGGATCTGGCAAAATGGCCAGGAGAACGCCAATAGCGTGGTTTGTTGTCATGTTAGTACACGACAAGCCTGCCACGATTATCATATTTGCACCAGTCATATATTTAGTCATTCAATGACGTCACGAAATACCAAATTTAGTATATGTGGAGCTTGCGAAACGGCAAGGCGAACGCCATTAGCGTGGTTTCTTGTCATGTTCTTACACGACAAGCCTGTCAGGATTATCATGTTTGCACCAGTCATATATTTAGTCCTCCATTACGTCACGTTACACCAAATTTAGAGTATGTGGAGCTAGCGAAACGGCAAGGAGAACGCCATTAGCGTGGTTTGTTGTCATGTTCTTACACGACAAGCCTGCCAGGATTATCATGTTGGCACCAGTCATATATTTAGTCATCCTTTGACGTCACGTAACACCAAATTTAGTATATGTGGAGCTAGCAAAACGGCCGGGAGCACGCCATGAGCATGGTATGTTGTCAAGTTCTTACATGACAAGCCTGCCAGGATTATCATGTTTGCACCAGCCATATAATTAGTCATCCATTGACGTCACGTAACACGAAATTTAGTTTATGTGGAGCTAGCGAAAGTGCTGAGAGCACGCCATGAGCGTGGTATGTTGTCATGTTCTTACATGCAAGCCTGCCAGGATTATCATGTTTGCACCAATCATATGATTAGTCATCCATTGACGTCACGTAACTTCAATTTTAGTATATGTAGAGCTAACGAAACGGCCGGGAGCATGCCATGAGCGTGGTTTGTTGTCATGTTCTTACATGACAATCCTCTCAGGATTATCATGTTTGCACCAGTCATATATTTACTCATCCATTGACGTCACGGTACACCAAATTTATTATATATAGAGCTAGCAAAACGGCCGGGACCACGCCACGAGCGTGGTATGTTGTCAAGTTCTTACATGACAAGCCTGTCAGGATTATCATGTTTGCACCAGTCATATATTTGGTCATCCATTGACGTCACGTAAGACCAAATTTAGTATATGTGGAGCTAGCGAAACGGCCGGGAGCACGCCATGAGCGTGGGATGTTGTCATGTTCTTACATGACAACCCTGCCAGGATTATCATGTTTGCACCAGTCATATATTTAGTCATCCATTTACGTCACGTAACACCAAATTTAGTATATGTAGAGCTAGCGAAACAGCCGGGAGCACGCCATGAGCGTGGTACGTTGTCACGTTCTTACATGACAACCCTCCCAGGATTATCATGTTTGCACCAGTCATATATTTAGTCATCCATGGACGTCACGTAACACCAAATTTAGTATATATAGAGGTAGCGAAACCGCCGGGAGCATGCCATGAGCGTGGTATCTTGTCATGTTCTTACATGCAAGCCTGCCAGGATTATCATGTTTGCACCTGTGATATATTTAGTCATCCATCAACGTCACGTAACATCAAATTTAGTATATGTAGAGCTAGCGAAACGGCCGGGAGCACGCCATGAGAGTGTATTGTTGTCATGTTCTTACATGACAACCCTCTCAGGATTATCATGTTTGCACCAGTCATATGTTTAGTCATCCATTGACGTCACGTAACACCAAATTTAGTATATATAGAGCTAGCAAAACGGTCGGGAGCACGCTACGAGCGTGGTATGTTGTCAAGTTCTTACATGACAACCCTCTCAGGATTGTCATTTTTGCACCACTCATATATTTAGTCATCAATTGACGTCACGTAACACCAAATTTAGTGTGTGTGGAGCTAGCGACACGGCTGGGAGCACGCCATGAGCGTGGTATGTTGTCATGTGCTTACATGACAAGCCTGCCAGGATTATCATGTTTGCACCAGTCATATATTTAGTCATCCATTGACGTCACGTAACACCAAATTCAGTATATGTAGAGCTAGCGAAACGGCCGGGAGCACGCCATGAGCGTGGTATGTTGTCATGTTCTTACATGACAAGCCTGCCAGGATTATCATGTTTACACCAGTCATATAATTAGTCATTCATTGACGTCAGGTAACACCAAATTTAGTGTATGTGGAGCTAGCGAAAGCGCTGGGAGCACGCCATGAGCGTGGTATGTTGTCATGTTCTTACATGACAAGCCTGCCATGATTATTATGTTTGCACCAGTCATATATTTAGTCATCCATTGACGTCACGTAACACCAAATTTAGTATATGTAGAGCAAGCAAAACGGCCGGGAGCGCGCCATGAGTGCGGTATGTTGTGATGTTCTTACATGACAAGCCTGCCATGATTATCATGTTTGCACTAGTCATATATTTAGCCCTCCATTGACGTCCGGTAACACCAATTTTAGTATATCGGAGCTAGCGAAACGGCCGGGAGCACGCCATGAGCGTGATACGTTGTCATGTTATTACATAACAAGCCTTCCAGGATTATCATGTTTGTACCAGTCATATATTTAGTCCTTCATTGACGTCACGTAACACTAAATTTAGTGTATGTGGAGCTAGCGAAACGGCAAGGAGAACTCCATTAGCGTGGTTTGTTGTCAAGTTCTTACATGACAAGCCTGCCAAGATTGTCATGTTTGCACCAGTCATATATTTAGTCATTCATTGACGTCACGTAACACCAAGTTTTGTAAACGTGGAGCTAGCGAAACGGCCGGGAGCACGCCATGAGCGTGGTATGTTGTCATGTTCTTACTGACAAGCCAGCCAGAATTATCATGTTTGCACCAGTCATATATTTAGTCATCCATTAACAGCAAGTAACACCAAATTTAGTATAGGTGGAGCTAGCAAAACGGCCGAAAGCACACCATGAGCGCGGTATGTTCTCATGTTCTTACTCGAAAAGCCTGCCAGGATTATCACGTTTGCACCAGTCATATATTTACTCATTCATTGACAGCACGTAACACCAAATTTAGTATATGTGGAGCTGGCAAAATGGCCAGGAGAACGCCAATAGCGTGGTTTGTTGTCATGTTAGTACACGACAAGCCTGCCACGATTATCATATTTGCACCAGTCATATATTTAGTCATTCAATGACGTCACGAAATACCAAATTTAGTATATGTGGAGCTTGCGAAACGGCAAGGCGAACGCCATTAGCGTGGTTTGTTGTCATGTTCTTACACGACAAGCCTGCCAGGATTATCATGTTTGCACCAGTCATATATTTAGTCCTCCATTACGTCACGTTACACCAAATTTAGAGTATGTGGAGCTTGCGAAACGGCAAGGCGAACGCCATTAGCGTGGTTTGTTGTCATGTTCTTACACGACAAGCCTGCCAGGATTATCATGTTTGCACCAGTCATATATTTAGTCCTCCATTATGTCACGTTACACCAAATTTAGAGTATGTGGAGCTAGCGAAACGGCAAGGAGAACGCCATTAGCGTGGTTTGTTGTCATGTTCTTACACGACAAGCCTGCCAGGATTATCATGTTGGCACCAGTCATATATTTAGTCATCCTTTGACGTCACGTAACACCAAATTTAGTATATGTGGAGCTAGCAAAACGGCCGGGAGCACGCCATGAGCATGGTATGTTGTCAAGTTCTTACATGACAAGCCTGCCAGGATTATCACGTTTGCACCAGCCATATAATTAGTCATCCATTGACGTCACGTAACACCAAATTTAGTTTATGTGGAGCTAGCGAAAGTGCTGAGAGCACGCCATGAGCGTGGTATGTTGTCATGTTCTTACATGCAAGCCTGCCAGGATTATCATGTTTGCACCAATCATATGATTAGTCATCCATTGACTTCACGTAACTTCAATTTTAGTATATGTAGAGCTAACGAAACGGCCGGGAGCATGCCATGAGCGTGGTTTGTTGTCATGTTCTTACATGACAATCCTCTCAGGATTATCATGTTTGCACCAGTCATATATTTACTCATCCATTGACGTCATGGTACACCAAATTTATTATATATAGAGCTAGCAAAACGGCCGGGACCACGCCACGAGCGTGGTATGTTGTCAAGTTCTTACATGACAAGCCTGTCAGGATTATCATGTTTGCACCAGTCATATATTTGGTCATCCATTGACGTCACGTAAGACCAAATTTAGTATATGTGAAGCTAGCGAAACGGCCGGGAGCACGCCATGAGCGTGGGATGTTGTCATGTTCTTACATGACAACCCTGCCAGGATTATCATGTTTGCACCAGTCATATATTTAGTCATCCATTTACGTCACGTAACACCAAATTTAGTATATGTAGAGCTAGCGAAACAGCCGGGAGCACGCCATGAGCGTGGTACGTTGTCACGTTCTAACATGACAACCCTCCCAGGATTATCATGTTTGCACCAGTCATATATTTAGTCATCCATGGACGTCACGTAACACCAAATTTAGTATATATGGAGGTAGCGAAACCGCCGGGAGCATGCCATGAGCGTGGTATGTTGTCATGTTCTTACATGCAAGCCTGCCAGGATTATCATGTTTGCACCTGTGATATATTTAGTCATCCATCAACGTCACGTAACATCACATTTAGTATATGTAGAGCTAGCGAAACGGCCGGGAGCACGCCATGAGAGTGTATTGTTGTCATGTTCTTACATGACAACCCTCTCAGGATTATCATGTTTGCACCAGTCATATGTTTAGTCATCCATTGACGTCACGTAACACCAAATTTAGTATATATAGAGCTAGCAAAACGGTCGGGAGCACGCTACGAGCGTGGTATGTTGTCAAGTTCTTACATGACAACCCTCTCAGGATTGTCATTTTTGCACCACTCATATATTTAGTCATCAATTGACGTCACGTAACACCAAATTTAGTGTGTGTGGAGCTAGCGACACAGCTGGGAGCACGCCATGAGCGTGGTATGTTGTCATGTGCTTACATGACAAGCCTGCCAGGATTATCATGTTTGCACCAGTCATATATTTAGTCATCCATTGACGTCACGTAACACCAAATTCAGTATATGTAGAGCTAGCGAAACGGCCGGGAGCACGCCATGAGCGTGGTATGTTGTCATGTTCTTACATGACAAGCCTGCCAGGATGATCATGTTTACACCAGTCATATAATTAGTCATTCATTGACGTCAGGTAACACCAAATTTAGTGTATGTGGAGCTAGCGAAAGCGCTGGGAGCACGCCATGAGCGTGGTATGTTGTCATGTTCTTACATGACAAGCCTGCCATGATTATTATGTTTGCACCAGTCATATATTTAGTCATCCATTGACGTCACGTAACACCAAATTTAGTATATGTAGAGCAAGCAAAACGGCCGGGAGCGCGCCATGAGTGCGGTATGTTGTGATGTTCTTACATGACAAGCCTGCCATGATTATCATGTTTGCACTAGTCATATATTTAGCCCTCCATTGACGTCCGGTAACACCAATTTTAGTATATCGGAGCTAGCGAAACGGCCGGGAGCACGCCATGAGCGTGATACGTTGTCATGTTATTACATAACAAGCCTTCCAGGATTATCATGTTTGTACCAGTCATATATTTAGTCCTTCATTGACGTCACGTAACACTAAATTTAGTGTATGTGGAGCTAGCGAAACGGCAAGGAGAACTCCATTAGCGTGGTTTGTTGTCAAGTTCTTACATGACAAGCCTGCCAAGATTGTCATGTTTGCACCAGTCATATATTTAGTCATTCATTGACGTCACGTAACACCAAGATTTGTAAACGTGGAGCTAGCGAAACGGCCGGGAGCACGCCATGAGCGTGGTATGTTGTCATGTTCTTACTGACAAGCCAGCCAGAATTATCATGTTTGCACCAGTCATATATTTAGTCATCCATTAACAGCAAGTAACACCAAATTTAGTATAGGTGGAGCTAGCAAAACGGCCGAAAGCACACCATGAGCGCGATATGTTCTCATGTTCTTACTCGAAAAGCCTGCCAGGATTATCACGTTTGCACCAGTCATATATTTAGTCATTCATTGACAGCACGTAACACCAAATTTAGTATATGTGGAGCTGGCAAAATGGCCAGGAAAACGCCAATAGCGTGGTTTGTTGTCATGTTAGTACACGACAAGCCTGCCACGATTATCATATTTGCACCAGTCATATATTTAGTCATTCAATGACGTCACGAAATACCAAATTTAGTATATGTGGAGCTTGCGAAACGGCAAGGCGAACGCCATTAGCGTGGTTTGTTGTCATGTTCTTACACGACAAGCCTGCCAGGATTATCATGTTTGCACCAGTCATATATTTAGTCCTCCATTACGTCACGTTACACCAAATTTAGAGTATGTGGAGCTAGCGAAACGGCAAGGAGAACGCCATTAGCGTGGTTTGTTGTCATGTTCTTACACGACAAGCCTGCCAGGATTATCATGTTGGCACCAGTCATATATTTAGTCATCCTTTGACGTCACGTAACACCAAATTTAGTATATGTGGAGCTAGCAAAACGGCCGGGAGCACGCCATGAGCATGGTATGCTGTCAAGTTCTTACATGACAAGCCTGCCAGGATTGTCATGTTTGCACCAGTCATATATTTAGTCATCAATTGACGTCACGTAACACCAAATTTAGTATATGTGGAGCTAGAGAAACGGCTGGGAGCACGCCATGAGCATGGTATGTTGTCATGTTCTTACACGACAAACCTGCCAGGATTATCATGTTTGCACCAGTCATATATTTAGTCATCCATTGACGTCCCGTAACACCAAATTTAGTATATCGGAGCTAGCGAAACGGCCGAGAGCACGCCATGAGAGCGGTATGTTGTCATGTCCTTACATGACAAGCCTGCCAGGATCATCATGTTTGCACCAGTCATATATTTAGTCATCCATTGACGTCAAGTAACACCAATTTTTGTAAATGTGGAGCTAACGAAACGGCCAGGAGAACGCCATTAGCGTGGTTTGTTGTCATGTTCTTACACGACAAGCCTGCCAGGATTATCATGTTTGCACCAGTCATCCGTTGACGTCACGTAACACCAAATTTATTGTATGTGGAGCTAGCGAAACGGCTGGGAGCACGCCATGAGCGTGGTATGTTTTCATGTCCTTACATGACAAGCTTGCCAGGATTATCATGTCTGCACCAGTCATATATTTAGTCATCCATTGACGTCACGTAACACCGAATTTAGTATATGTTGAGCTAGCGAAACGGCCGGGAGCACGCCATGAGCGTAGTATGTTGTCATGTTCTTACATGACAAGCCTGCCAGGATTATCATGTTTGCACCAGTCATATAATTAGTCATCCATTGTCGTCACGTAACACCAAATTTAGTGTATGTGGAGCTAGCGAAAGTGCTGGGAGCACGCCATGAGCTTGATATTTTGTCATGTTCTTACATGCAAGCCTGCCAGGATTATCATGTTTGCACCAGTCATATATTTAGTCATCCATCAACGTCACGTAACATCAAATTTAGTATATGTAGAGCTAGCGAAACGGCCGGGAGCACGCCATGAGAGTGTATTGTTGTCTTGTTCTTACATGACAACCCTCTCAGGATTATCATGTTTGCACCAGTCATGTATTTAGTCATCCATTGACGTCACGTAACACCAAATTCAGTATATGTAGAGCTAGCGAAACGGCCGGGAGCACGCCATGAGCGTGGTATGTTGTCATGTTCTTACATGACAAGCCTGCCAGGATTATCATGTTTACACCAGTCATATAATTAGTCATTCATTGACGTCAGGTAACACCAAATTTAGTGTATGTGGAGCTAGCGAAAGCGCTGGGAGCACGCCATGAGCGTGGTATGTTGTCATGTTCTTACATGACAAGCCTGCCATGATTATCATGTTTGCACCAGTCATATATTTAGTAATCAATTGACGTCACGTAACACCAAATTTAGTATATGTGGAGCTAGCGAAACGGCCGGGAGCACGCCATGAGCGTGGTATGTCGTCATGTTCTTACATGACAAGCGTGCCAGGATTATCATGTCTGCACCAGTCATATATTTAGTCATCCATTGACGTCACGTAACACTGAATTTAGTATATGTGGAGCTAGCGAAACGGCCGGGAGCACGCCATTAGCGTGGTAAGTTGTCATGTTCTTACTGACAAGCCTGCCAGGATTATCATGTTTGCACCAGTCATATATTTAGTCATCCATTGACGTCACGTAACACCAAATATAGTATATGTGAAGCTAGCGAAACGGCCGGGAGCACGCCATGAGCGTGGTATGTTGTCATGTTCTTACATGACAAGCTTGCCAGGATTATCATGTTTGCACCAGCCATATAATTAGTCATCCATTGACGTCACGTAACACCAAATTTAGTTTATGTGGAGCTAGCGAAAGTGCTGAGAGCACGCCATGAGCGTGGTATGTTGTGATGTTCTTACATGACAAGCCTGCCATGATTATCATGTTTGCAGCAGTCATATATTTAGCCCTCCATTGACGTCCGGTAACACGAATTTTAGTATATCGGAGCTAGCGAAACGGCCGGGAGCACGCCATGAGCGTGATACGTTGTCATGTTATTACATAACAAGCCTTCCAGGATTATCATGTTTGTACCAGTCATATATTTAGTCCTTCATTGACGTCACGTAACACCAAATTTAGTGTATGTGGAGCTAGCGAAACGGCCGAAAGCACACCATGAGTGCGGTATGTTCTCACGTTCTTACTCGAAAAGCCTGCCAGGATTATCACGTTTGCACCAGTCATATATTTAGTCATTCATTGACTGCACGTAACACCAAATTTAGTATATGTGGAGCTGGCAAAATGGCCAGGAGAACGCCAATAGCGTGGTTTGTTGTCATGTTAGTACACGACAAGCCTGCCACGATTATCATATTGGCACCACTCATATATTTAGTCATTCAATGACGTCACGAAATACCAAATTTAGTATATATGGAGCTTGCGAAACGGCAAGGAGAACGCCATTAGCGTGGTTTGTTGTCATGTTCTTACACGACAAGCCTGCCAGGATTATCATGTTTGCACCAGTCATATTTAGTCATACATTGACGTCACGTAACACGAAATTTAGTATATGTGAAGCTAGCAAAACGGCCGGGAGCACGCCATGATCGTGGTATGTTGTCATGTTCTTACATGACAAGCCTGCCAGGATTGTCATGTTTGCACCAGTCATATATTTAGTAATCAATTGACGTCACGTAACACCAAATTTAGTATATGTGGAGCTAGCGAAACGGCCGGGAGCACGCCATGAGCGTGGTATGTTGTCATGTTCTTACATGACAAGCGTGCCAGGATTATCATGTCTGCACCAGTCATATCTTTAGTCATCCATTGACGTCACGTAACACTGAATTTAGTATATGTGGAGCTAGCGAAACGGCCGGGAGCACGCCATTGGCGTGCTAAGTTGTCATATTCTTACTGACAAGCCTGCCAGGATTATCATGTTTGCACCAGTCATATATTTAGTCATCCATTGACGTCACGTAACACCAAATATAGTATATGTGAAGCTAGCGACACGGCCGGGAGCACGCCATGAGCGTGGTATGTTGTCATGTTCTTACATGACAAGCTTGCCAGGATTATCATGTTTGCACCAGCCATATAATTAGTCATCCATTGACGTCACGTAACACCAAATTTAGTTTATGTGGAGCTAGCGAAAGTGCTGAGAGCACGCCATGAGCGTGGTATGTTGTCATGTTCTTACATGCAAGCCTGCCAGGATTATCATGTTTGCACCAATCATATGATTAGTCATCCATTGACGTCACGTAACTTCAATTTTAGTATATGTAGAGCTGACGAAACGGCAGGGAGCATGCCATGAGCGTGGTTTGTTGTCATGTTCTTACATGACAATCCTCTCAGGATTATCATGTTTGCACCAGTCATATATTTACTCATCCATTGACGTCACGGTACACCAAATTTATTATATATAGAGCTAGCAAAACGGCCGGGACCACGCCACGAGCGTGGTATGTTGTCAAGTTCTTACATGACAAGCCTGTCAGGATTATCATGTTTGCACCAGTCATATATTTGGTCATTTATTGACGTCACGTAAGACCAAATTTAGTATATGTGGAGCTAGCAAAACGGCCGGGAGCACGCCATGAGCGTGGAATGTTGTCATGTTCTTACATGACAACCCTGCCAGGATTATCATGTTTGCACCAGTCATATATTTAGTCATCCATTTACGTCACGTAACACCAAATTTAGTATATGTAGAGCTAGCGAAACAGCCGGGAGCACGCCATGAGCGTGGTATGTTGTCACGTTCTTACATGACAACCCTCCCAGGATTATCATGTTTGCACCAGTCATATATTTAGTCTTCCATGGACGTCACGTAACACCAAATTTAGTATATATAGAGGTAGCGAAACCGCCGGGAGCATGCCATGAGCGTGGTATGTTGTCATGTTCTTACATGCAAGCCTGCCAGGATTATCATGTTTGCACCAGTGATATATTTAGTCATCCATCAACGTCACGTAACATCAAATTTAGTATATGTAGAGCTAGCGAAACGGCCGGTAGCACGCCATGAGAGTGTATTGTTGTCATGTTCTTACATGACAACCCTCTCAGGATTATCATGTTTGCACCAGTCATATGTTTAGTCATCCATTGACGTCACGTAACACCAAACTTAGTATATATAGAGCTAGCAAAACGGTCGGGAGCACGCTACGAGCGTGGTATGTTGTCAAGTTCTTACATGACAACCCTCTCAGGATTGTCATTTTTGCACCACTCATATATTTAGTCATCAATTGACGTCACGTAACACCAAATTTAGTGTGTGTGGAGCTAGCGACACGGCTGGGAGCACGCCATGAGCGTGGTATGTTGTCATGTGCTTACATGACAAGCCTGCCAGGATTATCATGTTTGCACCAGTCATATATTTAGTCATCCATTGACGTCACGTAACACCAAATTCAGTATATGTAGGGCTAGCGAAACGGCCGGGAGCACGCCATGAGCGTGGTATGTTGTCATGTTCTTACATGACAAGCCTGCCAGGATTATCATGTTTACACCAGTCATATAATTAGTCATTCATTGACGTCAGGTAACACCAAATTTAGTGTATGTGGAGCTAGCGAAAGCGCTGGGAGCACGCCATGAGCGTGGTATGTTGTCATGTTCTTACATGACAAGCCTGCCATGATTATCATGTTTGCACCAGTCATATATTTAGTCATCCATTGACGTCACGTAACACCAAATTTAGTATATGTAGAGCAAGCAAAACGGCCGGGAGCGCGCCATGAGTGCGGTATGTTGTGATGTTCTTACATGACAAGCCTGCCATGATTATCATGTTTGCACTAGTCATATATTTAGCCCTCCATTGACGTCCGGTAACACCAATTTTAGTATATCGGAGCTAGCGAAACGGCCGGGAGCACGCCATGAGCGTGATACGTTGTCATGTTATTACATAACAAGCCTTCCAGGATTATCATGTTTGTACCAGTCATATATTTAGTCCTTCATTGACGTCACGTAACACTAAATTTAGTGTATGTGGAGCTTGCGAAACGGCAAGGAGAACTCCATTAGCGTGGTTTGTTGTCAAGTTCTTACATGACAAGCCTGCCAAGATTGTCATGTTTGCACCAGTCATATATTTAGTCATTCATTGACGTCACGTAACACCAAGTTTTGTAAACGTGGAGCTAGCGAAACGGCCGGGAGCACGCCATGAGCGTGGTATGTTGTCATGTTCTTACTGACAAGCCAGCCAGAATTATTATGTTTGCACCAGTCATATATTTAGTCATCCATTAACAGCAAGTAACACCAAATTTAGTATAGGTGGAGCTAGCAAAACGGCCGAAAGCACACCATGAGCACGGTATGTTCTCATGTTCTTACTCGAAAAGCCTGCCAGGATTATCACGTTTGCACCAGTCATATATTTAGTCATTCATGGACAGCACGTAACACCAAATTTAGTATATGTGGATCTGGCAAAATGGCCAGGAGAACGCCAATAGCGTGGTTTGTTGTCATGTTAGTACACGACAAGCCTGCCACGATTATCATATTTGCACCAGTCATATATTTAGTCATTCAATGACGTCACGAAATACCAAATTTAGTATATGTGGAGCTTGCGAAACGGCAAGGCGAACGCCATTAGCGTGGTTTGTTGTCATGTTCTTACACGACAAGCCTGCCAGGATTATCATGTTTGCACCAGTCATATATTTAGTCCTCCATTACGTCACGTTACACCAAATTTAGAGTATGTGGAGCTAGCGAAACGGCAAGGAGAACGCCATTAGCGTGGTTTGTTGTCATGTTCTTACACGACAAGCCTGCCAGGATTATCATGTTGGCACCAGTCATATATTTTGTCATCCTTTGACGTCACGTAACACCAAATTTAGTATATGTGGAGCTAGCAAAACGGCCGGGAGCACGCCATGAGCATGGTATGTTGTCAAGTTCTTACATGACAAGCCTGCCAGGATTATCACGTTTGCACCAGCCATATAATTAGTCATCCATTGACGTCACGTAACACCAAATTTAGTTTATGTGGAGCTAGCGAAAGTGCTGAGAGCACGCCATGAGCGTGGTATGTTGTCATGTTCTTACATGCAAGCCTGCCAGGATTATCATGTTTGCACCAATCATATGATTAGTCATCCATTGACTTCACGTAACTTCAATTTTAGTATATGTAGAGCTAACGAAACGGCCGGGAGCATGCCATGAGCGTGGTTTGTTGTCATGTTCTTACATGACAATCCTCTCAGGATTATCATGTTTGCACCAGTCATATATTTACTCATCTATTGACGTCACGGTACACCAAATTTATTATATATAGAGCTAGCAAAACGGCCGGGACCACGCCACGAGCGTGGTATGTTGTCAAGTTCTTACATGACAAGCCTGTCAGGATTATCATGTTTGCACCAGTCATATATTTGGTCATCCATTGACGTCACGTAAGACCAAATTTAGTATATGTGAAGCTAGCGAAACGGCCGGGAGCACGCCATGAGCGTGGGATGTTGTCATGTTCTTACATGACAACCCTGCCAGGATTATCATGTTTGCACCAGTCATATATTTAGTCATCCATTTACGTCACGTAACACCAAATTTAGTATATGTAGAGCTAGCGAAACAGCCGGGAGCACGCCATGAGCGTGGTACGTTGTCACGTTCTAACATGACAACCCTCCCAGGATTATCATGTTTGCACCAGTCATATATTTAGTCATCCATGGACGTCACGTAACACCAAATTTAGTATATATGGAGGTAGCGAAACCGCCGGGAGCATGCCATGAGCGTGGTATGTTGTCATGTTCTTACATGCAAGCCTGCCAGGATTATCATGTTTGCACCTGTGATATATTTAGTCATCCATCAACGTCACGTAACATCAAATTTAGTATATGTAGAGCTAGCGAAACGGCCGGGAGCACGCCATGAGCGTCGTATGTTGTCATGTTCTTACATGACAAGCCTGCCAGGATGATCATGTTTGCACTAGTCATATATTTAGCCCTCCATTGACGTCCGGTAACACCAATTTTAGTATATCGGAGCTAGCGAAACGGCCGGGAGCACGCCATGAGCGTGATACGTTGTCATGTTATTACATAACAAGCCTTCCAGGATTATCATGTTTGTACCAGTCATATATTTAGTCCTTCATTGACGTCACGTAACACTAAATTTAGTGTATGTGGAGCTAGCGAAACGGCAAGGAGAACTCCATTAGCGTGGTTTGTTGTCAAGTTCTTACATGACAAGCCTGCCAAGATTGTCATGTTTGCACCAGTCATATATTTAGTCATTCATTGACGTCACGTAACACCAAGATTTGTAAACGTGGAGCTAGCGAAACGGCCGGGAGCACGCCATGAGCGTGGTATGTTGTCATGTTCTTACTGACAAGCCAGCCAGAATTATCATGTTTGCACCAGTCATATATTTAGTCATCCATTAACAGCAAGTAACACCAAATTTAGTATAGGTGGAGCTAGCAAAACGGCCGAAAGCACACCATGAGCGCGATATGTTCTCATGTTCTTACTCGAAAAGCCTGCCAGGATTATCACGTTTGCACCAGTCATATATTTAGTCATTCATTGACAGCACGTAACACCAAATTTAGTATATGTGGAGCTGGCAAAATGGCCAGGAGAACGCCAATAGCGTGGTTTGTTGTCATGTTAGTACACGACAAGCCTGCCACGATTATCATATTTGCACCAGTCATATATTTAGTCATTCAATGACGTCACGAAATACCAAATTTAGTATATGTGGAGCTTGCGAAACGGCAAGGCGAACGCCATTAGCGTGGTTTGTTGTCATGTTCTTACACGACAAGCCTGCCAGGATTATCATGTTTGCACCAGTCATATATTTAGTCCTCCATTACGTCACGTTACACCAAATTTAGAGTATGTGGAGCTAGCGAAACGGCAAGGAGAACGCCATTAGCGTGGTTTGTTGTCATGTTCTTACACGACAAGCCTGCCAGGATTATCATGTTGGCACCAGTCATATATTTAGTCATCCTTTGACGTCACGTAACACCAAATTTAGTATATGTGGAGCTAGCAAAACGGCCGGGAGCACGCCATGAGCATGGTATGCTGTCAAGTTCTTACATGACAAGCCTGCCAGGATTGTCATGTTTGCACCAGTCATATATTTAGTCATCAATTGACGTCACGTAACACCAAATTTAGTATATGTGGAGCTAGAGAAACGGCTGGGAGCACGCCATGAGCATGGTATGTTGTCATGTTCTTACACGACAAACCTGCCAGGATTATCATGTTTGCACCAGTCATATATTTAGTCATCCATTGACGTCCCGTAACACCAAATTTAGTATATCGGAGCTAGCGAAACGGCCGAGAGCACGCCATGAGAGCGGTATGTTGTCATGTCCTTACATGACAAGCCTGCCAGGATCATCATGTTTGCACCAGTCATATATTTAGTCATCCATTGACGTCAAGTAACACCAATTTTCGTAAATGTGGAGCTAACGAAACGGCCAGGAGAACGCCATTAGCGTGGTTTGTTGTCATGTTCTTACACGACAAGCCTGCCAGGATTATCATGTTTGCACCAGTCATCCGTTGACGTCACGTAACACCAAATTTATTGTATGTGGAGCTAGCGAAACGGCTGGGAGCACGCCATGAGCGTGGTATGTTTTCATGTCCTTACATGACAAGCTTGCCAGGATTATCATGTCTGCACCAGTCATATATTTAGTCATCCATTGACGTCACGTAACACCGAATTTAGTATATGTTGAGCTAGCGAAACGGCCGGGAGCACGCCATGAGCGTAGTATGTTGTCATGTTCTTACATGACAAGCCTGCCAGGATTATCATGTTTGCACCAGTCATATAATTAGTCATCCATTGTCGTCACGTAACACCAAATTTAGTGTATGTGGAGCTAGCGAAAGTGCTGGGAGCACGCCATGAGCTTGATATTTTGTCATGTTCTTACATGCAAGCCTGCCAGGATTATCATGTTTGCACCAGTCATATATTTAGTCATCCATCAACGTCACGTAACATCAAATTTAGTATATGTAGAGCTAGCGAAACGGCCGGGAGCACGCCATGAGAGTGTATTGTTGTCTTGTTCTTACATGACAACCCTCTCAGGATTATCATGTTTGCACCAGTCATGTATTTAGTCATCCATTGACGTCACGTAACACCAAATTCAGTATATGTAGAGCTAGCGAAACGGCCGGGAGCACGCCATGAGCGTGGTATGTTGTCATGTTCTTACATGACAAGCCTGCCAGGATTATCATGTTTACACCAGTCATATAATTAGTCATTCATTGACGTCAGGTAACACCAAATTTAGTGTATGTGGAGCTAGCGAAAGCGCTGGGAGCACGCCATGAGCGTGGTATGTTGTCATGTTCTTACATGACAAGCCTGCCATGATTATCATGTTTGCACCAGTCATATATTTAGTAATCAATTGACGTCACGTAACACCAAATTTAGTATATGTGGAGCTAGCGAAACGGCCGGGAGCACGCCATGAGCGTGGTATGTCGTCATGTTCTTACATGACAAGCGTGCCAGGATTATCATGTCTGCACCAGTCATATATTTAGTCATCCATTGACGTCACGTAACACTGAATTTAGTATATGTGGAGCTAGCGAAACGGCCGGGAGCACGCCATTAGCGTGGTAAGTTGTCATGTTCTTACTGACAAGCCTGCCAGGATTATCATGTTTGCACCAGTCATATATTTAGTCATCCATTGACGTCACGTAACACCAAATATAGTATATGTGAAGCTAGCGAAACGGCCGGGAGCACGCCATGAGCGTGGTATGTTGTCATGTTCTTACATGACAAGCTTGCCAGGATTATCATGTTTGCACCAGCCATATAATTAGTCATCCATTGACGTCACGTAACACCAAATTTAGTTTATGTGGAGCTAGCGAAAGTGCTGAGAGCACGCCATGAGCGTGGTATGTTGTGATGTTCTTACATGACAAGCCTGCCATGATTATCATGTTTGCAGCAGTCATATATTTAGCCCTCCATTGACGTCCGGTAACACGAATTTTAGTATATCGGAGCTAGCGAAACGGCCGGGAGCACGCCATGAGCGTGATACGTTGTCATGTTATTACATAACAAGCCTTCCAGGATTATCATGTTTGTACCAGTCATATATTTAGTCCTTCATTGACGTCACGTAACACCAAATTTAGTGTATGTGGAGCTAGCGAAACGGCCGAAAGCACACCATGAGTGCGGTATGTTCTCACGTTCTTACTCGAAAAGCCTGCCAGGATTATCACGTTTGCACCAGTCATATATTTAGTCATTCATTGACTGCACGTAACACCAAATTTAGTATATGTGGAGCTGGCAAAATGGCCAGGAGAACGCCAATAGCGTGGTTTGTTGTCATGTTAGTACACGACAAGCCTGCCACGATTATCATATTGGCACCACTCATATATTTAGTCATTCAATGACGTCACGAAATACCAAATTTAGTATATATGGAGCTTGCGAAACGGCAAGGAGAACGCCATTAGCGTGGTTTGTTGTCATGTTCTTACACGACAAGCCTGCCAGGATTATCATGTTTGCACCAGTCATATTTAGTCATACATTGACGTCACGTAACACGAAATTTAGTATATGTGAAGCTAGCAAAACGGCCGGGAGCACGCCATGATCGTGGTATGTTGTCATGTTCTTACATGACAAGCCTGCCAGGATTGTCATGTTTGCACCAGTCATATATTTAGTAATCAATTGACGTCACGTAACACCAAATTTAGTATATGTGGAGCTAGCGAAACGGCCGGGAGCACGCCATGAGCGTGGTATGTTGTCATGTTCTTACATGACAAGCGTGCCAGGATTATCATGTCTGCACCAGTCATATATTTAGTCATCCATTGACGTCACGTAACACTGAATTTAGTATATGTGGAGCTAGCGAAACGGCCGGGAGCACGCCATTGGCGTGCTAAGTTGTCATATTCTTACTGACAAGCCTGCCAGGATTATCATGTTTGCACCAGTCATATATTTAGTCATCCATTGACGTCACGTAACACCAAATATAGTATATGTGAAGCTAGCGACACGGCCGGGAGCACGCCATGAGCGTGGTATGTTGTCATGTTCTTACATGACAAGCTTGCCAGGATTATCATGTTTGCACCAGCCATATAATTAGTCATCCATTGACGTCACGTAACACCAAATTTAGTTTATGTGGAGCTAGCGAAAGTGCTGAGAGCACGCCATGAGCGTGGTATGTTGTCATGTTCTTACATGCAAGCCTGCCAGGATTATCATGTTTGCACCAATCATATGATTAGTCATCCATTGACGTCACGTAACTTCAATTTTAGTATATGTAGAGCTGACGAAACGGCAGGGAGCATGCCATGAGCGTGGTTTGTTGTCATGTTCTTACATGACAATCCTCTCAGGATTATCATGTTTGCACCAGTCATATATTTACTCATCCATTGACGTCACGGTACACCAAATTTATTATATATAGAGCTAGCAAAACGGCCGGGACCACGCCACGAGCGTGGTATGTTGTCAAGTTCTTACATGACAAGCCTGTCAGGATTATCATGTTTGCACCAGTCATATATTTGGTCATCCATTGACGTCACGTAAGACCAAATTTAGTATATGTGGAGCTAGCAAAACGGCCGGGAGCACGCCATGAGCGTGGGATGTTGTCATGTTCTTACATGACAACCCTGCCAGGATTATCATGTTTGCACCAGTCATATATTTAGTCATCCATTTACGTCACGTAACACCAAATTTAGTATATGTAGAGCTAGCGAAACAGCCGGGAGCACGCCATGAGCGTGGTATGTTGTCACGTTCTTACATGACAACCCTCCCAGGATTATCATGTTTGCACCAGTCATATATTTAGTCTTCCATGGACGTCACGTAACACCAAATTTAGTATATATAGAGGTAGCGAAACCGCCGGGAGCATGCCATGAGCGTGGTATGTTGTCATGTTCTTACATGCAAGCCTGCCAGGATTATCATGTTTGCACCAGTGATATATTTAGTCATCCATCAACGTCACGTAACATCAAATTTAGTATATGTAGAGCTAGCGAAACGGCCGGTAGCACGCCATGAGAGTGTATTGTTGTCATGTTCTTACATTACAACCCTCTCAGGATTATCATGTTTGCACCAGTCATATGTTTAGTCATCCATTGACGTCACGTAACACCAAACTTAGTATATATAGAGCTAGCAAAACGGTCGGGAGCACGCTACGAGCGTGGTATGTTGTCAAGTTCTTACATGACAACCCTCTCAGGATTGTCATTTTTGCACCACTCATATATTTAGTCATCAATTGACGTCACGTAACACCAAATTTAGTGAGTGTGGAGCTAGCGACACGGCTGGGAGCACGCCATGAGCGTGGTATGTTGTCATGTGCTTACATGACAAGCCTGCCAGGATTATCATGTTTGCACCAGTCATATATTTAGTCATCCATTGACGTCACGTAACACCAAATTCAGTATATGTAGGGCTAGCGAAACGGCCGGGAGCACGCCATGAGCGTGGTATGTTGTCATGTTCTTACATGACAAGCCTGCCAGGATTATCATGTTTACACCAGTCATATAATTAGTCATTCATTGACGTCAGGTAACACCAAATTTAGTGTATGTGGAGCTAGCGAAAGCGCTGGGAGCACGCCATGAGCGTGGTATGTTGTCATGTTCTTACATGACAAGCCTGCCATGATTATCATGTTTGCACCAGTCATATATTTAGTCATCCATTGACGTCACGTAACACCAAATTTAGTATATGTAGAGCAAGCAAAACGGCCGGGAGCGCGCCATGAGTGCGGTATGTTGTGATGTTCTTACATGACAAGCCTGCCATGATTATCATGTTTGCACTAGTCATATATTTAGCCCTCCATTGACGTCCGGTAACACCAATTTTAGTATATCGGAGCTAGCGAAACGGCCGGGAGCACGCCATGAGCGTGATACGTTGTCATGTTATTACATAACAAGCCTTCCAGGATTATCATGTTTGTACCAGTCATATATTTAGTCCTTCATTGACGTCACGTAACACTAAATTTAGTGTATGTGGAGCTAGCGAAACGGCAAGGAGAACTCCATTAGCGTGGTTTGTTGTCAAGTTCTTACATGACAAGCCTGCCAAGATTGTCATGTTTGCACCAGTCATATATTTAGTCATTCATTGACGTCACGTAACACCAAGTTTTGTAAACGTGGAGCTAGCGAAACGGCCGGGAGCACCGCATGAGCGTGGTATGTTGTCATGTTCTTACTGACAAGCCAGCCAGAATTATTATGTTTGCACCAGTCATATATTTAGTCATCCATTAACAGCAAGTAACACCAAATTTAGTATAGGTGGAGCTAGCAAAACGGCCGAAAGCACACCATGAGCACGGTATGTTCTCATGTTCTTACTCGAAAAGCCTGCCAGGATTATCACGTTTGCACCAGTCATATATTTAGTCATTCATGGACAGCACGTAACACCAAATTTAGTATATGTGGATCTGGCAAAATGGCCAGGAGAACGCCAATAGCGTGGTTTGTTGTCATGTTAGTACACGACAAGCCTGCCACGATTATCATATTTGCACCAGTCATATATTTAGTCATTCAATGACGTCACGAAATACCAAATTTAGTATATGTGGAGCTTGCGAAACGGCAAGGCGAACGCCATTAGCGTGGTTTGTTGTCATGTTCTTACACGACAAGCCTGTCAGGATTATCATGTTTGCACCAGTCATATATTTAGTCCTCCATTACGTCACGTTACACCAAATTTAGAGTATGTGGAGCTAGCGAAACGGCAAGGAGAACGCCATGGTTTGTTGTCATGTTCTTACACGACAAGCCGGCCAGGATTATCATGTTGGCACCAGTCATATATTTAGTCATCCTTTGACGTCACGTAACACCAAATTTAGTATATGTGGAGCTAGCAAAACGGCCGGGAGCACGCCATGAGCATGGTTTGTTGTCAAGTTCTTACATGACAAGCCTGCCAGGATTATCATGTTTGCACCAGCCATATAATTAGTCATCCATTGACGTCACGTAACACGAAATTTAGTTTATGTGGAGCTAGCGAAAGTGCTGAGAGCACGCCATGAGCGTGGTATGTTGTCATGTTCTTACATGCAAGCCTGCCAGGATTATCATGTTTGCACCAATCATATGATTAGTCATCTATTGACGTCACGTAACTTCAATTTTAGTATATGTAGAGCTAACGAAACGGCCGGGAGCATGCCATGAGCGTTGTTTGTTGTCAAGTTCTTACATGACAATCCTCTCAGGATTATCATGTTTGCACCAGTCATATATTTACTCATCCATTGACGTCACGGTACGTCAAATTTATTATATATAGAGCTAGCAAAACGGCCGGGACCACGCCACGAGCGTGGTATGTTGTCAAGTTCTTACATGACAAGCCTGTCAGGATTATCATGTTTGCACCAGTCATATATTTGGTCATCCATTGACGTCACGTAAGACCAAATTTAGTATATGTGGAGCTAGCGAAACGGCCGGGAGCACGCCATGAGCGTGGGATGTTGTCATGTTCTTACATGACAACCCTGCCAGGATTATCATGTTTGCACCAGTCATATATTTAGTCATCCATTTACGTCACGTAACACCAAATTTAGTATATGTAGAGCTAGCGAAACAGCCGGGAGCACGCCATGAGCGTGGTACGTTGTCACGTTCTTACATGACAACCCTCCCAGGATTATCATGTTTGCACCAGTCATATATTTAGTCATCCATGGACGTCACGTAACACCAAATTTAGTATATATAGAGGTAGCGAAACCGCCGGGAGCATGCCATGAGCGTGGTGTGTTGTCATGTTCTTAAATGCAAGCCTGCCAGGATTATCATGTTTGCACCTGTGATATATTTAGTCATCCATCAACGTCACGTAACATCAAATTTAGTATATGTAGAGCTAGCGAAACGGCCGGGAGCACGCCATGAGAGTGTATTGTTGTCATGTTCTTACATGACAACCCTCTCAGGATTATCATGTTTGCACCAGTCATATGTTTAGTCATCCATTGACGTCACGTAACACCAAATTTAGTATATATAGAGCTAGCAAAACGGTCGGGAGCACGCTACGAGCGTGGTATGTTGTCAAGTTCTTACATGACAACCCTCTCAGGATTGTCATTTTTGCACCACTCATATATTTAGTCATCAATTGACGTCACGTAACACCAAATTTAGTGTGTGTGGAGCTAGCGACACGGCTGGGAGAACGCCATGAGCGTGGTATGTTGTCATGTGCTTACATGACAAGCCTGCCAGGATTATCATGTTTGCACCAGTCATATATTTAGTCATCCATTGACGTCACGTAACACCAAATTCAGTATATGTAGAGCTAGCGAAACGGCCGGGAGCACGCCATGAGCGTGGTATGTTGTCATGTTCTTACATGACAAGCCTGCCAGGATTATCATGTTTACACCAGTCATATAATTAGTCATTCATTGACGTCAGGTAACACCAAATTTAGTGTATGTGGAGCTAGCGAAAGCGCTGGGAGCACGCCATGAGCGTGGTATGTTGTCATGTTCTTACATGACAAGCCTGCCATGATTATTATGTTTGCACCAGTCATATATTTAGTCATCCATTGACGTCACGTAACACCAAATTTAGTATATGTGGAGCTAGAGAAACGGCTGGGAGCACGCCATGAGCATGGTATGTTGTCATGTTCTTACATGACAAGCCTGCCAGGATTATCATGTTTGCACCAGTCATATATTTAGTCATCCTTTGACGTCACGTAACACCAAATTTAGTATATGTGGAGCTAGCAAAACGGCCGGGAGCACGCCATGAGCATGGTATGTTGTCAAGTTCTTACATGACAAGCCTGCCAGGATTGTCATGTTTGCACCAGTCATATATTTAGTCATCAATTGACGTCACGTAACACCAAATTTAGTATATGTGGAGCTAGAGAAACGGCTGGGAGCACGCCATGAGCATGGCATGTTGTCATGTTCCTACATGACAAGCCTGCCAGGATTATCATGTTTGCACCAGTCATATATTTAGTCATCCATTGACGTCACGTAACACCAAATTTTGTAAATGTGGAGCTAGCGAAACGACCAGGAGATCGCCATTAGCGTGGTTTGTTGTCATGTTATTACACGACAAACCTGCCAGGATTATTATGTTTGCACCAGTCATATATTTAGTCATCCATTGACGTCCCGTAGCACCAAATTTAGTATATCGGAGCTAGCGAAACGGCCGAGAGCACGCCATGAGAGCGGTATGTTGTCATGTCCTTACATGACAAGCCTGCCAGGATCATCATGTTTGCACCAGTCATATATTTAGTCATCCATTGACGTCAAGTAACACCAATTTTTGTAAATGTGGAGCTAACGAAACGGCCAGGAGAACGCCATTAGCGTGGTTTGTTGTCATGTTCTTACACGACAAGCCTGCCAGGATTATCATGTTTGCACCAGTCATCCGTTGACGTCACGTAACACCAAATTTATTGTATGTGGAGCTAGCGAAACGGCTGGGAGCACGCCATGAGCGTGGTATGTTTTCATGTCCTTACATGACAAGCTTGCCAGGATTATCATGTCTGCACCAGTCATATAATTAGTCATCCATTGACGTCACGTAACACCGAATTTAGTATATGTTGAGCTAGCGAAACGGCCGGGAGCACGCCATGAGCGTAGTATGTTGTCATGTTCTTACATGACAAGCCTGCCAGGATTATCATGTTTGCACCAGTCATATAATTAGTCATCCATTGTCGTCACGTAACACCAAATTTAGTGTATGTGGAGCTAGCGAAAGTGCTGGGAGCACGCCATGAGCTTGATATTTTTCATGTTCTTACATGCAAGCCTGCCAGGATTATCATGTTTGCACCAGTCATATATTTAGTCATCCATCAACGTCACGTAACATCAAATTTAGTATATGTAGAGCTAGCGAAACGGCCGGGAGCACGCCATAAGAGTGTATTGTTGTCTTGTTCTTACATGACAACCCTCTCAGGATTATCATGTTTGCACCAGTCATGTATTTAGTCATCCATTGACGTCACGTAACACCAAATTCAGTATATGTAGAGCTAGCGAAACGGCCGGGAGCACGCCATGAGCGTGGTATGTTGTCATGTTCTTACATGACAAGCCTGCCAGGATTATCATGTTTACACCAGTCATATAATTAGTCATTCATTGACGTCAGGTAACACCAAATTTAGTGTATGTGGAGCTAGCGAAAGCGCTGGGAGCACGCCATGAGCGTGGTATGTTGTCATGTTCTTACATGACAAGCCTGTCAGATTATCATGTTTGCACCAGTCATATATTTAGTAATCAATTGACGTCACGTAACACCAAATTTAGTATATGTGGAGCTAGCGAAACGGCCGGGAGCACGCCATGAGCGTGGTATGTTGTCATGTTCTTACGTGACAACCCTCTCAAGATTATCATGTTTGCGCCAGTCATATATTTAGTCATCCATTGACGTCACGTAACACCAAATTTAGTATATATAGAGCTAGCAAAACGGCCGGGAGCACGCCACGAGACTGGTATGTTGTCAAGTTCTTACATGACAACCCTCTCAGGATTGTCATTTTTGCACCAGTCATATATTTAGTCATCCATTGACGTCACGTAACACCAAATTTAGTATATGTGGAGCTGGCAAAACGGCCAGGAGAACGCCAATAGCGTGGTTTGTTCTCATGTTAGTACACGACAAGCCTGCCACGATTATCATATTTGCACCAGTCATATATTTAGTCATTCAATGACGTCACGAAATACCAAATTTAGTACATGTGGAGCTTGCGAAACGGCAAGGCGAACGCCATTAGCGTGGTTTGTTGTCATGTTCTTACACGACAAGCCTGCCAGGATTATCATGTTTGCACCAGTCATATATTTAGTAATCAATTGACGTCACGTAACACCAAATTTAGTATATGTGGAGCTAGCGAAACGGCCGGGAGCACGCCATGAGCGTGGTATGTTGTCATGTTCTTACATGACAAGCGTGCCAGGATTATCATGTCTGCACCAGTCATATATTTAGTCATCCATTGACGTCACGTAATTCTGAATTTAGTATATGTGGAGCTAGCGAAACAGCCGGGAGCACGCCATTAGCGTGGTAAGTTGTCATGTTCTTACTGACAAGCCTGCCAGGATTATCATGTTTGCACCAGTCATAAGATTAGTCATCCATTGACGTCACGTAACTTCAATTTTAGTATATGTAGAGCTAACGAAACGGCCGGGAGCATGCCATGAGCGTGGTTTGTTGTCATGTTCTTACATGACAATCCTCTCAGGATTATCATGTTTGCACCAGTCATATATTTACTCATCCATTGACGTCACGGTACACCAAATTTATTATATATAGAGCTAGCAAAACGGCCGGGAGCACGCCACGAGCGTGGTATGTTGTCAAGTTCTTACATGACAAGCCTGTCAGGATTATCATGTTTGCACCAGTCATATATTTGGTCATCCATTGACGTCACGTAAGACCAAATTTAGTATATGTGGAGCTAGCGAAACGGCCGGGAGCACGCCATGAGCGTGGTATGTTGTCATGTTCTTACATGACAACCCTGCCAGGATTATCATGTTTGCACCAGTCATATATTTAGTCATCCATTTACGTCACGTAACACCAAATTTAGTATATGTAGAGCTAGCGAAACGGCCGGGAGCACGCCATGAGCGTGGTTTGTTGTCACGTTCTTACATGACAACCCTCCCAGGATTATCATGTTTGCACCAATCATATATTTAGTCATCCATTGACGTCACGTAACACCAAATTTAGTATATATAGAGGTAGCGAAACCGCCGGGAGCATGCCATGAGCGTGGTATGTTGTCATGTTCTTACATGACAAGCCTGCCAGGGTTATCATATTTGCACCAGTCATATATTTAGTCCTCCATTACGTCACGTTACACCAAATTTAGAGTATGTGGAGCTAGCGAAACGGCAAGGAGAACGCCATTAGCGTGGTTTGTTGTCATGTTCTTACACGTCAAGCCTGCCAGGATTATCATGTTTGCACCAGTCATATATTTAGTCCTCCATTACGTCACGTTACACCAAATTTAGAGTATGTGGAGCTAGCGAAACGGCAAGGAGAACGCCATTAGCGTGGTTTGTTGTCGTGTTCTTACACGACAAGCCTGCCAGGATTATCATGTTGGCACCAGTCATATATTTAGTCATCCATTGACGTCACGTAACACCAAATTTAGTATATGTGGAGCTAGCAAAACGGCCGGGAGCACGCCAAGAGCATGGTATGTTGTCAAGTTCTTACATGACAAGCCTGCCAGGATTGTCATGTTTGCACCAGTCATACATTTAGTCATCAATTGACGTCACGTAACACCAAATTTAGTATATGTGGAGCTAGAGAAACGGCCGGGAGCACGCCATGAGCATGGTATGTTGTCATGTTCTTACGTGACATGCCTGCCAAGATTATCATGTTTGCACCAGTCATATATTTAGTCATCCATTGACGTCACGTAACACCAAATTTTGTAAATGTGGAGCTAGCGAAACGACCAGGAGAACGCCATTAGCGTGGTTTGTTGTCATGTTATTACACGACAAACCTGCCAGGATTATCATGTTTGCACCAGTCATCCGTTGACGTCACGTAACACCAAATTTAGTGTATGTGGAGCTAGCGAAACGGCTGGGAGCACGCCATGAGCGTGGTATGTTTTCTTGTCCTTACATGACAAGCTTGCCAGGATTATCATGTCTGCACCAGTCATATAATTAGTCATCCATTGACGTCACGTAACACCGAATTTAGTATATGTTGAGCTAGCGAAACGGCCGGGAGCACGCCATGAGCGTAGTATGTTGTCATGTTCTTACATGACAAGCCTGCCAGGATTATCATGTTTGCACCAGTCATATAATTAGTCATCCATTGTCGTCACGTAACACCAAATTTAGTGTATGTGGAGCTAGCGAAAGTGCTGGGAGCACGCCATGAGCTTGATATGTTGTCATGTTCTTACATGCAAGCCTGCCAGGATTATCATGTTTGCACCAGTCATATATTTAGTCATCCATCAACGTCACGTAACATCAAATTTAGTATATGTAGAGCTAGCGAAACGGCCGGGAGCACGCCATGAGAGTGTATTGTTGTCATGTTCTTACGTGACAACCCTCTCAAGATTATCATGTTTGCGCCAGTCATATATTTAGTCATCCATTGACGTCACGTAACACCAAATTTAGTATATATAGAGCTAGCAAAACGGCCGGGAGCACGCCACGAGACTGGTATGTTGTCAAGTTCTTACATGACAACCCTCTCAGGATTGTCATTTTTGCACCAGTCATATATTTAGTCATCAATTGACGTCACGTAACACCAAATTTAGTGTGTGTGGAGCTAGCGACACGGCTGGGAGCACGCCATGAGCGTGGTATGTTGTCATGTGCTTACATGACAAGCCTGCCAGGATTATCATGTTTGCACCAGTCATATATTTAGTCATCCATTGACGTCACGTAACACCAAATTCAGTATATGTAGAGCTAGCGAAACGGCCGGGAGCACGCCATGAGCGTGGTATGTTGTCATGTTCTTACATGACAAGCCTGCCAGGATTATCATGTTTACACCAGTCATATAATTAGTCATCCATTGACGTCAGGTAACACCAAATTTAGTGTATGTGGAGCTAGCGAAACGGCCGGGAGCACGCCATGAGCGTGGTATGTTGTCACGTTCTTACATGACAACCCTCCCAGGATTATCATGTTTGCACCAATCATATATTTAGTCATCCATTGACGTCACGTAACACCAAATTTAGTATATATAGAGGTAGCGAAACCGCCGGGAGCATGCCATGAGCGTGGTATGTTGTCATGTTCTTACATGACAAGCCTGCCAGGGTTATCATATTTGCACCAGTCATATATTTAGTCCTCCATTACGTCACGTTACACCAAATTTAGAGTATGTGGAGCTAGCGAAACGGCAAGGAGAACGCCATTAGCGTGGTTTGTTGTCATGTTCTTACACGACAAGCCTGCCAGGATTATCATGTTTGCACCAGTCATATATTTAGTCCTCCATTACGTCACGTTACACCAAATTTAGAGTATGTGGAGCTAGCGAAACGGCAAGGAGAACGCCATTAGCGTGGTTTGTTGTCGTGTTCTTACACGACAAGCCTGCCAGGATTATCATGTTGGCACCAGTCATATATTTAGTCATCCATTGACGTCACGTAACACCAAATTTAGTATATGTGGAGCTAGCAAAACGGCCGGGAGCACGCCAAGAGCATGGTATGTTGTCAAGTTCTTACATGACAAGCCTGCCAGGATTGTCATGTTTGCACCAGTCATATATTTAGTCATCAATTGACGTCACGTAACACCAAATTTAGTATATGTGGAGCTAGAGAAACGGCCGGGAGCACGCCATGAGCATGGTATGTTGTCATGTTCTTACGTGACATGCCTGCCAGGATTATCATGTTTGCACCAGTCATATATTTAGTCATCCATTGACGTCACGTAACACCAAATTTTGTAAATGTGGAGCTAGCGAAACGACCAGGAGAACGCCATTAGCGTGGTTTGTTGTCATGTTATTACACGACAAACCTGCCAGGATTATCATGTTTGCACCAGTCATCCGTTGACGTCACGTAACACCAAATTTAGTGTATGTGGAGCTAGCGAAACGGCTGGGAGCACGCCATGAGCGTGGTATGTTTTCTTGTCCTTACATGACAAGCTTGCCAGGATTATCATGTCTGCACCAGTCATATAATTAGTCATCCATTGACGTCACGTAGCACCGAATTTAGTATATGTTGAGCTAGCGAAACGGCCGGGAGCACGCCATGAGCGTAGTATGTTGTCATGTTCTTACATGACAAGCCTGCCAGGATTATCATGTTTGCACCAGTCATATAATTAGTCATCCATTGTCGTCACGTAACACCAAATTTAGTGTATGTGGAGCTAGCGAAAGTGCTGGGAGCACGCCATGAGCTTGATATGTTGTCATGTTCTTACATGCAAGCCTGCCAGGATTATCATGTTTGCACCAGTCATATATTTAGTCATCCATCAACGTCACGTAACATCAAATTTAGTATATGTAGAGCTAGCAAAACGGCCGGGAGCACGCCATGAGAGTGTATTGTTGTCATGTTCTTACGTGACAACCCTCTCAAGATTATCATGTTTGCGCCAGTCATATATTTAGTCATCCATTGACGTCACGTAACACCAAATTTAGTATATATAGAGCTAGCAAAACGGCCGGGAGCACGCCACGAGACTGGTATGTTGTCAAGTTCTTACATGACAACCCTCTCAGGATTGTCATTTTTGCACCAGTCATATATTTAGTCATCAATTGACGTCACGTAACACCAAATTTAGTGTGTGTGGAGCTAGCGACACGGCTGGGAGCACGCCATGAGCGTGGTATGTTGTCATGTGCTTACATGACAAGCCTGCCAGGATTATCATGTTTGCACCAGTCATATATTTAGTCATCCATTGACGTCACGTAACACCAAATTCAGTATATGTAGAGCTAGCGAAACGGCCGGGAGCACGCCATGAGCGTGGTATGTTGTCATGTTCTTACATGACAAGCCTGCCAGGATTATCATGTTTACACCAGTCATATAATTAGTCATCCATTTACGTCACGTAACACCAAATTTAGTATATGTAGAGCTAGCGAAACGGCCGGGAGCACGCCATGAGCGTGGTATGTTGTCATGTTCTTACATGACAAGCCTGCCATGATTATCATGTTTCCACCAGTCATTAATTTAGTCATCCATTGACGTCACGTAACACCAAATTTAGTATATGTAGAGCAAGCAAAACGGCCGGGAGCGCGCCATGAGTGCGGTATGTTGTCATGTTCTTACATGACAAGCCTGCCATGATTATCATGTTTGCACCAGTCATATATTTAGCCCTCCATTGACGTCCCATAACACCAAATTTAGTATATCGGAGCTAGCGAAACGGCCGGGAGCACGCCATGAGCGTGATACGTTGTCATGTTATTACATATCAAGCCTGCCAGGATTATCATGTTTGTACCAGTCATATATTTAGTCCTCCATTGACGTCACGTAACACCAAATTTAGTGTATGTGGAGCTAGTGAAACGGCAAGGAGAACGCCATTAGCGTGGTTTGTTGTCAAGTTCTTACATGACAAGCCTGCCAGGATTGTCATGTTTGCACCAGTCATATATTTAGTCATTCATTGACGTCACGTAACACCAAATTTTGTAAACGTGGAGCTAGCGAAACGGCCGGGAGCACGCCATAAGCGTGGTATGTTGTCATGTTCTTACTGACAAGCCAGCCAGGATTATCACGTTTGCACCAGTCATATATTTAGTCATTCATTGACAGCACGTAACACCAAATTTAGTATATGTGGAGCTAGAGAAACGGCCGGGAGCACGCCATGAGCCTGGTATGTTGTCATGTTCTTACATGACATGCCTGCCAGGATTATCATGTTTGCACCAGTCATATATTTAGTCATCCACTGGCGTCACGTAACACCAAATTTTGTAAATGTGGAGCTAGCGAAACGACCAGGAGAACGCCATTAGCATGGTTTGTTGTCATGTTATTACACGACAAACTTGCCAGGATTATCATGTTTGCACCAGTCATATAATTAGTCATCCATTGACGTCACGTAACACCGAATTTAGTATATGTTGAGCTAGCGAAACGGCCGGGAGCACGCCATGAGCGTAGTATGTTGTCATGTTCTTACATGACAAGCCTGCCAGGATTATCGTGTTTGCACCAGTCATATAATTAGTCATCATTGTCGTCACGTAACACCAAATTTAGTGTATGTGGAGCTAGCGAAAGTGCTGGGAGCACGCCTTGAGCGTGATATGTTGTCATGTTCTTACATGCAAGCCTGCCAGGATTATCGTGTTTGCACCAGTCATATATTTAGTCATCCATCAACGTCACGTAAGATCAAATTTAGTATATGTAGAGCTAGCGAAACGGCCGGGAGCACGCCATGAGAGTGTATTGTTGTCATGTTCTTACATGACAACCCTCTCAGGATTATCATGTTTGCACCAGTCATATATTTAGCCATCCATTGACGTCACGTAACACCAAATTTAGTATATATAGAGCTAGCAAAACGGCCGGGAGCACGCCATTAGCGTGGTTTGTTGTCAAGTTCTTACATGACAAGCCTACCAGGATTGTCATGTTTGCACCAGTCATATATTTAGTCATCAATTCACGTCAAGTAACACCAAATTTAGTATATGTGGAGCTATCGAAGCGGCCGGGAGCACGCCATGAGCGCGGTATGTTGTCATGTTCTTACATGACAAGCCTGTCAGGATTATCATGTTTGCACCAGTCATATATTTAGTCATTCATTGACGTCACGTAACACCAAATTTTGTAAACGTGGAGCTAGCGAAACGGCCGGGAGCACGCCATGAGCGTGGTATGTTGTCATGTTCTTACATGACAAGCCTGCCAGGATTATCATGTTTACACCAGTCATATAATTAGTCATCCCTTGACGTCAGGTAACACCAAATTTAGTGTATGTGGAGCTAGCCAAAGCGCTGGGAGCACACCATGAGCGCGGTATGTTCTCATGTTCTTACTCGACAAGCCTGCCATGATTGTCATGTTTGCACCAGTCATATATTTAGCCATCCATTGACGTCACGTAACACCAAATTTAGTATATGTGTAGCTAGCAAAACGGCCGGGAGCACGCCATGAGCCTTGTATGTTGTCAAGTTCTTACATGACAAGCCTGCCAGGATTCTCATGTTTGCACCAGTCATATATTTAGTCATCAATTGACGTCACGTAACACCAAATTTAGTGTGTGTGGAGCTAGCGACACGGCTGGGAGCACGCCATGAGCGTGGTATGTTGTCATGTGCTTACATGACAAGCCTGCCAGGATTATCATGTTTGCACAAGTCATATATTTAGTCATCCATTGACGTCACGTAACACCAAATTCAGTATATGTAGAGCTAGCGAAACGGCCGGGAGCACGCCATGAGCGTGGTATGTTGTCATGTTCTTACATGACAAGCCTGCCAGGATTATCATGTTTACACCAGTCATATAATTAGTCATTCATTGACGTCAGGTAACACCAAATTTAGTGTATGTGGAGCTAGCGAAAGCGCTGGGAGCACGCCATGAGCGTGGTATGTTGTCATGTTCTTACATGACAAGCCTGCCATGATTATCATGTTTGCACCAGTCATATATTTAGTCATCCATTGACGTCACGTAACACCAAATTTAGTATATGTAGAGCAAGCAAAACGGCCGGGAGCGCGCCATGAGTGCGGTATGTTGTGATGTTCTTACATGACAAGCCTGCCATGTTTATCATGTTTGCACTAGTCATATATTTAGCCCTCCATTGACGTCCGGTAACACCAATTTTAGTATATCGGAGCTAGCGAAAAGGCCGGGAGCACGCCATGAGCGTGATACGTTGTCATGTTATTACATAACAAGCCTTCCAGGATTATCATGTTTGTACCAGTCATATATTTAGTCCTTCATTGACGTCACGTAACACTAAATTTAGTGTATGTGGAGCTAGCGAAACGGCAAGGAGAACTCCATTAGCGTGGTTTGTTGTCAAGTTCTTACATGACAAGCCTGCCAAGATTGTCATGTTTGCACCAGTCATATATTTAGTCATTCATTGACGTCACGTAACACCAAGTTTTGTAAACGTGGAGCTAGCGAAACGGCCGAAAGCACACCATGTGCGCGGTATGTTCACATGTTCTTACTCGAAAAGCCTGCCAGGATTATCACGTTTGCACCAGTCATATATTTTGTCATTCATTGACAGCACGTAACACCAAATTTAGTATATGTGGAGCTGGCAAAACGGCCAGGAGAACGCCAATAGCGTGGTTTGTTCTCATGTTAGTACACGACAAGCCTGCCACGATTATCATATTTGCACCAGTCATATATTTAGTCATTCAATGACGTCACGAAATACCAAATTTAGTACATGTGGAGCTTGCGAAACGGCAAGGCGAACGCCATTAGCGTGGTTTGTTGTCATGTTCTTACACGACAAGCCTGCCAGGATTATCATGTTTGCACCAGTCATATATTTAGTCATACATTGACGTCACGTAACACGAAATTTAGTATATGTGAAGCTAGGAAAACGGCCGGGAGCACGCCATGATCGTGGTATGTTGTCATGTTCTTACATGACAAGCCTGCCAGGATTGTCATGTTTGCACCAGTCATATATTTAGTAATCAATTGACGTCACGTAACACCAAATTTAGTATATGTGGAGCTAGCGAAACGGCCGGGAGCACGCCATGAGCGTGGTATGTTGTCATGTTCTTACATGACAAGCGTGCCAGGATTATCATGTCTGCACCAGTCATATATTTAGTCATCCATTGACGTCACGTAATTCTGAATTTAGTATATGTGGAGCTAGCGAAACAGCCGGGAGCACGCCATTAGCGTGGTAAGTTGTCATGTTCTTACTGACAAGCCTGCCAGGATTATCATCTTTGCACCAGTCATAAGATTAGTCATCCATTGACGTCACGTAACTTCAATTTTAGTATATGTAGAGCTAACGAAACGGCCGGGAGCATGCCATGAGCGTGGTTTTTTGTCATGTTCTTACATGACAATCCTCTCAGGATTACCATGTTTGCACCAGTCATATATTTACTCATCCATTGACGTCACGGTACACCAAATTTATTATATATAGAGCTAGCAAAACGGCCGGGAGCACGCCACGAGCGTGGTATGTTGTCAAGTTCTTACATGACAAGCCTGTCAGGATTATCATGTTTGCACCAGTCATATATTTGGTCATCCATTGACGTCACGTAAGACCAAATTTAGTATATGTGGAGCTAGCGAAACGGCCGGGAGCACGCCATGAGCGTGGTATGTTGTCATGTTCTTACATGACAACCCTGCCAGGATTATCATGTTTGCACCAGTCATATATTTAGTCATCCATTTACGTCACGTAACACCAAATTTAGTATATGTAGAGCTAGGGAAACGGCTGGGAGCACGCCATGAGCGTGGTATGTTGTCACGTTCTTACATGACAACCCTTCCAGGATTATCATGTTTGCACCAATCATATATTTAGTCATCCATTGACGTCACGTAACACCAAATTTAGTATATATAGAGGTAGCGAAACCGCCGGGAGCATGCCATGAGCGTGGTATGTTGTCATGTTCTTACATGACAAGCCTGCCAGGGTTATCATATTTGCACCAGTCATATATTTAGTCCTCCATTACGTCACGTTACACCAAATTTAGAGTATGTGGAGCTAGCGAAACGGCAAGGAGAACGCCATTAGCGTGGTTTGTTGTCATGTTCTTACACGACAAGCCTGCCAGGATTATCATGTTTGCACCACTCATATATTTAGTCCTCCATTACGTCACGTTACACCAAATTTAGAGTATGTGGAGCTAGCGAAACGGCAAGGAGAACGCCATTAGCGTGGTTTGTTGTCGTGTTCTTACACGACAAGCCTGCCAGGATTATCATGTTGGCACCAGTCATATATTTAGTCATCCATTGACGTCACGTAACACCAAATTTAGTATATGTGGAGCTAGCAAAACGGCCGGGAGCACGCCATGAGCATGGTATGTTGTCAAGTTCTTACATGACAAGCCTGCCAGGATTGTCATGTTTGCACCAGTCATATATTTAGTCATCAATTGACGTCACGTAACACCAAATTTAGTATATGTGGAGCTAGAGAAACGGCCGGGAGCACGCCATGAGCATGGTATGTTGTCATGTTCTTACATGACATGCCTGCCAGGATTATCATGTTTGCACCAGTCATATATTTAGTCATCCATTGACGTCACGTAACACCAAATTTTGTAAATGTGGAGCTAGCGAAACGACCAGGAGAACGCCATTAGCGTGGTTTGTTGTCATGTTATTACACGACAAACCTGCCAGGATTATCATGTTTGCACCAGTCATCCGTTGACGTCGCGTAACACCAAATTTAGTGTATGTGGAGCTAGCGAAACGGCTGGGAGCACGCCATGAGCGTGGTATGTTTTCTTGTCCTTACATGACAAGCCTGCCAGGATTATCATGTTTACACCAGTCATATAATTAGTCATCCCTTGACGTCAGGTAACACCAAATTTAGTGTATGTGGAGCTAGCGAAAGCGCTGGGAGCACGCCATGAGCTTGGTATGTTGACATGTTCTTACATGACAAGCCTGCCATGATTATCATGTTTGCACCAGTCATATATTTAGTCATCCATTGACGTCACGTAACACCAAATTTAGTATATGTAGAGCAAGCAAAACGGCCGGGAGCGCGCCATGAGTGCGGTATGTTGTCATGTTCTTACATGACAAGCCTGCCAGGATTATCATGTTTGCACCAGTCATATATTTAGCCCTCAATGACGTCCCGTAACACCAAATTTAGTATATCGGAGCTAGCGAAATGGCCGAGAGCACGCCATGAGCGTGATACGTTGTCATGTTATTACATAACAAGCCTGCCAGGATTATCATGTTTGTACCAGTCATATATTTAGTCCTCCATTGACGTCACGTAACAGCAAATTTAGTGTATGTGGAGCTAGCGAAACGGCAAGGAGAACGCCATTAGCGTGGTTTGTTGTCAAGTTCTTACATGACAAGCCTGCCAGGATTGTCATGTTTGCACCAGTCATATATTTAGTCATTCATTGACGTCACGTAACACCAAATTTTGTAAATGTGGAGCTAGCGAAACGGCCGGGAGCACGCCATGAGCGTGGTATGTTGTCATGTTCTTACTGACAAGCCAGCCAGAATTATCATGTTTGCACCAGTCATATATTTAGTCATCCATTAACAGCACGTAACACCAAATTTAGTATATGTGGAGCTAGCAAAACGGCCGAAAGCACACCATGAGCGCGGTATGTTCTCATGTTCTTACTCGAAAAGCCTGCCAGGATTATCACGTTTGCACCAGTCATATATTTAGTCATTCATTGACAGCACGTAACACCAAATTTAGTATATGTGGAGCTGGCAAAATGGCCAGGAGAACGCCAATAGCGTGGTTTGTTGTCATGTTAGTACACGACAAGCCTGCCACGATTATCATATTTGCACCAGTCATATATTTTGTCAATCAATGACGTCACGAAATACCAAATTTAGTATATGTAGAGCTAGCCAAACGGCCGGGAGCACGCCACGAGCGTGGTAAGTTGTCATGCTATTACATGACAAGCCTGCCAGGATTATCATATTCCACTAGTCATATAATTAGTCATCCATTGACGTCACGTAACACCAAATTTAGTGTATGTGGAGCTAGCGAAACGGCAAGGAGAACGACATTAGCGTGGTTTGTTGTCATGTTCTTACACGACAAGCCTGCCAGGATTATCATGTTTGCACCAGTCATATATTTAGTCATCCATTGACGTCACTTAACACCAAATTTAGTATATGTGTAGCTAGCAAAACGGCCGGGAGCACGCCATTAGCGGTGTATGTTGTCAAGTTCTTACATGACAAGCCTGCCAGGATTGTCATGTTTGCACCAGTCATATATTTAGTCATCAATTCACGTCAAGTAACACCAAATTTTGTAACCGTGGAGCTAGCGAAACGGCCGGGAGCACGCCATAAGCGTGGTATGTTGTCACGTTCTTACTGACAAGCCAGCCAGGATTATCACGTTTGCACCAGTCATATATTTAGTCATTCATTGACAGCACGTAACACCAAATTTAGTATATGTGGAGCTAGAGAAACGGCCGGGAGCACGCCATGAGCCTGGTATGTTGTCATGTTCTTACATGACATGCCTGCCAGGATTATCATGTTTGCACCAGTCATATATTTAGTCATCCATTGGCGTCACGTAACACCAAATTTTGTAAATGTGGAGCTAGCGAAACGACCAGGAGAACGCCATTAGCATGGTTTGTTGTCATGTTATTACACGACAAACTTGCCAGGATTATCATGTTTGCACCAGTCATATGATTAGTCATCCATTGACGTCACGTAACACCGAATTTAGTATATGTTGAGCTAGCGAAACGGCCGGGAGCACGCCATGAGCGTAGTATGTTGTCATGTTCTTACATGACAAGCCTGCCAGGATTATCGTGTTTGCACCAGTCATATAATTAGTCATCATTGTCGTCACGTAACACCAAATTTAGTGTATGTGGAGCTAGCGAAAGTGCTGGGAGCACGCCTTGAGCGTGATATGTTGTCATGTTCTTACATGCAAGCCTGCCAGGATTATCGTGTTTGCACCAGTCATATATTTAGTCATCCATCAACGTCACGTAAGATCAAATTTAGTATATGTAGAGCTAGCGAAACGGCCGGGAGCACGCCATGAGAGTGTATTGTTGTCATGTTCTTACATGACAACCCTCTCAGGATTATCATGTTTGCACCAGTCATATATTTAGCCATCCATTGACGTCACGTAACACCAAATTTAGTATATATAGAGCTAGCAAAACGGCCGGGAGCACGCCATTAGCGTGGTTTGTTGTCAAGTTCTTACATGACAAGCCTACCAGGATTGTCATGTTTGCACCAGTCATATATTTAGTCATCAGTTCACGTCAAGTAACACCAAATTTAGTATATGTGGAGCTATCGAAACGGCCGGGAGCACGCCATGAGCGTGGTATGTTGTCATGTTCTTACATGACAAGCCTGTCAGGATTATCATGTTTGCACCAGTCATATATTTAGTCATTCATTGACGTCACGTAACACCAAATTTTGTAAACGTGGAGCTAGCGAAACGGCCGGGAGCACGCCATGAGCGTGGTATGTTGTCATGTTCTTACATGACAAGCCTGCCAGGATTATCATGTTTACACCAGTCATATAATTAGTCATCCCTTGACGTCAGGTAACACCAAATTTAGTGTATTTGGAGCTAGCCAAAGCGCTGGGAGCACACCATGAGCGCGGTATGTTCTCATGTTCTTACTCGACAAGCCTGCCATGATTGTCATGTTTGCACCAGTCATATATTTAGCCATCCATTGACGTCACGTAACACCAAATTTAGTATATGTGTAGCTAGCAAAACGGCCGGGAGCACGCCATGAGCCTTGTATGTTGTCAAGTTCTTACATGACAAGCCTGCCAGGATTCTCATGTTTGCACCAGTCATATATTTAGTCATCAATTGACGTCACGTAACACCAAATTTAGTGTATGTGGAGCTAGCGAAACGGCAAGTAGAACGCCATTAGCGTGGTTTGTTGTCATGTTCTTACACGACAAGCCTGCCAGGATTATCATGTTTGCCCCAGTCATATATTTAGTCATCCATTGACGTCACTTAACACCAAATTTAGTATATGTGTAGCTAGCAAAACGGCCGGGAGCACGCCATGAGCCTTGTATGTTGTCAAGTTCTTACATGACAAGCCTGCCAGGATTGTCATGTTTGCACCAGTCATATATTTAGTCATCAATTGACGTCAAATAACACCAAATTTAATATATGTGGAGCTATCGAAACGGCCGGGAGCACGCCATGAGCGTGGTATGTTGTCATGTTCTTACATGACAAGCCTGTCAGGATTATCATGTTTACACCAGTCATATAATTAGTCATCCATTGACGTCAGGTAACACCAAATTTAGTGTATGTGGAGCTAGCGAAAGCGCTGGGAGCACGCCATGAGCGTGGTATGTTGACATGTTCTTACATGACAAGCCTGCCATGATTATCATGTTTGCACCAGTCATATATTTAGTCATCCATTGACGTCACGTAACACCAAATTTAGTATATGTAGAGCAAGCAAAACGGCCGGGAGCGCGCCATGAGTGCGGTATGTTGTCATGTTCTTACATGACAAGCCTGCCAGGATTATCATGTTTGCACCAGTCATATATTTAGCCCTCAATGACGTCCCGTAACACCAAATTTAGTATATCGGAGCTAGCGAAATGGCCGAGAGCACGCCATGAGCGTGATACGTTGTCATGTTATTACATAACAAGCCTGCCAGGATTATCATGTTTGTACCAGTCATATATTTAGTCCTCCATTGACGTCACGTAACAGCAAATTTAGTGTATGTGGAGCTAGCGAAACGGCAAGGAGAACGCCATTAGCGTGGTTTGTTGTCAAGTTCTTACATGACAAGCCTGCCAGGATTGTCATGTTTGCACCAGTCATATATTTAGTCATTCATTGACGTCACGTAACACCAAATTTTGTAAATGTGGAGCTAGCGAAACGGCCGGGAGCACGCCATGAGCGTGGTATGTTGTCATGTTCTTACTGACAAGCCAGCCAGAATTATCATGTTTGCACCAGTCATATATTTAGTCATCCATTAACAGCACGTAACACCAAATTTAGTATATGTGGAGCTAGCAAAACGGCCGAAAGCACACCATGAGCGCGGTATGTTCTCATGTTCTTACTCGAAAAGCCTGCCAGGATTATCACGTTTGCACCAGTCATATATTTAGTCATTCATTGACAGCACGTAACACCAAATTTAGTATATGTGGAGCTGGCAAAATGGCCAGGAGAACGCCAATAGCGTGGTTTGTTGTCATGTTAGTACACGACAAGCCTGCCACGATTATCATATTTGCACCAGTCATATATTTTGTCAATCAATGACGTCACGAAATACCAAATTTAGTATATGTAGAGCTAGCCAAACGGCCGGGAGCACGCCACGAGCGTGGTAAGTTGTCATGCTATTACATGACAAGCCTGCCAGGATTATCATATTGCACTAGTCATATAATTAGTCATCCATTGACGTCACGTAACACCAAATTTAGTGTATGTGGAGCTAGCGAAACGGCAAGGAGAACGACATTAGCGTGGTTTGTTGTCATGTTCTTACACGACAAGCCTGCCAGGATTATCATGTTTGCACCAGTCATATATTTAGTCATCCATTGACGTCACTTAACACCAAATTTAGTATATGTGTAGCTAGCAAAACGGCCGGGAGCACGCCATTAGCGGTGTATGTTGTCATGTTCTTACATGACAAGCCTGTCAGGATTATCATGTTTGCACCAGTCATATATTTGGTCATCCATTGACGTCACGTAAGACCAACTTTAGTATATGTGGAGCTAGCGAAACGGCCTGGAACACGCCATGAGCGTGGTATGTTGTCATGTTCTTACAAGACAAACCTGCCAGGATTATCATGTTTGCACCAGTCATATATTTAGTCATCCATTGACGTCACGTAACACCAAATTAAGTGTTTGTGGAGCTAGCGAAACGGCTGGGAGCACGCCATGAGCGTGGTATGTTGTCACGTGCATTCATGACAAGCCTGCCAGGATTATCATGTTTGCACCAGTCATATAATTAGTCATCCATTGACGTCACGTAACACCAAATTAAGTGTATGTGGAGCTAGCGAAACGGCCGGGAGCACGCCATGAGCGTGGTATGTTGTCATGTTCTTACATGACAAGCCTGCCAGGATTATCATGTTTGCACAAGTCATATATTTAGTCATCCATTGACGTCACGTAACACCAAATTTATTATAAGTAGAGCAAGCGAAACGGCTGGGAGCACGCCATGAGTGCGGTAAGTTGTCATGTTCTTACATGACAACCCTGCCAGGATTATCATGTTTGCACCAGTCATATATTTAGTCCTCCATGGACGTCACGTAACGTCAAATTTAGTATATGTGTAGCTAGCGAAACGGCTGGGAGCACGCCATTAGCGGTGTATGTTGTCAAGTTCTTACATGACAAGCCTGCCAGGATTGTCATGTTTGCACCAGTCATATATTTAGTCATCAATTCACGTCAAGTAACACCAACTTTAGTATATGTGGAGCTAGCGAAACGGCTGGGAGCATGCCATGAGCGTGGTATGTTGTCATGTTCTTACATGACAAGCCTGCCAGGATTATCATGTTTGCACCAGTCATATAATTAGTCATCCATTGACGTCACGTAACACCAATTTTAGTGTATGTGGAGCTAGCGAAACGGCTGAGAGCACGCCATGAGCATGGTATGTTGTCATGTTCTTACATGACAAGCCTGCCACGATTATTATATTTGCACCAGTCATATATTTAGCCCTCCATTGACGTCACGTAACACCAAATTTAGTATATGTGAAGCTAGCGAAACGGCCGGAAGCACGCCATGAGCGTGGTATGTTGTCATGTTCTTACATGACAAGCCTGCCAGGATTATCATGCTTGCACGAGCCATATAATTAGTCATCCCTTGACGTCAGGTAACACCAAATTTATTGTATGTGGAGCTAGCGAAAGCGCTGGGAGCACACCATGAGCGCGGTATGTTCTCATGTTCTTACTCGACAAGCCTGCCATGATTGTCATGTTTGCACCAGTCATATATTTAGCCATCCATTGACGTCACCTAACAACAAATTTAGTATATGTGTAGCTAGCAAAACGGCCGGGAGCACGCCATGAGCCTTGTATGTTGTCAAGTTCTTACATGACAAGCCTGCCAGGATTCTCATGTTTGCACCAGTCATATATTTAGTCATCAATTGACGTCACGTAACACCAAATTTAGTGTATGTGGAGCTAGCGAAACGGCTGAGAGCACGCCATGAGCATGGTATGTTGTCATGTTCTTACATGCAAGCCTGCCAGGATTACCATGTTTGCACCAGTCATATATTCAGTCATCCATTGACGTCACGTAACATCGAATTTAGTGTATGTAGAGCTAACGAAACGACCGGGAGCACGCCATGAGCATGGTTTGTTGTCATGTTCCTACATGACAATCTTCTCAGGATTATCATGTTTGCACCAGTCATATATTTAGTCAACCATTGACGTCACGTAACACCAAATTTAGTATATATAGAGGTAGCGAAACGGCCGGGAGCTCGCCACGAGCGTGGTATGTTGTCAAGTTCTTACATGACAAGCCTGCCAGGATTGTCAATTTTGCACCAGTCATATATTTAGTCATCAATTGACGTCAAGTAACACCAAATTTAGTATATGTGGAGCTATCGAAACGGCCGGGAGTACGCCATGAGCGTGGTATATTGTCATGTTCTTACATGACAAGCCTGTCAGGATTATCATGTTTGCACCAGTCATATATTTGGTCATCCATTGACGTCACGTAAGACCAAATTTAGTATATGTGGAGCTAGCGAAACGGCCGGGAGCGTGCCATGAGTGCGGTATGTTGTCATGTTCTTACATGACAAGCCTGCCAGGATTATCATGTTTGCACCAGTCATATATTTAGCCCTCCATTGACGTCCCGTAACACCAAATTTAGTATATCGGAGCTAGCGAAATGGCCGAGAGCACGCCATGAGCGTGATACGTTGTCATGTTGTTACATAACAAGCCTGCCAGGATTATCATGTTTGTACAGTCATATATTTAGTCCTCCATATACGTCACGTAACACCAAATTTAGTGTATGTGGAGCTAGCGAAACGGCAAGGAGAACGCCATTAGCGTAGTTTGTTGTCAAGTTCTTACATGACAAGCCTGCCAGGATTGTCATGTTTGCACCAGTCATATATTTAGTCATTCATTGACGTCACGTAACACCAAATTTTGTAAACGTGGAGCTAGCGAAACGGCCAGGAGCACGCCATGAGCGTGGTATGTTGTCATGTTCTTACTGACAAGCCAGCCAGAATTATCATGTTTGCACCAGTCATATATTTAGTCATCCATTAACAGCACGTAACACCAAATTTAGTATATGTGGAGCTAGCAAAACGGCCGAAAGCACACCATGAGCGCGGTATGTTCTCATGTTCTTACTCGAAAAGCCTGCCAGGATTATCACGTTTGCACCAGTCATATATTTAGTCATTCATTGACAGCACGTAACACCAAATTTAGTATATGTGGAGCTGGCAAAATGGCCAGGAGAACGCCAATAGCGTGGTTTGTTGTCATGTTAGTACACGACAAGCCTGCCACGATTATCATATTTGCACCAGTCATATATTTTGTCATTCAATGAGGTCACGAAATACCAAATTTAGTATATGTAGAGCTAGCCAAACGGCCGGGAGCACGCCACGAGCGTGGTAAGTTGGCATGCTATTACATGACAAGCCTGCCAGGATTGTCATGTTTGCACCAGTCACATATTTAGTCATCAATTCACGTCAAGTAACACCAAATTTAGTATATGTAGAGCTAGCCAAACGGCCGGGAGCAAGCCACAAGCGTGGTAAGTTGTCATGCTATTACATGACAAGCCTGCCAGGATTATCATATTGCACTAGTCTTATATTTGGTCATCCATTGACGTCACGTAAGACCAACTTTAGTATATGTGGAGCTAGCGAAACGGCCGGGAACACGCCATGAGCGTGGTATGTTGTCATGTTCTTACAAGACAAACCTGCCAGGATTATCATGTTTGCACCAGTCATATATTTAGTCATCCATTGACGTCACGTAACACCAAATTTTGTGTGTGTGGAGCTAGCGAAACGGCTGGGAGCACGCCATGAGCGTGGTATGTTGTCACGTGCTTACATGACAAGCCTGCCAGGATTATCATGTTTGCACCAGTCATATAATTAGTCATCCATTGACGTCACGTAACACCAAATTAAGTGTATGTGGAGCTAGCGAAACGGCCGGGAGCACGCCATGAGCGTGGTATGTTGTCATGTTCTTACATGACAAGCCTGCCAGGGTTATCATGTTTCACCAGTCATATATTTAGTCATCCATTGACGTCACGTAACACCAAATTTATTATAAGTAGAGCAAGCGATACGGCGGGGAGCACGCCATGAGTGCGGTAAGTTGTCATGTTCTTACATGACAAGCCTGCCAGGATTATCATGTTTGCACCAGTCATATAATTAGTCCTCCATAGACGTCACGTAACGTCAAATTTAGTATATCGAAGCTATCGAAACGGCCGGGAGCACGCCATGAGTTCGGAATGTTTTCATGTCCTTACATGACAAGCCTGCCAGGATTATCATGTTTGCACCAGTCATATATTTAGTCATCCATTGACGTCACGTAACACCAAATTTTGCAAATGTGGAGCTAGCGAAACAGCCAGGAGAACGCCATTAGCGTGGTTTGTTGTCATGTTATTACACGACAAACCTGCCAGGATTATCATGTTTGCACCAGTCATATATTTAGTCATCCATTGACGTCACGTAACACCAAATTTAGTGTGTGTGTGGAGCTAGCGAAACGGCTGGGAGCACGCCATGAGCGTGGTATGTTGTCATGTTCTTACATGACAAGCCTGCCAGGATTATCATGTTTGCACCAGTCATATAATTAGTCATCCATTGACGTCGCGTAACACCAAATTCAGTGTATGTGGAGCTAGCGAAACGGCTGAGAGCACGCCATGAGCATGGTATGTTGTCATGTTCTTACATGACAAGCCTGCCACGATTATCATATTTGCACCAGTCATATATTTAGCCCTCCATTGACGTCACGTAACACCAAATTTAGTATATGTGAAGCTAGCGAAACGGCCGGAAGCACGCCATGAGCGTGGTATGTTGTCATGTTCTTACATGACAAGCCTGCCAGGATTATCATGCTTGCACGAGCCATATAATTAGTCATCCATTGACGTCACGTAACACCAAATTTAGTTTATGTGGAGCTAGCGAAAGTGCTGGGAGCACGCCATGAGCGTGGTTTGTTGTCATGTTCTTACATGCAAGCCTGCCAGGATTATCATGTTTGCACCAGTCATATATTCAGTCATCCATTGACGTCAAGTAACACCAAATTTAGTGTATGTGGAGCTATCGAAACGGCCGGGAGTACGCCATGAGCGTGGTATGTTGTCATGTTCTTACATGACAAGCCTGTCAGGATTATCATGTTTGCACCAGTCATATATTTGGTCATCCATTGACGTCACGTAAGACCAAATTTAGTGTATGTGGAGCTAGCGAAACGGCAAGGAGAACGCCATTAGCGTTGATTGTTGTCAAGTTCTTACATGACAAGCCTTCCAGGATTGTCATGTTTGCACCAGTCATATATTTAGTCATCCATTAACAGCACGTAGCACCAAATTTAGTATATGTGGAGCTAGCAAAACGGCCGAAAGCACACCATGAGCGCGGTATGTTCTCATGTTCTTACTCGAAAAGCCTGCCAGGATTATCACGTTTGCACCAGTCATATATTCAGTCATTCATTGACAGCACGTAACACCAAATTTAGGATATGTGGAGCTGGCAAAATGGCCAGGAGAACGCCAATAGCGTGGTTTGTTGTCATGTTAGTACACGACAAGCCTGCCACGATTATCATATTCGCACCAGTCATATATTTTGTCATTCAATGACGTCACGAAATACCAAATTTAGTATGTGTAGAGCTAGCCAAACGGCCGGGAGCACGCCACGAGCGTGATAAGTTGTCATGCTATTACATGACAAGCCAGCCAGGATTATCATATGGCACTAGTCATACAATTATTCATCCATTGACGTCACGTAACACCAAATTTAGTGTATGTAGAGCTAACGAAACGGCCGAGAGCACGCCATGAGCGTGGTTTGTTGTCATGTTCTTACATGACAATCCTCTCAGGATTGTCATGTTTGCACCAGTCATATATTTAGTCAACCATTGACGTCACGTAACACCAAATTCAATATATATAGAGCTAGCGAAACGGCCGGGAGCTCGCCACGAGCGTGGTATGTTGTCAAGTTCTTACATGACAAGCCTGCCAGGATTGTCAATTTTGCACCAGTCATATATTTAGTCATCAATTGACGTCAAGTAACACCAAATTTAGTGTATGTGGAGCTATCGAAACGGCCGGGAGTACGCCATGAGCGTGGTATGTTGTCATGTTCTTACATGACAAGCCTGTCAGGATTATCATGTTTGCACCAGTCATATATTTGGTCATCCATTGACGTCACGTAAGACCAAATTTAGTATATCGGAGCTAGCGAAACGGCCGGGAGCACGCCATGAGCGTGATACGTTGTCATGTTATTACATAACAAGCCTGCCAGGATTATCATGTTTGTACCAGTCATATATTTAGTCCTCCGTTGACGTCACGCAACACCAAATTTAGTGTATGTGGAGCTAGCGAAACGGCAAGGAGAACGCCATTAGCGTTGATTGTTGTCAAGTTCTTGCATGACAAGCCTTCCAGGATTGTCATGTTTGCACCAGTCATATATTTAGTCATCCATTAACAGCACGTAGCACCAAATTTAGTATATGTGGAGCTAGCAAAACGGCCGAAAGCACACCATGAGCGCGGTATGTTCTCATGTTCTTACTCGAAAAGCCTGCCAGGATTATCACGTTTGCACCAGTCATATATTCAGTCATTCATTGACAGCACGTAACACCAAATTTAGGATATGTGGAGCTGGCAAAATGGCCAGGAGAACGCCAATAGCGTGGTTTGTTGTCATGTTAGTACACGACAAGCCTGCCACGATTATCATATTCGCACCAGTCATATATTTTGTCATTCAATGACGTCACGAAATACCAAATTTAGTATGTGTAGAGCTAGCCAAACGGCCGGGAGCACGCCACGAGCGTGGTAAGTTGTCATGCTATTACATGACAAGCCAGCCAGGATTATCATATAGCACTAGTCATACAATTATTCATCCATTGACGTCACGTAACACCAAATTTAGTGTATGTGGAGCTAGCGAAACGGCAAGGAGAACGCCATAAGCGTGGTTTGTTGTCATGTTCTTACATGACAAGCCTGCCAGGATTATCATGCTTGCACGAGCCATATAATTAGTCATCCATTGACGTCACGTAACACCGAATTTAGTTTATGTGGAGCTAGCGAAAGTGCTGGGAGCACGCTATGAGCGTGGTATGTTGTCATGTTCTTACATGCAAGCCTGCCAGGATTATTATGTTTGCACCATTCATATATTCAGTCATCCATTGACGTCACGTAACATCGAATTTAGTGTATGTAGAGCTAACCAAACGGCCGGGAGCACGCCATGAGCGTGGTTTGTTGTCATGTTCTTACATGACAATTCTCTCAGGATTATCATGTTTTCACCAGTCATATATTTAGTCAACCATTGACGTCACGTAACACCAAATTTAGTATATATAGAGCTAGCGAAACGGCCGGGAGCTCGCCACGAGCGTGGTATGTTGTCAAGTTCTTACATGACAAGCCTGCCAGGATTGTCAATTTTGCACCAGTCATATATTTAGTCATCCATTGACGTCACGTAACACCAAATTTAGTATTTGTAGAGCTAGCGAAACGGCCGGGAGCACGCCATGAGCGTGGTATGTTGTCACGTTCTTACATTACAATCCTCTCAGGATTATCATGTTTGTACCAGTCATATATTAATTCATCCATTGACGTCACGTAACACCAAATTTAGTATATATAGAGGTAGCGAAACCGCCGGGAGCATGCCATGAGCGTGGTATGTTGTCATGTTCTTACATGACAAGCCTGCCAGGATTATCATCTTTGCACCAGTCATATATTTATTCCTCCATTACGTCACGTTATACCAAATTTAGTGTATGTGGAGCTAGCGAAACGGCAAGGAGAACGCCATTTGCGTGGTTTGTTGTCATGTTCTTACACGACAAGCCTGCCAGGATTATCATGTTGGCACCAGTCATATATTTAGTCAGCCATTGACGTCACGTAACACCAAATTTAGTATATATGGAGCTAGCAAAACGGCCGGGAGCACGCCATGAGCGTGGTATGTTGTCAAGTTCTTACATGACAAGCCTGCCAGGATTCTCATGTTTGCACCAGTCATATATTTAGTCATCCATTGACATCACGTAACACCAAATTTCGTAAATGTGGAGCTAGCGAAACGACCAGGAGAACGCCATTAGCGTGGTTTGTTGTCAAGTTATTCACGACAAACCTGCCAGGATTATCATGTTTGCACCAGTCATATATTTAGTCATCCATTGACGTCACGTAACACCAAATTTATTGTGTGTGGAGCTAGCGAAACGGCTGGGAGCACGCCATGAGCGTGGTATGTTGTCCACTGCTTACATGACAAGCCTGCCAGGATTATCATGTTTGCAGCAGTCATATATTTAGTCATCCATTCACGTCACGTAACACCAAATTTAGTATATGTAGAGCTAGCGAAACGGCCGGGAGCACGCCATGAGCGTGGTATGTTGTGATGTTCTTACATGACAAGCCTGCCAGGATTATCATGTTTGCACCAGTCATATATTTAGTCATCCATTGACGTCACGTAACACAAAATTTAGTATATGTGAAGCTAGCAAAGCGGCCGGGAGCACGCCATGAGCGTAGTATGTTGTCATGTTCTTACATGACAAGCCTGCCAGGATTGTCATGTTTGCACCAGTCATATGATTAGTAATCAATTGACGTCACGTAACACCAAATTTAGTATATGTGGAGCTAGCGAAACGACCGGGAGCACGCCATGAGCGTGGTATGTGTTCATGTTCTTACATGACAAGCGTGCCAGGATTATCATGTCTGCACCAGTCACATATTTAGTCATCCATTGACGTCACGTAACACCGAATTTAGTATATTTTGAGCTGGCAAAATGGTCAGGAGAACGCCAATAGCGTGGTTTGTTGTCATGTTAGTACACGACAAGCCTGCCACGATTATCATATTTGCACCAGTCATACATTTTGTCATTCAATGACGTCACGAAATACCAAATTTAGTATATGTAGAGCTAGCCAAACGGCCGGGAGCACGCCACGAGCGTGGTAAGTTGTCATGCTATTACATGACAAGCCTGCCAGGATTATCATATTGCACTAGTCATATAATTAGTCATCCATTGACGTCACGTAACACCAAATTTAGTGTATGTGGAGCTATCGAAACGGCAAGGAGAACGCCATTAGCGTGGTTTGTTGTCATGTTCTTACACGACAAGCCTGCCAGGATTATCATGTTTGCACCAGTCATATATTTAGTCATCCATTGACGTCACTTAACACCAAATTTAGTATATGTGTAGCTAGCAAAACGGCCGGGAGCACGCCATGAGCGGTGTATGTTGTCAAGTTCTTACATGACAAGCCTGCCAGGATTGTCATGTTTGCACCAGTCATATATTTAGTCATCAATTCTCGTCAAGTAACACCAAATTTAGTATATGTGGAGCTATCGAAACGGCCGGGAGCACGCCATGAGCGTGGTATGTTGTCATGTTCTTACATGACAAGCCTGTCAGGATTATCATGTTTGCACCAGTCATATAATTGGTCATCCATTGACGTCACGTAAGACCAACTTTAGTATATGTGGAGCTCGCGAAACGGCCGGGAACACGCCATGAGCGTGGTATGTTGTCATGTTCTTACAAGACAAACCTGCCAGGATTATCATGTTTGCACCAGTCATATATTTAGTCATCCATTGACGTCACGTAACACCAAATTAAGTGTGTCTGGAGCTAGCGAAACGGCTGGGAGCACGCCTTGAGCGTGGTATGTTGTCACGTGCTTACATGACAAGCCTGCCAGGATTATCATGTTTGCACCAGTCATATAATTAGTCATCCATTGACGTCACGTAACACCAAATTTAGTGTGTGTGGAGCTAGCGAAACGGCTGGGAGCACGCCATGAGCGTGGTATGTTGTCATGTTCTTACATGACAAGCCTGCCAGGATTATCATGTTTGCACCAGTCATATAATTAGTCATCCATTGACGTCACGTAAGACCAAATTTAGTGTATGTGGAGCTAGCGAAACGGCTGAGAGCACGCCATGAGCATGGTATGTTGTCATGTTCTTACATGACAAGCCTGCCACGATTATCATATTTGCACCAGTCATATATTTAGTCATTCAATGACGTCACGTAACACCAAATTTAGTGTATGTGGAGCTAGCGAAAGTGCTGGGAGCAGGCCATGAGCGTGGTATGTTGTCATGTTCTCACATGACAAGCCTGCCAGGATTATCATGTTTGCACCAGTCATATATTTAGTCATCCATTGACGTCACGTAACACCAAATTTAGTATATATGAAGCTAGCGAAACGGCCGGAAGCACGCCATGAGCGTGGTTTGTTGTCATGTTCTTACATGACAAGCCTGCCAGGATTATCATGCTTGCACGAGCCATATAATTAGCCATCCATTGACGTCACGTAACACCGAATTTAGTTTATGTGGAGCTAGCGAAAGTGCTGGGAGCACGCTATGAGCGTGGTATGTTGTCATGTTCTTACATGCAAGCCTGCCAGGATTATCATGTTTGCACCATTCATATATTCAGTCATCCATTGACGTCACGTAACATCGAATTTAGTGTATGTAGAGCTAACGAAACGGCCGGGAGCACGCCATGAGCGTGGTTTGTTGTCATGTTCTTACATGACAATTCTCTCAGGATTATCATGTTTTCACCAGTCATATATTTAGTCAACCATTGACGTCACGTAACACCAAATTTAGTATATTTAGAGCTAGCGAAACGGCCGGGAGCTCGCCACGAGCGTGGTATGTTGTCAAGTTCTTACATGACAAGCCTGCCAGGATTGTCAATTTTGCACCAGTCATATATTTAGTCATCCATTGACGTCACGTAACCCCAAATTTAGTATTAATAGAGCTAGCGAAACGGCCGGGAGCACGCCATGAGCGTGGTATGTTGTCACGTTCTTACAATACAATCCTCTCAGGATTATCATGTTTGTACCAGTCATATATTAATTCATCCATTGACGTCACGTAACACCAAATTTAGTATATATAGAGGTAGCGAAACCGCCGGGAGCATGCCATGAGCGTGGTATGTTGTCATGTTCTTACATGACAAGCCTGCCAGGATTATCATGTTTGCACCAGTCATATATTTATTCCTCCATTACGTCACGTTATACCAAATTTATTGTGTGTGGAGCTAGCGAAACGGCTGGGAGCACGCCATGAGCGTGGTATGTTGTCCACTGCTTACATGACAAGCCTGCTAGGATTATCATGTTTGCAGCAGTCATATATTTAGTCATCCATTCACGTCACGTAACACCAAATTTAGTATATGTAGAGCTAGCGAAACGGCCGGGAGCACGCCATGAGCGTGGTATGTTGTGATGTTCTTACATGACAAGCCTGCCAGGATTATCATGTTTGCACCAGTCATATATTTAGTCATCAATTGACGTCACGTAACACAAAATTTAGTATATGTGAAGCTAGCAAAGCGGCCGGGAGCACGCCATGAGCGTGGTATGTTGTCATGTTCTTACATGACAAGCCTGCCAGGATTATCATGTCTGCACCAGTCACATATTTAGTCATCCATTGACGTCACGTAACACCGAATTTAGTATATTTTGAGCTGGCAAAATGGTCAGGAGAACGCCAATAGCGTGGTTTGTTGTCATGTTAGTACACGACAAGCCTGCCACGATTATCATATTTGCACCAGTCATATATTTTGTCATTCAATGACGTCACGAAATACCAAATTTAGTATATGTAGAGCTAGCCAAACGGCCGGGAGCACGCCACGAGCGTGGTAAGTTGTCATGCTATTACATGACAAGCCTGCCAGGATTATCATATTGCACTAGTCATATAATTAGTCATCCATTGACGTCACGTAACACCAATTTTAGTGTATGTGGAGCTATCGAAACGGCAAGGAGAACGCCATTAGCGTGGTTTGTTGTCATGTTCTTACACGACAAGCCTGCGCCAGGATTATCATGTTTGCACCAGTCATATATTTAGTCATCCATTGACGTCACTTAACACCAAATTTAGTATATGTGTAGCTAGCAAAACGGCCGGGAGCACGCCATGAGCGGTGTATGTTGTCAAGTTCTTACATGACAAGCCTGCCAGGATTGTCATGTTTGCACCAGTCATATATTTAGTCATCAATTCTCGTCAAGTAACACCAAATTTAGTATATGTGGAGCTATCGAAACGGCCGGGAGCACGCCATGAGCGTGGTATGTTGTCATGTTCTTACATGACAAGCCTGTCAGGATTATCATGTTTGCACCAGTCATATATTTGGTCATCCATTGACGTCACGTAAGACCAACTTTAGTATATGTGGAGCTCGCGAAACGGCCGGGAACACGCCATGAGCGTGGTATGTTGTCATGTTCTTACAAGACAAACCTGCCAGGATTATCATGTTTGCACCAGTCATATATTTAGTCATCCATTGACGTCACGTAACACCAAATTAAGTGTGTGTGGAGCTAGCGAAACGGCTCGGAGCACGCCTTGAGCGTGGTATGTTGTCACGTGCTTACATGACAAGCCTGCCAGGATTATCATGTTTGCACCAGTCATATAATTAGTCATCCATTGACGTCACGTAACACCAAATTAAGTGTATGTGGAGCTAGCGAAGCGGCCGGGAGCACGCCATGAGCGTGGTATGTTGTCATGTTCTTACATGACAAGCCTGCCAGGATTATCATGTTTGCACCAGTCATATATTTAGTCATCCATTGACGTTACGTAACACCAAATTTATTATAAGTAGAGCAAGCGAAACGGCTGGGAGCATGTCATGAGTGCGGTAAGTTGTCATGTTCTTACATGACAAGCCTGCCAGGATTATCATGTTTGCACCAGTCATATATTTAGTCCTCCATGGACGTCACGTAACGTCAAATTTAGTATATCGGAGCTAGCGAAACGGCCAGAAGCACGCCATGAGTTCGGTATGTTTTCATGTCCTTACATGACAAGCCTGCCAGGATTATCATGTTTGCACCACTCATATATTTAGTCATCCATTGACGTCACGTAACACCAAATTTTGCAAATGTGGAGCTAGCGAAACGGCCAGGAGAACGCCATTAGCGTGGTTTGTTGTCATGTTATTACACGACAAACCTGCCAGGATTATCATGTTTGCACCAGTCATATATTTTGTCATCCATTGACGTCACGTAACACCAAATTTAGTGTGTGTGGAGCTAGCGAAACGGCTGGGAGCACGCCATGAGCGTGGTATGTTGTCATGTTCTTACATGACAAGCCTGCCAGGATTATCATGTTTGCACCAGTCATATAATTAGTCATCCATTGACGTCACGTAACACCAAATTTAGTGTATGTGGAGCTAGCGAAACGGCTGAGAGCACGCCATGAGCATGGTATGTTGTCATGTTCTTACATGACAAGCCTGCCACGATTATCATATTTGCACCAGTCATATATTTAGTCATTCAATGACGTCACGTAACACCAAATTTAGTGTATGTGGAGCTAGCGAAAGCGCTGGGAGCAGGCCATGAGCGTGGTATGTTGTCATGTTCTCACATGACAAGCCTGCCAGGATTATCATGTTTGCACCAGTCATATATTTAGTCATCCATTGACGTCACGTAACACCAAATTTAGTATATGTGAAGCTAGCGAAACGACCGGAAGCACGCCATGAGCGTGGTTTGTTGTCATGTTCTTACATGACAAGCCTGCCAGGATTATCATGCTTACACGAGCCATATAATTAGTCATCCATTGACGTCACGTAACACCGAATTTAGTTTATGTGGAGCTAGCGAAAGTGCTGGGAGCACGCTATGAGCGTGGTATGTTGTCATGTTCTTACATGCAAGCCTGCCAGGATTATCATGTTTGCACCAGTCATATATTTATTCCTCCATTACGTCACGTTATACCAAATTTAGTGTATGTGGAGCTAGCGAAACGGCAAGGAGAACGCCATTAGCGTGGTTTGTTGTCATGTTCTTACACGACAAGCCTGCCAGGATTATCATGTTGGCACCAGTCATATATTTAGTCAGCCATTGACGTCACGTAACACCAAATTTAGTATATATGGAGCTAGCAAAACGGCCGGGAGCATGCCATGAGCGTGGTATGTTGTCAAGTTCTTACATGACAAGCCTGCCAGGATTCTCATGTTTGCACCAGTCATATATTCAGTCATGCATTGACGTCACGTAACACCAAATTTAGTATTTGTAGAGCTAGCGAAACGGCCGGGAGCACGCCATGAGCGTGGTATGTTGTCACGTTCTTACATTACAATCCTCTCAGGATTATCATGTTTGTACCAGTCATATATTAATTCATCCATTGACGTCACGTAACACCAAATTTAGTATATATAGAGGTAGCGAAACCGCCGGGAGCATGCCATGAGCGTGGTATGTTGTCATGTTCTTACATGACAAGCCTGCCAGGATTATCATGTTTGCACCAGTCATATATTTATTCCTCCATTACGTCACGTTATACCAAATTTAGTGTATGTGGAGCTAGCGAAACGGCAAGGAGAACGCCATTAGCGTGGTTTGTTGTCATGTTCTTACACGACAAGCCTGCCAGGATTATCATGTTGGCACCAGTCATATATTTAGTCAGCCATTGACGTCACGTAACACCAAATTTAGTATATATGGAGCTAGCAAAACGGCCGGGAGCATGCCATGAGCGTGGTATGTTGTCAAGTTCTTACATGACAAGCCTGCCAGGATTCTCATGTTTGCACCAGTCATATATTCAGTCATCAATTGACGTCACGTAACACCAAATTTAGTATATGTGGAGCTAGAGAAACGGCCGGGAGCACGCCATGAGCATGGTATGTTGTCATGTTCTTACATAACAAGCCTGCCAGGATTATCATGTTTGCACCAGTCATATATTTAGTCATCCATTGACATCACGTAACACCAAATTTTGTAAATGTGGAGCTAGCGAAACGACCAGGAGAACGCCATAAGCGTGGTTTGTTGTCAAGTTATTACACGACAAACCTGCCAGGATTATCATGTTTGCACCAGTCATATATTTAGTCATCCATTGACGTCACGTAACACCAAATTTATTGTGTGTGGAGCTAGCGAAACGGCTGGGAGCACGCCATGAGCGTGGTATGTTGTCCACTGCTTACATGACAAGCCTGCCAGGATTATCATGTTTGCAGCAGTCATATATTTAGTCATCCATTCACGTCACGTAACACCAAATTTAGTATATGTAGAGCTAGCGAAACGGCCGGGAGCACGCCATGAGCGTGGTATGTTGTGATGTTCTTACATGACAAGCCTGCCAGGATTATCATGTTTGCACCAGTCATATATTTAGTCATCCAATGACGTCACGTAACACAAAATTTAGTGTATGTGAAGCTGCAAAGCGGCCGGGAGCACGCCATGAGCGTGGTATGTGTTCATGTTCTTACATGACAAGCCTGCCAGGATTGTCATGTTTGCACCAGTCATATGATTAGTAATCAATTGACGTCACGTAACACCAAATTTAGTATATGTGGAGCTAGCGAAACGACCGGGAGCACGCCATGAGCGTGGTATGTTGTCATGTTCTTACATGACAAGCGTGCCAGGATTATCATGTCTGCACCAGTCATATATATTATTCATTCATTACGTCACGTTACACCAAATTTAGAGTTTGTGGAGCTAGCGAAACGGCAAGGAGAACGCCATTAGCGTGGTTTGTTGTCATGTTCTTACACGACAAGCCTGCCAGGATTATCATGTTGGCACCAGTCATATATTTAGTCATCCATTGACGTCACGTAACACCAAATTTAGTATATGTGGAGCTAGCAAAACGGCCGGGAGCACGCCATTAGCGTGGTACGTTGTCATGCTATTACATGACAAGCCTGCCAGGATTATCATATTGCACTAGTCATATAATTAGTCATCCATTGACGTCAAGTAACACCAAATTTAGTGTATGTAGAGCTAACGAAACGGCCGAGAGCACGCCATGAGCGTGGTTTGTTGTCATGTTCTTACATGACAATTCTCTCAGGATTATCATGTTTTCACCAGTCATATATTTAGTCATCCATTGACGTCACGTAACACCAAATTTAGTATATATAGAGCTAGCGAAACGGCCGGGAGCTCGCCACGAGCGTGGTATGTTGTCAAGTTCTTACATGACAAGCCTGCCAGGATTGTCAATTTTGCACCAGTCATATATTTAGTCATCCATTGACGTCACGTAACACCAAATTTAGTATTGGTAGAGCTAGCGAAACGGCCGGGAGCACGCCATGAGCGTGGTATGTTGTCACGTTCTTACATTACAATCCTCTCAGGATTATCATGTTTGTACCAGTCATATATTAATTCATCCATTGACGTCACGTAACACCAAATTTAGTATATATAGAGGTAGCGAAACCGCCTGGAGCATGCCATGAGCGTGGTATGTTGTCATGTTCTTACATGACAAGCCTGCCAGGATTATCATGTTTGCACCAGTCATATATTTATTCCTCCATTACGTCACGTTATACCAAATTTAGTGTATGTGGAGCTAGCGAAACGGCAAGGAGAACGCCATTAGCGTGGTTTGTTGTCATGTTCTTACACGACAAGCCTGCCAGGATTATCATGTTGGCACCAGTCATATATTTAGTCATCCATTGACGTCACGTAACACCAAATTAAGTGTGTGTGGAGCTAGCGAAACGGCTCGGAGCACGCCTTGAGCGTGGTATGTTGTCACGTGCTTACATGACAAGCCTGCCAGGATTATCATGTTTGCACCAGTCATATAATTAGTCATCCATTGACGTCACGTAACACCAAATTAAGTGTATGTGGAGCTAGCGAAGCGGCCGGGAGCACGCCATGAGCGTGGTATGTTGTCATGTTCTTACATGACAAGCCTGCCAGGATTATCATGTTTGCACCAGTCATATATTTAGTCATCCATTGACGTTACGTAACACCAAATTTATTATAAGTAGAGCAAGCGAAACGGCTGGGAGCATGTCATGAGTGCGGTAAGTTGTCATGTTCTTACATGACAAGCCTGCCAGGATTATCATGTTTGCACCAGTCATATATTTAGTCCTCCATGGACGTACACGTAACGTCAAATTTAGTATATCGGAGCTAGCGAAACGGCCAGAAGCACGCCATGAGTTCGGTATGTTTTCATGTCCTTACATGACAAGCCTGCCAGGATTATCATGTTTGCACCACTCATATATTTAGTCATCCATTGACGTCACGTAACACCAAATTTTGCAAATGTGGAGCTAGCGAAACGGCCAGGAGAACGCCATTAGCGTGGTTTGTTGTCATGTTATTACACGACAAACCTGCCAGGATTATCATGTTTGCACCAGTCATATATTTTGTCATCCATTGACGTCACGTAACACCAAATTTAGTGTGTGTGGAGCTAGCGAAACGGCTGGGAGCACGCCATGAGCGTGGTATGTTGTCATGTTCTTACATGACAAGCCTGCCAGGATTATCATGTTTGCACCAGTCATATAATTAGTCATCCATTGACGTCACGTAACACCAAATTTAGTGTATGTGGAGCTAGCGAAACGGCTGAGAGCACGCCATGAGCATGGTATGTTGTCATGTTCTTACATGACAAGCCTGCCACGATTATCATATTTGCACCAGTCATATATTTAGTCATTCAATGACGTCACGTAACACCAAATTTAGTGTATGTGGAGCTAGCGAAAGCGCTGGGAGCAGGCCATGAGCGTGGTATGTTGTCATGTTCTCACATGACAAGCCTGCCAGGATTATCATGTTTGCACCAGTCATATATTTAGTCATCCATTGACGTCACGTAACACCAAATTTAGTATATGTGAAGCTAGCGAAACGACCGGAAGCACGCCATGAGCGTGGTTTGTTGTCATGTTCTTACATGACAAGCCTGCCAGGATTATCATGCTTACACGAGCCATATAATTAGTCATCCATTGACGTCACGTAACACCGAATTTAGTTTATGTGGAGCTAGCGAAAGTGCTGGGAGCACGCTATGAGCGTGGTATGTTGTCATGTTCTTACATGCAAGCCTGCCAGGATTATCATGTTTGCACCAGTCATATATTTATTCCTCCATTACGTCACGTTATACCAAATTTAGTGTATGTGGAGCTAGCGAAACGGCAAGGAGAACGCCATTAGCGTGGTTTGTTGTCATGTTCTTACACGACAAGCCTGCCAGGATTATCATGTTGGCACCAGTCATATATTTAGTCAGCCATTGACGTCACGTAACACCAAATTTAGTATATATGGAGCTAGCAAAACGGCCGGGAGCATGCCATGAGCGTGGTATGTTGTCAAGTTCTTACATGACAAGCCTGCCAGGATTCTCATGTTTGCACCAGTCATATATTCAGTCATGCATTGACGTCACGTAACACCAAATTTAGTATTTGTTGAGCTAGCGAAACGGCCGGGAGCATGCCATGAGCGTGGTATGTTGTCACGTTCTTACATTACAATCCTCTCAGGATTATCATGTTTGTACCAGTCATATATTAATTCATCCATTGACGTCACGTAACACCAAATTTAGTATATATAGAGGTAGCGAAACCGCCGGGAGCATGCCATGAGCGTGGTATGTTGTCATGTTCTTACATGACAAGCCTGCCAGGATTATCATGTTTGCACCAGTCATATATTTATTCCTCCATTACGTCACGTTATACCAAATTTAGTGTATGTGGAGCTAGCGAAACGGCAAGGAGAACGCCATTAGCGTGGTTTGTTGTCATGTTCTTACACGACAAGCCTGCCAGGATTATCATGTTGGCACCAGTCATATATTTAGTCAGCCATTGACGTCACGTAACACCAAATTTAGTATATATGGAGCTAGCAAAACGGCCGGGAGCATGCCATGAGCGTGGTATGTTGTCAAGTTCTTACATGACAAGCCTGCCAGGATTCTCATGTTTGCACCAGTCATATATTCAGTCATCAATTGACGTCACGTAACACCAAATTTAGTATATGTGGAGCTAGAGAAACGGCCGGGAGCACGCCATGAGCATGGTATGTTGTCATGTTCTTACATAACAAGCCTGCCAGGATTATCATGTTTGCACCAGTCATATATTTAGTCATCCATTGACATCACGTAACACCAAATTTTGTAAATGTGGAGCTAGCGAAACGACCAGGAGAACGCCATTAGCGTGGTTTGTTGTCAAGTTATTACACGACAAACCTGCCAGGATTATCATGTTTGCACCAGTCATATATTTAGTCATCCATTGACGTCACGTAACACCAAATTTATTGTGTGTGGAGCTAGCGAAACGGCTGGGAGCACGCCATGAGCGTGGTATGTTGTCCACTGCTTACATGACAAGCCTGCCAGGATTATCATGTTTGCAGCAGTCATATATTTAGTCATCCATTCACGTCACGTAACACCAAATTTAGTATATGTAGAGCTAGCGAAACGGCCGGGAGCACGCCATGAGCGTGGTATGTTGTGATGTTCTTACATGACAAGCCTGCCAGGATTATCATGTTTGCACCAGTCATATATTTAGTCATCCAATGACGTCACGTAACACAAAATTTAGTATATGTGAAGCTGCAAAGCGGCCGGGAGCACGCCATGAGCGTGGTATGTGTTCATCTTCTTACATGACAAGCCTGCCAGGATTGTCATGTTTGCACCAGTCATATGATTAGTAATCAATTGACGTCACGTAACACCAAATTTAGTATATGTGGAGCTAGCGAAACGACCGGGAGCACGCCATGAGCGTGGTATGTTGTCATGTTCTTACATGACAAGCGTGCCAGGATTATCATGTCTGCACCAGTCATATATATTATTCATCCATTACGTCACGTTACACCAAATTTAGAGTATGTGGAGCTAGCGAAACGGCAAGGAGAACGCCATTAGCGTGGTTTGTTGTCATGTTCTTACACGACAAGCCTGCCAGGATTATCATGTTGGCACCAGTCATATATTTAGTCATCCATTGACGTCACGTAACACCAAATTTAGTATATGTGGAGCTAGCAAAACGGCCGGGAGCACGCCATTAGCGTGGTACGTTGTCATGCTATTACATGACAAGCCTGCCAGGATTATCATATTGCACTAGTCATATAATTAGTCATCCATTGACGTCAACTAACACCAAATTTAGTGTATGTAGAGCTAACGAAACGGCCGAGAGCACGCCATGAGCGTGGTTTGTTGTCATGTTCTTACATGACAATTCTCTCAGGATTATCATGTTTTCACCAGTCATATATTTAGTCATCCATTGACGTCACGTAACACCAAATTTAGTATATATAGAGCTAGCGAAACGGCCGGGAGCTCGCCACGAGCGTGGTATGTTGTCAAGTTCTTACATGACAAGCCTGCCAGGATTGTCAATTTTGCACCAGTCATATATTTAGTCATCCATTGACGTCACGTAACACCAAATTTAGTATTGGTAGAGCTAGCGAAACGGCCGGGAGCACGCCATGAGCGTGGTATGTTGTCACGTTCTTACATTACAATCCTCTCAGGATTATCATGTTTGTACCAGTCATATATTAATTCATCCATTGACGTCACGTAACACCAAATTTAGTATATATAGAGGTATCGAAACCGCCGGGAGCATGCCATGAGCGTGGTATGTTGTCATGTTCTTACATGACAAGCCTGCCAGGATTATCATGTTTGCACCAGTCATATATTTATTCCTCCATTACGTCACGTTATACCAAATTTAGTGTATGTGGAGCTAGCGAAACGGCAAGGAGAACGCCATTAGCGTGGTTTGTTGTCATGTTCTTACACGACAAGCCTGCCAGGATTATCATGTTGGCACCAGTCATATATTTAGTCAGCCATTGACGTCACGTAACACCAAATTTAGTATATATGGAGCTAGCAAAACGGCCGGGAGCATGCCATGAGCGTGGTATGTTGTCAAGTTCTTACATGACAAGCCTGCCAGGATTCTCATGTTTGCACCAGTCATATATTCAGTCATCAATTGACGTCACGTAACACCAAATTTAGTATATGTGGAGCTAGAGAAACGGCCGGGAGCACGCCAGGAGCATGGTATGTTGTCATGTTCTTACATAACAAGCCTGCCAGGATTATCATGTTTGCACCAGTCATATATTTAGTCATCCATTGACATCACGTAACACCAAATTTTGTAAATGTGGAGCTAGCGAAACGACCAGGAGAACGCCATTAGCGTGGTTTGTTGTCAAGTTATTACACGACAAACCTGCCAGGATTATCATGTTTGCACCAGTCATATATTTAGTCATCCATTGACGTCACGTAACACCAAATTTATTGTGTGTGGAGCTAGCGAAACGGCTGGGAGCACGCCATGAGCGTGGTATGTTGTCCACTGCTTACATGACAAGCCTGCCAGGATTATCATGTTTGCAGCAGTCATATATTTAGTCATCCATTCACGTCACGTAACACCAAATTTAGTATATGTAGAGCTAGCGAAACGGCCGGGAGCACGCCATGAGCGTGGTATGTTGTGATGTTCTTACATGACAAGCCTGCCAGGATTATCATGTTTGCACCAGTCATATATTTAGTCATCCAATGACGTCACGTAACACAAAATTTAGTATATGTGAAGCTGCAAAGCGGCCGGGAGCACGCCATGAGCGTGGTATGTGTTCATGTTCTTACATGACAAGCCTGCCAGGATTGTCATGTTTGCACCAGTCATATGATTAGTAATCAATTGACGTCACGTAACACCAAATTTAGTATATGTGGAGCTAGCGAAACGACCGGGAGCACGCCATGAGCGTGGTATGTTGTCATGTTCTTACATGACAAGCGTGCCAGGATTATCATGTCTGCACCAGTCATATATATTATTCATCCATTACGTCACGTTACACCAAATTTAGAGTATGTGGAGCTAGCGAAACGGCAAGGAGAACGCCATTAGCGTGGTTTGTTGTCATGTTCTTACACGACAAGCCTGCCAGGAATATCATGTTGGCACCAGTCATATATTTAGTCATCCATTGACATCACGTAACACCAAATTTTGTAAATGTGGAGTTAACGAAACGGCCAGGAGAACGCCATTAGCGTGGTTTGTTGTCATGTTCTTACACGAGAAGCCTGCCAGGATTATCATGTTTGCACCAGTCATCCGTTGACCTCACGTAACACCAAATTTAGTGTATGTGGAGCTAGCGAAACGGCTGGGAGCACGCCATGAGCGTGGTATGTTTTCATGTCCTTACATGACAAGCTTGCCAGGATTATCATGTCTGCACCAGTCATATAGTTAGTCATCCATTGACGTCACGTAACACCGAATTTAGTATATGTTGAGCTAGCGAAACGGCCGGGAGCACGCCATGAGCGTAGTATGTTGTCATGTTCTTACATGACAAGCCTGCCAGGATTATCATGTTTGCACCAGTCATATAATTAGTCATCCATTGTCGTCACGTAACACCGAATTTAGTGTATGTGGAGCTAGCGAAAGTTCTGGGAGCACGCCATGAGCGTGATATGTTGTCATGTTTTTACATGCAAGCCTGCCAGGATTATCATGTTTGCACCAGTCATATATTTAGTCATCCATCAACCTCACGTAACATCAAATTTAGTATATGTAGAGCTAGCGAAACGGCCGGGAGCACGCCATAAGAGTGTATTGTTGTCATGTTCTTACATGACAACCCTCTCAGGATTATCATGTTTGCACCAGTCATATATTTAGTCATCCATTGACGTCACGTAACACCAAATTTAGTATATATAGAGCTAGAAAACGGCCGGGAGCACGCCACGAGCGTGGTATGTTGTCAAGTTCTTACATGACAACCCTCTCAGGATTGTCATTTTTGCACCAGTCATATATTTAGTCATCAATTGACGTCACGTAACACCAAATTTAGTGTGTGTGGAGCTAGCGACACGGCTGGGAGCACGCCATGAGCGTGGTATGTTGTCATGTGCTTACATGACAAGCCTGCCAGGATTATCATGTTTGCACCAGTCATATATTTAGTCAATTGACGTCACGTAACACCAAATTTAGTATATGTTGTGCTAGCGAAACGGCCGGGAGCATGCCATGAGCGTGGTATGTTGTCATGTTCTTACATGACAAGCCTGCCAGGATTATCATGTTTACACCAGTCATATAATTAGTCATCCATTGACGTCAGGTAACACCAAATTTAGAGTATGTGGAGCTAGCGAAAGCGTTGGGAGCACGCCATGAGCGTGGTATGTTGTCATGTTATTACATGACAAGCCTGCCATGATTATCATGTTTGCACCAGTCATATATTTAGTCATCCATTGACGTCACGTAACACCAAATTTAGTATATTGTCACGGGGTGCCCTTTACCTGTGCCCGGTAAAGGGAAAGTCTAATTACAGCAGCAGTCTTGCACAGATAGCAGTCTCGGACTGATATCGGCGAACGCAGCGTCGGCCTTCGATCAACAACTGACAAGCGGCGAAGCGCGTCGGCATTTATACCCTTGCCGTCGAATGTTCTAGCGTTATCACTGGCGGTGGCTTAGGTTCCAGAACAATCTGTACTGTTCGCACAGTGGGCGTGATCTTATCGAAATGATCTACTACAGTCCGGAACCTTCTCGAAACTTGCAGGCGTGGTTTGCGCCGAGAATCGTGTGGTGTTTCGGAACGATAACAAAAACTTATATAATGAAACGTGGCATTGCCCCCCTCTGAAAAAAAGGCATCGTCCCGATGCTTTAACTAAAGATGAAGGTACAATAATAATGCAAGAAAGTACAATGAATAAATTACAATACAACAATAATACAAAAAACACTGTTTCAGTATGTTAACGTGCATGAAACGGCTTGAGGCGCGCGATATGGACGACTTCAGGTCGCGATCGGTGTCGTTGAGAGTTCGTGATGCCGTCGGGGACAACCTCGTAATCAAGTGGGCCGAGACGTCGAACCACCTTGTACGGTCCCGTCGCAGAAGCTTTTCACTTAGTCCACGTCGGCGTATCGGCGTTCACACCCAAACACGTTCACCGGGCTGGTATTCCACGAAGCGTCGTCGAAGGTTGTAACGGTGGCTGTCTGTCGTCTGTTGATTCTTGATACGAAGACGCGAAAGTTCTCGGGCTTCTTCGGCGCGTTGAAGGTATTCGCTCACATCGAGGTTTTCTTCGTCGGTGACGTTGGGTAACATGGCATCGAGCGTCGTTGCCGGGCTCCTTCCGTAGACCAATTTGTATGGAGATATCTACGTCGTCTCCTGCACCGCCGTGTTGTATGCGAAGGTCACATACGGAAGAATGGTGTCTTACGTCTTGTGTTCGACATCGACGTACATTGACAGCATGTCGGCGATCGTCTAGTTAAGCCACTCGGTGAGGCCGTTGGTCTGTGGGTGGTACGCTGTCGTCCGGCGGTGGTTTGTTTGGCTGTATGCCAAGATCGCTTGAGTTAAGTCGGCAGTAAATGCCGTTCCTCTGTCGGTGATAAGGACCTCCGGGGCGCCGTGCCGTAGGACGATATTTTCGACGAAGAACTTAGCTACCTCGGATGCACTGCCTTTTGGCAGGGCTTTTGTCTCGGCGTAGCGGGTGAGGTAGTCGGTAGCTACCACGATCCACTTGTTTCCGAAAGCGGACGTCGGGAACGGCCCCAGTAGGTCCATACCAATCTGCTGGAAAGGTCGGCAAGGTGAATCAATTGGCTGCAGAAGTCCCGCTGGCCTTGTCGGCGGTGTCTTGCGTCGCTGACAGTCCTGGCATGTCCTCACACAACGAGTGACGTCGTTGGTAAGACGTGGCCAGTAGTACCTTTCTTGTATCCTCGCGAGCGTGCGGGAAACACCGAGGTGCCCTGCCGTCGGATCGTCGTGCAGGGCCTGCAGGAGTTCTGGTCGCAGAGCTGAAGGCACCACAAGGAGGTACTTAGCTCGAAGCGGTGAAAAGTTTTTCTTTTGTAGAAGACCGTTTCGTAGAAAGAACGACGGAAGTGCGCGCTTGAATACCTTCGGGACTTCGGCGGTCCTGCCTTCGAGGTATTCTATTAGGGCTTTAAGTTCCGGGTCGGCCCGCTGTCGTTCAGCGAAGTCGTCGATACTTATCGTTCCCAAGAAGTAGTCGTCATCCGAGTCGTCGGGCAGCGGTTGGTCGACAGGCGCACGAGAGAGACAGTCAGCGTCGGAGTGCTTTTTGCCGGACTTGTAAATGACAGTAATGTCATATTCTTGAAGTCTCAGGCTCCATCGTGCGAGGCGACCTGAAGGGTCCTTCAAGGTGGCTAGCCAACACAAGGCGTGGTGGTCGCTCCCGACATTGAAGGGCCTGCCGTAGAGGTAGGGGCGAAATTTCGACGTAGCCCAGATGATGGCGAGACACTCCTTTTCTGTTGTGGAATAATTTGCTTCTGCTTTGGATAGCGATCGGCTGGCGTAACTAATAACCCTTTCAAGTCCGTCAACCCTCTGCACAAGAACGGCGCCAAGACCTTCACTGCTTGCGTCAGTATGTATTTCTGTCTCGGCGAATTCGTCGAAATGGGCAAGTAACGGAGGCGTCTGGAGGCGATGTTTAAGCTCCTGGAAAGCGTGTTCCTGTGGCGTTTCCCACTTGAACTCCGAGTCGGCCTTGGTAAGGTTAGTGAGAGGATCGGCGATGCGGTCGAAGTTTTTCACGAACCGCCTATAATAGGCGCACAGGCCCAGAAATCGGCGCAAGGCCTTCTTGTCAGTGGGCGGCGGGAAATCGGCGATGGCGTCTGTTTTCCGTGGATCGGGACGAACTCCAGACTTGCTGATAACGTGCCCCAGAAACAAGAGCTCCTCATACGCAAATCTGCACTTTTCTGGCTTCAGTGTGAGTCCGGACGTCTTGATGGCTTGAAGTACAGCTTCAAGGCGCCGAAGATGCTCGTCGAAACTCGAGGAAAACACGACGACGTCGTCCAAGTACACAAGGCAAGTCTGCCACTTCAATCATGCCAGTACTGTATCCATAACGCGTTGAAAAGTTGCAGGCGCTGAGCAAAGGCCGAAGGGCATCACCTTAAACTCGAAGAGGCCGTCCGGTGTTATAAACGCCGTCTTCTCTCGGTCTCTTTCGTCGACTTCGATTTGCCAATAGCCAGTCTTGAGGTCCATTGACGAGAAGTACTTGGCGTTATGGAGCCGATCAAGGGCGTCGTCGATTCGTGGGAGAGGATACACGTCCTTTCTTGTGATTTTGTTCAGGCGGCGATAATCGACGCAGAAACGTAGGGTCCCATCCTTTTTCTTCACTAACACCACGGGGGATGCCCATGGACTCTTGGACGGCTGGATAATGTCATCTCGCAGCATTTCATCAACTTGTCTCTTCATTGCCTCACGTTCTCGCGTCGAAACCCTGTACGGACTCTGACGGAGTGGTCTGGAATTTTCTTCGGTTATTATTCGATGTTTCGTGATTGGGGTCTGCCGAATTTTCGATGACGACTAAAAGCAATCTTCGTATTGCAGGAGCAGGGCCTTGAGCTGTTCTTGCTTATCGTTCGGAAGTCTGGGATTGACGTCGAAAGCTATGGGAGGGGCTTGGTTCCTCTGAGCAGGTTCCGCAGAATCGGCGAGGGCGAAAGCACTGGTGGCTTCGACAATTTCTTCGATGTATGCGACCGTTGTTCCTTTGTTCACATGTTTGTACTCATTGCTGAAATTCGTGAGCATAACCGTTGCTTTGCCTCCCCGCAGCTCTGCAATTCCTCTTCCGACGCAAATATTTCGGGTGACCAACAGATGCTGACTGCCTTCAACGACGCCTTCCAAGTCAGGTGATTTAGGAGCGCCGACTGAAATAATGACGCTTGAGCGAGGCGGAATGGTGACTTGTTCTTCCAGCACATTCAAGGCATGGTGTCCTGACGGCGTGCACGGCGGTAGTGCTTCTTCTGTGGATAACGTTATCGACCTCGTTTTAAGGTTGATGACAGCACCATAGAGGCATAAGAAGTCCATGCCAAGGATGACATCTCTCGAGCAACGCTGTAGGACTACGAAGTCTGTAGGATAAATACGACCGTTAATGGTGACTCTCGCTGTGCAGATTCCTGCAGGCGTTACGAGATGACCTCCGGCTGTGTGGATTTCAGGGCCTTTCCAAGCTGTCCTAACTTTCTTTAACTTCGCGGCGAACGACCCACTGATGACAGAATAGTCGGCTCCATTATCGACGAGGGCAGTCACACTGTGGCCGTCGATAAGAACGTCGAGGTCGCTAGTTCGCCGTCTCGCATTACAGTTAGGGCGTGGCGTCGGGTCACGGCTGCGTCGGCTTGTTCCGCTGCTTCCATGTTGCGTCGTCCGGCCACCTTCGGTAAGTGAGCTTTTGCCTTCAGGGCTTTGCCTGGTTGGGGTTGTGTTCAAAAAGCTCCGTCGCGTCGGCGTCGTCGTCGGAGGATCTTCGGTAGTTCGTCGCACAGCAACCGCACCTCCATCGGTTGCTGCCCCTAGTTTCCCGGATACGGGCTAGGAGACCGGCCCCGCGTTAGGCCAGAGTACTGCCGGGGGTGCGGTGACATGCGGCGGCTGGGCGACGGCGAATGGGAAGGACTTCGTGGTGTCCATTGAGTTCCTGCCAGGTAGTCGGCGATGTCACGTGGCCGATCTCCTGGCTGCGGACGCGGTGCATTGACGGCGAAGCCACGCAGTCCCATCTGTCGGTACTGGCAACGGCGGTATGTGTGCCCGGCCTCGCCGCAGTGGTAGCAGAGCGGGCGGTTGTCAGGTGCACGCCAAACGTCCGTTTTCCTCGGTGCACTGCGCTGGCCCGCTGGGGAACGGTAGGACGTCGGTTGGGGTGGTGGCGGCGGTGGCGTCTAGCGACGGAAGTGTGACGGGGCGGCGTTTTGGCGTGGACGGGGAGGAGCGTTGTGGCGCACTGCAGCGGCGTAGCTCATAGTTTCTGGCTCGGGCGGCGGTGTTTCGGGAGATCGAAGCGATTGCCGGACTTCTTCTCGCACAATGTCGGCGATCGAATCCACTTGAGGCTGCGCCGAAGGCAACAGTTTGCGCAGCTCTTCCCGCACGATCGCTCGGATCGTTTCACGCAGGTCGTCGGAGTCACTGGCTTGAGCACCTCTACCGCGCACCTCCACCAGATGTCACGGGGTCGTGACGTGGCCAAAGACAGAAAACTTCGTGTTGGGATTTAACTGTTTATTTGGGCGAACCTGTGCCCGGTAAAGGGAAAGTCTAATTACAGCAGCAGTCTTGCACAGATAGCAGTCTCGGACTGATAGCGGCGAAAGCAGCGTCGGCCTTCGATCAACAACTGACAAGCCGCGAAGCGCGTCGGCATTTATACCCTTGCCGTCGAATGTTCTAGCGTTATCACTGGCGGTGGCGTAGGTTCCAGAACAATCTGTACCGTTCGTACAGTGGGCGTGATCTTATCGAAATGATCTACTACAGTCCGGAACCTTCTCGAAACTTGCAGGCGTGGTTTGCGCCGAGAATCGTGTGGTGTTTCGGAACGATAACAAAAACTTGTAAAATGGAACGTGGCATTATGTAGAGCAAGCAAAACGGCCGGGAGCACGCCATGAGCGTGGTATGTTGTCATGTTCTTACATGACAAGCCTGCCAGGATTATTATGTTTGCACCACTCATATATTTAGCCCTCCATTGACGTCACGTAACACCAAACTTAGTATATCGGTGCTAGCGAAACGGCCGGGAGCACGCCATGAGTGCGGTATTTTGTCATGTCCTTACATGACAAGCCTCCCAGGACTATCATATTGCACCAGTCATATATTTAGGCATCCATTGACGTCACGTAACACCCAAATTGGTATATCTGGAGCTAGTGAAACGGCCGAAAGCACGCCATGAGCGTCGTATGTTGTCATGTTCTTACATGACAACCCTCCCAGGATGATCATGTTTGCACCAGTCATATATTTAGTCATCCATTGACGTCACGTAACACAAAATTTAGTATATATGGAGCTAGCAAAACGGCCAGGCGAACGCCATTAGCGTGGTTTGTTGTCATGTTCTTACATGACAAGCCTGCCAGGGTTATCATGTTTGCCCCAGTCATATATTTAGTCATCCATATACGTCACGTAACACCAAATATGTAGAGCTGCCTCACCGCGGTAGTCTAGTGACTAAGGTACTCTGCTACTGACCTGCAGGTCGCGGGTTCGAATCCCGGCTGCGGCGGCTGCATTACCAATGGAGGCGGAAATGTTGTAGGCCCGTGTGCTCAGATTCGGGTGCATGCTAAAGAGCCCCAGGTGGTCGAAATTTCCGGAGCCTTCCACTATGGCGTCTCTCATAATCATATGGTGATTTTGGGATGTTAAACCCCACATATCTATCAATCAGCTTTTTATCCCTGATGATCCGTCGTACTGAGAAGCTATTAGGCGTGCAAATCATCGCAGAACGCGTAGTTGTCGAGCAAGCAAGTGTACGTGCTAGCACTGAACACGTACCACAACTCCGCCGGCGCTATCGCAGCGCTTCGCCACAATGCGTTTTCTCCAGAGCTGCGAAGCATGCCGATTCGACGCATGTCACGTGACTTTAAGCATAAATTTCTAGATTTCATTTCATTTTATGATCCATTCATTCACGCTTCGTGATCCATTCAATCATGAAGCGTGATTGAATGGATCACTCGGAGCGAATTGTCGTCTCTTCTTCGTGCCGCTCGAGGTCTTTCTGGCACAGCGTTGCGGCGTGGTCTTTCTTGTGGAGAGGCTGATATCGTGCACGTAACTTCTTGGAGGTAAATTTGCGTCGTGATCGCACTCGATCACGCCTGCAAGCTACGCCAACGCTCGCTAACACGACTGCACTGCTGCACTTTCCGACCGCCTCTGACAGAAATATGGCTGCCTATCCAGAGTACTAGAAACCCGCACCACTCTTCGGACTAGAAACCCGCACTAGAAACCCGCACCACTCTTCGGCATAGCGTTCGGAAGGGGGGGGGTGACATAAGGTAAGCGTTCAGGTCAGTACTATGCTCCTTCTTTCGATCTTCTAAACGTTCGATCTTGCTAAACGCCCAGCCATCTTGACCTAGTGGCTGCGTTGATACTTTTGAACATTGTCAATCAAAAAAAAGAGCCTGGAAGCTGCTCCTCGTTCACCTCAAGCTTTCGTTTTTACACATTCCTTCCAGCTGGCGCCCATTTCTCACTCAGTGTCTGCAGAAAAGTCTGCGGCTTCGACGACATTTGCTTTCAAAAATGGCGATTCGCGGCCATTTTTTTACATATGGGTCTATTGAAAGACGTAGTGGAAATGAATTGAACTAAAGATACTATGCCAACAGTTAAATTATTGGCAACTGTAGGTATTTTGTTATCTGTTTCTAGAAAATTGCGTACAAATCACGGTGTCAATCTGTCCTATTTGCTAGGGCCATTGAGGTGTTTCTATGGAGATGCTACAAATTTCACGGTTGGTTCGCTGTGGAACAGTGTCTGCAGTACACACTGTTGCTGTTGATGAGGGCCATGGGACGGCTTTAGGCTCTCCTATAGTCGAGTATTAAGTACTCGAAATCGTCAACCACTTTATTCTAAACAAACAGACTCGTACTCGTTTCAGGACGGCTGTTTGCTCTCCCGTTAAACACTCTTTCAAAGCTTTATTTTGCTGGGGTACCACCGTACCACAGAATACCATTTAAAGAAAGGCAACTGTACCTTTGACAATGCAACGAAAGTAAGGGTAGCGGTGATGTTGTAACTGGGAATCATATGGTGGTTTTTGGAGCGCGCCATGAGCGTGGTATGTTGTCATGCTCTTACATGACAAGCCTGCCAGGATTATCATGTTGCACCAGTCATATACTTAGTCATCAATTGATGTCACGTAACACCAAGTTTAGTATAAGTGGAGCTAGCAAAAAGGACGGGAGCACGCCATGAGCGTGGTATGTTGTCATGTTCTTTCTCGAAAAGCCTGCTAGAATTATCATGTTTGCACCAGTCATATATTTAGTCATCCATTGACAGCACGTAACACCAAAATTAGTATATGCGGAGCTAGCAAAACGGCCGGGAGCACGCCATGAGCGTGGTATGTTGTCATGTTCTTACATGACAAGTCTGCCAGGATTATCATGTTTGCACCAGTCATATATTTAGTCATCCATTGACGTCACGTAACACCAAATTTAGTATATCGGTGTTAGCGAAACGGCCGGGAGCACGCCATGAGTGCGGTATTTTGTCATGTCCTTACATGACAAGCCTCCCAGGATTATCATGTTTGCACCAGTCATATATTTAGTCATCCATTGACGTCACGTAACACCAAATTTAGTATATGTAGAACTAGCGAAATGGCCGGAAGCACGCCATGAGCGTGGTTTGTTGTCATGTTCTTACATGACAAGCCTGCCAGGATTATGACGTATGCACCAGTCATATATTTAGTCACCACTTGACGTCTCGTAACACCAAATTTAGTTTATGCGGAGCTAGCAAAACGGCCGGGAGCACGCCATGAGCGTGGTATGTTGTCATGTGCTTACATGAAAAGCCTGCCAGGATTATCATGTTTACACCAGTCATATAATTAGTCATCCATTGACGTCACGTAACACCAAATTTAGTGTATGTGGAGCTAGCGAAAGCGCTGGGAGCACGCCATGAGTGTGGTATGTTGTCATGTTCTTACATGACAAGCCTGCCAGGATTATTATGTTTGCGCCACTCATATATTTAGTCCTCCATTGACGTCTCGTAACACCAAATTTAGTATATCGGTGCTAGCAAAACGGCCGGGAGCACGCCATGAGTGCGGTATTTTGTCATGTCCTTACATGACAAGCCTCCCAGGATTATCATGTTTGCACCAGTCATCTAATTAGTCATCCATTGACGTCACGTAACACCAAATTTATTATAAGTAGAGCTAGCGAAACGGCCGGGAGCACGCCATGAGCATGGTACGTTTTCATGTGTGTACATGACAAGCCTGCCAGGACTATCATATTGCACCAGTCATATATTTAGGCATCCATTGACGTCCCGTAACACCCAAATTGGTATATCTGGAGCTAGTGAAACGGCCGAAAGCACGCCATGAGCGTGGTATGTTGTCATGTTCTTACATGACAACCCTCCTAGGATGATCATGTTTGCACCAGTCATATATTTAGTCATCCATTGACGTGACGTAACACAAAATTTAGTATATGTGGAGCTAGCAAAACGGCCAGGCGAACGCCATTAGCGTGGTTTGTTGTCATGTTCTTACATGACAAGCCTGCCAGGGTTATCATGTTGGCCCCAGTCATATATTTAGTCATCCATATACGTCACGTAACACCAAATTTAATATATGTAGAGCTGCCTCACCGCGGTGGTCTAGTGACTAAGGTACTCTGCTACTGACCTGCAGGTCGCGGGTTCGAATCCCGGCTGCGGCGGCTGCATTACCAATGGAGGCGGAAATGTTGTAGGCCCGTGTGCTCAGATTCTGGTGCATGCTAAAGAGCCCCAGGTGGTTGAAATTTCCGGAGCCTTCCACTATGACGTCTCTCATAATCACATGGTAATTTTGGGACGTCAAACCCCACATATCTATCAATCAGCTTTTTATCCCTGATGATCCGTCTTACTGAGAAGCTTTTAGGCGTGCAAATCATCGCAGAACGCGTAGTTGTCGAGCAAGCAAGTGTACGTGCTAGCGTTGAACACGTACCACAACTCCGCCGGCGCTATCGCAGCGCTTCGCCACAATGCGTTTTCTCCAGAGCTGCGAAGCATGCCGATTCGACGCATGTCACGTGACTTTAAGCATAAATTTATAGATTTCATTTCATTTTATGATCCATTCAATCACGCTTCGTGATCCATTCAATCATGAAGCGTGATTGAATGGATCACTCGGAGCAAAGTGTCGTCTCTTCTTCGTGCCGCTCGAGGTCTTTCTGGCACAGCGTTGCGGCGTGGTCTTTCTTCTGGAGAGGCTGATATCGTGCACGAAACTTCTTGGAGGTAAATTTGCGTCGTGATCGCACTCGATCACGCCTGCAAGCTACGCCAACGCTCGCTAACACGACTGCACTGCTGCACTTTCCGACCGCCTCTGACAGAAATATGGCTGCCTATCCAGAGTGCATAGCGTCGCCGCCGTTCATGCAAGCTCCCTATACGGCGCACCCTCCCTCCGACACTCGAAACGGGTCACTCTCCTGAACCTTCAGTAGGTCTTCGCCGCTGAAAGCGATTCCCATTCTACCAAGTGGGGGAGTCTGGATCGCGCCCACTCATGGTCGCAGCAACCGCCGCGTGCACGGCGTCACGGGCTCGCTCTCGGCACAGTGGCCTTCGGAAAGTTCCCCCGCTCGGCTGCCACACCATGCGCCGCTTAGTTGGATAGCAGCCAAGGTCATCTTCATGGGGACTCCCCCTTTTCGCCGCTGTTTCGTTCCCGACACTTGCATGTGCTAAGGCATCACGAGCGGCCATCGCACCAAAATCCAGGTTCTCGGCTGACAACAGGGGGCATGAGATAGCGCGCCAGCTTCCACGCTGGTTCTGTGTTCAACACATAAGGGGGTGACGACACGGACGGGTGCCGAAAGGTGTCCGTTCATAGAGGTGGTGGCTTCGTTGTGCAACGCGGCATGCCACGAAGCAGACATGTTGCGACGAGCCCGAATCGCGTGGGCGAATTGACTCGCTATGAGCAGTCAAAAGCTTAGAGCTTTTGATACCGCATTGGGCGCCAGTGTAGTGATACGCATCCCGAAGGAGTACAGCCACTAACGTGGGTCCGGTCTTAGCGAGCCGCAGGGCACGCGTTAGCCATCGCCATGGCGAGAACACAGTACTGCTCAAGGTCGCAACACTTTATTGTCTGTGGCAACACCAAAACGCAGTACAGCCCGTTGCAAAGGCGTGGCGGGAAAGCAAATGGGCTTATCCGCGCCACGTGCGAAAAGTACTACAGAGGATGCCACGAGCACGTCTCCGGGGTAAAATTAGTTCACGGAGACACCGGGACCAAGGGCCGGTTCTCGAGCAAGGGCAAAGGCGCTCGCGTTCGCTTCGGAGAGATACGGGTCGGCGTAGCCTGGCCACGCACTAGAAACCCGCACCACTCTTCGGCCTAGCGTTCGGAAGGGGGGGGGGTGACATAAGGTAAGCGTTCAGGTCAGTACTATGCTCCTTCTTTCGATCTTCTAAACGTTCGATCTTGCTAAACGCCCAGCCATCTTGACCTAGTGGCTGCATTGATACTGTGGGCATTTAGTATACGCATCCTCTTCATCGGTACATTATCATCATTATCATGTTTGGCTCATGCATCCCCATCGTTGTCGCGTAGCATCATCATCTTGGTCCGATCATCTCAGCTGTCGGCTGCCGGTTCTTCGGGCCTAATAAAGGTCTTCCAAACCAAGACTCCATACGTGGTGGAGCGTGCTGTTGGATCCCCCGCCATCCTCTCGACCACTCTACCCCCTGGAGCTACGTTCAGGTCGCCGCTTGGGCCAGGTGTCCGGAAATATGTCGCACCAAGAAGAGGTCGGTGCTGCAGCCGTTCCCACTCCGCCACCGCGTGCCGCGCCTTTTCACGTCATTAACAGCCTCCAGCGTGAGCCCCATCCCTTCGCTGGTATGCGCGGGGAAGATGTGGAGGAATGGCTGGACGATTTCGAACGGGTCGGCGCTGCTAACCGGTGGGATAACACCTACAAACTCGCTTACGTGTCATTCTACCTCACGGGTGTCGCGAAGACGTGGTTCCTCAACCACTTCATGGACATCCCCGACTGGTCAGCCTTCAAAGATCAGCTTCGCCATGTCTTTGGCACACCGGCTGTCCGTTCAGCTCTCGCAAGGAAAGCTCTTGCGACTCGGAAACAGCACATCGGGGAGTCGTATACATCCTACATCGAGGATGTCCTTTCACTTTGCCGCCGGGTTGACACCCCAATGACAGAGTCAGACAAGGTACGCCAGCTTCTTAAGGGCATTGGACCCGTCGCATTCAATGCCCTTGCAATCCAGAATCCGGCTACCGTTGCTGACGTTGCGACAACCTGTCAGCGCCTCGAAGAACTTGAGTCGATGCGCCTACAACCGGACAGTGACGCGGCCCGTATTACGACTGATCCAAACCTACGAGAAACGATAAGGGTGATAATACGCGAAGAATTAGAATCAATGGGATTCACACTACCATCAGTATCTACCATTCAGCCTTCTTCAACGTCATTGCGGGATGTCATCAGGGAAGAGCTCACGTCCATGACCCACATGGCCAACCTGCAGCCCATTGTCTCTCGTACTCTACCATCGTTCCCGCACACCGCCGCCGCACCACCAGGCACCGTCAGCTCGACGTCCCCGCCACGAACGTACGCGTCGGTTGCTGCCGCCCCTCCCACAAGCTTTCCCACGAGCTTTTCATCACCACCGCGTGAGCCGTCACCTGTCCCTCTGACTTCTCTCTCTCCTGGTGCAGTTAGCGCAAGCTACTACCCTCCTCATCGATCGACTCGGCCTACGTGCTATTATTGCGGCTATCGTGGTCACATTGCACGCTTTTGCCGCAAGCGCCAGCAAGACGAGCGCCGAGGGTATGACATACGCGAACGGGACTATACCGCAGGAGCCTTGTACCAGGGTCGCCGTTATTCGTCACCGCCGCGTCGGTCTCCATCTCCGCCAGCATCGGGTGAACTGCGCAGTAGTCACCGATCAACCCGACGCCGTTCACCGTCGCCTTACCGTCGCTCTTCTTCTCCTCTTCAGCCCGCTTCCCTTACTTCTGATCGGCGTCCGGAAAACTAAGCGATGCAGTTTTTGGAGGACAAACTGCATTCCAACACAAGACTCCAATTCCTCCAGCGCGCCCCTACAATATGATTGCGGTCACAGTTGAGGGAGTGGACGTTGATGCTTTGGTGGACACTGGGGCTGCGTTTTCTGTTATTCGTGCTGATTTGTGTGCCCGTCTTCGAAAAGTCACGACGCCTTATGATGGACCGACACTGGTTACAGCCCAGGGAACAATGATTCGCCCTCCCGCTCTCTGTACTGCCCGTGTACTAATCGACGAAATTCTTCATCATATAGAATTTGCTGTGCTATCCCCGTGCTCCCATGAACTCATTTTAGGCTGGGACTTTCTTTCCTCTGCTTCTGCGGCTATTTGCTGTGCACACCGTGTCGTCCATCTTACTGACACGGACCACTTGCTCAACGACGAAACCTACAGGCCACTTCGACTCATCGCTGCAGTAGACATCGAGTTACCACCAAACGAACATCAATTAGTGACAGTTTTGTCCAACGACGTCGACTCTGGTGACATTTTGGTCACTCCGTCACCGTATTGCCTTAATAAAGGCATAGCTCTGGCATCAGGTGTGGCTCGCTTCAACGATGGATCAGCTGTCCTCGCTGCTACGAACACCACACCGGATAAAATTTTACTGCCGCGGGGCACTACTGTCGCCTGCGTTGCCGATCTGGAGCCTGTGTGCGTCGTGCCTCTTACCCCTGCCTCCTCTAAAGGCCATCCTGGAGACCATGCTGCTTCCTCGGCCTTTACAGCAGCCATCAACAAGGACTTGACAGACTTGCAGAAGCAGCAGCTGCTTGATTTGTTGCAAAAGCATGCAAACTCTTTTGACGTTCATTCATCCAGCCTGGGTCAGACAACTGCTACAGCACATCGTATTCAGACCGACGGAACATCCATTGTGCATCGTCGTCCGTACCGCGTCTCCCTAGCCGAACGAAAAATCATTGAGGAAAACGTAGACGATATGCTGCAACGGGAGATAATCCGACCCTCAACCAGTCCTTGGTCGTCTCCAGTGGTTTTGGTGCGTAAAAAAGACGGTTCCGTACGATTTTGCGTCGATTACCGAGCACTCAATAAGATCACTAGAAAGGACGTATACCCCATGCCACGCATCGACGACGCCCTAGATTCCTTACAGGGTGCTGAATACTTTTCGAGCCTCGACTTGCGTTCAGGCTATTGGCAAATCCCCATGCACGAAGATCATAAAGAAAAAACTGCGTTTGCAACGCCGGACGGCCTATACGAATTCAATGTTATGCCGTTCGGTCTATGCAATGCGCCCGCAACTTTTGAGCGCATGATTGACACCGTGCTGCGTGGCCTGAAATGGAAGACTTGCCTATGTTACCTCGATGACATTGTTGTCTTTTCATCGACGTTTTCTCAACATCTGCAACGCTTGGACGAGGTCCTGACTTGTCTTGCGGGCGCTGGTCTTCAAATTAACACCAAAAAGTGCCATTTCGCCAGCAGATCTATCAAGGTACTCGGTCATATTGTGAGCAAGGACGGAATTCGCCCAGACCCTGATAAAACTGCTGCAGTGCTTCGCTTCCCTCGCCCTGACAAACCAAAAGATTTGCGAAGTTTCCTTGGTCTCGCCTCTTACTTTCGGCGATTCATACAAAACTTTGCCTCCATAGCCGCACCACTTCATAAGCTACTTGCTTCCGGTATGCCCTTTCAGTGGTCTCAGGAATGTGAATCAGCTTTCGACAGGTTGAAGAGTGCCCTCACGACCGACCCTGTACTTGCTCATTTTCACGATGATGCACCGACCTTCCTGCACACAGACGCTAGCGGCCGCGGTTTAGGAGCCGTGCTCCTGCAACGCGACAACTCTTCGCGAGAGCGAGTCGTTGCATACGCCAGCCGCGTCCTCTCCGCAGCCGAGAGGAACTACACGATCACCGAGCAGGAGTGCCTCGCCATCGTTTGGTCAGTACAGAAATTTCGTCCATACCTGCATGGCCGCCATTTCACCATTGTGACCGACCACCATGCTTTATGTTGGCTTTCGACACTCAAGAACTTGTCGGGACGCCTCGGACGCTGGATTCTACGCCTCCAAGAATATGATTTTGAGATCGTGTACAAGTGTGGCAGGAAGCATAGTGGCGCCGATGCTCTTTCTCGCTGCCCACTACCAGCGACTCCACTCGGGGTTTCAGCCGTCAATTTGCACAACACGCCCTCGGAGTCCACGTCTACGGCGGTTTCCTCTCTCGCCTCTATGGACCAGCTGCCTTCGGACGACCCGCACGATTTTCCTTCTCGACAGTTGGCTGACCCATACTGTCGACGTATTATAGACTACCTCACTGGCAGTTCCCGTCCACCTAATGCAAGGCTCCGTCGCCAGCTCTCGCAATACAAGCTGGACAACTCGGTGCTGTACCGCAAAATTTACCATCCTGACGGTCAGCGCTGGGTTCCCGTTCTACCTCGATCGCTTCGGTCCGAAGTCCTCAGGGCACTTCATGACCATCCGACTGCTGGTCACGTTGGTTACCATAAAACCTACGATCGCCTTCGAAGTCGGTTTTATTGGCCAGGCATTACCACTAGCGTAGCTCGGTACGTCGGGTCCTGCACTACCTGCCAATGTAGAAAACTACCAACATCTGCTCCCGCCGGTAAACTACAGCCTCTTCCGTGCCCAGCCACACCATTCGAAGTTGTAGGCGTCGATCTTTATGGCCCCCTCCCAGTCAGTGCTGCTGGAAACCGGTGGATAGTAACAGCCATTGACCATTTGACGCGCTACGCCGAGACGGCATCCGTTACTACAGGTTCAGCTTCTGAGATTGCTGATTTCATCCTCCGAGCCATTATACTGCGTCATGGTGCTCCACGTGTGTTGCTCAGTGACCGTGGAAGGGCCTTCCTTTCACAACTAGTGAACGAACTTCTTCAGGCCTCCGGCACAGTACAAGACTGCCTCTAGTTATCATCCCCAGACTAACGGCCTCACTGAGCGATTCCACCGCACTCTTGCTGACATGATCGCCGCCTATATTCAACCAGACCACAAAAACTGGGACGTTGTTCTCCCATTCGTCACTTTCGCCTACAATACGGCCATTCAGCGAACAACCGGCTACTCGCCATTTTACCTAGTTTATGGACGCTCCCCTACTACTTTCCTGGACGTCTCCTTCTTTACCTGCCAAGTGAATTCATCTCCATCCTCTTCAGAGGAATACATTTCACGACTCGCACCGTGCCGCCAACGAGCTCGTATAAACACTGAAGCCCGCCAGGAAGACAGAAAGCTAGTTTATGATGAATCGCATCGTGATGTACTCTTCCAACCTGGAGACGAAGTGCTCCTTTTGACGCCTGTTCGCACACCTGGTTTGTGCGACAAATTTCAGCCTCGGTTTATTGGACCGTACACAGTTCTTGAAGAGACTTCACCAGTGAATTATCGCGTGACGCCACTTGTAGCCCCAGCAGATCGCCGTTATCGAACTACAGAGGTCGTCCATGTCTCCCGTATGAAGCCCTTCATGCGACGTTCTTTGTCCCCTTGACTTGCCGCGGCCAGGCTGGCCGCTTTCACGTGGGGGGAATTGATGTGGGCATTTAGTATACGCATCCTCTTCATCGGTACATTATCATCATTATCATGTGTGGCTCATGCATCCCCATCGTTGTCGCGTAGCATCATCATCTTGGTCCGATCATCTCAGCTGTCGGCTGCCGGTTCTTCGGGCCTAATAAAGGTCTTCCAAACCAAGACTCCATAATACTTTTGAACATTGTCAATCAAAAAAAAGAGCCTGGAAGCTGCTCCTCGTTCACCTCAAGCTTTCGTTTTTACACATTCCTGCCAGCTGGCGCCCATTTCTCACTCAGTGTCTGCAGAAAAGTCAGCGGCTTCGACGACATTTGCTTTCAAAAATGGCGATTCGCGGCCATTCTTTACATATGGGTCTATTGAAAGACGTAGTGGAAATGAATTGAACTGAAGATACTATGCCAACAGTTATATTATTGGCAACTGTAGGTATTTTGTTATCTGTTTCTAGAAAATTGCGTACAAATCACGGTGTCAATCTGTCCTATTTGCTAGGGCCATTGAGGTGTTTCTAGGGAGATGCTACAAATTTCACGGTTGGTTGTCTGTGGAACAGTGTCAGCAGTACACACTGTTGCTGTTGATGAGGGCCATGGGACGGCTTTAGGCTCTCCTGTAGTCGAGTATTAAGTACCCGAAATCGTTTACCACTTTATTCTAAACAAACAGACTCGTACTCGTTTCAGGACGGCTGTTTGCTCTCCCGTTAAACACTCTTTCAAAACTTTATTTCGCTGGGGTACCACCGTACCACAGAATACCATTTAAAGAAAGGCAACTGTACCTTTGAGAATGCAACGAAAGTAAGGGTAGCCGTGGCGTTGTAACTGAGAATCATATGGTGGTTTTGGGAGCGCGCCATGAGCGTGGTATGCTTTCATGCTCTTACATGACAAGCCTGCCAGGATTATCATGTTGCACCAGTCATATACTTAGTCATCCATTGACGTCACGTAACACCAAGTTTAGTATATGTGGAGCTAGCAAAAAGGACGGGAGCACGCCATGAGCGTGGCATGTTGTCATGTTCTTACATGACAAGCCTGCCAGAATTATAATGTTTGCACCAGTCATATATTTATTCATCCATTGACGTCACGTAACACCAAATTTAGTATATGCGGAGCTAGCAAAACGGCCGGGAGCACGCCATGAGCGTGGTATGTTGTCATGTTCTTACTCGAAAAGCCTGCTAGGATTATCATGTTTGCACCAGTCATATATTTAGTCATCCATTGACAGCACGTAACACCAAATTTAGTAGATGCGGAGCAAGCAAAACGGCCGGGAGCACGCCATGAGCGTGGTATGTTGTCATGTTCTTACAGGACAAGCCTCCCAGGATTATCATGTTTGCACCAGTTATATATTTAGTTATCTATTGACGTCACCTAACACCAAATTTCGTATATGTGGAGCTAGCAAAAAGGACGGGAGCACGCCATGAGCGTGGTATGTTGTCTTGTTCTTACATGACAAGCTTGCCAGGAATATTATGTTTGCACCAGTCATATATTTAGTCATCCATAGACGTCACGTAACACCAACTTTAGTATATGCGGAGCTAGCGAAACGGCCGGGAGCACGCCATGAGCGTGGTATGTTGTCATGTTCTTGCATGACAAGCCTGCCAGGATTATTATGTTTGCACCAGTCATATATTTAGTCATCCATTGACGTCACGTAACACCAAATTTAGTTTATGCAGAGCTAGCAAAACGGCCGGGAGCACGCCATGATCGTGGTATGTTGTCATGTTCTTACATGACAAGCCTGCCAGGATTATCATATTGCACCAGTCATATATTTAGTCATCCGTTGACGTCACCTAACACCAAATTTAGTATATGTGGAGCTAGCAAAAAGGACGGGAGCACGCCATGAGCGTGGTATGTTGTCATGTTCTTACATGACAAGCCTGCCAGGATTATTATGTTCACACCAGTCATATATTTAGTCATCCACTGACGTCACGTAACACCAACGTTAGTATATGTGGAGCTAGCAAAACGGCCAGGAGCACGCCGTGAGCGTGGTATGTTGTCTTGTTCTTACAAGGCAAGCCTTCCAGGATTATCATATTTGCACCAGTCATATATTTAGTCATCCATTGACGTCTCGTAACACCAAATTTAGTATATGTAGAGCTAGCGAAACGGCCGGGAGCACGCCATGAGCGTGGTATGTTTTCATGTGTGTACATGACAAGCCTGCCAGGAGTATCACATTGCACCAGTCATATATTTAGGCATCCATTGTCGTCAAATAACACCAAATTTTGTAAATGTGGAGCTAGTGAAACGGCGAGGAGAACGCCATTAGTGTGGTTTGTTGTCATGTTCTTACATGACAAGCCTGCCAGGATTATCATGTTTGCACCAGCCATATATTTAGTCATCCATTGACGTCACCTAACACCAAATTTAGTTTATGTGGAGCTAGCAAAAAAGGACGCGAGCATGCCATGAGCGTATTATGTTGTCATGTTATTACATGACAAGCCTGCCAGGATTATCATGTGTTCACCAGTCATGTATTTAGTCATCCATTGACGTCACGTAACACCAAATTTAGTATATGTTGAGCTAGCAAAACGGCCAGGAGCACGCCGTGAGCGTGGTATGTTCTCATGTTCTTACATGACAAGCCTGCCAGGATTGTCATGTTTGTGCCAGTCATATATTAATTCATCCATTGACGTCACGTAACACCAAATGTAGTGAATGTGAAGCTAGCGAAACGGCCGGGAGCACGCCATGAGCGAGGTATGTTGTCATGTTTTTACATGACAAACCTGCCAGGATTATCATGTGTTCACCAGTCATATATTTAGTCATCCATTGACGTCACGTAACACCAAATTTAGTATATGTGGAGCTAGCGAAACGGCCGGGAGCACGTCATGAGCGTGGTATGTTGTCATGTTCTTACATGACAAGCCTTCCAGGATTATCATGTTTGCACCAGTCATATATTCAGTCATCCATTGACGTCACGTAACACCAAATTTAGTATATGTAGAGCTAGCGAAACGGCCGGGAGCACGCCATGAGCGTGGTATGTTGTCATGTTCTTACATGACAACCCTGTTAGGATTATCCTGTTTGCACCAGTCATATATTTAGTCATCCATTGACGTGACGTAACACAAAATTTAGTATAAGGGGAGCTTGCAAAACGGCCGAGAGCACGCCATGAGCGTGGTATGTTGTCATGTTCTTACATGACAAGACCGCCAGGGTTATCATGTTTGCACCAGTCATATATTTAGTCATCCATTGACGTCACGTAACACCAAATTTAGTATATGTAGAGCTGCCCCACTGCAGTGGTCTAGTGGCTAAGGTACTCTGCTACTGACCCGCAGGTCGCGGGTTCTAATGCCGGCTGTGGCGGCTGCAATTCCGATGGAGGCGGAAATGTTGTAGGCCCGAGTGCTCAGATTTGGGTGCAGGTTAAAGAACCCCAGGTGGTCGAAATTTCCGTATCCCTCCACTACGGCGTCTCTCATAATCATATGGTGGTTTTGGGACTTTAAACCCCTCGTATCAAATCAGTATATGTAGAGCTAGCGAAACGGCCGGAAGCACGCCATGAGCGTGGTTTGTTGTCATGTTCTTACATGACAAGCCTGCCAGGATTATGATGTTTGCAATATTCATATATTTAGTCACCAATTGACGTCTCGTAACACCAAATTTAGTATACTTGGAGCTAGCGAAACGGCCGCGAGCACGCTATGAGCGTGGTATGTTGTCATGTTCTTACAAGACAAGCCTGCCAGGATTATCATGTTTGCACCAGTCATCTAATTAGTCATCCATTGACGTCACGTAACACCAAATTTAGTATATGTAGAGCTAGCGAAACGGCCGGGAGCAGATCATGAGCGTGGTATGTTTTCATGTGTGTACATGACAAGCCTGCCAGGAGTATCATTGAGCAAGATGGAAAACTGGGCTAGTTGGTGAGCATTCATCGTGGTTAACAGCGCGAAACACCCGGACAGAAGCGATAGAAGGACACGGTACAGCGCTGACTTTCAACTGAAATTTTTATTGAAAACACAAGAATATATATATAGACAGAACAGAAGACCTCGTGACCAAACCAGCCCCCTCAATCGATAAAATTATACACGGCGACAAGGCTTTGTCATGTGCACGCAATCTTGCCACAAAAATAACACATACTTCAAACTATAAGATTCCAATGTCGCCAAGAAAACCGGGCAAGAGCAGACGAATGAACTTTAGCCACTATCTAACAAAGATAATTCATTACCAAGTAAGGCGATAGACGGCTGGCTAACGCATTGAGACCCTTTCTTATTTATAAAAAATGCCTCCATAATTTCTCTTGAAAGCTTGTCTGGGTGCTTGAAGAGTACTTTTGTTTTTTCAAAAAGTGGGTGGCATCCACATTCGCGGCAATGCAAAGACAAATGTGAATGCGCAAATCCTTTCAAGGAACTGTGGTGTTCCCTTAGCCGTATATTGACACACCGCCCGGTCTGACCAATGTACTCTCGCCCGCATGAAAATGGGGTTGAGTACACGACATTCTGCATGCACGGGAGGAACTTCATAGTATGTTTGATACTACACTGCTGATAAATTCCAGTCTTCCTGCCTTCTATGCGAGTGTTTACTGCCTGGCAAAGTCCCTTAAGCTTCGTTCTGCTTGAAAACCCAACGTTTAATCTGAACTTAGACGCTACTTTCTTTAATCTGTGCGAAAAAGAATGAACATATGGAATGTAGACAGAACGGCTAAAATCTTTTTCTTTCACTCGGGAGGACTGCCCCTTGACCTCACGCAGCAGCTTATCGCAAGTCGTAGAAATGATAGAGTGAGGAAAGCCTGCATCACGCAGCCTCGCCACCTGATAGTTAACGCTGTCAAGCATACGATGGGGACAACTCTTATTGAGGGCGGACCTTATAGCGGAAGTGGCTATACCTCGTTTAATCAATTTCGAGTGCCCTGATCTGAAATCAAGAAGAGACTTCTTTGACCTCGGTTGATAGGTCCAACACACATGTTCCGCTTTGAAAGACAGTCTAAGGTCTAAGAACTGCAACTCCTCCTTTTCAGGAACCTCCATAGTAAACCTAAGACCTTGTCCCTGTTCATTAAACAACTTTACGACGTCCACAATCGATCTTTGGAAATTTAGCCTATTGACGAAAACCAAATAGTCATCCACAAAGCGGAAAATTCTCAAAGCTAATTCACCTAGGTTATCATTTATTTTGCGGTCAACGAAACTTAAAAAGATGCTGCTTAGTACTGGCGCTACGCAGGAACCTATGCACACTCCTGCCCTTTGGATAACTGTCCTTCCTTGCCACTGAACGACCGTGGACTTCAAGTAAAACTCCAAAAGCTCTAGGAAGCTAGCAACCGGTATTTTGCAACTTTCGACGAAGCCTAACTCATTCATTTGTCCCTCGATGGTCTGTTGCACGAATTTCAATAACTGTACATGAGGCAGGGAAAATAATAATTTATTATTCCCTGCCTCATGTACAGTTATTGAAATTCGTGCAACAGACCATCGAGGGACAAATGAATGAGTTAGGCTTCGTCGAAAGTTGCAAAATACCGGTTGCTAGCTTCCTAGAGCTTTTGGAGTTTTACTTGAAGTCCACGGTCGTTCAGTGGCAAGGAAGGACAGTTATCCAAAGGGCAGGAGTGTGCATAGGTTCCTGCGTAGCGCCAGTACTAAGCAGCATCTTTTTAAGTTTCGTTGACCGCAAAATAAATGATAACCTAGGTGAATTAGCTTTGAGAATTTTCCGCTTTGTGGATGACTATTTGGTTTTCGTCAATAGGCTAAATTTCCAAAGATCGATTGTGGACGTCGTAAAGTTGTTTAATGAACAGGGACAAGGTCTTAGGTTTACTATGGAGGTTCCTGAAAAGGAGGAGTTGCAGTTCTTAGACCTTAGACTGTCTTTCAAAGCGGAACATGTGTGTTGGACCTATCAACCGAGGTCAAAGAAGTCTCTTCTTGATTTCAGATCAGGGCACTCGAAATTGATTAAACGAGGTATAGCCACTTCCGCTATAAGGTCCGCCCTCAATAAGAGTTGTCCCCATCGTATGCTTGACAGCGTTAACTATCAGGTGGCGAGGCTGCGTGATGCAGGCTTTCCTCACTCTATCATTTCTACGACTTGCGATAAGCTGCTGCGTGAGGTCAAGGGGCAGTCCTCCCGAGTGAAAGAAAAAGATTTTAGCCGTTCTGTCTACATTCCATATGTTCATTCTTTTTCGCACAGATTAAAGAAAGTAGCGTCTAAGTTCAGATTAAACGTTGGGTTTTCAAGCAGAACGAAGCTTAAGGGACTTTGCCAGGCAGTAAACACTCGCATAGAAGGCAGGAAGACTGGAATTTATCAGCAGTGTAGTATCAAACATACTATGAAGTTCCTCCCGTGCATGCAGAATGTCGTGTACTCAACCCCATTTTCATGCGGGCGAGAGTACATTGGTCAGACCGGGCGGTGTGTCAATATACGGCTAAGGGAACACCACAGTTCCTTGAAAGGATTTGCGCATTCACATTTGTCTTTGCATTGCCGCGAATGTGGATGCCACCCACTTTTTGAAAAAACAAAAGTACTCTTCAAGCACCCAGACAAGCTTTCAAGAGAAATTATGGAGGCATTTTTTATAAATAAGAAAGGGTCTCAATGCGTTAGCCAGCCGTCTATCGCCTTACTTGGTAATGAATTATCTTTGTTAGATAGTGGCTAAAGTTCATTCGTCTGCTCTTGCCCGGTTTTCTTGGCGACATTGGAATCTTATAGTTTGAAGTATGTGTTATTTTTGTGGCAAGATTGCGTGCACATGACAAAGCCTTGTCGCCGTGTATAATTTTATCGATTGAGGGGGCTGGTTTGGTCACGAGGTCTTCTGTTCTGTCTATATATATATTCTTGTGTTTTCAATAAAAATTTCAGTTGAAAGTCAGCGCTGTACCGTGTCCTTCTATCGCTTCTGTCCGGGTGTTTCGCGCTGTTAACCACGAAGGAGTATCATATTGCACCAGTCATATATTTAGGCATCCATTGACGTCACGTAACACCCAAATTGGTATATCTGGAGCTAGTGAAACGGCCGGGAGCACGCCATGAGCGTGGTATGTTGTCATGTTCTTACATGACAACCCTCTCAGGATGATTATGTTTGCACCAGTCATATATTTAGTCATCCATTGACGTGACGTAACACAAAATTTAGTATATGTGGAGCTAGCAAAACGGCCAGTAGAACGCCATTAGCGTGGTTTGTTGTCATGTTCTTACATGACAAGCCTGCCAGGGTTATCATGTTTGCACCAGTCATATATTTAGTCATCCATATACTTCACGTAACACCAAATTTAGTATATGTAGAGAGTCCTCACCGCGGTGGTCTTGTGACTAAGGTACTCTGCTACTGACCTGCAGGTCGCGGGTTCGAATCCCGGCTGCGGCGGCTGCATTACCAATTTAGGCGGAAATGTTGTAGGCCCGTGTGCTCATATTCGGGTGGATGCTAAAGAACCCCCGGTGGTCGAAATTTCCGGAGCCTTCCACTAAGGCGTCTTTCATAATCATGTGGCGATTTTGGGACGTTAAACCCCACATATCTATCAATCAGCTTTTTATCCCTGATGATCCATCGTACTGAGAAGCTATTAGGCGTGCAAATCATCGCAGAACGCGTTGTTGTCGAGCAAGCAAGTATACGTGCTAGCACTGAACACGTACCACAACTCCGCCGGCGCTATCGGAGCGCTTCGCCACAATGCGTTTTCTCCAGAGCTGCGAAGCATGCCGATTCGACGCATGTCACGTGACTTTAAGCATAAATTTATAGATTTCATTTCATTTTATGATCCATTCAATTACGCTTCGTGATCCATTCAGTCATGAAGCGTGTATAAATGGATCACTTGGAGCAAATTCTCGTCTCTTCTTCGTGCCGCTCGAGGTCTTTCTGGCACAGCGTTGCGGCGTGGTCTTTCTTGGGGAGAGGCTGATATCGTGCACGAAAATTCTTGGAGGTAAATTTGCGTCGTGATCGCACTCGATCACGCCTGCAAGCTACGCCAACGCTCGCTAACACGACTGCACTGCTGAACTTTCCGACCGCCTCTGACAGAAATATGGCTGCCTATCTAGAGTGCATAGCGTCGCCGCCGTTCATGCAAGCTCCCTGTACGGCGCAACCTCCCTCCGACACACGAAACGGGTCACTCTCCTGAACCTTCAGTAGGTCTTCGCCGCTGAAAGCGATTCCCATTCTTCCAAATGGGGGAGTCTGGTATCGCGCCCACTCAGGGTCGCAGCAACCGCCGCGTGCACGGTGTCACGGGCTCGCTCTCGGCACAGTGGCCTTCGGAAAGTTCCCCCTCTCGGCTGCCACACAGTGCGCCGCTTAGTTGGATAGCAGCCAAGGTCATCTTCATGGGGACTCCCCCTTTTCGCCACTGTTTCGTTCCCGACACTTGCATGTGCTAAGGCATCACGAGCGGCCATCGCACCAAAATCCAGGTTCTCGGCTGACAACAGGGTGCATGAGATAGCGCGCCAGCTACCACGCTGGTTGTGTGTTCACCACATAAGGGGGTGACGACACGGACGGGTGCCGAAGGGTGTCCGTTCATAGAGGTGATGGCCTCGTTGTTCAACGCGGCATGCCACGAAGCAGGCATGTTGCGACGAGCCCGAATCGCGCGGGCGAATTGACTCGCTATGAGCAGTCAAAAGCTTAGAGCTTTTGATACCGCATTGGGCGCCAGTGTAGTGATACGCATCCCGAAGCAGTACAGCCACTAACGTGGGTCCGGTCGTAGCGAACCGCAGGGCACGCGTTAACCGTCGCCATGGCGAGAACACAGTACTGCTCAAGGTCGCAAAACTTTATTGTCTGTGTTAACAACAAAACGCAGTACAGCCCGTTGCAAAAGCGTGGCGGGAAAGCAAGGGGGCTTATCCGCGCCACGGGCGAAAAGTACTACACAGGATGCAACGAGCACGTCTCCGGGGTAAAAGTAATTCACGGAGACACCGGGACCAAGGGCCGGTGTCTCGAGCAAGGGCAAAAGCGCTCGCGTTCGCTTCGGAGAGATACGGGTCGGCGTAGCCTGGCCACGCACTAGAAACCCGCACCACTCTTCGGCCTAGCGTTCGGAAGGAGGCGGGCGGGGGGCGACATAAGGTAAGCGTTCAGGTCAGTACTATGCTCCTTCTTTCGATCTTCTCAACTTTCGATCTTGCTAAACGCCCAGCCATCTTGACCTAGTGGCTGCGTTCATACTTTTGAACACTGTCAAAAAAAAAGAGCCTGCAAGCTGCTCCTCGTTCACCTCAAGCTTTCGTTTTTTTACACATTCCTGCCAGCTGGCGCCCATTTCTCACTCAGTGTCTGCAGAAACGTCTGCGGCTTCGACGACATTTGCTTTCAAGAATGGCGATTCGCCGCCATTTGTTTTACATATAGGTCTATTGAAAGACGTAGTGGAAATGAATTGAACTAAAGATACTATGCCAACCGTTAAATTATTGGCAACTGTAGGTATTTTGTTATCTGTTTCTAGAAAATTGCGTACAAATCACGGTGTCAATCTGTCCTATTTGCTAGGGCCATTGAGGTGTTTCTATTGAGATGCTACAAATTTCACGGTTGGTTGCCTGTGGAACAGTGTCAGCAGTTCGTACTGCGTCTAATGAAAAGGCCCACGAGACGCCTTTAGGCTCTCCCATAGTAGAGTATTAAGTACACAAATTCGTTAACCACTTTTTTCTAAACAGACTTGTTTCGGGACGGCTGGTGCTCTTCCGTTAAACACTATTTAAAACCCTTTTTTTTTCGCCGGGGTACCACCGTACAACAGAATACCATTTAAAAAAAGGCAAATGTACCTTTGACAAGGCAACGAAAGTAAGGGTAGCGATGGCGTTGTCAACTGGGAATTATATGGTGGTTTTGGGAGTGCGCCATGAGCGTGGTATGTTGTCATGTTCTTACAAGACAAGCCTGCCAGAACTATCATGTTTGCACTTGTCATATATTTAGTCATCCATTGACGTCACGTAACACCAAATTTAATATATATAGAGCTAGCAAAACGGCCGGGAGCACGCCATGAGCGTGGTAATTTGTCAAGTTCTTACATGACAAGCCTGCCAGGATTGTCATGTTTGCACCAGTCATACATTTAGTCATCAATTGACGTCACGTACCACCAAATTTAGTATATGTGTAGCTAGCGAAACGGCCGGGAGCACGCCACGAGCGTGGTATGTTGTCATGTTCTCACTCGAAAAGCCTGCCAGGATTATCGTGTTTGCACCAGTCATATAATTAGTCATCCATTGACAGCACGTAACACCAAATTTAGTATATGTGGAGCTAGCGAAACGGCCGGGAGCACGCAATGAGCGTGGTGTGTTGTCATGTTTTTACATGACAAGCCTGCCAGGATTATCATGTTTGCACCAGTCATATATTTAGTCATCTATTGACGTCACCTAACACCAAATTTAGTGTATGTAGAGCTAGCGAAACGGCCGGGAGCACGCCATGAGCGTGGTATGTTGTCATGTTCTTACATGACAACCCTGTTAGTATTATCCTGTTTGCACCAGTCATATATTTAGTCATCCATTGACGTGACGTAACACAAAATTTAGTATAAGGGGAGCTTGCAAAACGGCCGAGAGCACGCCATGAGCGTGGTATGTTGTCATGTTCTTACATGACAAGACCGCCAGGGTTATCATGTTTGCACCAGTCATATATTTAGTCATCCATTGACGTCACGTAACACCAAATTTAGTATATGTAGAGCTGCCCCACTGCAGTGGTCTAGTGGCTAAGGTACTCTGCTACTGACCCGCAGGTCGCGGGTTCTAATGCAGGCTGTGGCGGCTGCAATTCCGATGGAGGCGGAAATGTTGTAGGCCCGAGTGCTCAGATTTGGGTGCAGGTTTAAGAACCCCAGGTGTTCGAAATTTCCGTATCCCTCCACTACGGCGTCTCTCATAATCATATGGTGGTTTTGGGACTTTAAACCCCTCGTATCAAATCAGTATATGTAGAGCTAGCGAAACGGCCGGAAGCACGCCATGAGCGTGGTTTGTTGTCATGTTCTTACATGACAAGCCTGCCAGGATTATGATGTTTGCAATATTCATATATTTAGTCACCAATTGACGTCTCGTAACACCAAATTTAGTATACTTGGAGCTAGCGAAACGGCCGCGAGCACGCTATGAGCGTGGTATGTTGTCATGTTCTTACAAGACAAGCCTGCCAGGATTATCATGTTTGCACCAGTCATCTAATTAGTCATCCATTGACGTCACGTAACACCAAATTTAGTATATGTAGAGCTAGCGAAACGGCCGGGAGCAGATCATGAGCGTGGTATGTTTTCATGTGTGTACATGACAAGCCTGCCAGGAGTATCATATTGCACCAGTCATATATTTAGGCATCCATTGACGTCACGTAACACCCAAATTGGTATATCTGGAGCTAGTGAAACGGCCGGGAGCACGCCATGAGCGTGGTATGTTGTCATGTTCTTACATGACAACCCTCTCAGGATGATCATGTTTGCACCAGTCATATATTTAGTCATCCATTGACGTGACGTAACACAAAATTTAGTATATGTGGAGCTAGCAAAACGGCCAGTAGAACGCCATTAGCGTGGTTTGTTGTCATGTTCTTACATGACAAGCCTGCCAGGGTTATCATGTTTGCACCAGTCATATATTTAGTCATCCATATACTTCACGTAACACCAAATTTAGTATATGTAGAGAGTCCTCACCGCGGTGGTCTTGTGACTAAGGTACTCTGCTACTGACCTGCAGGTCGCGGGTTCGAATGCCGGCTGCGGCGGCTGCATTACCAATTTAGGCGGAAATGTTGTAGGCCCGTGTGCTCATATTCGGGTGGATGCTAAAGAACCCCCAGTGGTCGAAATTTCCGGAGCCTTCCACTAAGGCGTCTCTCATAATCATGTGGCGATTTTGGGACGTTAAACCCCACATATCTATCAATCAGCTTTTTATCCCTGATGATCCATCGTACTGAGAAGCTATTAGGCGTGCAAATCATCGCAGAACGCGTTGTTGTCGAGCAAGCAAGTATACGTGCTAGCACTGAACACGTACCACAACTCCGCCGGCGCTATCGGAGCGCTTCGCCACAATGCGTTTTCTCCAGAGCTGCGAAGCATGCCGATTCGACGCATGTCACGTGACTTTAAGCATAAATTTATAGATTTCATTTCATTTTATGATCCATTCAATTACGCTTCGTGATCCATTCAGTCATGAAGCGTGTATAAATGGATCACTTGGAGCAAATTCTCGTCTCTTCTTCGTGCCGCTCGAGGTCTTTCTGGCACAGCGTTGCGGCGTGGTCTTTCTTGGGGAGAGGCTGATATCGTGCACGAAAATTCTTGGAGGTAAATTTGCGTCGTGATCGCACTCGATCACGCCTGCAAGCTACGTCAACGCTCGCTAACACGACTGCACTGCTGAACTTTCCGACCGCCTCTGACAGAAATATGGCTGCCTATCTAGAGTGCATAGCGTCGCCGCCGTTCATGCAAGCTCCCTGTACGGCGCAACCTCCCTCCGACATACGAAACGGGTCACTCTCCTGAACCTTCAGTAGGTCTTCGCCGCTGAAAGCGATTACCATTCTTCCAAATGGGGGAGTCTGGTATCGCGCCCACTCAGGGTCGCAGCAACCGCCGCGTGCACGGTGTCACGGGCTCGCTCTCGGCACAGTGGCCTTCGGAAAGTTCCCCCTCTCGGCTGCCACACAGTGCGCCGCTTAGTTGGATAGCAGCCAAGGTCATCTTCATGGGGACTCCCCCTTTTCACCACTGTTTCGTTCCCGACACTTGCATGTGCTAAGGCATCACGAGCGGCCATCGCACCAAAATCCAGGTTCTCGGCTGACAACAGGGTGCATGAGATAGCGCGCCAGCTACCACGCTGGTTGAGTGTTCACCACATAAGGGGGTGACGACACGGACGGGTGCCGAAGGGTGTCCGTTCATAGAGGTGATGGCCTCGTTGTTCAACGCGGCATGCCACGAAGCAGGCATGTTGCGACGAGCCCGAATCGCGCGGGCGAATTGACTCGCTATGAGCAGTCAAAAGCTTAGAGCTTTTGATACCGCATTGGGCGCCAGTGTAGTGATACGCATCCCGAAGCAGTACAGCCACTAACGTGGGTCCGGTCGTAGCGAACCGCAGGGCACGCGTTAACCGTCGCCATGGCGAGAACACAGTACTGCTCAAGGTCGCAAAACTTTATTGTCTGTGTTAACAACAAAACGCAGTACAGCCCGTTGCAAAAGCGTGGCGGGAAAGCAAGGGGGCTTATCCGCGCCACGGGCGAAAAGTACTACACAGGATGCAACGAGCACGTCTCCGGGGTAAAAGTAATTCACGGAGACACCGGGACCAAGGGCCGGTGTCTCGAGCAAGGGCATAAGCGCTCGCGTTCGCTTCGGAGAGATACGGGTCGGCGTAGCCTGGCCACGCACTAGAAACCCGCACCACTCTTCGGCCTAGCGTTCGGAAGGAGGCGGGGGGGGGGGGGGGCGACATAAGGTAAGCGTTCAGGTCAGTACTATGCTCCTTCTTTCGATCTTCTCAACTTTCGATCTTGCTAAACGCCCAGCCATCTTGACCTAGTGGCTGCGTTCATACTTTTGAACACTGTCAAAAAAAAAGAGCCTGCAAGCTGCTCCTCGTTCACCTCAAGCTTTCGTTTTTTTACACATTCCTGCCAGCTGGCGCCCATTTCTCACTCAGTGTCTGCAGAAACGTCTGCGGCTTCGACGACATTTGCTTTCAAGAATGGCGATTCGCCGCCATTTGTTTTACATATAGGTCTACTGAAAGACGTAGTGGAAATGAATTGAACTAAAGATACTATGCCAACCGTTAAATTATTGGCAACTGTAGGTATTTTGTTATCTGTTTCTAGAAAATTGCGTACAAATCACGGTGTCAATCTGTCCTATTTGCTAGGGCCATTGAGGTGTTTCTATTGAGATGCTACAAATTTCACGGTTGGTTGCCTGTGGAACAGTGTCAGCAGTTCGTACTGCGTCTAATGAAAAGGCCCACGAGACGCCTTTAGGCTCTCCCATAGTAGAGTATTAAGTACACAAATTCGTTAACCACTTTTTTCTAAACCGACTCGTTTCGGGACGGCTGGTGCTCTTCCGTTAAACACTATTTAAAACCCTTTTTTTTTCGCCGGGGTACCACCGTACAACAGAATACCATTTAAAAAAAGGCAACTGTACCTTTGACAAGGCAACGAAAGTAAGGGTAGCGATGGCGTTGTCAACTGGGAATTATATGGTGGTTTTGGGAGTGCGCCATGAGCGTGGTATGTTGTCATGTTCTTACAAGACAAGCCTGCCAGAACTATCATGTTTGCACTTGTCATATATTTAGTCATCCATTGACGTCACGTAACACCAAATTTAATATATATAGAGCTAGCAAAACGGCCGGGAGCACGCCATGAGCGTGGTAATTTGTCAAGTTCTTACATGACAAGCCTGCAGGATTGTCATGTTTGCACCAGTCATATATTTAGTCATCAATTGACGTCACGTACCACCAAATTTAGTATATGTGTAGCTAGCGAAACGGCCGGGAGCACGCCACGAGCGTGGTATGTTGTCATGTTCTCACTCGAAAAGCCTGCCAGGATTATCGTGTTTGCACCAGTCATATAATTAGTCATCCATTGACAGCACGTAACACCAAATTTAGTATATGTGGAGCTAGCGAAACGGCCGGGAGCACGCAATGAGCGTGGTGTGTTGTCATGTTTTTACATGACAAGCCTGCCAGGATTATCATGTTTGCACCAGTCATATATTTAGTCATCTATTGACGTCACCTAACACCAAATTTAGTATATGTAGAGCTAGCGAAACGGCCGGGAGCACGCCATGAGCGTGGTATGTTGTCATGTTCTTACATGACAACCCTGTTAGTATTATCCTGTTTGCACCAGTCATATATTTAGTCATCCATTGACGTGACGTAACACAAAATTTAGTATAAGGGGAGCTTGCAAAACGGCCGAGAGCACGCCATGAGCGTGGTATGTTGTCATGTTCTTACATGACAAGACCGCCAGGGTTATCATGTTTGCACCAGTCATATATTTAGTCATCCATTGACGTCACGTAACACCAAATTTAGTATATGTAGAGCTGCCCCACTGCAGTGGTCTAGTGGCTAAGGTACTCTGCTACTGACCCGCAGGTCGCGGGTTCTAATGCAGGCTGTGGCGGCTGCAATTCCGATGGAGGCGGAAATGTTGTAGGCCCGAGTGCTCAGATTTGGGTGCAGGTTAAAGAACCCCAGGTGTTCGAAATTTCCGTATCCCTCCACTACGGCGTCTCTCATAATCATATGGTGGTTTTGGGACTTTAAACCCCTCGTATCAAATCAGTATATGTAGAGCTAGCGAAACGGCCGGAAGCACGCCATGAGCGTGGTTTGTTGTCATATTCTTACATGACAAGCCTGCCAGGATTATGATGTTTGCAATATTCATATATTTAGTCACCAGTTGACGTCTCGTAACACCAAATTTAGTATACTTGGAGCTAGCGAAACGGCCGCGAGCACGCTATGAGCGTGGTATGTTGTCATGTTCTTACAAGACAAGCCTGCCAGGATTATCATGTTTGCACCAGTCATCTAATTAGTCATCCATTGACGTCACGTAACACCAAATTTAGTATATGTAGAGCTAGCGAAACGGCCGGGAGCAGATCATGAGCGTGGTATGTTTTCATGTGTGTACATGACAAGCCTGCCAGGAGTATCATATTGCACCAGTCATATATTTAGGCATCCATTGACGTCACGTAACACCCAAATTGGTATATCTGGAGCTAGTGAAACGGCCGGGAGCACGCCATGAGCGTGGTATGTTGTCATGTTCTTACATGACAACCCTCTCAGGATGATCATGTTTGCACCAGTCATATATTTAGTCATCCATTGACGTGACGTAAGACAAAATTTAGTATATGTGGAGCTAGCAAAACGGCCAGTAGAACGCCATTAGCGTGGTTTGTTGTCATGTTCTTACATGACAAGCCTGCCAGGGTTATCATGTTTGCACCAGTCATGTATTTAGTCATCCATATACTTCACGTAACACCAAATTTAGTATATGTAGAGAGTCCTCACCGCGGTGGTCTTGTGACTAAGGTACTCTGCTACTGACCTGCAGGTCGCGGGTTCGAATCCCGGCTGCGGCGGCTGCATTACCAATTTAGGCGGAAATGTTGTAGGCCCGTGTGCTCATATTCGGGTGGATGCTAAAGAACCCCCGGTGGTCGAAATTTCCGGAGCCTTCCACTAAGGCGTCTTTCATAATCATGTGGCGATTTTGGGACGTTAAACCCCACATATCTATCAATCAGCTTTTTATCCCTGATGATCCATCGTACTGAGAAGCTATTAGGCGTGCAAATCATCGCAGAACGCGTTGTTGTCGAGCAAGCAAGTATACGTGCTAGCACTGAACACGTACCACAACTCCGCCGGCGCTATCGGAGCGCTTCGCCACAATGCGTTTTCTCCAGAGCTGCGAAGCATGCCGATTCGACGCATGTCACGTGACTTTAAGCATAAATTTATAGATTTCATTTCATTTTATGATCCATTCAATTACGCTTCGTGATCCATTCAGTCATGAAGCGTGTATAAATGGATCACTTGGAGCAAATTCTCGTCTCTTCTTCGTGCCGCTCGAGGTCTTTCTGGCACAGCGTTGCGGCGTGGTCATTCTTGGGGAGAGGCTGATATCGTGCACGAAAATTCTTGGAGGTAAATTTGCGTCGTGATCGCACTCGATCACGCCTGCAAGCTACGCCAACGCTCGCTAACACGACTGCACTGCTGAACTTTCCGACCGCCTCTGACAGAAATATGGCTGCCTATCTAGAGTGCATAGCGTCGCCGCCGTTCATGCAAGCTCCCTGTACGGCGCAACCTCCCTCCGACACACGAAACGGGTCACTCTCCTGAACCTTCAGTAGGTCTTCGCCGCTGAAAGCGATTCCCATTCTTCCAAATGGGGGAGTCTGGTATCGCGCCCACTCAGGGTCGCAGCAACCGCCGCGTGCACGGTGTCACGGGCTCGCTCTCGGCACAGTGGCCTTCGGAAAGTTCCCCCTCTCGGCTGCCACACAGTGCGCCGCTTAGTTGGATAGCAGCCAAGGTCATCTTCATGGGGACTCCCCCTTTTCGCCACTGTTTCGTTCCCGACACTTGCATGTGCTAAGGCATCACGAGCGGCCATCGCACCAAAATCCAGGTTCTCGGCTGACAACAGGGTGCATGAGATAGCGCGCCAGCTACCACGCTGGTTGTGTGTTCACCACATAAGGGGGTGACGACACGGACGGGTGCCGAAGGGTGTCCGTTCATAGAGGTGATGGCCTCGTTGTTCAACGCGGCATGCCACGAAGCAGGCATGTTGCGACGAGCCCGAATCGCGCGGGCGAATTGACTCGCTATGAGCAGTCAAAAGCTTAGAGCTTTTGATACCGCATTGGGCGCCAGTGTAGTGATACGCATCCCGAAGCAGTACAGCCACTAACGTGGGTCCGGTCGTAGCGAACCGCAGGGCACGCGTTAACCGTCGCCATGGCGAGAACACAGTACTGCTCAAGGTCGCAAAACTTTATTGTCTGTGTTAACAACAAAACGCAGTACAGCCCGTTGCAAAAGCGTGGCGGGAAAGCAAGGGGGCTTATCCGCGCCACGGGCGAAAAGTACTACACAGGATGCAACGAGCACGTCTCCGGGGTAAAAGTAATTCACGGAGACACCGGGACCAAGGGCCGGTGTCTCGAGCAAGGGCATAAGCGCTCGCGTTCGCTTCGGAGAGATACGGGTCGGCGTAGCCTGGCCACGCACTAGAAACCCGCACCACTCTTCGGCCTAGCGTTCGGAAGGAGGCGGGGGGGGGGCGACATAAGGTAAGCGTTCAGGTCAGTACTATGCTCCTTCTTTCGATCTTCTCAACTTTCGATCTTGCTAAACGCCCAGCCATCTTGACCTAGTGGCTGCGTTCATACTTTTGAACACTGTCAAAAAAAAAAGAGCCTGCAAGCTGCTCCTCGTTCACCTCAAGCTTTCGTTTTTTTACACATTCCTGCCAGCTGGCGCCCATTTCTCACTCAGTGTCTGCAGAAACGTCTGCGGCTTCGACGACATTTGCTTTCAAGAATGGCGATTCGCCGCCATTTGTTTTACATATAGGTCTATTGAAAGACGTAGTGGAAATGAATTGAACTAAAGATACTATGCCAACCGTTAAATTATTGGCAACTGTAGGTATTTTGTTATCTGTTTCTAGAAAATTGCGTACAAATCACGGTGTCAATCTGTCCTATTTGCTAGGGCCATTGAGGTGTTTCTATTGAGATGCTACAAATTTCACGGTTGGTTGCCTGTGGAACAGTGTCCGCAGTTCGTCCGGCGTCTAATGAAAAGGCCCACGAGACGCCTTTAGGCTCTCCCATAGTCGAGTATTAAGTACACAAATTCGTTAACCACTTTTTTCTAAACAGACTCGTTTCGGGACGGCTGGTGCTCTTCCGTTAAACACTATTTAAAACCCTTTTTTTTTCGCCGGGGTACCACCGTACAACAGAATTCCATTTAAAAAAAGGCAACTTTACCTTTGACAAGGCAACGAAAGTAAGGGTAGCGATGGCGTTGTCAACTGGGAATTATATGGTGGTTTTGGGAGTGCGCCATGAGCGTGGTATGTTGTCCTGTTCTTACAAGACAAGCCTGCCAGAACTATCATGTTTGCACTTGTCATATATTTAGTCATCCATTGACGTCACGTAACACCAAATTTAATATATATAGAGCTAGCAAAACGGCCGGGAGCACGCCATGAGCGTGGTAATTTGTCAAGTTCTTACATGACAAGCCTGCCAGGATTGTCATGTTTGCACCAGTCATATATTTAGTCATCAATTGACGTCACGTACCACCAAATTTAGTATATGTGTAGCTAGCGAAACGGCCGGGAGCACGCCACGAGCGTGGTATGTTGTCATGTTCTCACTCGAAAAGCCTGCCAGGATTATCGTGTTTGCACCAGTCATATAATTAGTCATCCATTGACAGCACGTAACACCAAATTTAGTATATGTGGAGCTAGCGAAACGGCCGGGAGCACGCAATGAGCGTGGTGTGTTGTCATGTTTTTACATGACAAGCCTGCCAGGATTATCATGTTTGCACCAGTCATATATTTAGTCATCTATTGACGTCACCTAACACCAAATTTAGTATATGTGGAGCTAGCAAAAAAGACAGGAGCACGCGATGAGCGTGGTATGTTGTCATGTTCTTACATGACAAGCCTGCCAGGAATATTATGTTTGCACCAGTCATATATTTAGTCATCCATTGACGTCACGAAACACCAAATTTTGTAAAAGTGGAGCTAGAGAAACGGCATGAGAACGCCATTAGCGTGGTTTGTTGTCTTGTTCTTACATGACAAGCCTGCCAGGATTATCATGTTTGCACCAGTCATAGATTTAGTCATCTATTGACGTCACGTAACACCAAATTTATTATATGTGGAGCTAGCAAAATGGCCTGAGCACGCCATGAGCGTGGTATGTTGTCATGTTCTTACATGACAAGCCTGCCGGGATTCTCATGTTTGCACCAGTCATATATTAAGTCATCCATTGACGTCACGTAACACCAAAATTAGTATATGTGGAGCTAGCAAAACGGCCGCGAGCACGCCATGAGCGTGGTATGTTGTCATGTTCTTACAAGACAAACCTGCCAGGATAATCATGTTTGCACCAGTCATATATTTAGCCATCCATTGACGTCACGTAACACCAAATTTAGTATTACTGGAGCTAGCGATATGGCCGGCAGCACGCCATGAGCGTGCTACGTTGTCATTTTCTTACATGACAAGCCTGCCAGGATTATCATGTTTGCACCAGTCATATATGTAGTCATCTATTGACAGCCTGTAACACCAAATTTAGTGTATGTGGAGCTATCAAAAAGGACGGGAGCACGTCATGAGCGTATTATGTTGTCATGTTCTTACATGGCATGCCGCGCCAGGATTATCATGCTTGAACCAGTCATACATTTAGTCATCCATTGACGTCACGTAACACCAAATTTAGTGTATGTGGAGCTAGCGAAACTGCCGAGAGCACGCCATGAGCGTGGTATGTTGTCATGTTTTTACATGACAAGCCTGCCAGGATTATCATGTTTGCACCAGTCATAATTTAATCATCCATTGACGTTACGTGACACCAAATTTGTTATATGTGGAGCTAGCGAAACGGCAGGGAGCACGCCATGAGCGTGGTATGTTGTCATGCCCTTACATGACAAGCCTGTGAGGATTATCATATTTGCACCAGTCATATATTTAGTCATCCATTGACGTCACCTAATACAAATTTAGTATATGTGAAGCTAGCGAAACGGCCAGGAGCATGCCATGAGCGTGGTAAGTTGTCATGTTCTTACATTACAAGCCTGCCAGGATTATTAGTTTGCACGAGTAATATATTTATTCATTCATTGACGTCACGTAACACCAAAATTGGTATATGTGGAGCTAGCGAAACCACAGGGAGGGCGCCATGAGCGTATTATGTTGTCATGTTCTTACATGACAAGCTTGCCAGGATTGTCATGTTTGCGCCAGTTGTATATTTAGGCATCCATTGACGTCATGTAGCAGCAAATGTAGTATATCAGAGCTAGGAAAACGGCCTGGAGCCCGCCATGAGCGTGGTATGCTGTCATGTTCTTACTCGAAAAGCCTCGAGGATTATCATGTTTGCACCAGTCATATATGTAGTCATCCATTGACAGCCTGTAACACCAAGTTTAGTATATGTGGAGCTAGCGAAACGGCCGGGAGCACGCCATGAGCGAAGTATGTTGTCATAATCTTACATGACAAGCCTTCCAGGATTATGATGTCTGCACCAGTCATATATTTAGTCATCCATTGACGTCACGTAACACCAAATTTAGTATATGTAGAGCTAGCGTTACGGCCGGGAGCACGCCATGAGCGTGTTAATTTGTCATGTTCTTACATGACAAGCCTTCCAGGATTATCATGTTTGCACCAGTCATATGTTTTGTCATTTATTGACGTCACGTAACACCAAATTTAGTATTACTGGAGCTAGCGAAATGGCCGGGAGCACGCCATGAGCGTGCTATGTGTTCATTTTCTTACATGACAAGCCTGCCAAGATTATCATGTGTTCACCAGTCATATATTTAGTCATCCATTGACGTCACGTAACACCAAATTTAGTATATGTGGAGCTAGCGAAACGGCCGAGAGCACGCCATGAACGTGGTATGTTGTTATGTTCTTACATGACAAGCCTTCCAGGATTATCATGTCTGCACCAGTCATATATTTAGTCATCCATTGACGTCACGTAACACCAAATTTAGTATATGTAGAGCTAGCGTAACGGCCGGGAGCACGCCATGAGCGTGGTATGTTGTCATGTTCTTACATGACAACCCTGCGAGGATTATCATGTTTGCACCAGTCATATATTTAGTCATCCATCGACGTGACGTAACACAAAATTTAGTATATGTGGAACTAGCAAAACGGCCGGGAGCACGCCGTGAGCGTGGTATGTTGTCATGTTCTTACATGACAAGACTGCCAGGGTTATCATGTTTGCACCAGTCATATATTTAGTCACCAATTGACGTCTCGTAACACCAAATTTAGTATACTTGGAGCTAGCGAAACGGCCGCGAGCACGCTGTGAGCGTGGTATGTTGCCATGTTCTTACAAGACAAGCCTGCCAGGATTATCGTGTTTGCACCAGTCATATAATTAGTCATCCATTGACAGCACGTAACACCAAATTTAGTATATGTGGAGCTAGCGAAACGGCCGGGAGCACGCAATGAGCGTGGTGTGTTGTCATGTTTTTACATGACAAGCCTGCCAGGATTATCATGTTTGCACCAGTCATATATTTAGTCATCTATTGACGTCACCTAACACCAAATTTAGTATATGTGGAGCTAGCAAAAAAGACAGGAGCACGCGATGAGCGTGGTATGTTGTCATGTTCTTACATGACAAGCCTGCCAGGAATATTATGTTTGCACCAGTCATATATTTAGTCATCCATTGACGTCACGAAACACCAAATTTTGTAAAAGTGGAGCTAGAGAAACGGCAAGGAGCACGCCATGAGCGTGGTATGTTGTCATGTTCTTACATGACAACCCTGCCAGGGTTATTATGTTTGCACCAGTCATATAATTAGTCATCCATTGACGTGACGTAACACAAAACTTAGTATATGTGGAACTAGCAAAACGGCCGGGAGCACGCCATGAGCGTGGTATGTTGTCATGTTCTTACATGACAACCCTCTCAGGATTATCATGTTTGCACCAGTCAAATATTTAGTCATCCATATACGTTACGTAACACCAAATTTAGTATATATAGATCTAGCAAAATGGCCGGGAACATGCCATGAGCGTGGTATGTTGTCATGTTCTTACATGACAAGCCTGCCAAATTCACATGTTTGCACCAGTCATATATTTAGTCATCCATTGACGTCACGTAACACAAAATTTAGTGTATGGGGAGCGTGCGAAACGGCCGGGAGCACGCCATGAGAGTGGTATGTTGCCATGTTCTTACATGACAAGCCTGCCAGGTTCATCATCTTTTCACCAGTCATAATTTAATCATCCATTGACGTCACGTGACACCAAATTTATTATATGTGGAGCTTGCGAAACGGCCGGGAGCACGCCATGAGCGTGGTATGTTGTCATGCTCTTACATGACAAGCCTGTGAGGATTATCATATTTGCACCTGTCATATATTTAGTCATCCATTGACGTCACGTAATACAAATTAAGTATATGTGAAGCTAGCGAAACGGCCAGGAGCATGCCTTGAGCGTGGTAAGTTGTCATGTTCTTACATTACAAGCCTGCCAGGATTATTAGTTTGCACGAGTAATATATTTATTCATTCATTGACGTCACGTAACACAAAAATTGGTATATGTGGAGCTAGCGAAACCACAGGGAGGGCGCCATGAGCGTATTATGTTGTCATGTTCTTACATGACAAGCTTGCCAGGATTGTCATGTTTGCGCCAGTTGTATATTTAGGCATCCATTGACGTCATGTAGCAGCAAATGTAGTATATCAGAGCTAGCAAAACGGCCTGGAGCCCGCCATGAGCGTGGTATGCTGTCATGTTCTTACTCGAAAAGCCTCGAGGATTATCATGTTTGCACCAGTCATATATGTAGTCATCCATTGACAGCCTGTAACACCAAGTTTAGTATATGTGGAGCTAGCGAAACGGTCGGGAGCACGCCATGAGCGAAGTATGTTCTCATAATCTTACATGACAAGCCTTCCAGGATTATGATGTCTGCACCAGTCATATATTTAGTCATCCATTGACGTCACGTAACACCAAATTTAGTATATGTAGAGCTAGCGTTACGGCCGGGAGCACGCCATGAGCGTGGTAATTTGTCATGTTCTTACATGACAAGCCTTCCAGGATTATCATGTTTGCACCAGTCATATGTTTTGTCATTTATTGACGTCACGTAACACCAAATTTAGTATTACTGGAGCTAGCGAAATGGCCGGGAGCACGCCATGAGCGTGCTATGTGTTCATTTTCTTACATGACAAGCCTGCCAAGATTATCATGTGTTCACCAGTCATATATTTAGTCATCCATTGACGTCACGTAACACCAAATTTAGTATATGTGGAGCTAGCGAAACGGCCGAGAGCACGCCATGAACGTGGTATGTTGTTATGTTCTTACATGACAAGCCTTCCAGGATTATCATGTCTGCACCAGTCATATATTTAGTCATCCATTGACGTCACGTAACACCAAATTTAGTATATGTAGAGCTAGCGTAACGGCCGGGAGCACGCCATGAGCGTGGTATGTTGTCATGTTCTTACATGACAACCCTGCGAGGATTATCATGTTTGCACCAGTCATATATTTAGTCATCCATCGACGTGACGTAACACCAAATTTAGTGTATGTGAAGCTAGCGATATGGCCGGCAGCACGCCATGAGCGTGCTACGTTGTCATTTTCTTACATGACAAGCCTGCCAGGATTATCATGTTTGCACCAGTCATATATGTAGTCATCTATTGACAGCCTGTAACACCAAATTTAGTGTATGTGGAGCTATCAAAAAGGACGGGAGCACGTCATGAGCGTATTATGTTGTCATGTTCTTACATGGCATGCCGCGCCAGGATTATCATGCTTGAACCAGTCATACATTTAGTCATCCATTGACGTCACGTAACACCAAATTTAGTGTATGTGGAGCTAGCGAAACTGCCGAGAGCACGCCATGAGCGTGGTATGTTGTCATGTTTTTACATGACAAGCCTGCCAGGATTATCATGTTTGCACCAGTCATAATTTAATCATCCATTGACGTTACGTGACACCAAATTTGTTATATGTGGAGCTAGCGAAACGGCAGGGAGCACGCCATGAGCGTGGTATGTTGTCATGCCCTTACATGACAAGCCTGTGAGGATTATCATATTTGCACCAGTCATATATTTAGTCATCCATTGACGTCACCTAATACAAATTTAGTATATGTGAAGCTAGCGAAACGGCCAGGAGCATGCCATGAGCGTGGTAAGTTGTCATGTTCTTACATTACAAGCCTGCCAGGATTATTAGTTTGCACGAGTAATATATTTATTCATTCATTGACGTCACGTAACACCAAAATTGGTATATGTGGAGCTAGCGAAACCACAGGGAGGGCGCCATGAGCGTATTATGTTGTCATGTTCTTACATGACAAGCTTGCCAGGATTGTCATGTTTTCGCCAGTTGTATATTTAGGCATCCATTGACGTCATGTAGCAGCAAATGTAGTATATCAGAGCTAGGAAAACGGCCTGGAGCCCGCCATGAGCGTGGTATGCTGTCATGTTCTTACTCGAAAAGCCTCGAGGATTATCATGTTTGCACCAGTCATATATGTAGTCATCCATTGACAGCCTGTAACACCAAGTTTAGTATATGTGGAGCTAGCGAAACGGCCGGGAGCACGCCATGAGCGAAGTATGTTGTCATAATCTTACATGACAAGCCTTCCAGGATTATGATGTCTGCACCAGTCATATATTTAGTCATCCATTGACGTCACGTAACACCAAATTTAGTATATGTAGAGCTAGCGTTACGGCCGGGAGCACGCCATGAGCGTGTTAATTTGTCATGTTCTTACATGACAAGCCTTCCAGGATTATCATGTTTGCACCAGTCATATGTTTTGTCATTTATTGACGTCACGTAACACCAAATTTAGTATTACTGGAGCTAGCGAAATGGCCGGGAGCACGCCATGAGCGTGCTATGTGTTCATTTTCTTACATGACAAGCCTGCCAAGATTATCATGTGTTCACCAGTCATATATTTAGTCATCCATTGACGTCACGTAACACCAAATTTAGTATATGTGGAGCTAGCGAAACGGCCGAGAGCACGCCATGAACGTGGTATGTTGTTATGTTCTTACATGACAAGCCTTCCAGGATTATCATGTCTGCACCAGTCATATATTTAGTCATCCATTGACGTCACGTAACACCAAATTTAGTATATGTAGAGCTAGCGTAACGGCCGGGAGCACGCCATGAGCGTGGTATGTTGTCATGTTCTTACATGACAACCCTGCGAGGATTATCATGTTTGCACCAGTCATATATTTAGTCATCCATCGACGTGACGTAACACAAAATTTAGTATATGTGGAACTAGCAAAACGGCCGGGAGCACGCCGTGAGCGTGGTATGTTGTCATGTTCTTACATGACAAGACTGCCAGGGTTATCATGTTTGCACCAGTCATATATTTAGTCACCAATTGACGTCTCGTAACACCAAATTTAGTATACTTGGAGCTAGCGAAACGGCCGCGAGCACGCTGTGAGCGTGGTATGTTGCCATGTTCTTACAAGACAAGCCTGCCAGGATTATCGTGTTTGCACCAGTCATATAATTAGTCATCCATTGACAGCACGTAACACCAAATTTAGTATATGTGGAGCTAGCGAAACGGCCGGGAGCACGCAATGAGCGTGGTGTGTTGTCATGTTTTTACATGACAAGCCTGCCAGGATTATCATGTTTGCACCAGTCATATATTTAGTCATCTATTGACGTCACCTAACACCAAATTTAGTATATGTGGAGCTAGCAAAAAAGACAGGAGCACGCGATGAGCGTGGTATGTTGTCATGTTCTTACATGACAAGCCTGCCAGGAATATTATGTTTGCACCAGTCATATATTTAGTCATCCATTGACGTCACGAAACACCAAATTTTGTAAAAGTGGAGCTAGAGAAACGGCAAGGAGCACGCCATGAGCGTGGTATGTTGTCATGTTCTTACATGACAACCCTGCCAGGGTTATTATGTTTGCACCAGTCATATAATTAGTCATCCATTGACGTGACGTAACACAAAACTTAGTATATGTGGAACTAGCAAAACGGCCGGGAGCACGCCATGAGCGTGGTATGTTGTCATGTTCTTACATGACAACCCTCTCAGGATTATCATGTTTGCACCAGTCAAATATTTAGTCATCCATATACGTTACGTAACACCAAATTTAGTATATATAGATCTAGCAAAATGGCCGGGAACATGCCATGAGCGTGGTATGTTGTCATGTTCTTACATGACAAGCCTGCCAAATTCACATGTTTGCACCAGTCATATATTTAGTCATCCATTGACGTCACGTAACACAAAATTTAGTGTATGGGGAGCGTGCGAAACGGCCGGGAGCACGCCATGAGAGTGGTATGTTGCCATGTTCTTACATGACAAGCCTGCCAGGTTCATCATCTTTTCACCAGTCATAATTTAATCATCCATTGACGTCACGTGACACCAAATTTATTATATGTGGAGCTTGCGAAACGGCCGGGAGCACGCCATGAGCGTGGTATGTTGTCATGCTCTTACATGACAAGCCTGTGAGGATTATCATATTTGCACCTGTCATATATTTAGTCATCCATTGACGTCACGTAATACAAATTAAGTATATGTGAAGCTAGCGAAACGGCCAGGAGCATGCCTTGAGCGTGGTAAGTTGTCATGTTCTTACATTACAAGCCTGCCAGGATTATTAGTTTGCACGAGTAATATATTTATTCATTCATTGACGTCACGTAACACCAAAATTGGTATATGTGGAGCTAGCGAAACCACAGGGAGGGCGCCATGAGCGTATTATGTTGTCATGTTCTTACATGACAAGCTTGCCAGGATTGTCATGTTTGCGCCAGTTGTATATTTAGGCATCCATTGACGTCATGTAGCAGCAAATGTAGTATATCAGAGCTAGCAAAACGGCCTGGAGCCCGCCATGAGCGTGGTATGCTGTCATGTTCTTACTCGAAAAGCCTCGAGGATTATCATGTTTGCACCAGTCATATATGTAGTCATCCATTGACAGCCTGTAACACCAAGTTTAGTATATGTGGAGCTAGCGAAACGGTCGGGAGCACGCCATGAGCGAAGTATGTTCTCATAATCTTACATGACAAGCCTTCCAGGATTATGATGTCTGCACCAGTCATATATTTAGTCATCCATTGACGTCACGTAACACCAAATTTAGTATATGTAGAGCTAGCGTTACGGCCGGGAGCACGCCATGAGCGTGGTAATTTGTCATGTTCTTACATGACAAGCCTTCCAGGATTATCATGTTTGCACCAGTCATATGTTTTGTCATTTATTGACGTCACGTAACACCAAATTTAGTATTACTGGAGCTAGCGAAATGGCCGGGAGCACGCCATGAGCGTGCTATGTGTTCATTTTCTTACATGACAAGCCTGCCAAGATTATCATGTGTTCACCAGTCATATATTTAGTCATCCATTGACGTCACGTAACACCAAATTTAGTATATGTGGAGCTAGCGAAACGGCCGAGAGCACGCCATGAACGTGGTATGTTGTTATGTTCTTACATGACAAGCCTTCCAGGATTATCATGTCTGCACCAGTCATATATTTAGTCATCCATTGACGTCACGTAACACCAAATTTAGTATATGTAGAGCTAGCGTAACGGCCGGGAGCACGCCATGAGCGTGGTATGTTGTCATGTTCTTACATGACAACCCTGCGAGGATTATCATGTTTGCACCAGTCATATATTTAGTCATCCATCGACGTGACGTAACACAAAACTTAGTATATGTGGAACTAGCAAAACGGCCGGGAGCACGCCATGAGCGTGGTATGTTGTCATGTTCTTACATGACAACCCTCTCAGGATTATCATGTTTGCACCAGTCAAATATTTAGTCATCCATATACGTTACGTAACACCAAATTTAGTATATATAGATCTAGCAAAATGGCCGGGAACATGCTATGAGCGTGGTATGTTGTCATGTTCTTACATGACAAGCCTGCCAAATTCACATGTTTGCACCAGTCATATATTTAGTCATCCATTGACGTCACGTAACACAAAATTTAGTGTATGGGGAGCGTGCGAAACGGCCGGGAGCACGCCATGAGAGTGGTATGTTGCCATGTTCTTACATGACAAGCCTGCCAGGTTCATCATCTTTTCACCAGTCATAATTTAATCATCCATTGACGTCACGTGACACCAAATTTATTATATGTGGAGCTAGCGAAACGGCCGGGAGCACGCCATGAGCGTGGTATGTTGTCATGCTCTTACATTAAGAGCCTGCCAGGATTATTAGTTTGCACGAGTAATATATTTATTCATTCATTGACGTCACGTAACACCAAAATTAGTATATGTGGAGCTAGTGAAACCACCGGGAGCACGCCACGAGCATATTATGTTGTCATGTTCTTAATGACAAGCTTGCAAGGATTGTCATGTTTGCGCCAGTTATATATTTAGGCATCCATTGACGTCACGCAGCAGCAAATGTAGTATATCGGAGCTAGCGAAACGGCCTGGAGCCCGCCGTGAACGTGGTATGTTCTCATGTTCTTACATGACAAGCCTGCCAGGATTGTCATGTTTGCGCCAGTCATATATTTAGTCATCCATTGACGTCACGTAACACCAATTGTAGTGTATGTGAAGCTAGCGAAACGGCCGGGAGCACGCCATGAGCGTGGTATGTTGTCATGTTTTTACATAACAAGCCTGCCAGGATTATCATGTGTTCACCAGTCATATATTTAGTCATCAGTGTACGTCACGTAACACCAAATTTAGTATATGTCGAGCTAGCGAAACGGCCGGGAGCACGCCCTGAGCGCAGTATGTTGTCATAATCTTACATGACAAGCTTTCCAGGATTATGATGTCTGCACCAGTCATATATTTTGTCATCCATTGACGTCACGTAACACCAAATTTAGTATATGTAGAGCTAGCGTAACGGCCGGGAGCACGCCATGAGTGTGGTATGTTGTCATGTTCTTACATGACAACCCTGTCAGGATTATCATGTTTGCACCAGTCATATATTTAGTCATCCATTGACGTGAAGTAACACAAAATTTAGTATATGTGGAACTAGCAAAACGGCCGGGAGCACGCCATGAGCGTGGTATGTTGTCATGTTCTTACATGACAACCCTCTCAGGATTATCATGTTTGCACCAGTCAAATATTTAGTCATCCATATACGTTACGTAACACCAAATTTAGTATATATAGATCTAGCAAAATGGCCGGGAACATGCCATGAGCGTGGTATGTTGTCATGTTCTTACATGACAAGCCTGCCAAATTCACATGTTTGCACCAGTCATATATTTAGTCATCCATTGACGTCACGTAACACTAAATTTAGTTTATGTGAAGCTAGTGAAACGGCCGGGAGCACGCCATGAGTGCTGTATGTTGTCATGTTTTTACATGACAAGCCTTCCAGGATTATCATGTTCACCAGTCATATATTTAGTCCTCCATTGACGTCACGTAACACCAAATTTAGTGTATGTAGAGCTAGCGAAATGGCCGGGAGCATGCCATGAGCGTGGTATGTTTCATGTTCTTACATGACAAGCCTGCCAGGATTATCATGTTTTCACCAGTCATATATTTAGTCATCCATTGACGTCACGTAACACCAAATTTAGTATATGTAGAGCTAGCGAAACGGCCGGGAGCACGCCATGAGTGTGGTATGTTGTCATGTTCTTACATGACAAGCCTGCCAGGAATACATGTTTGCACCAGTCATATATTTAGTCATCCATTGACGTCACGTAACACCAAACTTACTGTGTGTGGAGCTAGCGAAACGGCCGGGAGCACGCCATGAGCGTGGTATGTTGTCACGTTCTTACATGACAACCCTCTCAGGATTATCATGTTTGCACCAGTCATATATTTAGACATCCATTGACGTCACGTAACACCAAATTTAGTGTGTGTGGAGCTAGCGAAACGGCCGGGAGCACGCAATGAGCATGGTTTGTTGTCATGTTCTTACATGACAACCCTCTCAAGATTATCATGTTTGCACCAGTCATATATTTAGACATCCATTGACCTCACGTAACACCAAATTTAGTATATGTGGAGCTAGCGAAACGGCCTGGAGCACGCCATGAGCGTGGTAAGTTGTCATGTTCTTACATGACAAGCCTGCCAGGATTATCATGTTTGCACCAGTCATATATTTAGTCATCCATTGATATCACGTAACACCAAATTTAGTATATGTGAAGCTAGCGAAACGGCCGGGAGCACGCCATGAGCGAGTATTTGGCACGTTCTTACATGACAAGCCTGTCAGCATTATCATGTTTGCACCAGTCATATATTTGGTCATCCATTGACGTCCCGTAACACCAAATTTAGTATATGTGGAGCTAGCGAAACGGCCGTGAGCACGCAATGAGCGTGGTGTGTTGTCATGTTCTTACATGACAAGCTTGCCAGGATTATCATGTTTGCACCAGTCATATATTTAGTACTCCATTGACGCCACGTAACACCAAATTTAGTGTATGTAGAGCTAGCGAAACGGCCGGGAGCACGCCATGAGCGTGGTATGTTGTCATGTTCTTACATGACAACCCTCTCAGGATTATCATGTTTGCACCAGTCATATATTTAGTCATCCATATACGTTATATAACACCAAATTTAGTATATATAGATCTAGCAAAATGGCCGGGAACATGCCATGAGCGTGGTATGTTGTCATGTTCTTACATGACAAGCCTGCCAAATTTACATGTTTGCACCAGTCATATATTTAGTCATCCATTGACGTCACGTAACACTAAATTTAGTTTATGTGAAGCTAGTGAAACGGCCGGGAGCACGCCATGAGTGCTGTATGTTGTCATGTTTTTACATGACAAGCCTGCCAGGATTATCATGCTTGCACCAGTTATATATTTAGTCCTCCATTGACGTCACGTAACACCAAATTTAGTGTATGTAGAGCTAGCGAAACGGCCGGGAACATGCCATGACCGTGGTATGTTGTCATGTTCTTACATGACAAGCCTGCCAGGATTATCATGTTTTCACCAGTCATATATTTAGTCATCCATTGACGTCACGTAACACCAAATTTAGTATATGTAGAGCTAGCAAAACGGCTGGGAGCACGCTCTGAGTGTGGTATGTTGTCATGTTCTTACATGACAAGCCTGCCAGGATTACATGTTTGCACCAGTCATATATTTAGTCATCCATTGACGTCACCTAACACCAAATTTAGTATATGTGGAGCTAGCAAAAAGGACGGGAGCACGCCATGAGCGTGGTATGTTGTCATGTTCTTACATGACAAGCCTGCCAGGATTATTATGTTTGCACCAGTCATATATTTAGTCATCCATTGACGTCACGTAACACCAAATTTATTATATGCGGAGCTAGCAAAACGGCCGGGAGCACGCCATGATCGTGGTATGTTGTCATGTTCTTACATGACAAGCCTGCCAGGATTATCATCTTGCACCAGTCATATATTTAGTCATCCATTGACAGCCTGTAACACCAAGTTTATTATATGTGGAGCTAGCAAAAAGGACGGCAGCACGCCATGAGGGTATAATGTTGTCATGTTCTTACATGGCATGCCTGCCAGGATTATCATGCTTGCACCAGTCATATATTTAGTCATCCATTGACGTCACGTGACACCAAATTTATTATATGTGGAGCTAGCGAAACGGCCGGGAGCACGCCATGAGCGTGGTATGTTGTCATGCTCTTACATGACAAGCCTGTGAGGATTATCATATTTGCACCTGTCATATATTTAGTCATCCATTGACGTCACGTAATACAAATTTAGTATATGTGAAGCTAGCGAAACGGCCAGGAGCATGCCATGAGCGTGGTTAGTTGTCATGTTCTTACATTACAAGCCTGCCAGGATTATTAGTTTGCACGAGTAATATATTTATTCATTCATTGACGTCACGTAACACCAAAATTAGTATATGTGGAGCTAGTGAAACCACCGGGAGCACGCCACGAGCATATTATGTTGTCATGTTCTTACATGACAAGCTTGCAAGGATTGTCATGTTTGCGCCAGTTATATATTTAGGCATCCATTGACGTCACGCAGCAGCAAATGTAGTATATCGGAGCTAGCGAAACGGCCTGGAGCCCGCCGTGAACGTGGTATGTTCTCATGTTCTTACATGACAAGCCTGCCAGGATTGTCATGTTTGCGCCAGTCATATATTTAATCATCCATTGACGTCACGTAACACCAATTGTAGTGTATGTGAAGCTAGCGAAACGGCCGGGAGCACGCCATGAGCGTAGTATGTTGTCATGTTTTTACATAACAAGCCTGCCAGGATTATCATGTGTTCACCAGTCATATATTTAGTCATCAGTGTACGTCACGTAACACCAGATTTAGTATATGTGGAGCTAGCGAAACGGCCGGGAGCACGCCCTGAGCGCAGTATGTTGTCATAATCTTACATGACAAGCTTTCCAGGATTATGATGTCTGCACCAGTCATATATTTTGTCATCCATTGACGTCACGTAACACCAAATTTAGTATATGTAGAGCTAGCGTAACGGCCGGGAGCACGCCATGAGTGTGGTATGTTGTCATGTTCTTACATGACAACCCTGCCAGGATTATCATGTTTGCACCAGTCATATATTTAGTCATCCATTGACGTGAAGTAACACAAAATTTAGTATATGTGGAACTAGCAAAACGGCCGGGAGAACGCCATGAGCGTGGTATGTTCTCATGTTTGTACATGACAAGCCTGACAGGAGTATCATAGTGCACCAGTCATATATTTAGGCATCCATTGACATCACGTAACACCCAAATTGGTATATCTGGAGCTAGTGAAACGGGCGGGAGCACGCCATGAGCGTGGTATGTTGTCATGTTCTTACATGACAACCCTCTCAGGATTATCATGTTTGCGTCAGTCATATATTTAGTCATCCATTGACGTGACGTAACACAAAATTTAGTATATGTGGAGCTAGCAAAACGGCCGGGAGCACGCCATGAGCGTGGTATGTTGTCATGTTCTTACATGACAAGACTGGCAGGGTTATCATGTTTGCACCAGTCATATATTTAGTCATCCATATACGTCACGTAACACCAAATTTAGTATATGTAGAGCTGCCTCACCGCGGTGGTCTAGTGACTAAGGTACTCTGCTACTGTCCTGCAGTTCGCGCGTTCGAATCCCGGCGGCGGCGGCTGCATTTCCAATGGAGGCGGAAATGTTGTAGGCCCGTGTGCTTAGATTCGGGTGCATGCTAAGGAACCCCAGATGGTCGAAATTTCCGGAGCCTTCCACTATGGCGTCTCTCATAATGATATGGTGGTTTTGGGACGTTAAACCCCACATATCTGTCAATCAGCTTTTTATTCCTGATGATCCGTTGTACTGAGAAGCTATAAGGCGTGCAAATCATCGCAGAACGCGTAGTTGTCGAGCAAGCAAGTGCACGTGCTAGCACTGAACACGTACCACAACTCCGACGGCGCTATCGGAGCGCTTCGTCACAATGCGTTTTCTCCAGAGCAGCGAAGCATGCCGATTCGACGCATGTCACGTGAATTTATGCTTAAATTTTATAGATTTCATTTCATTTTATGATCCATTCCATCACGCTTCTTGATCCATTCAATCATGAAGCGTGATTGAATGGATCATTCGGAGCAAATTCTCGTCTCTTCTTCGTGCCGCTCGAGGTCTTTCTGGCACAGCGTTGCGGCGTGGTCTTTCTTGCGGAGAGGCTGATATCGTGCACGATACTTCTTGGAGTTAAATTTGCGTCGTGAGCGCACTCGATCACGCCTGCAAGCTACGCCAACGCTCGTTAACACGACTGCACTGCTGCACTTTCTGACCGCCTCTGACAGAAATATGGCTGCCTACCCAGAGTGCATAGCGTCGCCGCCGTTCATGCAAGCTCTCTATAGGGCGCACCCTCCCTCCGACACTTGAAACGGGTCACTCTCCTGAACCTTCAGGAGGTCTTCGCCGCCGAAAGCGATTCCCATTCTACCAAATGGGGGAGTCTGGTATCGTGCCCACTCAGGGTCACAGCAACCGCCGCGTGCACTGCGTCACGGGCTCGCTCTCGGCACAGTGGTCTTCGGAAAGTTCCCAGGCTTGACTGCCACACAGTGCGCCCTTTAGTTGGATAGCAGCCAAGGTCATCTTCATGGGGACTCCCCCTTTCGCCGCTGTTTCGTGCCCGACACATGCGTGTGCTAAGGCATCACGAGCGGCCATCGCACCAAAATCCAGTTACTCGGCTGACAACAGGGGGCATGAGATAGCGCGCCAGCTTCCACGCTGGTTGTGTGTTCACCACATAAGGGGGTGACGACACGGACGGGTGCCGAAGGGTGTCCGTTCATAGAGGTGATGGCCTCTTTGTGCAACGCGGCATGCCACGAAGCAGGCATGTTGCGACGAGCCCGAATCGCGCGGGCGAACTGACTCGCTATGAGCAGTCAAAAGCTTAAAGCTTTTGATACCGTATTGGGCGCCAGTGTAGTGATACGCATCCCGAAGGAGTACAGCCACTAACGCGAGTCCGGTCTTAGCTAGCCGAAGGGCACGCGTTAACCGTCGCCATGGCGAGAACACAGTACTGCTCAAGGTCGCAACACTTTATTGTCTGTGGTAATACAAAACGCAGTACAGCCCGTTGCAAAGGCGTGGTGGGAAAGCAAATGGCCTTACGCGCGCCACGGGTGAGAAGTACTACTCAGGATGCCAAGAGCACGTCTCCGGGGGAAAAGTAATTCACGGAGACACCGGGACCAAGGGCCGGTTGCTCGAGCAAGGGCAAATGCGCTCGCGTTCGCTTCGGAGAGATACGGGTCGACGTAGCCTGGCCACGCACTAGAAACCCGCACCACTCTTCGGCCTAGCGTTCGGAAGGGGGGGGGGGGGCGACATAAGGTAAGCGTTCAGGTCAGTACTATGCTCCTCCTTTCGATCTACGAAACGTTCGATCTTGCTAAACGCCCAGCTTCTTGACCTAGTGGCTGCGTTCATAATTTTGAACATTGTCAATAAAAAAAAAGAGCCTGGAAGCTGCTCCTCCTTCACTTCAAGCTTTCGTTTTTACACATTCCTGCCAGCTGGCGCCCATTTCTCACTCAGTGTCTGCAGAAAAGTCTGCGGCTTCGACGACATTTGCTTACAAGAATGGCGATTCGCGGCCTTTTTTTTTACATATAGGTCTATTGAAGGACGTAGTGGAAATGAATTGAACTAAAGATACTATGCCAACAGTTAAATTATTGGCAACTGTAGGTATTTTGTTATCTGTTTCTAGAAAATTGCGTACAAATCACGGTGTCAATCTGTCCTATTTGCTAGGGCCATTGAGGTGTTTCTATGGAGATGCTACGAATTTTACGGTTAGTTGTCTGTGGAACAGTGTCAGCAGTCCTGACTGCGTCTAATGAAAAGGGCCACGGTGCGCCTTTAGGCTCTCCCATAGTCGAGTATTAAGTACAAAATTCGTTAACCACTTTTTCTAAACAAACAGACTCGTTTCGGGACGGCTGGTGCTCTCCTGTAAGCACTCTTTAAAAACTTTATTTCGCGGGGGTTCCACAGAATACCATTTAAAGAAAGGCAACTGTACCTTTGACAGTGCAACGAAAGTAAGGGTAGCGGTGGCGTTGTCAACTGGAAATCATATGGTGGTTTTGGGAGCGCGCCATGAGCGTGGTATGTTGTCATGTTCTTACATGACAAGCCTGCCGGGATTCTCATGTTTGCACCAGTCATATATTTAGTCATCCTATGACGTCACGTAACACCAAATTTAGTATATGTGGAGCTAGCATAACGGCCGGAGCACGCCATGAGCGTGGTATGTTGTCATGTTCTTACATGACAAGCCTGCCAGGATTATGATGTTTGCACCAGTCATATGTTTAGTCATCTATTGACGTCAAGTAACACCAAATTTAGTATTACTGGAGCTAGCGAAATGGCCGGGAGCACGCCATAAGCGTGCTATGTGTTCATTTTCTTACATGACAAGCCTGCCAGGATAATCATGTTTGCACCATTCATATATTTAGTCATCAATTGACGTCACTTAACACCAAACTTAGTACATGTGGAGATAGCGAAACGGCCGGGATCACGCCATGAACGTTGTATGTTGTTATGTTCTTACATGACAAGCCTGCCAGGATTATCATGTTTGCACCAGTCATATATTTAGTCATCCATTGACGTCACGTGACACCAAATTTAGTATATGCTGAGCTAGCGAAACGGCAGGGAGCACGCCATGGGCGTGGTATGTTGTCATGTTCTTACTCGAAAAGCCTGCAAGGATTATCATGTTTGCACCAGTCATATATTTAGTCATCCATTGACGTCACGTAACACCAAATTTAGTATATGTGAAGCTAGGGAAATTTAGTATATGTGAAGCTAGGGAAACGGCCGGGAGCAGCCATGAGCGTGGTATGTTGTCAAGTTCTTACATGACAAGCCTGCCAGGATTGTCATGTTTGAACCAGTCATATATTTAGTCATCCATTGACGTCACGTAACACCAAATTTAGTATATGTAGAGCTAGCGAAACGGCCGGGAGAACGCCATGAGCGTGGTATGTTGTCACGTTCTTACATGACAACCCTCTCAGGATTATCATGTTTGCACCAGTCATATATTTAGACATCCATTGACGTCACGTAACACCAAATTTAGTGTGTGTGGAGCTAGCGAAACAGCCGGGAGCACGCCATGAGCATGGTTTGTTGTCATGTTCTTACATGACAAGCCTGCCAGGATTATCATGTTTGCACCAGTCATATATTTAGTCATCCATTGATATCACGTAACACCAAATTTAGTATATGTGGAGCTAGTGAAACGGCCGGAAGCACGCCATGAGCGTAGTATGTTTTCATGTTCTTACATGACAAGCCTGCCAGGATTATCATGTTTGCACCAGTCATATATTTAGTCATCCATTGACGTCACGTAACACGAAATTTAGTATATGCGGAGCTAGCAAAACGGCCGGGAGCACGCCATGATCGTGGTTAGTGGTCATGTTCTTACATGACAAGCCTGCCAGGATTATCATATTGCACCAGTCATATATTTAGTCATCCATTGTCGTCACACAACACCAAATTTTGTAAATGTGGAGCTAGTGAAACGGCCAGGAGAACGCCATTAGCGTGGTTTGTTGTCATGTTCTTACATGACAAGCCTGCCAGGATTATCATGTTTGCACGAGTAATATAATTATTCATTCATTGACGTCATGTAACACCAAAATTAGTATATGTGGAGCTAGCGAAACGGCCGGGAGCACGCCATGAGCGTATTATGTTGTCATGTTCTTACATGACAAGCCTGTCAGGATTGTCATGTTTGCACCAGTCATATATGTAGTCATCCATTCACAGCCTGTAACACCAAGTTAAGTATATGTGGAGCTAGCAAAAAGGACGGGAGCACGCCACAAGCGTATTATGTTGTCATGTTCTTACATGGCAAGCCCGCCAGGATTATCAGGTTTGCACCAGTCTTATATTTAGTCATACATTGACGTCACGTAACACCAATCGTAGTGTATGTGAAGCTAGCGAAACGGCCGGGAGCAAGCCATGAGGGTGGTAGGTTGTCATGTTTTTACATAACAAGCCTGCCATGATTATCATGTGTTCACCAGTCCTATATTTAGTCATCCATTGACGTCACGTAACACCAAATTTAGTATATGTGGAGCTTGCGAAATGGCCGGGAGCACGCGATGAGCGGGGTATGTTGTCATGTTCTTACATGACAAGCCTTCCAGGATTATCATGTCTGCACCAGTCATATAATTAGTCATTCATTGACGTCACGTAACACCAAATTTAGTATATGTAGAGCTAGCGTAACGGCCGGGAGCACGCCATGAGCGTGGTATGTTGTCATGTTCTTACATGACAACCCTGCCAGGATTGTCATGTTTGCATCAGTCATATATTTAGTCATCCATTAACGTGACGTAACACAAAATTTACTGTGTGTGGAGCTAGCGAAACGGCCGGGAGCACGCCATGAGCGTGGTATGTGATCATGTGCTTACATAACAAGCCTGCCAGGATTATCGTGTTTGCACCAGTCTTATAATTATTCATCCATCGACGTCACGTAACACCAAATTTAGTATATGTAGAGCTAGCGAAATGGCCGGGAGCACGCCTTGAGCGTGGTATGTTGTCATGTTCTTACATGACAAGCCTGCCAGGATTATCATGTTTGCACCAGTCATATATTTAGTCATCCATTGACGTCACGTAACCCCAAATTTAGTATATGTAGAGCTAGCGAAACGGCCGGGAGCACGCCATGAGCGTGGTATGTTGTCACGTTCTTACAAGACAACCCCCTCAGGATTATCATGTTTGCACCAGTCATATATTTAGACATCCATTGACGTCACGTAACACCAAATTTAGTGTGTGTGGAGCTAGCGAAACGGCCGGGAGCACGCCATGAGCGTGGTATGTTGCCATGTTCTTACAAGACAAGCCTGCCAGGATTATCATGTTTGCACCAGTCATATAGTTAGCCATCCATTGACGTCACGTAACACCAAATTTAGTATATGGGGAGCAAGCTAAACGGCCAGGAGCACGCCGTATGTTGTCATGTTCTTACATGACAAGCCTGCCAGGATAATCATATTGCACCAGTCATATATTTAGTCATCCATTGACGTCACGTAACACCAAATTTTGTAAACGTGGAGCTAGCGAAACGGCCGGGAGCACGCCATGAGCGTGGTATGTTGTCATGTTCTTACTGACAAGCCAGCCAGGATTATCATGTTTGCACCAGTCATATATTTAGTGATCCATTGACAGCACGTAACACCAAATTTAGTATATATGGAGCTAGCGAAACGGCCGAAAGCACGCCATGAGCGTGGTATGTTGTCATGTTCTTACTAACAAGCCTGCCAGGATTATCATGTTTGCACCAATCATAACTTTCGTCATCCATTGACATAACGTAAATCCAAATTTAGTATATGTGAAGCTAGCGAAACGGCCGGGAGCACGCCACGAGCGTGGTATGTTGTCAAGTTCTTACAAGACAAGCCTGTCAGGATTGTCATTTTTGCACCAGTCTTATATTTAGTCATCAATTGACGTCACGTAACACCAAATTCAGTATATGTGAAGCAAGCGAAACGGCCGCGAGCACGCCAGTAGCGTGCTATGTTGTCATGTTCTTACATGACAAGCCTCTCAGGATTATCATGTTTTCACCAGTCACATATTTGGTCATCCATTGACGTCACGTAAGACCAAATTTAGTATATGTGGAGCTAGAGAAATGGCCGGGAGCACGCCATGAGCGTGGTATGTTGTCATGTTCTTACATGACAAGCCTGCCAGGATTACCATGTTTGCACCAGTCATATATTTAGTCATCCATTGACGTCACGTAACCCCAAATTTAGTATATGTAAAGCTAGCGAAACGGCCGGGAGCACGCCATGAGCGTGGTATGTTGTCACGTTCTTACATGACAACCCTCTCAGGATTATCATGTTTGCACCAGTCATATGATTAGACACCCATTGACGTCACGTAACACCAAATTTACTGTGTGTGGAGCTAGCGAAACGGCCGGGAGCACGCCATGAGCGTGGTATGTGATCATGTGCTTACATGACAAGCTTGCCAGGATTTTAGTGTTTGCACCAGTCATATAATTATTCATCCATCGACGTCACGTAACACCAAATTTAGTATATGTAGAGCTAGCGAAATGGCCGGGAGCACGCCTTGAGCGTGGTATGTTGTCATGTTCTTACATGACAAGCCTGCCAGGATTATCATGTTTGCACCAGTCATATATTTAGTCATCCATTGACGTCACGTAACCCCAAATTTAGTATATGTAGAGCTAGCGAAACGGCCGGGAGCACGCCATGAGCGTGGTATGTTGTCACGTTCTTACAAGACAACCCCCTCAGGATTATCATGTTTGCACCAGTCATATATTTAGACATCCATTGACGTCACGTAACACCAAATTTAGTGTGTGTGGAGCTAGCGAAACGGCCGGGAGCACGCCATGAGCGTGGTATGCTGTCACGTTCTTACATGACAACCCTCTCAGGATTATCATGTTTGCACCAGTCATATATTTAGACATCCATTGACGTCACGTAACAACAAATTTACTGTGTGTGGAGCTAGCGAAACGGCCGGGAGCACGCCATGAGCGTGGTATGTTGTCATATTCTTACATGACAATCTGCAAGGATTATCATGTTTGCACCAGTCATATATTTAGTCATCCATTGACGTCACGTAACACCAAATTTAGTATATTTAGAGCAAGTGAAACGGCCGGGAGCACGCCATGAGCGTGGTATGTTGTCATGTTCTTACATGACAAGCCTGCCAGGATTATCATGTTTGCACCAGTCATATATTTAGTCATCCATTGACGTCACGTAACCCCAAATTTAGTATATGTAGAGCTAGCGAAACGGCCGGGAGCACGCCATGAGCGTGGTATGTTGTCACGTTCTTACATGACAACCCTCTCAGGATTATCATGTTTGCACCAGTCATATATTTAGACATCCATTGACGTCACGTAACACCAAATTTAGTGTGTGTGGAGCTAGCGAAACGGCCGGGTGCACGCCATGAGCATGGCTTGTTGTCATGTTCTTACATGACAACCCTCTCAAGATTATCATGTTTGCACCAGTCATATATTTAGACATCCATTGACCTCACGTAACACCAAATTTAGTATATGTGGAGCTAGCGAAACGGCCGGGAGCACGCCATGAGCGTGGTAAGTTGTCATGTTCTTACATGACAAGCCTGCCAGGATTATCATGTTTGCACCAGTCATATATTTAGTCATCCATTGATATCACGTAACACCAAATTTAGTATATGTGAAGCTAGCGAAACGGCTGGGAGCACGCCATGAGCGAGTATTTGGCACGTTCTTACATGTCAAGCCTGTCAGCATTATCATGTTTGCACCAGTCATATATTTAGTACTCCATTGACGCCACGTAACACCAAATTTAGTGTATGCAGAGCTAGCGAAACGGCCGGGAGCACGCCAGGAGCGTGGTATGTTGTCATGTTCTTACATGACAACCCTCTCAGGATTATCATGTTTGCACCAGTCATATATTTAGTCATCCATATACGTTACGTAACACCAAATTTAGTATATATAGATCTAGCAAAATGCCCGGGAACATGCCATGAGCGTGGTATGTTGTCATGTTCTTACATGACAAGCCTGCCAAATTCACATGTTTGCACCAGTCATATATTTAGTCATCCATTGACGTCACGTAACACTAAATTTAGTTTATGTGAAGCTAGTGAAACGGCCGGGAGCACGCCATGAGTGCTGTATGTTGTCATGTTTTTACATGACAAGCCTGCCAGAATTATCATGTTTGCACCAGTCATATATTTAGTCCTCCATTGACGTCACGTAACACCAAATTTAGTGTATGTATAGCTAGCGAAACGGCCGGGAGCATGCCATGAGCGTGGTATGTTGTCATGTTCTTACATGACAAGCCTGCCAGGATTATCATGTTTTCACCAGTCATATATTTAGTCATCCATGGACGTCACGTAACACCAAATTTAGTATATGTAGAGCTAGCGAAACGGCCGGGAGCACGCCATGAGTGTGGTATGTTGTCATGTTCTTACATGACAAGCCTGCCAGGATTACATGTTTGCACCAGTCATATATTTAGTCATCCATTGACGTCACCTAACACCAAATTTAGTATATGTGGAGCTAGCAAAAAGGACGGGAGCATGCCATGAGCGTGGTTAGTTGTCATGTTCTTACATTACAAGCCTGCCAGGATTATTAGTTTGCACGAGTAATATATTTATTCATTCATTGACGTCACGTAACACCAAAATTAGTATATGTGGAGCTAGCGAAACCACCGGGAGCACGCCACGAGCATATTATATTGTCATGTTCTTACACGACAAGCTTGCAAAGATTGTCATGTTTGCGCCAGTTATATATTTAGGCATCCATTGACGTCACGTAGCAGCAAATGTAGTATATAGGAGCTAGCGAAACGGCCTGGAGCCCGCCGTGAACGTGGTATGTTCTCATGTTCTTACATGACAAGCCTGCCAGGATTGTCATGTTTGCGCCAGTCATATATTTAGTCATCCATTGACGTCACGTAACACCAATTGTAGTGTATGTGAAGCTAGCGAAACGGCCGGGAGCACGCCATGAGTGTGGTATGTTGTCATGTTCTTACATACAACCCTGCCAGGATTATCATGTTTGCACCAGTAATATATTTAGTCATCCATTGACGTGAAGTAACACAAAATTTAGTATATGTGGAACTAGCAAAACGGCCGGGAGCACGCCATGAGCGTGGTATGTTCTCATGTTTGTACATGACAAGCCTGACAGGAGTATCATAGTGCACCAGTCATATATTTAGGCATCCATTGACATCACGTAACACCCAAATTGGTATATCTGGAGCTAGTGAAACGGCCGGGAGCACGCCATGAGCGTGGTATGTTGTCATGTTCTTACATGACAACCCTCTCAGGATTATCATGTTTGCGTCAGTCATATATTTAGTCATCCATTGACGTGACGTAACACAAAATTTAGTATATGTGGAGCTAGCAAAACGGCCGGGAGCACGCCATGAGTGTGGTATGTTGTCATGTTCTTACATGACAAGACTGCCAGGGTTATCATGTTTGCACCAGTCATATATTTAGTCATCCATATACGTCACGTAACACCAAATTTAGTATATGTAGAGCTGCCTCACCGCGGTGGTCTAGTGACTAAGGTACTCTGCTACTGACCTGCAGTTCGCGCGTTCGAATCCCGGCGGCGGCGGCTGCATTTCCAATGGAGGCGGAAATGTTGTAGGCCCGTGTGCTCAGATTCGGGTGCATGCTAAGGAACCCCAGATGGTTGAAATTTCTGGAGCCTTCCACTATGGCGTCTCTCATAATGATATGGTGGTTTTGGGACGTTAAACCCCACATATCTGTCAATCAGCTTTTTATCCCTGATGATCCGTCGTACTGAGAAGCTATAAGGCGTGCAAATCATCGCAGAACGCGTAGTTGTCGAGCAAGAAAGTGTACGTGCTAGCACTGAACACGTACCACAACTCCGACGGCGCTATCGGAGCGCTTCGTCACAATGCGTTTTCTCCTGAGCTGCGAAGCATGCCGATTCGACGCATGTCACGTGAATTTAAGCTTAAATTTTATAGATTTCATTTCAGTTTATGATCCATTCCATCACGCTTCTTGATCCATTCAATCATGAAGCGTGATTGAATGGATCATTCGGAGCAAATTCTCGTCTCTTCTTCGTGCCACACGAGGTCTTTCTGGCACAGCGTTGCGGCGTGGTCTTTCTTGCGGAGAGGCTGATATCGTGCACGATACTTCTTGGAGTTAAATTTGCGTCGTGAGCGCACTCGATCACGCCTGCAAGCTACGCCAACGCTCGCTAACACGACTGCACTGCTGCACTTTCTGACCGCCTCTGACAGAAATATGGCTGCCTACCCAGAGTGCATAGCGTCGCCGCCGTTCATGCAAGCTCTCTATACGGCGCACCCTCCCTCCGACACTTGAAACGGGTCACTATCCTGAACCTTCAGGAGGTTTTCGCCGCCGAAAGCGATTCCCATTCTACCAAATGGGGGAGTCTGGTATCGCGCCCACTCAGGGTCGCAGCAACCGCCGCGTGCACTGCGTCACGGGCTCGCTCTCGGCACAGTGGCCTTCGGAAAGTTCCCAGGCTTGGCTGCCACACAGTGCGCCCTTTAGTTGGATAGCAGCCAAGGTCATCTTCGTGGGGACTCCCCCTTTCGCCGCTGTTTCGTGCCCGACACTTGCGTGTGCTAAGGCATCACGAGCGGCCATCGCACCAAAATCCAGTTACTCGGCTGACAACAGGGGGCATGAGATAGCGCGCCAGCTTCCACGCTGGTTGTGTGTTCACCGCATAAGGGGGTGACGACACGGACGGGTGCCGAAGGGTGTCCGTTCATAAAGGTGATGGCCTCGTTGTTCAACGCGGCATGCCACGAAGCAGGCATGTTGTGACGAGCCCGAATCGCGCGGGCGAACTGACTCGCTATGAGCAGTCAAAAGCTTAAAGCTTTTGATACCGTATTGGGCGCCAGTGTAGTGATACGCATCCCGAAGGAGTACCGCCACTAACGTGAGTCCGGTCTTAGCTAGCCGAAGGGCACGCGTTAACCGTCGCCATGGCGAGAACACAGTACTGCTCAAGGTCGCAACACTTTATTGTCTGTGGTAATACAAAACGCAGTACAGCCCGTTGCAAAGGCGTGGTGGGAAAGCAAATGGGCTTATGCGCGCCACGGGCGAGAAGTACTACTCAGGATGCCAAGAGCACGTCTCCGGGGTAAAAGTAATTCACGGAGACACCGGGACCAAGGGCCGGTTGCTCGAGCAAGGGCAAATGCGCTCGCGTTCGCTTCGGAGAGATACGGGTCGACGTAGCCTGGCCACGCACTAGAAACCCGCACCACTCTTCGGCCTAGCGTTCGGAAGGGGGGGGGGGCGACATAAGGTAAGCGTTCAGGTCAGTACTATGCTCCGCCTTTCGATCTACGAAACGTTCGATCTTGCTAAACGCCCAGCTTCTTGACCTAGTGGCTGCGTTCATAATTTTGAACATTCTCAATAAAAAAAAGAGCCTGGAAGCTGCTCCTCGTTCACTTCAAGCTTTCGTTTTTACACATTCCTGCCAGCTGGCACCCATTTCTCACTCAGTGTCTGCAGAAAAGTCTGCGGCTTCGACGACATTTGCTTTCAAGAATGGCGATTCGCGGCCTTTTTTTTACATATAGGTCTATTGAAAGACGTAGTGGAAATGAATTGAACTAAAGATACTATGCCAACAGTTAAATTATTGGCAACTGTAGGTATTTTGTTATCTGTTTCTAGAAAATTGCGTACAAATCACGGTGTCAATCTGTCCTATTTGCTAGGGCCATTGAGGTGTTTCTATGGAGATGCTACAAATTTTACGGTTAGTTCTCTGTGGAACAGTGTCAGCAGTTCCGACTGCGTCTAATGAAGAGGGCCACGGTGCGCCTTTAGGCTCTCCCATAGTCGAGTATTAAGTACACAAATTCGTGAACCACTTTTTTTCTAAACAAACAGACTCGTTTCGGGACGGCTGGTGCTCTCCTGTAAACACTCTTTCAAAACTTTATTTCGCGGGGGTTCCACAGAATACCATTTAAAGAAAGGCAACTGTACCTTTGACAGTGCAACGAAAGTAAGAGTAGCGGTGGCGTTGTCAACTGGGAATCATATGGTGGTTTTGGGAGCGCGCCATGAGCGTGGTATGTTGTCATGTTCTTACATGACATGCCTGCCAGGATTATCATATACACCAGTCATATATTTAGTCATCCATTGACGTCACGTAACACCAAATTTTGTAAATGTGGAGCTAGCGAAACGGCCAGGAGAACTCCATTAGCGTGGTTTGTTGTCATGTTCTTACACGACAAGCCTGCCAGGATTATCATGTTTGCACCAGTCATATATTTAAACATTCATTGACGTCACGTAACACCAAGTTTAGTATATGCGGAGCTAGCAAAACGGCCGGGAGCACGCCATGATCGTGGTATCTTGTCATGTTCTTACATGACAAGCCTGCCAGGATTATCATATTGCACTAGTCATATATTTAGTCATCCATTGTCGTAACATAACACCAAATTTAGTATATGTGGAGCTAGCATAACGGCCGGAGCACGCCATGAGCGCGGTATGTTGTCATGTTCTTACATGACAAGCCTGCCAGGATTATCATGTTTGCACCAGTCATATGTTTAGTCATCTATTGACGTCACGTAACACCAAATTTAGTATTACTGGAGCTAGCGAAATGGCCGGGAGCACGCCATGAGCGTGCTATGTGTTCATTTTCTTACATGACAAGCCTGCCAGGATAATCATGTTTGCACCATTCATATATTTAGTCATCAATTGACGTCACTTAACACCAAACTTAGTACATGTGGAGATAGCGAAACGGCCGGGATCACGCCATGAACGTGGTATGTTGTTATGTTCTTACATGACAAGCCTGCCAGGATTATCATGTTTGCACCAGTCATATATTTAGTCATCCATTGTCGTCACGTGACACCAAATTTAGTATATGCTGAGCTAACGAAACGGCAGGGAGCACGCCATGGGCGTGGTATGTTGTCATGTTCTTACTCGAAAAGCCTGCCAGGATTATCATGTTTGCACCAGTCATATATTTAGTCATCCATTGACGTCACGTAACACCAAATTTAGTATATGTGAAGCTAGGGAAATTTAGTATATGTGAAGCTGGGGAAACGGCCGGGAGCAGCCATGAGCGTGGTATGTTGTCAAGTTCTTACATGACAAGCCTGCCAGGATTGTCATGTTTGAACCAGTCATATACTTAGTCATCCATTGACGTCACGTAACACCAAATTTAGTATATGTAGAGCTAGCGAAACGGCCGGGAGCACGCCATGAGCGTGGTATGTTGTCACGTTCTTACATGACAACCCTCTCAGGATTATCATGTTTGCACCAGTCATATATTTAGACATCCATTGACGTCACGTAACACCAAAATTACTGTGTGTGGATCTAGCGAAACGGCCGGGAGCACGCCATGAGCGTGGTATGTGATCATGTGCTTACATGACAAGCCTGCCAGGATTATCGTGTTTGCACCAGTCATATAATTATTCATCCATCGACGTCACGTAACACCAAATTTAGTATATGTAGAGCTAGCGAAATGGCCGGGAGCACGCCTTGAGCGTGGTATGTTGTCATGTTCTTACATGACAAGCCTGCCAGGATTATCATGTTTGCACCAGTCATATATTTAGTCATCCATTGACGTCACGTAACCCCAAATTTAGTATATGTAGAGCTAGCGAAACGGCCGGGAGCACGCCATGAGCGTGGTATGTTGTCACGTTCTTACACGACAACCCTCTCAGGATTATCATGTCTGCACCAGTCATATATTTAGACATCCATTGACGTCACGTAACACCAAATTTAGTGTGTGTGAAGCTAGCGAAACGGCCGGGAGCACGCCATGAGCGTGGTATGTTGTCACGTTCTTACATGACAACCCTCTCAGGATCATCATGTCTGCACCAGTCATATATTTAGACATCCATTGACGTCACGTAACACCAAATTTAGTGTGTGTGAAGCTAGCGAAACGGCCGGGAGCACGCCATGAGCGAGTATTTGGCACGTTCTTACATGACAAGCCTGCCAGGATTATCATGTTTGCACCAGTCATATATTTAGTCATCCATTGACGTCACGTGACACCAAATTTAGTATATGCTGAGCTAGCGAAACGGCAGGGAGCACGCCATGGGCGTGGTATGTTGTCATGTTCTTACTCGAAAAGCCTGCCAGGATTATCATGTTTGCACCAGTCATATATTTAGTCATCCATTGACGTCACGTAACACCAAATTTAGTATATGTGAAGCTAGGGAAATTTAGTATATGTGAAGCTGGGGAAACGGCCGGGAGCAGCCATGAGCGTGGTATGTTGTCAAGTTCTTACATGACAAGCCTGCCAGGATTGTCATGTTTGAACCAGTCATATATTTAGTCATCCATTGACGTCACGTAACACCAAATTTAGTATATGTAGAGCTAGCGAAACGGCCGGGAGCACGCCATGAGCGTGGTATGTTGTCACGTTCTTACATGACAACCCTCTCAGGATTATCATGTTTGCACCAGTCATATATTTAGACATCCATTGACGTCACGTAACACCAAATTTACTGTTTGTGGATCTAGCGAAACGGCCGGGAGCACGCCATGAGCGTGGTATGTGATCATGTGCTTACATGACAAGCCTGCCAGGATTATCGTGTTTGCACCAGTCATATAATTATTCATCCATCGACGTCACGTAACACCAAATTTAGTATATGTAGAGCTAGCGAAATGGCCGGGAGCACGCCTTGAGCGTGGTATGTTGTCATGTTCTTACATGACAAGCCCACCAGGATTATCATGTTTGCACCAGTCATATATTTAGTCATCCATTGACGTCACGTAACCCCAAATTTAGTATATGTAGAGCTAGCGAAACGGCCGGGAGCACGCCATGAGCGTGGTATGTTGTCACGTTCTTACACGACAACCCTCTCAGGATTATCATGTCTGCACCAGTCATATATTTAGACATCCATTGACGTCACGTAACACCAAATTTAGTGTATGTGAAGCTAGCGAAACGGCAGGGAGCACGCCATGAGCGTGGTATGTTGTCACGTTCTTACATGACAACCCTCTCAGGATTATCATGTTTGCACCAGTCATATATTTAGACATCCATTGACGTCACGTAACACCAAATTTACTGTGTGTGGAGCTAGCGAAACGGCCGGGAGCACGTCATTAGCGTGGTATGTTGTCATATTCTTACATGAAAATCTGCAAGGATTATCATGTTTGCACCAGTCATATATTTAGTCATCCATTGACGTCACGTAACACCAAATTTAGTATATTTAGAGCAAGCGAAACGGCCGGGAGCACGCCATGAGCGTGGTATGTTGTCACGTTCTTACATGACAACCCTCTCAGGATTATCATGTTTGCACCAGTCATATATTTAGACATCCATTGACGTCACGTAACACCAAATTTAGTGTGTGTGGAGCTAGCGAAACGGCCGGGAGCACGCCATGAGCGTGGTAAGTTGTCATGTTCTTACATGACAAGCCTGCCAGGATTATCATGTTTGCACCAGTCATATATTTAGTCATCCATTGATATCACGTAACACCAAATTTAGTATATGTGAAGCTAGCGAAACGGCCGGAAGCACGCCATGAGCGAGTATTTGGCACGTTCTTACATGACAAGCCTGTCAGCATTATCATGTTTGCACCAGTCATATATTTGGTCATCCATTGACGTCCCGTAACACCAAATTTAGTATATGTGGAGCTAGCGAAACGGCCGTGAGCACGCAATGAGCGTGGTGTGTTGTCATGTTCTTACATGACAAGCTTGCCAGGATTATCATGTTTGCACCAGTCATATATTTAGTACTCCATTGACGCCACGTAACACCAAATTTAGTGTATGTAGAGCTAGCAAAACGGCCGGGAGCACGCCATGAGCGTGGTATGTTGTCATGTTCTTACATGACAACCCTCTCAGGATTATCATGTTTGCACCAGTCATATATTTAGTCATCCATATACGTTACGTAACACCAAATTTAGTATATATAGATCTAGCGAAATGGCCGGGAACATACCATGAGCGTGGTATGTTGTCATGTTCTTACATGACAAGCCTGCCAAATTCACATGTTTGCACCAGTCATATATTTAGTCATCCATTGACGTCACGTAACACTAAATTTAGTGTATGTAGAGCTAGCGAAACGGCCGAAAGCACACCATGAGCGTGGTATGTTGTCACGTTCTTACATGACAAGCCTGTCAGGATTATCATGTTTTGCACCAGTCATATATTTAGTCATCCATTGCCGTCACGTAACACCAAATTTAGTATATGTGGAGCTAGCAAAGGAACGGGAGCACGCCATGAGCGTGGTATGTTGTCATGTTCTTACATGACAAGCCTGTCAGGATTATCGTGTTTGCACCAGTCATATATTTAGTCATCCATTGCCGTCACGTAACACCAAATTTAATATATGTGGAGCTAGCGAAATGAACGGGAGCACGCCATGAGCGTGGTAAGTTGTCATGTTCTTACATGACAAGCCTGCCAGGATTATCATGTTTGCACCAGTCATATATTTAGTCATCCATTTATATCACGTAACACCAAATTTAGTATATGTGAAGCTAGCGAAACGGCCGGGAGCACGCCATGAGCGAGTATTTGGCACGTTCTTACATGACAAGCCTGCCAGGATTATCATGTTTGCACCAGTCATATGTTTAGTCATCTATTGACGTCACGTAACACCAAATTTAGTATTAGTGGAGCTAGCGAAATGGCCGGGAGCACGCCATGAGCGTGCTATGTGTTCATTTTCTTACATGACAAGCCTGCCAGGATAATCATGTTTGCACCATTCATATATTTAGTCACCAATTGACGTCACTTAACACCAAACTTAGTACATGTGGAGATAGCGAAACGGCCGGGATCACGCCATGAACCTGGTATGTTGTTATGTTCTTACATGACAAGCCTGCCAGGATTATCATGTTTGCACCAGTCATATAATTAGTCATCCATTGACGTCACGTGACACCAAATTTAGTATATGCTGAGCTAGCGAAACGGCAGAGAGCACGCCATGGGCGTGGTATGTTGTCATGTTCTTACTCGAAAAGCCTGCCAGGATTATCATGTTTGCACCAGTCATATAATTAGTCATCCATTGACGTCACGTGACACCAAATTTAGTATATGCTGAGCTAGCGAAACGGCAGAGAGCACGCCATGGGCGTGGTATGTTGTCATGTTCTTACTCGAAAAGCCTGCCAGGATTATCATGTTTGCACCAGTCATATATTTAGTCATCCATTGACGTCACGTAACACCAAATTTAGTATATGTGAAGCTCGGGAAATTTAGTATATGTGAAGCTGGGGAAACGGCCGGGAGCAGCCATGAGCGTGGTATGTTGTCAAGTTCTTACATGACAAGCCTGCCAGGATTGTCATGTTTGAACCAGTCATATATTTAGTCATCCATTGACGTCACGTAACACCAAATTTAGTATATGTAGAGCTAGCGAAACGGCCGGGAGCACGCCATGAGCGTGGTATGTTGTCACGTTCTTACATGACAACCCTCTCAGGATTATCATGTTTGCACCAGTCATATATTTAGACATCCATTGACGTCACGTAACACCAAATTTACTGTTTGTGGATCTAGCGAAACGGCCGGGAGCACGCCATGAGCGTGGTATGTGATCATGTGCTTACATGACAAGCCTGCCAGGATTATCGTGTTTGCACCAGTCATATAATTATTCATCCATCGACGTCACGTAACACCAAATTTAGTATATGTAGAGCTAGCGAAATGGCCGGGAGCACGCCTTGAGCGTGGTATGTTGTCATGTTCTTACATGACAAGCCCGCCAGGATTATCATGTTTGCACCAGTCATATATTTAGTCATCCATTGACGTCACGTAACCCCAAATTTAGTATATGTAGAGCTAGCGAAACGGCCGGGAGCACGCCATGAGCGTGGTATGTTGTCACGTTCTTACACGACAACCCTCTCAGGATTATCATGTCTGCACCAGTCATATATTTAGACATCCATTGACGTCACGTAACACCAAATTTAGTGTATGTGAAGCTAGCGAAACGGCAGGGAGCACGCCATGAGCGTGGTATGTTGTCACGTTCTTACATGACAACCCTCTCTGGATTATCATGTTTGCACCAGTCATATATTTAGACATCCATTGACGTCACGTAACACCAAATTTACTGTGTGTGGAGCTAGCGAAACGGCCGGGAGCACGCCATTAGCGTGGTATGTTGTCATATTCTTACATGACAATCTGCAAGGATTATCATGTTTGCACCAGTCATATATTTAGTCATCCATTGACGTCACGTAACACCAAATTTAGTATATTTAGAGCAAGCGAAACGGCCGGGAGCACGCCATGAGCGTGGTATGTTGTCACGTTCTTACATGACAACCCTCTCAGGATTATCATGTTTGCACCAGTCATATATTTAGACATCCATTGACGTCACGTAACACCAAATTTAGTGTGTGTGGAGCTAGCGAAACGGCCGGGAGCACGCCATGAGCGTGGTAAGTTGTCATGTTCTTACATGACATGCCTGCCAGGATTATCATGTTTGCACCAGTCATATATTTAGTCATCCATTGATATCACGTAACACCAAATTTAGTATATGTGAAGCTAGCGAAACGGCCGGAAGCACGCCATGAGCGAGTATTTGGCACGTTCTTACATGACAAGCCTGTCAGCATTATCATGTTTGCACCAGTCATATATTTGGTCATCCATTGACGTCCCGTAACACCAAATTTAGTATATGTGGAGCTAGCGAAACGGCCGTGAGCACGCAATGAGCGTGGTGTGTTGTCATGTTCTTACATGACAAGCTTGCCAGGATTATCATGTTTGCACCAGTCATATATTTAGTACTTCATTGACGCCACGTAACACCAAATTTAGTGTATGTAGAGCTAGCAAAACGGCCGGGAGCACGCCATGAGCGTGGTATGTTGTCATGTTCTTACATGACAACCCTCTCAGGATTATCATGTTTGCACCAGTCATATATTTAGTCATCCATATACGTTACGTAACACCAAATTTAGTATATATAGATCTAGCGAAATGGCCGGGAACATGCCATGAGCGTGGTATGTTGGCATGTTCTTACATGACAAGCCTGCCAAATTCACATGTTTGCACCAGTCATATATTTAGTCATCCATTGACGTCACGTAACACTAAATTTAGTGTATGTAGAGCTAGCGAAACGGCCGAAAGCACGCCATGAGCGTGGTATGTTGTCACGTTCTTACATGACAAGCCTGTCAGGATTATCATGTTTGCACCAGTCATATATTTAGTCATCCATTGCCGTCACGTAACACCAAATTTAGTATATGTGGAGCTAGCAAACGAACGGGAGCACGCCATGAGCGTGGTATGTTGTCATGTTCTTACATGACAAGCCTGTCAGGATTATCGTGTTTGCACCAGTCATATATTTAGTCATCCATTGCCGTCACGTAACACCAAATTTAGTATATGTGGAGCTAGCGAAATGAACGGGAGCACGCCATGAGCGTGGTAAGTTGTCATGTTCTTACATGACAAGCCTGCCAGGATTATCATGTTTGCACCAGTCATATATTTAGTCATCCATTTATATCACGTAACACCAAATTTAGTATATGTGAAGCTAGCGAAACGGCCGGGAGCACGCCATGAGCGAGTATTTGGCACGTTCTTACATGACAAGCCTGCCAGGATTATCATGTTTGCACCAGTCATATGTTTAGTCATCTATTGACGTCACGTAACACCAAATTTAGTATTAGTGGAGCTAGCGAAATGGCCGGGAGCACGCCATGAGCGTGCTATGTGTTCATTTTCTTACATGACAAGCCTGCCAGGATAATCATGTTTGCACCATTCATATATTTAGTCACCAATTGACGTCACTTAACACCAAACTTAGTACATGTGGAGATAGCGAAACGGCCGGGATCACGCCATGAACGTGGTATGTTGTTATGTTCTTACATGACAAGCCTGCCAGGATTATCATGTTTGCACCAGTCATATAATTAGTCATCCATTGACGTCACGTGACACCAAATTTAGTATATGCTGAGCTAGCGAAACGGCAGAGAGCACGCCATGGGCGTGGTATGTTGTCATGTTCTTACTCGAAAAGCCTGCCAGGATTATCATGTTTGCACCAGTCATATATTTAGTCATCCATTGACGTCCCGTAACACCAAATTTAGTATATGTGGAGCTAGCGAAACGGCCGTGAGCACGCAATGAGCGTGGTGTGTTGTCATGTTCTTACATGACAAGCTTGCCAGGATTATCATGTTTGCACCAGTCATATATTTAGTACTCCATTGACGCCACGTAACACCAAATTTAGTGTATGTAGAGCTAGCAAAACGGCCGGGAGCACGCCATGAGCGTGGTATGTTGTCATGTTCTTACATGACAACCCTCTCAGGATTATCATGTTTGCACCAGTCATATATTTAGTCATCCATATACGTTACGTAACACCAAATTTAGTATATATAGATCTAGCGAAATGGCCGGGAACATGCCATGAGCGTGGTATGTTGTCATGTTCTTACATGACAAGCCTGCCAAATTCACATGTTTGCACCAGTCATATATTTAGTCATCCATTGACGTCACGTAACACTAAATTTAGTGTATGTAGAGCTAGCGAAACGGCCGAAAGCACGCCATGAGCGTGGTATGTTGTCACGTTCTTACATGACAAGCCTGTCAGGATTATCATGTTTTGCACCAGTCATATATTTAGTCATCCATTGCCGTCACGTAACACCAAATTTAGTATATGTGGAGCTAGCAAAGGAACGGGAGCACGCCATGAGCGTGGTATGTTGTCATGTTCTTACATGACAAGCCTGTCAGGATTATCGTGTTTGCACCAGTCATATATTTAGTCATCCATTGCCGTCACGTAACACCAAATTTAGTATATGTGGAGCTAGCGAAATGAACGGGAGCACGCCATGAGCGTGGTAAGTTGTCATGTTCTTACATGACAAGCCTGCCAGGATTATCATGTTTGCACCAGTCATATATTTAGTCATCCATTTATATCACGTAACACCAAATTTAGTATATGTGAAGCTAGCGAAACGGCCGGGAGCACGCCATGAGCGAGTATTTGGCACGTTCTTACATGACAAGCCTGCCAGGATTATCATGTTTGCACCAGTCATATGTTTAGTCATCTATTGACGTCACGTAACACCAAATTTAGTATTAGTGGAGCTAGCGAAATGGCCGGGAGCACGCCATGAGCGTGCTATGTGTTCATTTTCTTACATGACAAGCCTGCCAGGATAATCATGTTTGCACCATTCATATATTTAGTCACCAATTGACGTCACTTAACACCAAACTTAGTACATGTGGAGATAGCGAAACGGCCGGGATCACGCCATGAACCTGGTATGTTGTTATGTTCTTACATGACAAGCCTGCCAGGATTATCATGTTTGCACCAGTCATATAATTAGTCATCCATTGACGTCACGTGACACCAAATTTAGTATATGCTGAGCTAGCGAAACGGCAGAGAGCACGCCATGGGCGTGGTATGTTGTCATGTTCTTACTCGAAAAGCCTGCCAGGATTATCATGTTTGCACCAGTCATATAATTAGTCATCCATTGACGTCACGTGACACCAAATTTAGTATATGCTGAGCTAGCGAAACGGCAGAGAGCACGCCATGGGCGTGGTATGTTGTCATGTTCTTACTCGAAAAGCCTGCCAGGATTATCATGTTTGCACCAGTCATATATTTAGTCATCCATTGACGTCACGTAACACCAAATTTAGTATATGTGAAGCTCGGGAAATTTAGTATATGTGAAGCTGGGGAAACGGCCGGGAGCAGCCATGAGCGTGGTATGTTGTCAAGTTCTTACATGACAAGCCTGCCAGGATTGTCATGTTTGAACCAGTCATATATTTAGTCATCCATTGACGTCACGTAACACCAAATTTAGTATATGTAGAGCTAGCGAAACGGCCGGGAGCACGCCATGAGCGTGGTATGTTGTCACGTTCTTACATGACAACCCTCTCAGGATTATCATGTTTGCACCATTCATATATTTAGACATCCATTGACGTCACGTAACACCAAATTTACTGTTTGTGGATCTAGCGAAACGGCCGGGAGCACGCCATGAGCGTGGTATGTGATCATGTGCTTACATGACAAGCCTGCCAGGATTATCGTGTTTGCACCAGTCATATAATTATTCATCCATCGACGTCACGTAACACCAAATTTAGTATATGTAGAGCTAGCGAAATGGCCGGGAGCACGCCTTGAGCGTGGTATGTTGTCATGTTCTTACATGACAAGCCCGCCAGGATTATCATGTTTGCACCAGTCATATATTTAGTCATCCATTGACGTCACGTAACCCCAAATTTAGTATATGTAGAGCTAGCGAAACGGCCGGGAGCACGCCATGAGCGTGGTATGTTGTCACGTTCTTACACGACAACCCTCTCAGGATTATCATGTCTGCACCAGTCATATATTTAGACATCCATTGACGTCACGTAACACCAAATTTAGTGTATGTGAAGCTAGCGAAACGGCAGGGAGCACGCCATGAGCGTGGTATGTTGTCACGTTCTTACATGACAACCCTCTCAGGATTATCATGTTTGCACCAGTCATATATTTAGACATCCATTGACGTCACGTAACACCAAATTTACTGTGTGTGGAGCTAGCGAAACGGCCGGGAGCACGCCATTAGCGTGGTATGTTGTCATATTCTTACATGACAATCTGCAAGGATTATCATGTTTGCACCAGTCATATATTTAGTCGTCCATTGACGTCACGTAACACCAAATTTAGTATATTTAGAGCAAGCGAAACGACCGGGAGCACGCCATGAGCGTGGTATGTTGTCACGTTCTTACATGACAACCCTCTCAGGATTATCATGTTTGCACCAGTCATATATTTAGACATCCATTGACGTCACGTAACACCAAATTTAGTGTGTGTGGAGCTAGCGAAACGGCCGGGAGCACGCCATGAGCGTGGTAAGTTGTCATGTTCTTACATGACAAGCCTGCCAGGATTATCATGTTTGCACCAGTCATATATTTAGTCATCCATTGATATCACGTAACACCAAATTTAGTATATGTGAAGCTAGCGAAACGGCCGGAAGCACGCCATGAGCGAGTATTTGGCACGTTCTTACATGACAAGCCTGTCAGCATTATCATGTTTGCACCAGTCATATATTTGGTCATCCATTGACGTCCCGTAACACCAAATTTAGTATATGTGGAGCTAGCGAAACGGCCGTGAGCACGCAATGAGCGTGGTGTGTTGTCATGTTCTTACATGACAAGCTTGCCAGGATTATCATGTTTGCACCAGTCATATATTTAGTACTTCATTGACGCCACGTAACACCAAATTTAGTGTATGTAGAGCTAGCAAAACGGCCGGGAGCACGCCATGAGCGTGGTATGTTGTCATGTTCTTACATGACAACCCTCTCAGGATTATCATGTTTGCACCAGTCATATATTTAGTCATCCATATACGTTACGTAACACCAAATTTAGTATATATAGATCTAGCGAAATGGCCGGGAACATGCCATGAGCGTGGTATGTTGGCATGTTCTTACATGACAAGCCTGCCAAATTCACATGTTTGCACCAGTCATATATTTAGTCATCCATTGACGTCACGTAACACTAAATTTAGTGTATGTAGAGCTAGCGAAACGGCCGAAAGCACGCCATGAGCGTGGTATGTTGTCACGTTCTTACATGACAAGCCTGTCAGGATTATCATGTTTGCACCAGTCATATATTTAGTCATCCATTGCCGTCACGTAACACCAAATTTAGTATATGTGGAGCTAGCAAACGAACGGGAGCACGCCATGAGCGTGGTATGTTGTCATGTTCTTACATGACAAGCCTGTCAGGATTATCGTGTTTGCACCAGTCATATATTTAGTCATCCATTGCCGTCACGTAACACCAAATTTAGTATATGTGGAGCTAGCGAAATGAACGGGAGCACGCCATGAGCGTGGTAAGTTGTCATGTTCTTACATGACAAGCCTGCCAGGATTATCATGTTTGCACCAGTCATATATTTAGTCATCCATTTATATCACGTAACACCAAATTTAGTATATGTGAAGCTAGCGAAACGGCCGGGAGCACGCCATGAGCGAGTATTTGGCACGTTCTTACATGACAAGCCTGCCAGGATTATCATGTTTGCACCAGTCATATGTTTAGTCATCTATTGACGTCACGTAACACCAAATTTAGTATTAGTGGAGCTAGCGAAATGGCCGGGAGCACGCCATGAGCGTGCTATGTGTTCATTTTCTTACATGACAAGCCTGCCAGGATAATCATGTTTGCACCATTCATATATTTAGTCACCAATTGACGTCACTTAACACCAAACTTAGTACATGTGGAGATAGCGAAACGGCCGGGATCACGCCATGAACGTGGTATGTTGTTATGTTCTTACATGACAAGCCTGCCAGGATTATCATGTTTGCACCAGTCATATAATTAGTCATCCATTGACGTCACGTGACACCAAATTTAGTATATGCTGAGCTAGCGAAACGGCAGTGAGCACGCCATGGGCGTGGTATGTTGTCATGTTCTTACTCGAAAAGCCTGCCAGGATTATCATGTTTGCACCAGTCATATATTTAGTCATCCATTGACGTCACGTAACACCAAATTTAGTATATGTGAAGCTAGGGAAATTTAGTATATGTGAAGCTGGGGAAACGGCCGGGAGCAGCCATGAGCGTGGTATGTTGTCAAGTTCTTACATGACAAGCCTGCCTGGATTGTCATGTTTGAACCAGTCATGTATTTAGTCATCCATTGACTTCACGTAACACCAAATTTAGTATATGTAGAGCTAGCGAAACGGCCGGGAGCACGCCATGAGCGTGGTATGTTGTCACGTTCTTACATGACAACCCTCTCAGGATTATCATGTTTGCACCAGTCATATATTTAGACATCCATTGACGTCACGTAACACCAAATTTAGTGTGTGTGGAGCCAACGAAACGGCCGGGAGCACGCCATGAGCATGGTTTGTTGTCATGTTCTTACATGACAACCCTCTCAAGATTATCATGTTTGCACCAGTCATATATTTAGACATCCATTCTCGTCACATAACACCAAATTTTGTAAAACTGGAGCTAGTGAAACGGCCAGGAGAACGCCATTAGCGTGGTTTGTTGTCATGTTCTTACATGACAAGCCTGCCAGGATTATCATGTTTGCACGAGTAATATAATTATTCATTCATTGACGTCACGTAACCCCAAAATTAGTATATGTGGAGCTAGCGAAACGGCCGGGAGCACGCCATGAGCGTATTATGTTGTCATGTTCTTACATGACAAGCCTGTCAGGATTGTCATGTTTGCGCCAGTTATATATTTAGGCATCCATTGACGTCACGTAGCACCAAATGTAGTATATCGGAGCTAGCGAAACGGCCAGGAGCATGCCATGAGCGTGGTATGTTGTCATGTTCTTACTCGAAAAGGCTGCGAGGATTATCATGTTTGCACCAGTCATATATGTATGTAGTGTTCCTACTTAAAATAACGGAACAGCATTAAAGCTTCAGTATGGAACTGGCGTCCATCTTAATCTCTTTATTTTTCACTTCATCCTCCTCTTCTCTCCTGCCCCGGCCCTCGCGCTTCTTCATCTTCTGTCCAAAGGCTCATACCGCTTCACCCTTCCCGCTTTCTTTTAATTACCCCTCCTGGGGTAATACTTGAAGACATTCCCAATTGAAGCACATTCAACAGATCCACGTTCACCAGTGTACCAGACAGTCTTCAAAATTCCGTTCTGGGTGGCTGTCTTGGTCACAGAGTAAGGCCCATAAAATTTGGCACTGGAATCTCTTATTCCTTTTCTCACTAGTACGAGGTCGGTGACTTGAATGTCTGGCATGTCTGCTCGATGCCTCTTGTCGAAATTCTTTTTCATTCGTTTTCGGTACCTCTCCTCCTGTGATTTTTGTTGCCTCTCCTCGACAATCTTGAGGTTTTCCAAGAGTCCCAACTCACGGTCTGCCTGCAGAATAGGGGTCTCTCCTGTAGAAGCGTACTGTGGACTGCACCCCAAGCCACTTGTGTAGGATCGGTTATGATGTTTTACGGCTGCTTCTAAAGAACATTTCCATCCCCCAGGAAAACTATCGTACATCTTGATGTATTGTTTCACGTCCCGTATGGCACGTTCTGCAAGCCCATTCGCCGCAGGATGGTATGGCGCACAGAACTTGATCGATACATTGTGATCTCGAGCCCATCTTACTAGCTTTTCACTCTTGAACGCGGGGCCGTTATCGCATACGATTGTCCGCGTAGTTCTAAACATGTCCCTTTCGAGAAGGGTTATGACGCTATTTGCATCTTCTTTTCCTGCTCGTGCCGCGACCATCCTGGTGCATTCATCTATGGCCAGCAGAAAAGCTTGCGTTTTTCTGACTCCTTCCCGTTTCTTGTTAAGTTCGGCGAAATCCAGGTGAACTACTTCAAAAGGCACGTTCGAGTGGCAAGGTAGTATCATGGTGTCCGTAGGCTGTTTATACTTGACTTTGTGTACTTGACACACATGGCATGAACGAACGTACTGACTAACGTCTTTCTTCATGTGAGGCCACGTAAACCTCTTGACCAACTTGTTGTAGGTACGCCAAAAGCCGTCGTGTCCTCCAGATTCTGGGCTATCGTGGTACAAGTAAAGCACTTTGGAAACAAGAGTTGGTGGGACTTGATACCGACCTTCCGTAAAAACCAGTTGTTCTGAGCCTTCCCACAGCTTCACTTCATTGATTTCTTCAGATTTTTCTGTGTTGTTTTGTACCATCAATCTTGATAGAGCATCTGCATCGGTTAAAAGCGGTCCGGGTCGGTGCGAGATGGTAAAGTCAAATTGCTGCAAGTAATTCACCCATCTGGCGATACGCCCTTTAGTTTGGGTCATATTCAAGAGATGAGTGAGTGCCTGGTGATCGGTGAACAAAGTGAACTTCGTACCTTCCAGGTACGTGCGGAAGTAGTCAACGGCCTTCAGAACCGCCAGTGCTTCTTTTTCCGTAGTAGTGTAGTTTGTTTCAGACGGCTTGAAAGTGTAACTGTAGTAACCGACTACGTGTCGCTTTTCTCGGCCAGATGCTTCAATACATTTTTGATACAACACTGCACCAGTCCCATAATGTGAGGCGTCAGTGTTCAATTCAAAGGGTAAAGTGAAATCTGGTATACGCAGAACGGGGTCAGAAGAAATTCTGTGCACCAAGTCACGGTAGACTCTCTCACATTCGTCACTCCCTTCAAAGGGAACTTCTTTCTGCGTTAAGCGCGTGAGGCATCTAGTTTTGACAGCAAAGTCCTTTATGAAAGATCGGAAATGTCCTGCCAATCCCAAAAACACACGCAGTGAATGGACGTCATATGGTTTCTTCAACTGGGAGATCTTCTCGACGGACTCTTGTTTTGTGCTTTTGGTGTTCCCATCGAAGACTCTTCCAAGAAACACCACTTTTTGTTGAAAGAATACACTCTTCTTAAAATTAACCTTGAGATGTGCCAAGCTCAAGGCGTTTAACACCTGAGACAGATGGTCCTGATGCTCAGCCTCTGTTTTGGAGAAGACTATAATGTCGTCTATGTACACATTACAAAAAACACCAAGGAATGGCTTTAGGACGTCGTTCATGATCTTCTGGAACCACGCTGGCGAGTTTTTCCAACCGAAAGGGAGCCGGTTGTATTCGTAGAGATCGAATGGCGTGATAAAAGCGGTGTACATTTTTGTTTCTTCGGTTAGTGGGATCTGCCAGAAACCTTTGCATAAATCGATGCGGGAAAAATGTCGGCAACCCCCGGTCTCATCTATAATTGTGTCGATCTTCGGCATAGGAAATGGTATGAGTTCTGTCTGACGATTGAGAACCCTGTAGTCGGTGCATAATCTGAAGGTTCCGTCTTCTTTCGGTGCGATCGTTATGGGAGAAGCGAAGGGTGATACCGAAGGTCGTATGATATCAGCATCTAGCATCTCCTGCAACTCTTTCTTGAGCCACATCTTTCGCTCCCTTGACATATTGTAAGGTGCTTTCCGGATGACGGTCTTGTCAGCGAGTTCGAAAGGAACCTTGTGGGACTTCATCGCCTGAGGATAGCTTCCTATGCATACAAGTTCAGGGTAGGTCGTTGCGATATCCTCCGCGCACTTTACAACTCGTAGATTATCTTGTCTACCCTGATTTGTCTCGTTCCTTGCTACTCCTTCTACTAGAACCACATCGTCCCAGTACACGTTGATCTTTAGTTTCTTTATATCTGGTCTTGATAGCAAAAAGTCGTACGTTACCCCCTCTATCACCAACACTTCGCTCTCTATTTGCTGACCCTGGAACTCGATGTTTACCAAGGCCCACTGATCATGCAACGTTACTTTTCCATCATAGCCTTGTACTCGTAGAATTCTTCCACTATGCAAGCGATTTGCATCCACCAGCTTGGCATTTATAATGGACACAGAAGCACCGCTGTCTACCAGAGCCATCATATGTTTGTTTCCTACTTTGACGGGAATGTGAAGTAGGCTAGAGCAACTTAAATAAACAGTCTCATTTGGAGTCATCGGGTGGGACTGATCACCCTCGTTTATTAGTTTTTTTCTGTCGAATACTCCTGAGCTTCAGTGTCGATATTATTCACTCGACCTCTTGGAACACGCCAGGGCAAGTTATCTGTGCGAGTTGCGAGGTGGCTCGGTTCTCGCTGAGCGCGGCTTGACCAGTCCGATTTACTCCGACTGAAACAGCTGCTTGACTCGGCGGTTATGCTTGTTTCCGAAGCTGATGGTATGTTCTGAAGACACGCGAGGAGGTCATCTAGAGTCTTTGGTGACAGTATTTGCACTTGCTTCAACACGTTAGTGTGCAATCCATGCATTATTAAGGCAACTACGGCCGTAGATGGAAGCAAAGGCTCCGCCAGCTTTAAAAGACGGCGTTTCTCAAAGAAGTACTCGACAAGGCAGCTTTGCTCAGACTTGAAATTAAGCGCCGTGTTCCATCTTTCTACTGGATTGCTTCGGAATGCAGTCAAAAACTTTTTCCTCCACTGGCTCCAAGAGTCGTCACTGTCTTCCAGAATGCATGTTTCATACCACTTTCGCGCAACACCTCTCAAGTAAACGCGCATGTTGGTGATTTTAGCCTCATCAGAGAGCCACTTGTTTTTTCCAGCGGCATATTCGTAGAAATCAAGCCAACTTTCTGGATTTGAAGACACACCGTCGAAAGCATCAGGTTCTACGAAATTAGGTGTCGGTCTCTCAGCATTCAGAGAGCTTATAAGAGATGTCATTATTTGGTTTTGTTGAATCATCTGTTCCTGTTGCAGCTGAAAAGCTTTCAAAACGAGGCTCACCTCTTCCGTCGAAGATCGTGATCCTGAGTGTTTTCGACGCGCTGGTTCAAGAACTAGGTCGTTGAAGGTCGCCACACGCAAGTTCACTTTCACAGCACCTTTCCGTCGTAGTTCAGTAGTGTCTACGGCTGCCTTTTCCACAACCAGGTTTACGAGTTCTTCCGAGCTGAGCTCACGAGGTAGGTCTACCGCTGCTTCGTCTTGAACTTGGTACTTCGAAAAGATGATCTCCTCGGAGGTCTCGTCTATGAAGAACGTCACCCACATGATGGCTTCGATGGCCGGCTGCGCCAAAATAATGTAGTGTTCCTACTTAAAATAACGGAACAGCATTAAAGCTTCAGTATGGAACTGGCGTCCATCTTAATCTCTTTATTTTTCACTTCATCCTCCTCTTCTCTCCTGCCCCGGCCCTCGCGCTTCTTCATCTTCTGTCCAAAGGCTCATACCGCTTCAATGTAGTCATCCATTCACAGCCTGTAACACCAAGTTAAGTATATGTGGAGCTAGCAAAAAGGACGGGAGCACGCCACGAGCGTATTATGTTGTCATGTTCTTGCATGGCAAGCCCGCCAGGATTATCAGGTTTGCACCAGTCTTATATTTAGTCATACATTGACGTCACGTAACACCAATCGTAGTGTATGTGAAGCTAGCGAAACGGCCGGGAGCAAGCCATGAGGGTGGTAGGGTGTCATGTTTTTACATAACAAGCCTGCCATGATTATCATGTGTTCACCAGTCCTATATTTAGTCATCCATTGACGTCACGTAACACCAAAATTAGTATATGTAGAGCTCGCGAAACGGCCGGGAGCACGCAATGAGCGTGGTTTGTTGTCATGTTCTTACACGACAAGCCTGCGAGGATTATCATGTTTGCACCAGTCATATATTTAAACATTCATTGACGTCACGTAACACCAAGTTTAGTATATGCGGAGCTAGCAAAACGGCCGGGAGCACGCCATGATCGTGGTATCTTGTCATGTTCTTACATGACAAGCCTGCCAGGATTATCATATTGCACCAGTCATATATTTAGTCATCCATTGTCGTAACATAATACCAAATTTTGTAAATGTGGAGCTAGTCAAACGGCCAGGTGACGCCGTTAGCGTGGTCTGTTGTCATGTTCTTACATGACAAGCCTGCCGGGATTCTCATGTTTGCACCAGTCATATATTTAGTCATCCTATGACGTCACGTAACACCAAATTTAGTATATGTGGAGCTAGCATAACGGCCGGAGCACGCCATGAGCGTGGTATGTTGTCATGTTCTTACATGACAAGCCTGCCAGGATTATCATGTTTGCACCAGTCATATGTTTAGTCATCTATTGACGTCACGTAACACCAAATTTAGTATTACTGGAGCTAGCGAAATGGCCGGGAGCACGCCATGAGCGTGCTATGTGTTCATTTTCTTACATGACAAGCCTGCCAGGATAATCATGTTTGCACCATTCATATATTTAGTCATCAATTGACGTCACTTAACACCAAACTTAGTACATGTGGAGATAGCGAAACGGCCGGGATCACGCCATGAACGTGGTATGTTGTTATGTTCTTACATGACAAGCCTGCCAGGATTATCATGTTTGCACCAGTCATATATTTAGTCATCCATTGACGTCACGTGACACCAAATTTAGTATATGCTGAGCTAGCGAAACGGCAGGGAGCACGCCATGGGCGTGGTATGTTGTCATGTTCTTACTCGAAAAGCCTGCCAGGATTATCATGTTTGCACCAGTCATATATTTAGTCATCCATTGACGTCACGTAACACCAAATTTAGTATATGTGAAGCTAGGGAAATTTAGTATATGTGAAGCTGGGGAAACGGCCGGGAGCAGCCATGAGCGTGGTATGTTGTCAAGTTCTTACATGACAAGCCTGCCAGGATTGTCATGTTTGAACCAGTCATATATTTAGTCATCCATTGACGTCACGTAACACCAAATTTAGTATATGTAGAGCTAGCGAAACGGCCGGGAGCACGCCATGAGCGTGGTATGTTGTCACGTTCTTACATGACAACCCTCTCAGGATTATCATGTTTGCACCAGTCATATATTTAGACATCCATTGACGTCACGTAACACCAAATTTACTGTGTGTGGATCTAGCGAAACGGCCGGGAGCATGCCATGAGCGTGGTATGTGATCATGTGCTTACATGACAAGCCTGCCAGGATTATCGTGTTTGCACCAGTCATATAATTATTCATCCATCGACGTCACGTAACACCAAATTTAGTATATGTAGAGCTAGCGAAATGGCCGGGAGCACGCCATGAGCGTGGTATGTTGTCACGTTCTTACACGACAACCCTCTCAGGATTATCATGTTTCCACCAGTCATATATTTAGTCATCCATATACGTTACGTAACACCAAATTTAGTATATATAGATCTAGCGAAATGGCCGGGAACATGCCATGAGCGTGGTATGTTGTCATGTTCTTACATGACAAGCCTGCCAAATTCACATGTTTGCACCAGTCATATATTTAGTCATCCATTGACGTCACGTAACACTAAATTTAGTGTATGTAGAGCTAGCGAAACGGCCGAAAGCACGCCATGAGCGTGGTATGTTGTCACGTTCTTACATGACAAGCCTGTCAGGATTATCATGTTTTGCACCAGTCATATATTTAGTCATCCATTGCCGTCACGTAACACCAAATTTAGTATATGTGGAGCTAGCAAACGAACGGGAGCACGCCATGAGCGTGGTATGTTGTCATGTTCTTACATGACAAGCCTGTCAGGATTATCGTGTTTGCACCAGTCATATATTTAGTCATCCATTGCCGTCACGTAACACCAAATTTAGTATATGTGGAGCTAGCGAAATGAACGGGAGCACGCCATGAGCGTGGTAAGTTGTCATGTTCTTACATGACAAGTCTGCCAGGATTATCATGTTTGCACCAGTCATATATTTAGTCATCCATTTATATCACGTAACACCAAATTTAGTATATGTGAAGCTAGCGAAACGGCCGGGAGCACGCCATGAGCGAGTATTTGGCACGTTCTTACATGACAAGCCTGCCAGGATTATCATGTTTGCACCAGTCATATGTTTAGTCATCTATTGACGTCACGTAACACCAAATTTAGTATTAGTGGAGCTAGCGAAATGGCCGGGAGCACGCCATGAGCGTGCTATGTGTTCATTTTCTTACATGACAAGCCTGCCAGGATAATCATGTTTGCACCATTCATATATTTAGTCACCAATTGACGTCACTTAACACCAAACTTAGTACATGTGGAGATAGCGAAACGGCCGGGATCACGCCATGAACGTGGTATGTTGTTATGTTCTTACATGACAGGCCTGCCAGGATTATCATGTTTGCACCAGTCATATAATTAGTCATCCATTGACGTCACGTGACACCAAATTTAGTATATGCTGAGCTAGCGAAACGGCAGAGAGCACGCCATGGGCGTGGTATGTTGTCATGTTCTTACTCGAAAAGCCTGCCAGGATTATCATGTTTGCACCAGTCATATATTTAGTCATCCATTGACGTCACGTAACACCAAATTTAGTATATGTGAAGCTAGGGAAATTTAGTATATGTGAAGCTGGGGAAACGGCCGGGAGCAGCCATGAGCGTGGTATGTTGTCAAGTTCTTACATGACAAGCCTGCCTGGATTGTCATGTTTGAACCAGTCATGTATTTAGTCATCCATTGACTTCACGTAACACCAAATTTAGTATATGTAGAGCTAGCGAAACGGCCGGGAGCACGCCATGAGCGTGGTATGTTGTCACGTTCTTACATGACAACCCTCTCAGGATTATCATGTTTGCACCAGTCATATATTTAGACATCCATTGACGTCACGTAACACCAAATTTAGTGTGTGTGGAGCCAACGAAACGGCCGGGAGCACGCCATGAGCATGGTTTGTTGTCATGTTCTTACATGACAACCCTCTCAAGATTATCATGTTTGCACCAGTCATATATTTAGACATCCATTCTCGTCACATAACACCAAATTTTGTAAATGTGGAGCTAGTGAAACGGCCAGGAGAACGCCATTAGCGTGGTTCGTTGTCATGTTCTTACATGACAAGCCTGCCAGGATTATCATGTTTGCACGAGTAATATAATTATTCATTCATTGACGTCACGTAACCCCAAAATTAGTATATGTGGAGCTAGCGAAACGGCCGGGAGCACGCCATGAGCGTATTATGTTGTCATGTTCTTACATGACAAGCCTGTCAGGATTGTCATGTTTGCGCCAGTTATATATTTAGGCATCCATTGACGTCACGTAGCACCAAATGTAGTATATCGGAGCTAGCGAAACGGCCAGGAGCATGCCATGAGCGTGGTATGTTGTCATGTTCTTACTCGAAAAGGCTGCGAGGATTATCATGTTTGCACCAGTCATATATGTAGTCATTCATTCACAGCCTGTAACACCAAGTTAAGTATATGTGGAGCTAGCAAAAAGGACGGGAGCACGCCACGAGCGTATTATGTTGTCATGTTCTTGCATGGCAAGCCCGCCAGGATTATCAGGTTTGCACCAGTCTTATATTTAGTCATACATTGACGTCACGTAACACCAATCGTAGTGTATGTGAAGCTAGCGAAACGGCCGGGAGCAAGCCATGAGGGTGGTAGGGTGTCATGTTTTTACATAACAAGCCTGCCATGATTATCATGTGTTCACCAGTCCTATATTTAGTCATCCATTGACGTCACGTAACACCAAAATTAGTATATGTAGAGCTCGCGAAACGGCCGGGAGCACGCAATGAGCGTGGTTTGTTGTCATGTTCTTACACGACAAGCCTGCGAGGATTATCATGTTTGCACCAGTCATATATTTAAACATTCATTGACGTCACGTAACACCAAGTTTAGTATATGCGGAGCTAGCAAAACGGCTGGGAGCACGCCATGATCGTGGTATCTTGTCATGTTCTTACATGACAAGCCTGCCAGGATTATCATATTGCACCAGTCATATATTTAGTCATCCATTGTCGTAACATAATACCAAATTTTGTAAATGTGGAGCTAGTCAAACGGCCAGGTGACGCCGTTAGCGTGGTCTGTTGTCATGTTCTTACATGACAAGCCTGCCGGGATTCTCATGTTTGCACCAGTCATATATTTAGTCATCCTATGACGTCACGTAACACCAAATTTAGTATATGTGGAGCTAGCATAACGGCCGGAGCACGCCATGAGCGTGGTATGTTGTCATGTTCTTACATGACAAGCCTGCCAGGATTATCATGTTTGCACCAGTCATATGTTTAGTCATCTATTGACGTCACGTAACACCAAATTTAGTATTACTGGAGCTAGCGAAATGGCCGGGAGCACGCCATGAGCGTGCTATGTGTTCATTTTCTTACATGACAAGCCTGCCAGGATAATCATGTTTGCACCATTCATATATTTAGTCATCAATTGACGTCACTTAACACCAAACTTAGTACATGTGGAGATAGCGAAACGGCCGGGATCACGCCATGAACGTGGTATGTTGTTATGTTCTTACATGACAAGCCTGCCAGGATTATCATGTTTGCACCAGTCATATATTTAGTCATCCATTGACGTCACGTGACACCAAATTTAGTATATGCTGAGCTAGCGAAACGGCAGGGAGCACGCCATGGGCGTGGTATGTTGTCATGTTCTTACTCGAAAAGCCTGCCAGGATTATCATGTTTGCACCAGTCATATATTTAGTCATCCATTGACGTCACGTAACACCAAATTTAGTATATGTGAAGCTAGGGAAATTTAGTATATGTGAAGCTGGGGAAACGGCCGGGAGCAGCCATGAGCGTGGTATGTTGTCAAGTTCTTACATGACAAGCCTGCCAGGATTGTCATGTTTGAACCAGTCATATATTTAGTCATCCATTGACGTCACGTAACACCAAATTTAGTATATGTAGAGCTAGCGAAACGGCCGGGAGCACGCCATGAGCGTGGTATGTTGTCACGTTCTTACATGACAACCCTCTCAGGATTATCATGTTTGCACCAGTCATATATTTAGACATCCATTGACGTCACGTAACACCAAATTTACTGTGTGTGGATCTAGCGAAACGGCCGGGAGCATGCCATGAGCGTGGTATGTGATCATGTGCTTACATGACAAGCCTGCCAGGATTATCGTGTTTGCACCAGTCATATAATTATTCATCCATCGACGTCACGTAACACCAAATTTAGTATATGTAGAGCTAGCGAAATGGCCGGGAGCACGCCTTGAGCGTGGTATGTTGTCATGTTCTTACATGACAAGCCTGCCAGGATTATCATATTGCACCAGTCATATATTTAGTCATCCATTGTCGTAACATAATACCAAATTTTGTAAATGTGGAGCTAGTCAAACGGCCAGGTGACGCCGTTAGCGTGGTCTGTTGTCATGTTCTTACATGACAAGCCTGCCGGGATTCTCATGTTTGCACCAGTCATATATTTAGTCATCCTATGACGTCACGTAACACCAAATTTAGTATATGTGGAGCTAGCATAACGGCCGGAGCACGCCATGAGCGTGGTATGTTGTCATGTTCTTACATGACAAGCCTGCCAGGATTATCATGTTTGCACCAGTCATATGTTTAGTCATCTATTGACGTCACGTAACACCAAATTTAGTATTACTGGAGCTAGCGAAATGGCCGGGAGCACGCCATGAGCGTGCTATGTGTTCATTTTCTTACATGACAAGCCTGCCAGGATAATCATGTTTGCACCATTCATATATTTAGTCATCAATTGACGTCACTTAACACCAAACTTAGTACATGTGGAGATAGCGAAACGGCCGGGATCACGCCATGAACGTGGTATGTTGTTATGTTCTTACATGACAAGCCTGCCAGGATTATCATGTTTGCACCAGTCATATATTTAGTCATCCATTGACGTCACGTGACACCAAATTTAGTATATGCTGAGCTAGCGAAACGGCAGGGAGCACGCCATGGGCGTGGTATGTTGTCATGTTCTTACTCGAAAAGCCTGCCAGGATTATCATGTTTGCACCAGTCATATATTTAGTCATCCATTGACGTCACGTAACACCAAATTTAGTATATGTGAAGCTAGGGAAATTTAGTATATGTGAAGCTGGGGAAACGGCCGGGAGCAGCCATGAGCGTGGTATGTTGTCAAGTTCTTACATGACAAGCCTGCCTGGATTGTCATGTTTGAACCAGTCATGTATTTAGTCATCCATTGACTTCACGTAACACCAAATTTAGTATATGTAGAGCTAGCGAAACGGCCGGGAGCACGCCATGAGCGTGGTATGTTGTCACGTTCTTACATGACAACCCTCTCAGGATTATCATGTTTGCACCAGTCATATATTTAGACATCCATTGACGTCACGTAACACCAAATTTAGTGTGTGTGGAGCCAACGAAACGGCCGGGAGCACGCCATGAGCATGGTTTGTTGTCATGTTCTTACATGACAACCCTCTCAAGATTATCATGTTTGCACCAGTCATATATTTAGACATCCATTCTCGTCACATAACACCAAATTTTGTAAATGTGGAGCTAGTGAAACGGCCAGGAGAACGCCATTAGCGTGGTTCGTTGTCATGTTCTTACATGACAAGCCTGCCAGGATTATCATGTTTGCACGAGTAATATAATTATTCATTCATTGACGTCACGTAACCCCAAAATTAGTATATGTGGAGCTAGCGAAACGGCCGGGAGCACGCCATGAGCGTATTATGTTGTCATGTTCTTACATGACAAGCCTGTCAGGATTGTCATGTTTGCGCCAGTTATATATTTAGGCATCCATTGACGTCACGTAGCACCAAATGTAGTATATCGGAGCTAGCGAAACGGCCAGGAGCATGCCATGAGCGTGGTATGTTGTCATGTTCTTACTCGAAAAGGCTGCGAGGATTATCATGTTTGCACCAGTCATATATGTAGTCATTCATTCACAGCCTGTAACACCAAGTTAAGTATATGTGGAGCTAGCAAAAAGGACGGGAGCACGCCACGAGCGTATTATGTTGTCATGTTCTTGCATGGCAAGCCCGCCAGGATTATCAGGTTTGCACCAGTCTTATATTTAGTCATACATTGACGTCACGTAACACCAATCGTAGTGTATGTGAAGCTAGCGAAACGGCCGGGAGCAAGCCATGAGGGTGGTAGGGTGTCATGTTTTTACATAACAAGCCTGCCATGATTATCATGTGTTCACCAGTCCTATATTTAGTCATCCATTGACGTCACGTAACACCAAAATTAGTATATGTAGAGCTCGCGAAACGGCCGGGAGCACGCAATGAGCGTGGTTTGTTGTCATGTTCTTACACGACAAGCCTGCGAGGATTATCATGTTTGCACTAGTCATATATTTAAACATTCATTGACGTCACGTAACACCAAGTTTAGTATATGCGGAGCTAGCAAAACGGCTGGGAGCACGCCATGATCGTGGTATCTTGTCATGTTCTTACATGACAAGCCTGCCAGGATTATCATATTGCACCAGTCATATATTTAGTCATCCATTGTCGTAACATAATACCAAATTTTGTAAATGTGGAGCTAGTCAAACGGCCAGGTGACGCCGTTAGCGTGGTCTGTTGTCATGTTCTTACATGACAAGCCTGCCGGGATTCTCATGTTTGCACCAGTCATATATTTAGTCATCCTATGACGTCACGTAACACCAAATTTAGTATATGTGGAGCTAGCATAACGGCCGGAGCACGCCATGAGCGTGGTATGTTGTCATGTTCTTACATGACAAGCCTGCCAGGATTATCATGTTTGCACCAGTCATATGTTTAGTCATCTATTGACGTCACGTAACACCAAATTTAGTATTACTGGAGCTAGCGAAATGGCCGGGAGCACGCCATGAGCGTGCTATGTGTTCATTTTCTTACATGACAAGCCTGCCAGGATAATCATGTTTGCACCATTCATATATTTAGTCATCAATTGACGTCACTTAACACCAAACTTAGTACATGTGGAGATAGCGAAACGGCCGGGATCACGCCATGAACGTGGTATGTTGTTATGTTCTTACATGACAAGCCTGCCAGGATTATCATGTTTGCACCAGTCATATATTTAGTCATCCATTGACGTCACGTGACACCAAATTTAGTATATGCTGAGCTAGCGAAACGGCAGGGAGCACGCCATGGGCGTGGTATGTTGTCATGTTCTTACTCGAAAAGCCTGCCAGGATTATCATGTTTGCACCAGTCATATATTTAGTCATCCATTGACGTCACGTAACACCAAATTTAGTATATGTGAAGCTAGGGAAATTTAGTATATGTGAAGCTGGGGAAACGGCCGGGAGCAGCCATGAGCGTGGTATGTTGTCAAGTTCTTACATGACAAGCCTGCCAGGATTGTCATGTTTGAACCAGTCATATATTTAGTCATCCATTGACGTCACGTAACACCAAATTTAGTATATGTAGAGCTAGCGAAACGGCCGGGAGCACGCCATGAGCGTGGTATGTTGTCACGTTCTTACATGACAACCCTCTCAGGATTATCATGTTTGCACCAGTCATATATTTAGACATCCATTGACGTCACGTAACACCAAATTTACTGTGTGTGGATCTAGCGAAACGGCCGGGAGCATGCCATGAGCGTGGTATGTGATCATGTGCTTACATGACAAGCCTGCCAGGATTATCGTGTTTGCACCAGTCATATAATTATTCATCCATCGACGTCACGTAACACCAAATTTAGTATATGTAGAGCTAGCGAAATGGCCGGGAGCACGCCTTGAGCGTGGTATGTTGTCATGTTCTTACATGACAAGCCTGCCAGGATTATCATGTTTGCACCAGTCATATATTTAGTCATCCATTGACGTCACGTAACCCCAAATTTAGTATATGTAGAGCTAGCGAAACGGCCGGGAGCACGCCATGAGCGTGGTATGTTGTCACGTTCTTAAACGACAACCCTCTCAGGATTATCATGTCTGCACCAGTCATATATTTAGACATCCATTGACGTCACGTAACACCAAATTTAGTGTGTGTGAAGCTAGCGAAACGGCCGGGAGCACGCCATGAGCGTGGTATGTTGTCACGTTCTTACATGACAACCCTCTCAGGATTATCTAGTTTGCACCAGTCATATATTTAGACATCCATTGACGTCACGTAACACCAAATTTACTGTGTGTGGAGCTAGCGAAACGGCCGGGAGCACGCCATTAGCGTGGTATGTTGTCATATTCTTACATGACAATCTGCAAGGATTATCATGTTTGCACCAGTCATATATTTAGTCATCCATTGACGTCACGTAACACCAAATTTAGTATATTTAGAGCAAGCGAAACGGCCGGGAGCACGCCATGAGCGTGGTATGTTGTCATGTTCTTACATGACAAGCCTGCCAGGATTATCATGTTTGCACCAGTCATATATTTAGTCATCCATTGACGTCACGTAACCACAAATTTAGTATATGTAGAGCTAGCGAAACGGCCGGGAGCACGCCATGAGCGTGGTATGTTGTCACGTTCTTACATGACAACCCTCTCAGGATTATCATGTTTGCACCAGTCATATATTTAGACATCCATTGACGTCACGTAACACCAAATTTAGTGTGTGTGGAGCTAGCGAAACGGCCGGGAGCACGCCATGAGCGTGGTAAGTTGTCATGTTCTTACATGACAAGCCTGCCAGGATTATCATGTTTGCACCAGTCTTATATTTAGTCATCCATTGATATCACGTAACACCAAATTTAGTATATGTGAAGCTAGCGAAACGGCCGGGAGCACGCCATGAGCGAGTATTTGGCACGTTCTTACATGACAAGCCTGTCAGCATTATCATGTTTGCACCAGTCATATATTTGGTCATCCATTGACGTCCCGTAACACCAAATTTAGTATATGTGGAGCTAGCGAAACGGCCGTGAGCACGCAATGAGCGTGGTGTGTTGTCATGTTCTTACATGACAAGCTTGCCAGGATTATCATGTTTGCACCAGTCATATATTTAGTACTCCATTGACGCCACGTAACACCAAATTTAGTGTATGTAGAGCTAGCGAAACGGCCGGGAGCACGCCATGAGCGTGGTATGTTGTCATGTTCTTACATGACAACCCTCTCAGGATTATCATGTTTGCACCAGTCATATATTTAGTCATCCATATACGTTACGTAACACCAAATTTAGTATATATAGATCTAGCAAAATGGCCGGGAACATGCCATGAGCGTGGTATGTTGTCATGTTCTTACATGACAAGCCTGCCAAATTCACATGTTTGCACCAGTCATATATTTAGTCATCCATTGACGTCACGTAACACTAACTTTAGTTTATGTGAAGCTAGTGAAACGGCCGGGAGCACGCCATGAGTGCTGTATGTTGTCATGTTTTTACATGACAAGCCTGCCAGGATTATCATGTTTGCACCAGTCATATATTTAGTTCTCCATTGACGTCACGTAACACCAAATTTAGTGTATGTAGAGCTAGCGAAACGGCCGGGAGCATGCCATGAGCGTGGTATGTTGTCATGTTCTTACATGACAAGCCTACCAGGATTATCATATCGCACCAGTCATATATTCAGTCATCCATTGACGTCACGTAACACCAAATTTTTTAAACGTGGAGCTAGCGAAACTTCCGGGAGCACGCCATGAGCGTGGTATGTTCTCACGTTCTTACATGACAAGCCTGTCAGGATTATCATGTTTGCACCAGTCATATATTTAGTCATCCATTGCCGTCACGTAACACCAAATTTAGTATATGTGGAGCTAGCAAACGAATGGGAGCACGCCATGAGCGTGGTATGTTGTCATGTTCTTACATGACAAGCCTGTCAGGATTATCGTGTTTGCACCAGTCATATATTTAGTCATCCATTGCCGTCACGTAACACCAAATTTAGTATATGTGGAGCTAGCGAAATGAACGGGAGCACGCCATGAGCGTGGTAAGTTGTCATGTTCTTACATGACAAGCCTGCCAGGATTATCATGTTTGCACCAGTCATATGTTTAGTCATCTATTGACGTCACGTAACACCAAATTTAGTATTAGTGGAGCTAGCGAAATGGCCGGGAGCACGCCATGAGCGTGCTATGTGTTCATTTTCTTACATGACAAGCCTGCCAGGATAATCATGTTTGCACCATTCATATATTTAGCCATCAATTGACGTCACTTAACACCAAACTTAGTACATGTGGAGATAGCGAAACGGCCGGGATCACGCCATGAACGTGGTATGTTGTTATGTTCTTACATGACAAGCCTGCCAGGGTTATCATGTTTGCACCAGTCATATAATTAGTCATCCATTGACGTCACGTGACACCAAATTTAGTATATGCTGAGCTAGCGAAACGGCAGGGAGCACGCCATGCGCGTGGTATGTTGTCATGTTCTTACTCGAAAAGCCTGCCAGGATTATCATGTTTGCACCAGTCATATATTTAGTCATCCATTGACGTCACGTAACACCAAATTTAGTATATGTGAAGCTAGGGAAATTTAGTATATGTGAAGCTGGGGAAACGGCCGGGAGCAGCCATGAGCGTGGTATGTTGTCAAGTTCTTACATGACAAGCCTGCCAGGATTGTCATGTTTGAACCAGTCATATATTTAGTCATCCATTGACGTCACGTAACACCAAACTTAGTATACGTAGAGCTAGCGAAACGGCCGGGAGCACGCCATGAGCGTGGTGTGTTGTCACGTTCTTACATGACAACCCTCTCAGGATTATCATGTTTGCACCAGTCATATATTTAGACATCCATTGACGTCACGTAACACCAAATTTAGTGTGTGTGGAGCTAGCGAAACGGCCGGGAGCTCTCCATGAGCATGGTTTGTTGTCATGTTCTTACATGACAACCCTCTCAAGATTATCATGTTTGCACCAGTCATATATTTAGACATCCATTGACCTCACGTAACACCAAATTTAGTATATGTGGAGCTAGCGAAACGGCCGGGAGCACGCCATGAGCGTGGTAAGTTGTCATGTTCTTACATGACAAGCCTGCCAGGATTATCATGTTTGCACCAGTCATATATTTAGTCATCCATTGATATCACGTAACACCAAATTTAGTATATGTGGAGCTAGCAAAACGGCCGGGAGCACGCCATGAGCGTGGTATGTTGTCACGTTCTTACATGACAAGCCTGTCAGGATTATCATGTTTGCACCAGTCATATATTTAGTCATCCATTGCCGTCACGTAACACCAAATTTAGTATATGTGGAGCTAGCAAACGAACGGGAGCACGCCATGAGCGTGGTATGTTGTCATGTTCTTACATGACAAGCCTGTCAGGATTATCGTGTTTGCACCAGTCATATATTTAGTCATCCATTGCCGTCACGTAACACCAAATTTAGTATATGTGGAGCTAGCGAAATGAACGGGAGCACGCCATGAGCGTGGTAAGTTGTCATGTTCTTACATGACAAGCCTGCCAGGATTATCATGTTTGCACCAGTCATATATTTAGTCATCCATTGATATCACATAACACCAAATTTAGTATATGTGAAGCTAGCGAAACGGCCGGGAGCACGCCATGAGCGAGTATTTGACACGTTCTTACATGACAAGCCTGCCAGGATTATCATGTTTGCACCAGTCATATGTTTAGTCATCTATTGACGTCACGTAACACCAAATTTAGTATTAGTGGAGCTAGCGAAATGGCCGGGAGCACGCCATGAGCGTGCTATGTGTTCATTTTCTTACATGACAAGCCTGCCAGGATAATCATGTTTGCACCATTCATATATTTAGTCATCAATTGACGTCACTTAACACCAAACTTAGTACATGTGGAGATAGCGAAACGGCCGGGATCACGCCATGAACGTGGTATGTTGTTATGTTCTTACATGACAAGCCTGCCAGGATTATCATGTTTGCACCAGTCATATAATTATACATCCATTGACGTCACGTGACACCAAATTTAGTATATGCTGAGCTAGCGAAACGGCAGGGAGCACGCCATGGGCGTGGTATCTTGTCATGTTCTTACTCGAAAAGCCTGCCAGGATTATCATGTTTGCACCAGTCATATATTTAGTCATCCATTGACGTCACGTAACACCAAATTTAGTATATGTGAAGCTAGGGAAATTTAGTATATGTGAAGCTGGGGAAACGGCCGGGAGCAGCCATGAGCGTGGTATGTTGTCAAGTTCTTACATGACAAGCCTGCCAGGATTGTCATGTTTGAACCAGTCATATATTTAGTCATCCATTGACGTCACGTAACACCAAATTTAGTATATGTAGAGCTAGCGAAACGGCCGGGAGCACGCCATGAGCGTGGTATGTTGTCACGTTCTTACATGACAACCCTCTCAGGATTATCATGTTTGCACCAGTCATATATTTAGACATCCATTGACGTCACGTAACACCAAATTTAGTGTGTGTGGAGCTAGCGAAACGGCCGGGAGCACTCCATGAGCATGGTTTGTTGTCATGTTCTTACATGACAACCCTCTCAAGATTATCATGTTTGCACCAGTCATATATTTAGACATCCATTGACCTCACGTAACACCAAATTTAGTATATGTGGAGCTAGCGAAACGGCCGGGAGCACGCCATGAGCGTGGTAAGTTGTCATGTTCTTACATGACAAGCCTGCCAGGATTATCATGTTTGCACCAGTCATATATTTAGTCATCCATTGATATCACGTAACACCAAATTTAGTATATGTGGAGCTAGTGAAACGGCCGGAAGCACGCCATGAGCGTAGTATGTTTTCATGTTCTTACATGACAAGCCTGCCAGGATTATCATGTTTGCACCAGTCATATATTTAGTCATCCATTGACGTCACGTAACACGAAATTTAGTATATGCGGAGCTAGCAAAACGGCCGGGAGCACGCCATGATCGTGGTTAGTGGTCATGTTCTTACATGACAAGCCTACCAGGATTATCATATTGCACCAGTCATATATTTAGTCATCCATTGTCGTCACATAACACCAAATTTGTAAATGTGGAGCTAGTGAAACGGCCAGGAGAACGCCATTAGCGTGGTTTGTTGCCATGTTCTTACATGACAAGCCTGCCAGGATTATCATGTTTGCATGAGTAATATAATTATTCATTCATTGACGTCACGTAACACCAAAATTAGTATATGTGGAGCTAGCGAAAGGGCCGGGAGCACGCCATGAGCGTATTATGTTGTCATGTTCTTACATGACAAGCCTGTCAGGATTGTCATGTTTGCGCCAGTTATATATTTAGGCATCCATTGACGTTACGTAGCAACAAATGAGTATATCGGAGCTAGCGAAACGGCCAGGAGCACGCCATGAGCGTGGTATGTTGTCATGTTCTTACTCGAAAAGGCTGCGAGGATTATCATGTTTGCACCAGTCATATATGTAGTCATCCATTCACAGCCTGTAACACCAAGTTAAGTATATGTGGAGCTAGCAAAAAGGACGGGAGCACGCCACGAGCGTATTATGTTGTCATGTTCTTACATGGCAAGCCCGCCAGGATTATCAGGTTTGCACCAGTCTTATATTTAGTCATACATTGACGTCACGTAACACCAATCGTAGTGTATGTGAAGCTAGCGAAACGGCCGGGAGCAAGCCATGAGGGTGGTAGGTTGTCATGTTTTTACATAACAAGCCTGCCATGATTATCATGTGTTCACCAGTCCTATATTTAGTCATCCATTGACGTCACGTAACACCAAATTTAGTATATGTGGAGCTAGCGAAACGGCCGGGAGCACGCGATGAGCGCGGTATGTTGTCATGTTCTTACATGACAAGCCTTCCAGGATTATCATGTCTGCACCAGTCATATAATTAGTCATTCATTGACGTCACGTAACACCAAATTTAGTATATGTAGAGCTAGCGTAACGGCCGGGAGCACGCCTCGAGCGTGGTATGTTGTCATGTTCTTACATGACAACCCTGCCAGGATTATCATGTTTGCACCAGTCATATATTTAGTCATCCATTGACGTCACGTAACACAAAATTTAGTATATGTGGAACTAGCAAAACGGCCGGGAGCACGCCTTGAGCGTGGTATGTTGTCATGTTCTTGCATGACAAGACTGCCAGGGTTATCACGTTTGCACCAGTCATATATTTAGTCACCAATTGACGTCTCGTAACACCAAATTTAGTATACTTGGAGCTAGCGAAACGGCCGGGAGCACGCTATGAGCGTGGTATGTTGCCATGTTCTTACAAGACAAGCCTGCCAGGATTATCATGTTTGCACCAGTCATATAGTTAGCCATCCATTGACGTCACGTAACACCAAATTTAGTATATGGGGAGCAAGCTAAACGGCCGGGAGCACGCCATGAGCGTGGTATGTTGTCATGTTCTTACTGACAAGCCAGCCAGGATTATCATGTTTGCACCAGTCATATATTTAGTGATCCATTGACAGCATGTAACACCAAATTTAGTATATGTGGAGCTAGCGAAACGGCCGAAAGCACGCCATGAGCGTGGTATGTTGTCATGTTCTTACTAACAAGCCTGCCAGGATTATCATGTTTGCACCAATCATAACTTTCGTCATCCATTGACATAACGTAACACCAAATTTAGTATATGTGAAGCTAGCGAAACGGCCGGGAGCACGCCACGAGCGTGGTATGTTGTCAAGTTCTTACATGACAAGCCTGTCAGGATTATCATGTTTTCACCAGTCACATATTTGGTCATCCATTGACGTCACGTAAGACCAAATTTAGTATATGTGGAGCTAGCGAAATGGCCGGGAGCACGCCATGAGCGTGGTATGTTGTCATGTTCTTACATGACAAGCCTGCCAGGATTACCATGTTTGCACCAGTCATATATTTAGTCATCCATTGCCGTCACGTAACACCAAATTTAGTATATGTGGAGCTAGCGAAATGAACGGGAGCACGCCATGAGCGTGGTAAGTTGTCATGTTCTTACATGACAAGCCTGCCAGGATTATCATGTTTGCACCAGTCATATATTTAGTCATCCATTGATATCACATAACACCAAATTTAGTATATGTGAAGCTAGCGAAACGGCCGGGAGCACGCCATGAGCGAGTATTTGGCACGTTCTTACATGACAAGCCTGCCAGGATTATCATGTTTGCACCAGTCATATGTTTAGTCATCTATTGACGTCACGTAACACCAAATTTAGTATTAGTGGAGCTAGCGAAATGGCCGGGAGCACGCCATGAGCGTGCTATGTGTTCATTTTCTTACATGACAAGCCTGCCAGGATAATCATGTTTGCACCATTCATATATTTAGTCATCAATTGACGTCACTTAACACCAAACTTAGTACATGTGGAGATAGCGAAACGGCCGGGATCACGCCATGAACGTGGTATGTTGTTATGTTCTTACATGACAAGCCTGCCAGGATTATCATGTTTGCACCAGTCATATAATTAGTCATCCATTGACGTCACGTGACACCAAATTTAGTATATGCTGAGCTAGCGAAACGGCAGGGAGCACGCCATGGGCGTGGTATGTTGTCATGTTCTTACTCGAAAAGCCTGCCAGGATTATCATGTTTGCACCAGTCATATATTTAGTCATCCATTGACGTCACGTAACACCAAATTTAGTATATGTGAAGCTAGGGAAATTTAGTATATGTGAAGCTGGGGAAACGGCCGGGAGCAGCCATGAGCGTGGTATGTTGTCAAGTTCTTACATGACAAGCCTGCCAGGATTGTCATGTTTGAACCAGTCATATATTTAGTCATCCATTGACGTCACGTAACACCAAATTTAGTATATGTAGAGCTAGCGAAACGGCCGGGAGCACGCCATGAGCGTGGTATGTTGTCACGTTCTTACATGACAACCCTCTCAGGATTATCATGTTTGCACCAGTCATATATTTAGACATCCATTGACGTCACGTAACACCAAATTTAGTGTGTGTGGAGCTAGCGAAACGGCCGGGAGCACTCCATGAGCATGGTTTGTTGTCATGTTCTTACATGACAACCCTCTCAAGATTATCATGTTTGCACCAGTCATATATTTAGACATCCATTGACCTCACGTAACACCAAATTTAGTATATGTGGAGCTAGCGAAACGGCCGGGAGCACGCCATGAGCGTGGTAAGTTGTCATGTTCTTACATGACAAGCCTGCCAGAATTATCATGTTTGCACCAGTCATATATTTATACATCCATTGATATCACGTAACACCAAATTTAGTATATGTGGAGCTAGTGAAACGGCCGGAAGCATGCCATGAGCGTAGTATGTTTTCATGTTCTTACATGACAAGCCTGCCAGGATTATCATGTTTGCACCAGTCATATATTTAGTCATCCATTGACGTCACGTAACACGAAATTTAGTATATGCGGAGCTAGCAAAACGGCCGGGAGCACGCCATGATCGTGGTTAGTGGTCATGTTCTTACATGACAAGCCTGCCAGGATTATCATATTGCACCAGTCATATATTTAGTCATCCATTGTCGTCACATAACACCAAATTTGTAAATGTGGAGCTAGTGAAACGGCCGGGAGCACGCGATTAGCGCGGTATGTTGTCATGTTCTTACATGACAAGCCTTCCAGGATTATCATGTCTGCACCAGTCATATAATTAGTCATTCATTGACGTCACGTAACACCAAATTTAGTATATGTAGAGCTAGCGTAACGGCCGGGAGCACGCCATGAGCGTGGTATGTTGTCATGTTCTTACATGACAACCCTGCCAGGATTATCATGTTTGCACCAGTCATATATTTAGTCATCCATCGACGTCACGTAACAAAAAAATTAGTATATGTGGAACTAGCAAAACGGCCGGGAGCACGCCTTGAGCGTGGTATGTTGTCATGTTCTTGCATGACAAGACTGCCAGGGTTATCATGTTTGCACCAGTCATATATTTAGTCACCAATTGACGTCTCGTAACACCAAATTTAGTATACTTGGAGCTAGCGAAACGGCCGCGAGCACGCTATGAGCGTGGTATGTTGCCATGTTCTTACAAGACAAGCCTGCCAGGATTATCATGTTTGCACCAGTCATATAGTTAGCCATCCATTGACGTCACGTAACACCAAATTTAGTATATGGGGAGCAAGCTAAACGGCCAGGAGCACGCCATAAGCGTGGTATGTTGTCATGTTCTTACATCACAAGCCTGCCAGGATTATCATGTTTGCACCAGTCATATGTTTAGTCATCTATTGAGGTCACGTAACACCAAATTTAGTATTAGTGGAGCTAGCGAAATGGCCGGGAGCACGCCATGAGCGTGCTATGTGTTCATTTTCTTACATGACAAGCCTGCCAGGATAATCATGTTTGCACCATTCATATATTTAGTCATCAATTGACGTCACTTAACACCAAACTTAGTACATGTGGAGATAGCGAAACGGCCGGGATCACGCCATGAACGTGGTATGTTGTTATGTTCTTACATGACAAGCCTGCCAGGATTATCATGTTTGCACCAGTCATATAATTAGTCATCCATTGACGTCACGTGACACCAAATTTAGTATATGCTGAGCTAGCGAAACGGCAGGGAGCACGCCATGGGCGTGGTATGTTGTCATGTTCTTACTCGAAAAGCCTGCCAGGATTATCATGTTTGCACCAGTCATATATTTAGTCATCCATTGACGTCACGTAACACCAAATTTAGTATATGTGAAGCTAGGGAAATTTAGTATATGTGAAGCTGGGGAAACGGCCGGGAGCAGCCATGAGCGTGGTATGTTGTCAAGTTCTTACATGACAAGCCTGCCAGGATTGTCATGTTTGAACCAGTCATATATTTAGTCATCCATTGACGTCACGTAACACCAAATTTAGTATATGTAGAGCTAGCGAAACGGCCGGGAGCACGCCATGAGCGTGGTATGTTGTCACGTTCTTACATGACAACCCTCTCAGGATTATCATGTTTGCACCAGTCATATATTTAGACATCCATTGACGTCACGTAACACCAAATTTAGTGTGTGTGGAGCTAGCGAAACGGCCGGGAGCACTCCATGAGCATGGTTTGTTGTCATGTTCTTACATGACAAGCCTGCCAGGATTATCATGTTTGCACCAGTCTTATATTTAGTCATCCATTGATATCACGTAACACCAAATTTAGTATATGTGAAGCTAGCGAAACGGCCGGGAGCACGCCATGAGCGAGTATTTGGCACGTTCTTACATGACAAGCCTGTCAGCATTATCATGTTTGCACCAGTCATATATTTGGTCATCCATTGACGTCCCGTAACACCAAATTTAGTATATGTGGAGCTAGCGAAACGGCCGTGAGCACGCAATGAGCGTGGTGTGTTGTCATGTTCTTACATGACAAGCTTGCCAGGATTATCATGTTTGCACCAGTCATATATTTAGTACTCCATTGACGCCACGTAACACCAAATTTAGTGTATGTAGAGCTAGCGAAACGGCCGGGAGCACGCCATGAGCGTGGTATGTTGTCATGTTCTTACATGACAACCCTCTCAGGATTATCATGTTTGCACCAGTCATATATTTAGTCATCCATATACGTTACGTAACACCAAATTTAGTATATATAGATCTAGCAAAATGGCCGGGAACATGCCATGAGCGTGGTATGTTGTCATGTTCTTACATGACAAGCCTGCCAAATTCACATGTTTGCACCAGTCATATATTTAGTCATCCATTGACGTCACGTAACACTAACTTTAGTTTATGTGAAGCTAGTGAAACGGCCGGGAGCACGCCATGAGTGCTGTATGTTGTCATGTTTTTACATGACAAGCCTGCCAGGATTATCATGTTTGCACCAGTCATATATTTAGTTCTCCATTGACGTCACGTAACACCAAATTTAGTGTATGTAGAGCTAGCGAAACGGCCGGGAGCATGCCATGAGCGTGGTATGTTGTCATGTTCTTACATGACAAGCCTACCAGGATTATCATATCGCACCAGTCATATATTCAGTCATCCATTGACGTCACGTAACACCAAATTTTTTAAACGTGGAGCTAGCGAAACTTCCGGGAGCACGCCATGAGCGTGGTATGTTCTCACGTTCTTACATGACAAGCCTGTCAGGATTATCATGTTTGCACCAGTCATATATTTAGTCATCCATTGCCGTCACGTAACACCAAATTTAGTATATGTGGAGCTAGCAAACGAATGGGAGCACGCCATGAGCGTGGTATGTTGTCATGTTCTTACATGACAAGCCTGTCAGGATTATCGTGTTTGCACCAGTCATATATTTAGTCATCCATTGCCGTCACGTAACACCAAATTTAGTATATGTGGAGCTAGCGAAATGAACGGGAGCACGCCATGAGCGTGGTAAGTTGTCATGTTCTTACATGACAAGCCTGCCAGGATTATCATGTTTGCACCAGTCATATGTTTAGTCATCTATTGACGTCACGTAACACCAAATTTAGTATTAGTGGAGCTAGCGAAATGGCCGGGAGCACGCCATGAGCGTGCTATGTGTTCATTTTCTTACATGACAAGCCTGCCAGGATAATCATGTTTGCACCATTCATATATTTAGCCATCAATTGACGTCACTTAACACCAAACTTAGTACATGTGGAGATAGCGAAACGGCCGGGATCACGCCATGAACGTGGTATGTTGTTATGTTCTTACATGACAAGCCTGCCAGGGTTATCATGTTTGCACCAGTCATATAATTAGTCATCCATTGACGTCACGTGACACCAAATTTAGTATATGCTGAGCTAGCGAAACGGCAGGGAGCACGCCATGCGCGTGGTATGTTGTCATGTTCTTACTCGAAAAGCCTGCCAGGATTATCATGTTTGCACCAGTCATATATTTAGTCATCCATTGACGTCACGTAACACCAAATTTAGTATATGTGAAGCTAGGGAAATTTAGTATATGTGAAGCTGGGGAAACGGCCGGGAGCAGCCATGAGCGTGGTATGTTGTCAAGTTCTTACATGACAAGCCTGCCAGGATTGTCATGTTTGAACCAGTCATATATTTAGTCATCCATTGACGTCACGTAACACCAAACTTAGTATACGTAGAGCTAGCGAAACGGCCGGGAGCACGCCATGAGCGTGGTGTGTTGTCACGTTCTTACATGACAACCCTCTCAGGATTATCATGTTTGCACCAGTCATATATTTAGACATCCATTGACGTCACGTAACACCAAATTTAGTGTGTGTGGAGCTAGCGAAACGGCCGGGAGCTCTCCATGAGCATGGTTTGTTGTCATGTTCTTACATGACAACCCTCTCAAGATTATCATGTTTGCACCAGTCATATATTTAGACATCCATTGACCTCACGTAACACCAAATTTAGTATATGTGGAGCTAGCGAAACGGCCGGGAGCACGCCATGAGCGTGGTAAGTTGTCATGTTCTTACATGACAAGCCTGCCAGGATTATCATGTTTGCACCAGTCATATATTTAGTCATCCATTGATATCACGTAACACCAAATTTAGTATATGTGGAGCTAGCAAAACGGCCGGGAGCACGCCATGAGCGTGGTATGTTGTCACGTTCTTACATGACAAGCCTGTCAGGATTATCATGTTTGCACCAGTCATATATTTAGTCATCCATTGCCGTCACGTAACACCAAATTTAGTATATGTGGAGCTAGCAAACGAACGGGAGCACGCCATGAGCGTGGTATGTTGTCATGTTCTTACATGACAAGCCTGTCAGGATTATCGTGTTTGCACCAGTCATATATTTAGTCATCCATTGCCGTCACGTAACACCAAATTTAGTATATGTGGAGCTAGCGAAATGAACGGGAGCACGCCATGAGCGTGGTAAGTTGTCATGTTCTTACATGACAAGCCTGCCAGGATTATCATGTTTGCACCAGTCATATATTTAGTCATCCATTGATATCACATAACACCAAATTTAGTATATGTGAAGCTAGCGAAACGGCCGGGAGCACGCCATGAGCGAGTATTTGACACGTTCTTACATGACAAGCCTGCCAGGATTATCATGTTTGCACCAGTCATATGTTTAGTCATCTATTGACGTCACGTAACACCAAATTTAGTATTAGTGGAGCTAGCGAAATGGCCGGGAGCACGCCATGAGCGTGCTATGTGTTCATTTTCTTACATGACAAGCCTGCCAGGATAATCATGTTTGCACCATTCATATATTTAGTCATCAATTGACGTCACTTAACACCAAACTTAGTACATGTGGAGATAGCGAAACGGCCGGGATCACGCCATGAACGTGGTATGTTGTTATGTTCTTACATGACAAGCCTGCCAGGATTATCATGTTTGCACCAGTCATATAATTATACATCCATTGACGTCACGTGACACCAAATTTAGTATATGCTGAGCTAGCGAAACGGCAGGGAGCACGCCATGGGCGTGGTATCTTGTCATGTTCTTACTCGAAAAGCCTGCCAGGATTATCATGTTTGCACCAGTCATATATTTAGTCATCCATTGACGTCACGTAACACCAAATTTAGTATATGTGAAGCTAGGGAAATTTAGTATATGTGAAGCTGGGGAAACGGCCGGGAGCAGCCATGAGCGTGGTATGTTGTCAAGTTCTTACATGACAAGCCTGCCAGGATTGTCATGTTTGAACCAGTCATATATTTAGTCATCCATTGACGTCACGTAACACCAAATTTAGTATATGTAGAGCTAGCGAAACGGCCGGGAGCACGCCATGAGCGTGGTATGTTGTCACGTTCTTACATGACAACCCTCTCAGGATTATCATGTTTGCACCAGTCATATATTTAGACATCCATTGACGTCACGTAACACCAAATTTAGTGTGTGTGGAGCTAGCGAAACGGCCGGGAGCACTCCATGAGCATGGTTTGTTGTCATGTTCTTACATGACAACCCTCTCAAGATTATCATGTTTGCACCAGTCATATATTTAGACATCCATTGACCTCACGTAACACCAAATTTAGTATATGTGGAGCTAGCGAAACGGCCGGGAGCACGCCATGAGCGTGGTAAGTTGTCATGTTCTTACATGACAAGCCTGCCAGGATTATCATGTTTGCACCAGTCATATATTTAGTCATCCATTGATATCACGTAACACCAAATTTAGTATATGTGGAGCTAGTGAAACGGCCGGAAGCACGCCATGAGCGTAGTATGTTTTCATGTTCTTACATGACAAGCCTGCCAGGATTATCATGTTTGCACCAGTCATATATTTAGTCATCCATTGACGTCACGTAACACGAAATTTAGTATATGCGGAGCTAGCAAAACGGCCGGGAGCACGCCATGATCGTGGTTAGTGGTCATGTTCTTACATGACAAGCCTACCAGGATTATCATATTGCACCAGTCATATATTTAGTCATCCATTGTCGTCACATAACACCAAATTTGTAAATGTGGAGCTAGTGAAACGGCCAGGAGAACGCCATTAGCGTGGTTTGTTGCCATGTTCTTACATGACAAGCCTGCCAGGATTATCATGTTTGCATGAGTAATATAATTATTCATTCATTGACGTCACGTAACACCAAAATTAGTATATGTGGAGCTAGCGAAAGGGCCGGGAGCACGCCATGAGCGTATTATGTTGTCATGTTCTTACATGACAAGCCTGTCAGGATTGTCATGTTTGCGCCAGTTATATATTTAGGCATCCATTGACGTTACGTAGCAACAAATGAGTATATCGGAGCTAGCGAAACGGCCAGGAGCACGCCATGAGCGTGGTATGTTGTCATGTTCTTACTCGAAAAGGCTGCGAGGATTATCATGTTTGCACCAGTCATATATGTAGTCATCCATTCACAGCCTGTAACACCAAGTTAAGTATATGTGGAGCTAGCAAAAAGGACGGGAGCACGCCACGAGCGTATTATGTTGTCATGTTCTTACATGGCAAGCCCGCCAGGATTATCAGGTTTGCACCAGTCTTATATTTAGTCATACATTGACGTCACGTAACACCAATCGTAGTGTATGTGAAGCTAGCGAAACGGCCGGGAGCAAGCCATGAGGGTGGTAGGTTGTCATGTTTTTACATAACAAGCCTGCCATGATTATCATGTGTTCACCAGTCCTATATTTAGTCATCCATTGACGTCACGTAACACCAAATTTAGTATATGTGGAGCTAGCGAAACGGCCGGGAGCACGCGATGAGCGCGGTATGTTGTCATGTTCTTACATGACAAGCCTTCCAGGATTATCATGTCTGCACCAGTCATATAATTAGTCATTCATTGACGTCACGTAACACCAAATTTAGTATATGTAGAGCTAGCGTAACGGCCGGGAGCACGCCTCGAGCGTGGTATGTTGTCATGTTCTTACATGACAACCCTGCCAGGATTATCATGTTTGCACCAGTCATATATTTAGTCATCCATTGACGTCACGTAACACAAAATTTAGTATATGTGGAACTAGCAAAACGGCCGGGAGCACGCCTTGAGCGTGGTATGTTGTCATGTTCTTGCATGACAAGACTGCCAGGGTTATCACGTTTGCACCAGTCATATATTTAGTCACCAATTGACGTCTCGTAACACCAAATTTAGTATACTTGGAGCTAGCGAAACGGCCGGGAGCACGCTATGAGCGTGGTATGTTGCCATGTTCTTACAAGACAAGCCTGCCAGGATTATCATGTTTGCACCAGTCATATAGTTAGCCATCCATTGACGTCACGTAACACCAAATTTAGTATATGGGGAGCAAGCTAAACGGCCGGGAGCACGCCATGAGCGTGGTATGTTGTCATGTTCTTACTGACAAGCCAGCCAGGATTATCATGTTTGCACCAGTCATATATTTAGTGATCCATTGACAGCATGTAACACCAAATTTAGTATATGTGGAGCTAGCGAAACGGCCGAAAGCACGCCATGAGCGTGGTATGTTGTCATGTTCTTACTAACAAGCCTGCCAGGATTATCATGTTTGCACCAATCATAACTTTCGTCATCCATTGACATAACGTAACACCAAATTTAGTATATGTGAAGCTAGCGAAACGGCCGGGAGCACGCCACGAGCGTGGTATGTTGTCAAGTTCTTACATGACAAGCCTGTCAGGATTATCATGTTTTCACCAGTCACATATTTGGTCATCCATTGACGTCACGTAAGACCAAATTTAGTATATGTGGAGCTAGCGAAATGGCCGGGAGCACGCCATGAGCGTGGTATGTTGTCATGTTCTTACATGACAAGCCTGCCAGGATTACCATGTTTGCACCAGTCATATATTTAGTCATCCATTGCCGTCACGTAACACCAAATTTAGTATATGTGGAGCTAGCGAAATGAACGGGAGCACGCCATGAGCGTGGTAAGTTGTCATGTTCTTACATGACAAGCCTGCCAGGATTATCATGTTTGCACCAGTCATATATTTAGTCATCCATTGATATCACATAACACCAAATTTAGTATATGTGAAGCTAGCGAAACGGCCGGGAGCACGCCATGAGCGAGTATTTGGCACGTTCTTACATGACAAGCCTGCCAGGATTATCATGTTTGCACCAGTCATATGTTTAGTCATCTATTGACGTCACGTAACACCAAATTTAGTATTAGTGGAGCTAGCGAAATGGCCGGGAGCACGCCATGAGCGTGCTATGTGTTCATTTTCTTACATGACAAGCCTGCCAGGATAATCATGTTTGCACCATTCATATATTTAGTCATCAATTGACGTCACTTAACACCAAACTTAGTACATGTGGAGATAGCGAAACGGCCGGGATCACGCCATGAACGTGGTATGTTGTTATGTTCTTACATGACAAGCCTGCCAGGATTATCATGTTTGCACCAGTCATATAATTAGTCATCCATTGACGTCACGTGACACCAAATTTAGTATATGCTGAGCTAGCGAAACGGCAGGGAGCACGCCATGGGCGTGGTATGTTGTCATGTTCTTACTCGAAAAGCCTGCCAGGATTATCATGTTTGCACCAGTCATATATTTAGTCATCCATTGACGTCACGTAACACCAAATTTAGTATATGTGAAGCTAGGGAAATTTAGTATATGTGAAGCTGGGGAAACGGCCGGGAGCAGCCATGAGCGTGGTATGTTGTCAAGTTCTTACATGACAAGCCTGCCAGGATTGTCATGTTTGAACCAGTCATATATTTAGTCATCCATTGACGTCACGTAACACCAAATTTAGTATATGTAGAGCTAGCGAAACGGCCGGGAGCACGCCATGAGCGTGGTATGTTGTCACGTTCTTACATGACAACCCTCTCAGGATTATCATGTTTGCACCAGTCATATATTTAGACATCCATTGACGTCACGTAACACCAAATTTAGTGTGTGTGGAGCTAGCGAAACGGCCGGGAGCACTCCATGAGCATGGTTTGTTGTCATGTTCTTACATGACAACCCTCTCAAGATTATCATGTTTGCACCAGTCATATATTTAGACATCCATTGACCTCACGTAACACCAAATTTAGTATATGTGGAGCTAGCGAAACGGCCGGGAGCACGCCATGAGCGTGGTAAGTTGTCATGTTCTTACATGACAAGCCTGCCAGAATTATCATGTTTGCACCAGTCATATATTTATACATCCATTGATATCACGTAACACCAAATTTAGTATATGTGGAGCTAGTGAAACGGCCGGAAGCATGCCATGAGCGTAGTATGTTTTCATGTTCTTACATGACAAGCCTGCCAGGATTATCATGTTTGCACCAGTCATATATTTAGTCATCCATTGACGTCACGTAACACGAAATTTAGTATATGCGGAGCTAGCAAAACGGCCGGGAGCACGCCATGATCGTGGTTAGTGGTCATGTTCTTACATGACAAGCCTGCCAGGATTATCATATTGCACCAGTCATATATTTAGTCATCCATTGTCGTCACATAACACCAAATTTGTAAATGTGGAGCTAGTGAAACGGCCGGGAGCACGCGATTAGCGCGGTATGTTGTCATGTTCTTACATGACAAGCCTTCCAGGATTATCATGTCTGCACCAGTCATATAATTAGTCATTCATTGACGTCACGTAACACCAAATTTAGTATATGTAGAGCTAGCGTAACGGCCGGGAGCACGCCATGAGCGTGGTATGTTGTCATGTTCTTACATGACAACCCTGCCAGGATTATCATGTTTGCACCAGTCATATATTTAGTCATCCATCGACGTCACGTAACAAAAAAATTAGTATATGTGGAACTAGCAAAACGGCCGGGAGCACGCCTTGAGCGTGGTATGTTGTCATGTTCTTGCATGACAAGACTGCCAGGGTTATCATGTTTGCACCAGTCATATATTTAGTCACCAATTGACGTCTCGTAACACCAAATTTAGTATACTTGGAGCTAGCGAAACGGCCGCGAGCACGCTATGAGCGTGGTATGTTGCCATGTTCTTACAAGACAAGCCTGCCAGGATTATCATGTTTGCACCAGTCATATAGTTAGCCATCCATTGACGTCACGTAACACCAAATTTAGTATATGGGGAGCAAGCTAAACGGCCAGGAGCACGCCATAAGCGTGGTATGTTGTCATGTTCTTACATCACAAGCCTGCCAGGATTATCATGTTTGCACCAGTCATATGTTTAGTCATCTATTGAGGTCACGTAACACCAAATTTAGTATTAGTGGAGCTAGCGAAATGGCCGGGAGCACGCCATGAGCGTGCTATGTGTTCATTTTCTTACATGACAAGCCTGCCAGGATAATCATGTTTGCACCATTCATATATTTAGTCATCAATTGACGTCACTTAACACCAAACTTAGTACATGTGGAGATAGCGAAACGGCCGGGATCACGCCATGAACGTGGTATGTTGTTATGTTCTTACATGACAAGCCTGCCAGGATTATCATGTTTGCACCAGTCATATAATTAGTCATCCATTGACGTCACGTGACACCAAATTTAGTATATGCTGAGCTAGCGAAACGGCAGGGAGCACGCCATGGGCGTGGTATGTTGTCATGTTCTTACTCGAAAAGCCTGCCAGGATTATCATGTTTGCACCAGTCATATATTTAGTCATCCATTGACGTCACGTAACACCAAATTTAGTATATGTGAAGCTAGGGAAATTTAGTATATGTGAAGCTGGGGAAACGGCCGGGAGCAGCCATGAGCGTGGTATGTTGTCAAGTTCTTACATGACAAGCCTGCCAGGATTGTCATGTTTGAACCAGTCATATATTTAGTCATCCATTGACGTCACGTAACACCAAATTTAGTATATGTAGAGCTAGCGAAACGGCCGGGAGCACGCCATGAGCGTGGTATGTTGTCACGTTCTTACATGACAACCCTCTCAGGATTATCATGTTTGCACCAGTCATATATTTAGACATCCATTGACGTCACGTAACACCAAATTTAGTGTGTGTGGAGCTAGCGAAACGGCCGGGAGCACTCCATGAGCATGGTTTGTTGTCATGTTCTTACATGACAACCCTACTCTCAAGATTATCATGTTTGCACCAGTCATATATTTAGACATCCATTGACCTCACGTAACACCAAATTTAGTATATGTGGAGCTAGCGAAACGGCCGGGAGCACGCCATGAGCGTGGTAAGTTGTCATGTTCTTACATGACAAGCCTGCCAGAATTATCATGTTTGCACCAGTCATATATTTATACATCCATTGATATCACGTAACACCAAATTTAGTATATGTGGAGCTAGTGAAACGGCGGGAAGCATGCCATGAGCGTAGTATGTTTTCATGTTCTTACATGACAAGCCTGCCAGGATTATCATGTTTGCACCAGTCATATATTTAGTCATCCATTGACGTCACGTAACACGAAATTTAGTATATGCGGAGCTAGCAAAACGGCCGGGAGCACGCCATGATCGTGGTTAGTGGTCATGTTCTTACATGACAAGCCTGCCAGGATTATCATATTGCACCAGTCATATATTTAGTCATCCATTGTCGTCACATAACACCAAATTTGTAAATGTGGAGCTAGTGAAACGGCCGGGAGCACGCGATGAGCGCGGTATGTTGTCATGTTCTTACATGACAAGCCTTCCAGGATTATCATGTCTGCACCAGTCATATAATTAGTCATTCATTGACGTCACGTAACACCAAATTTAGTATATGTAGAGCTAGCGTAACGGCCGGGAGCACGCCATGAGCGTGGTATGTTGTCATGTTCTTACATGACAACCCTGCCAGGATTATCATGTTTGCACCAGTCATATATTTAGTCATCCATCGACGTCACGTAACAAAAAATTTAGTATATGTGGAACTAGCAAAACGGCCGGGAGCACGCCTTGAGCGTGGTATGTTGTCATGTTCTTGCATGACAAGACTGCCAGGGTTATCATGTTTGCACCAGTCATATATTTAGTCACCAATTGACGTCTCGTAACACCAAATTTAGTATACTTGGAGCTAGCGAAACGGCCGCGAGCACGCTATGAGCGTGGTATGTTGCCATGTTCTTACAAGACAAGCCTGCCAGGATTATCATGTTTGCACCAGTCATATAGTTAGCCATCCATTGACGTCACGTAACACCAAATTTAGTATATGGGGAGCAAGCTAAACGGCCAGGAGCACGCCATAAGCGTGGTATGTTGTCATGTTCTTACATCACAAGCCTGCCAGGATAATCATATTGCACCAGTCATATATTTAGTCATCCATTGACGTCACGTAACACCAAATTTTGTGAACGTGGAGCTAGCGAAACGGCCGGGAGCACGCCATGAGCGTGGTATGTTGTCATGTTCTTACTGACAAGCCAGCCAGGATTATCATGTTTGCACCAGTCATATATTTAGTGATCCATTGACAGCACGTAACACCAAATTTAGTATATGTGAAGCTGGGGAAACGGCCGGGAGCAGCCATGAGCGTGGTATGTTGTCAAGTTCTTACATGACAAGCCTGCCAGGATTGTCATGTTTGAACCAGTCATATATTTAGTCATCCATTGACGTCACGTAACACCAAATTTAGTATATGTAGAGCTAGCGAAACGGCCGGGAGCACGCCATGAGCGTGGTATGTTGTCACGTTCTTACATGACAACCCTCTCAGGATTATCATGTTTGCACCAGTCATATATTTAGACATCCATTGACGTCACGTAACACCAAATTTAGTGTGTGTGGAGCTAGCGAAACGGCCGGGAGCACTCCATGAGCATGGTTTGTTGTCATGTTCTTACATGACAACCCTCTCAAGATTATCATGTTTGCACCAGTCATATATTTGAACATCCATTGACCTCACGTAACACCAAATTTAGTATATGTGGAGCTAGCGAAACGGCCGGGAGCACGCCATGAGCGTGGTAAGTTGTCATGTTCTTACATGACAAGCCTGCCAGGATTATCATGTTTGCACCAGTCATATATTTAGTCATCCATTGATATCACGTAACACCAAATTTAGTATATGTGGAGCTAGTGAAACGGCCGGAAGCACGCCATGAGCGTAGTATGTTTTCATGTTCTTACATGACAAGCCTGCCAGGATTATCATGTTTGCACCAGTCATATATTTAGTCATCCATTGACGTCACGTAACACGAAATTTAGTATATGCGGAGCTAGCAAAACGGCCGGGAGCACGCCATGATCGTGGTTAGTGGTCATGTTCTTACATGACAAGCCTGCCAGGATTATCATATTGCACCAGTCATATATTTAGTCATCCATTGTCGTCACATAACACCAAATTTGTAAATGTGGAGCTAGTGAAACGGCCAGGAGAACGCCATTAGCGTGGTTTGTTGCCATGTTCTTACATGACAAGCCTGCCAGGATTATCATGTTTGCATGAGTAATATAATTATTCATTCATTGACGTCACGTAACACCGAAATTAGTATATGTGGAGCTAGCGAAACGGCCGGGAGCACGCCATGAGCGTATTATGTTGTCATGTTCTTACATGACAAGCCTGTCAGGATTGTCATGTTTGCGCCAGTTATATATTTAGGCATCCATTGACGTTACGTAGCACCAAATGTAGTATATCGGAGCTAGCGAAACGGCCAGGAGCACGCCATGAGCGTGGTATGTTGTCATGTTCTTACTCGAAAAGGCTGCGAGGATTATCATGTTTGCACCAGTCATATATGTAGTCATCCATTCACAGCCTGTAACACCAAGTTAAGTATATGTGGAGCTAGCAAAAAGGACGGGAGCACGCCACGAGCGTATTATGTTGTCATGTTCTTACATGGCAAGCCCGCCAGGATTATCAGGTTTGCACCAGTCTTATATTTAGTCATACATTGACGTCACGTAACACCAATCGTAGTGTATGTGAAGCTAGCGAAACGGCCGGGAGCAAGCCATGAGGGTGGTAGGTTGTCATGTTTTTACATAACAAGCCTGCCATGATTATCATGTGTTCACCAGTCCTATATTTAGTCATCCATTGACGTCACGTAACACCAAATTTAGTATATGTGGACCTAGCGAAACGGCCGGGAGCACGCGATGAGCGCGGTATGTTGTCATGTTCTTACATGACAAGCCTTCCAGGATTATCATGTCTGCACCAGTCATATAATTAGTCATTCATTGACGTCACGTAACACCAAATTTAGTATATGTAGAGCTAGCGTAACGGCCGGGAGCACGCCTCGAGCGTGGTATGTTGTCATGTTCCTACATGACAACCCTGCCAGGATTATCATGTTTGCACCAGTCATATATTTAGTCATCCATTGACGTCACGTAACACAAAATTTAGTATATGTGGAACTAGCAAAACGGCCGGGAGCACGCCTTGAGCGTGGTATGTTGTCATGTTCTTGCATGACAAGACTGCCAGGGTTATCACGTTTGCACCAGTCATATATTTAGTCACCAATTGACGTCTCGTAACACCAAATTTAGTATACTTGGAGCTAGCGAAACGGCCGCGAGCACGCTATGAGCGTGGTATGTTGCCATGTTCTTACAAGACAAGCCTGCCAGGATTATCATGTTTGCACCAGTCATATAGTTAGCCATCCATTGACGTCACGTAACACCAAATTTAGTATATGGGGAGCAAGCTAAACGGCCGGGAGCACGCCATGAGCGTGGTATGTTGTCATGTTCTTACTGACAAGCCAGCCAGGATTATCATGTTTGCACCAGTCATATATTTAGTGATCCATTGACAGCACGTAACACCAAATTTAGTATATGTGGAGCTAGCGAAACGGCCGAAAGCACGCCATGAGCGTGGTATGTTGTCATGTTCTTACTAACAAGCCTGCCAGGATTATCATGTTTGCACCAATCATAACTTTCGTAATCCATTGACATAACGTAACACCAAATTTAGTATATGTGAAGCTAGCGAAACGGCCGGGAGCACGCCACGAGCGTGGTATGTTGTCAAGTTCTTACATGACAAGCCTGTCAGGATTGTCATTTTTGCACCAGTCTTATATTTAGTCATCAATTGACGTCACGTAACACCAAATTTAGTATATGTGAAGCTACCGAAACGGCCGCGAGCACGCCAGTAGCGTGGTATGTTGTCATGTTCTTACATGACAAGCCTCTCAGGATTATCATGTTTTCACCAGTCACATATTTGGTCATCCATTGACGTCACGTAAGACCAAATTTAGTATATGTGGAGCTAGCGAAATGGCCGGGAGCACGCCATGAGCGTGGTATGTTGTCATGTTCTTACATGACAAGCCTGCCAGGATTACCATGTTTGCACCAGTCATATATTTAGTCATCCATTGACGTCACGTAACCCCAAATTTAGTATATGTAAAGCTAGCGAAACGGCCGGGAGCACGCCATGAGCGTGGTATGTTGTCACGTTCTTACATGACAACCCTCTCAGGATTATCATGTTTGCACCAGTCATATATTTAGACATCCATTGACGTCACGTAACACCAAATTTACTGTGTGTGGATCTAGCGAAACGGCCGGGAGCATGCCATGAGCGTGGTATGTGATCATGTGCTTACATGACAAGCCTGCCAGGATTATCGTGTTTGCACCAGTCATATAATTATTCATCCATCGACGTCACGTAACACCAAATTTAGTATATGTAGAGCTAGCGAAATGGCCGGGAGCACGCCTTGAGCGTGGTATGTTGTCATGTTCTTACATGACAAGCCTGCCAGGATTATCATGTTTGCACCAGTCATATATTTAGTCATCCATTGACGTCAAGTAACCCCAAATTTAGTATATGTAGAGCTAGCGAAACGGCCGGGAGCACGCCATGAGCGTGGTATGTTGTCACGTTCTTACACGACAACCCTCTCAGGATTATCATGTCTGCACCAGTCATATATTTAGACATCCATTGACGTCACGTAACACCAAATTTAGTGTGTGTGAAGCTAGCAAAACGGCCGGGAGCACGCCATGAGCGTGGTATGTTGTCACGTTCTTACATGACAACCCTCTCAGGATTATCATGTTTGCACCAGTCATATATTTAGTCATCCATTGCCGTCAGGTAACACCAAATTTAGTATATGTGGAGCTAGCGAAACGAACGAGAGCACGCCATGAGCGTGGTATGTTGTCATGTTCTTACATGACAAGCCTGCCAGGATTATCATGTTTACAGCAGTCGTATAATTATTCATCCTTTGACGTCATGTAACACCAAGTTTAGTATATGTAGAGCTAGCGAAACGGCCGGGAGCGCGCCATGAGCGTGGTATGTTGTCATGTACTTACATGACAAGCCTGCCAAGATTATCATGTTTGCAGCAGTCATATATTTAGTCATCTATTGACGTCACGTAACACCAAATTTAGCATATGTGAAACTAGCGAAGTGGCCGGGAGCACGCCATGTGCGTGGTATGTTGTCATGTTCTTACATGACAAGCCTGCCAGGATTATCATGTTTGCACCAGTCGTATATTAGTCATCCATCGACGTCACGTAACACGAAATTTAGTATATGTAGAGCTCGCGAAACGGCCGGGAGCACGCAATGAGCGTGGTATGTTGTCATGTTCTTACATGACAAGCCTGCCAGGATTATCATGTTTGCACCAGTAATATATTTAGTCATCCATTGACGTCACGTAACACCAAATTTCGTATATGTGGAGCTAGCAAAACGGCCGGGTGCACGCCATGAGCGTGGTATGTTGTCATGTTCTTACATGACAAGCCTGCCAGGATTATCATGTTTGCATTAGTCATATATTTGGTCATCCATTGACGTCACGTAACACCAAATTTAGTATATGTGGAGCTAGCGAAACGGCCGCGAGCGCACCATGAAGGGCCCAATATACTTCAATGTAGCATTGACACGCGCGCACGCTGGGACAAGCGACGCTACGTTAGCAAAACGCGAGCACTCTGTAGTCTGACGCCAGGCGCGACCAGCGTCCGTCGGCGCGGTCCGACGGCAACGGGTGCGAAATGCGACATGCTGCATTTGGCGCCTATGCGTTACCCAGACAACACTGCGTCTCCATCTTTTCGTGACGGGGGGACGCCGGACGCGCTGAAACGCACATGCGTCAAAGCAACGCAGCGCGGCGCGCGCCTGCGAGTATATGGCATGACCGGCCTAGCGTGGCAACGCCGGCATTACGCGACGAAGTGAACGCCGGCGAGCACGCGCACCGCGTTACGTCGAAATGTATTGGCACCTTGACTGTGGTATGTATTCATGTTCACACATGACACACATCTCATGATTATCATGTTTACACCAATCACGTACCCTCGTCATCCATTGGCGTCACGAAATACCAAGTTTGGCATGTGTGAAGCTAGCGAAACGGCCGTGAGCGCATCATGAGTGTGGCATGTAGTCTGTTGTTACATGACACGCATGTCGTGATTATTATGTTAGGGTATGTCGCTTGTGTTCGCCATGCAATCATGTCATACCATAGCAGTTTTGCAACATGCCTTGTGAAGGAAACCACCGCAATAGCACCAAGACCATGAAATGTAAATCATGACATTCATGACATCAATGTCATGATTTTCATGTTTTGACTAGTTAAATACGTTCTTCATACAGTCATGTTATGTCATACCAAGTTTGGTACCGATACCGTTATCGAAGCGGCCAGGAATGCTAAAAGTCGTAGGCGGATAGATAGATAGATAGATAGATAGATAGATAGATAGATAGATAGATAGATAGATAGATAGATGACAGACGGACAGACAGACAGACAGACAGACAGACAGACAGACAGACAGACAGACAGATAGATAGATAGATAGATAGATAGATAGATAGATAGATAGATAGATAGATAGATAGATAGATAGATAGATAGATAGATAGATAGATAGATACATAGATAGATAGATAGATAGATAGATAGATAGATAGATAGATAGATAGATAGATAGATAGATAGATAGATAGATAGATAGATAGATAGATAGATAGATAGATAGATAGATAGATAGATAGATAGATAGACAGACAGACAGACAGACAGACAGACAGACAGACAAATAGATAGATAGATAGATAGATAGATAGATAGATAGATAGATAGATAGATAGATAGATAGATAGATAGATAGATAGATAGATAGATAGATAGATAGATAGATAGATAGATAGATAGATAGATAGATAGATAGATAGATAGATAGATAGATAGATAGATAGATAGATAGATAGATAGATAGATAGATAGATAGATAGATAGATAGATAGATAGATACGCTCAAAGTCGCCGAAGTTCCCTAAGAAATGCTTGGCATTTCAAACAAGCGTGAGTCTGAGCAGCCAATAGTTGCCGAAGTCAGTAGATGTAATTCGTAGGTACAGGCTCTAACATATTTCTAGCTAATATGTCATTCGGGTTAAATAGGTAAATAATCAAATAAATATGCTTGCATTTTCGTCGTTGTTGTTGTCATAACGAGTAAAAAACAGCCTTTTTTGAACTTCAGCCCGAAACGTGAATACTGGTAGCCTCCCACGATTTACTTTGGGAATCTTTCTTGTAAGCGCGTTTATTTTCTCCAGTGATTTTTTTAATGACACAGTTTAGAGTAGAGTATAGTAGAGTGTAGTTAAGGAGGGTAAGCCCTTGAAATTACGGCTCATACATGCTCGTACCTCCGCTAAGAGATTGGCCGCAATCCAGACCGTTTTAAAAAATTCTTAAATTACAGGTTCAAATATGTTCATTTAAGACAAAAATGACTAAATATGTATAAAGAAATAAAGAATAGAATAATATCATATAATAGACTTGAATAACTGAAGCAGAAAGTTTGAATAAAAAACAAGGAAATTTGAAAAAGTATATTTCATAACCTAAATCTCTTAGAACCTCTCACAAACTTCTGCCAGGCATCAGCAATCGTATTCATACTTCATTGCCAACATCTTTCACCAAGTCGTCGAGATGAATAAACAACGGTAGATTTTCATAATTTTTTTCGCTTGCGCTTCAAAGACCAGCCTGATAAAGACCTGCCATATGTCCAATGTCACCCGTAGCATTTCAGAAAGCACGGCGTTTACAGTGTGCTTTGAAGCCAACAACAGTTTTCACCGTTGTACTTCGTTACCTCGTTAGTACTTATTGGAAGGGCTTGAGATTTCATGGTCAATTTTAAATAGTGTGCTATGTATAACTATCAAGCCTTTCAAATGTATATAGTATTCAAGAGGTAAATCTCAAGGGGACACACTTGCAAAGGGTATCCACCCTATAGCCTGAATACAAGGCGGGTCAGGACTACCCCATGATTTACGCCAATGACAACAATGCAATTAAACAATAAAACAGTACGATTAACTTCCCCTGTACCTTCCTTGGCTTCATTATCGGCTGGTCTTTAATAGAAGAGGTCGGATTTAGAGGCATTAAAAACTGGGTTGTAGGCGCCTAAAATAGGCAGGCAAAACACAGTTTAAGGCCCTAAAATCTTAAATATAGGCACAAGAATTTCTCTTACAAAAATTCAAATTTCCGAAGAAAACGTGCGGGATTTGTGCCCAGGACAGGAAAGCAAGAAGAAATGCTTCAGTTTCTGTTGGTACAAATGCACCATTAGCTCAGCATAGCCATGCATTTTTTTCCCGCGTAGTTTGTAGAACACGGTCTCTGCTTTTATTGTACAGCGTGGTGACATGAATATCCACAGTAAAAAAAAATCCCATTCCAGTACGACTGAGAAGGGCCGCAGAGGAGCAAATAGCCAGACCGCTAATAGGCCATAAGGGTCTTTTAGCCTCATATTAGCTGGTCGTAACCACAGATGGTCAATTTTTCCTCTGTATGTGAGCACCTTAAAGGGCCCCTCACCAGGCTTGAGCATTTCGAGCAGGCAAGAGAAATGTGTGCACTGGGCGCTCGCAATCTCGTCAGTCAAGATTTCTTATATGATTCTGAAAGAGAAAAGATGAGAAAAGTGAGCCCGGTAACTGTCTGTATCAGAGCGCGACACCTCAACAGCAGCTCACGAGGAATGGGGTAAGGAGGGATTAAAAGGATATGATTAAAGATATAGATATAGAGAGAGGAAGGAGAGAAAGAAGCGCAGGGACAGCGAACGACAGAAAACGACGGAAGTAAAGAGGAGATAAAAAAGATGGACATGGCCGCTGGAGTCCGAGGACGGGGCACCACTCAGCTAGAGCTCTTGTCGGCGGCAGGAGATGGCGTAGGGCGAGCCAGTAAGCCAGAGCTGCGCTGTCGTCGGAGACCGCCGGGGACAACCGGTCGACACGAAATCCAGAGAGCGAGTTTTTGTAACACTAAGCGTCCTGTAAAGAGGTAAAATTGCAGACTTACCACCGCTTGCCCTTTGTGTTACGGGTGCGCACACCATGCAATACAGTGGAGGTGACGTACTACAGTGAATCGTCCTGCGTACGTCAAAGTAGTATGTGACACTGCGAGAATTATTCGAGGTGACGTCTGTAATTTGTGAAATATGTTGCTTGAATCGCATAATTAAAGTTTATAGAAACATTAAAACTTGCAAACGGAATTTGCACGCGTTATTTTTTTTAACTTCGTATCGAGCGAGATGCGAGGCTAAGCTGCCTCTGTTTCATCTGCGTTGGTGTTCTCGCCGTTCTGGAAAAGTGCTGGTTTCCGCACTGACAATGCTTGGCGTATTTTTGGTGCGTCGTCTCTTGGAGCAGTTCCAGCAATGCGACTCTGTGTATCGTGGTAAGGATACATGGTCCATGTCAGCCTCTTCAAACGTGCGCACAGAGGGTCCCACAGAAACAGGCAGTATGTACGAATCAGAGAATGCTGAAACGACTTGGGAATGCCATGCGAACTTCAACCTTGCGTGTGTATGGCGCGTTGTGTTGATGCACCTGCGTCGTGTGATCTTCCGGCTCCGAGTTGCTCTGATGCCGAAGAGGGCAGGAAAGAAATTTGGCTTGCGAAGTTTAGACCGGGCAAGTGGTAAATGTTTCAAGCTCTCTTCCTGGGATCATGCTTTCGCGGCTCGTAACGAACCAATTAAAGAATTCTTGTGATGCAAAGTGGTGGCATGCAACCACTTCCAGTGTCTAACTAAAATTTCTCATGTGACCTGCATGGTGAAGCACCCTTTAGGAAGTAAATAACAAACAAAACAAAAACCACGAGGACATCTGAGTTTGTTTTTTTTTTTACCTAGAACGTATACTTTCCCCTGACAACACTCCACGATTTCGCATTCGTTCTCCGCCGTTTTGCGGCTGCACATGAGCACCTCTAGTTGTTCCGTGTATACATGTGCGAACAGATGCCGGGGAAATGAGTAGATGAAGCGAGACGAATGAAACCATGTGTAGAGGCTAATGGGCCTTCCTATTGGCTGCCTTGTAGGGCTAAAATCAAGTGCTGAGATGCAGCGTAGCTTGCACCCAATAAAGTTGTGAAAGGTCAATTTTGCCGGTAACATGAATACTGGTCTCCAACTGCACTCGAAAGCGAAATTTGAGGTTAAATATAGTGTTCATATAGGCACCGATATTGAAAATATGCACTTATAGGCACTTATATAGGAATTTAGGCACAGACATCAAAAAATAGGAATTTGTAGGCACTATTGAAAACACTGTAAGAGCCCTTCTTGGCCTCTTGATTCATACTCATGTATCAAAATGGCACGATAGGAACGCAAAAAACAAGATGGGCATTTCACTATAATAGGTCTCTATTTATTAGGGCTGTACCAAACGAAGAAAGAAGCTCTTTAAATTCCCATATTTCTTCATGCCAGGGTCTCGTCCCGGTAGATACTGTTACGGCTAACACAGACTTGGCAGACATACATGCATATGATGCCTTCATGTAGTATGTCATGGCTGTCCGCTCGTAAAACAATCACACGCTACGTGACGACAGCTGGCAAGAAGAAGTAATGTTCTACACTCGCTTTCGTGACTATAATCGGCACTCACAAGTTTGAGTACATATATACCTGGTAAGGCGGACGAGGGGACGACCGGGCGTTATCCGAAAGTTGGAGGTTCGGAACCTGCCGGCAGCACGTTGCCTTTTCGTCCACTGTACTTTCTTCTCACATATATTACCATTTTTACAATACACTTGAAACAGTATAATTGACGTCTCTTATGCTTTTCTTGCCTCCTTATCTGTTCGTTTTAATTAAGGTTGTAAAGAACATAGAAACTAGGCCTCTTCTTCAATTCATTTTGCAACATGAAAGGCGCTCAAAAACATTTATTAACAAACAAACAACAACAAATCAGTCATTTTAAGCGATCATAATTTGAAAGTTCGCTTATGCATGCATTATTACTTATTCATCGTAGTTATATGATAAAATGTCAGTGGGTTGCCTAAGGTCCAGTGCGGGATCACTTCTTTCATTGGTCAAACGCAATTGAGTGTAGCACTCATCTTGTTAAAGCGCAAACCTTATATCCCTAATTTAAAGGGTCACGTCGCGAAAAGTCAACTTGCAGTACAGTATACAATAAGTCTTCTACTTTACTGCACTTGTAGGAAAGCAAGCACATCAAGCGCGCGCGCACACACAGAGAGAAAAAAAAAGAAAGAAAAAAGTCACAGCTTTGCCGCAAAGGCGAAGCAATGAACGCGATAGCAACAAATTGGAAGATCACGCGCATAATGGCAAGCAGATCGAAACGTGCCCCGCGTTTCTCACGCTCAAATGACGCACGAAACGTACTCACAGGTAGCGAATAAGCGTCTCAGTTGTTACTTCGCTGTGTCTTAAAAGCACGCGCTTTTCACAAACTGAGACTTCGCAATAATTGGAGTGACGTTTGTGCGCCCGGTAACTACAACAGAATCGTTCCAATGAAAGCCCAACGCCAGCCAAGACGTATGATCCTCCCCACCGGGAGATAAGGGCACACGAGAGCAACGTTTTTAGAACAATTCAATTTCACAGCTTCCCAAAGGCGCCCACTATCCGGCGCGGCCGCATAGCGTGTCGCGGCCGCTAGGGGCGCTGTAGGCATGCTTTGCTTAGAGGTTGGAAGACAATCTGTTCTCACTGACGCAGTGCATCGAAATAGCAGAAAAAGAACACAGACCCCTGTGGCTATCATTTTTGGATATCAAGGGAGCGTACGATAGCGTGGTTCAAGAGGAATTGTGGGGAATACTGGACACACTAGGCGTGGAACATGTAGTCGCTAATCTTTTAAAGGGTGTCTATAAAGGTAACAAGGTAGTTATAAAGTGGGAAAAACAGGTATCCAAGCCGGCAGAGGTAAAACGGGGGCTTAGGCAGGGGTGCCCTCTGTCACCCTTATTATTCATGATGTACCTACAAGGATTAGAGGCAAAATTAGAGGGAAGTGGACTGGGCTTCAACCTCTCTTTAGTCAAACAAGGAAAACTTATTGATCAGGCACTACCAGCATTAATGTGCGCAGATGATATAGTGCTAATGGCCAACAACAAGGAAGATTTGCAGGGATTGATGGACATCTGCGGTAATGAGGGAGATAGGTTAGATTTTAGATTCAGTAGGGAAAATCAGCAGTCATGATTTTCAATGACAACGAAGGTAGTGAGCTTAGTATACAGGAGGTCACGCTAGAGATAACAGATAAATACAAATATCTGGGCGTATGGATAAGCAATGGGACCGAGTATCTGAGGGAACACGAAATATACGTGACGACAAAAGGTAACAGGAATGCAGCAGTCATGAAAAATAGGGCACTGTGGAATTACAATAGGTATGATGTTGTGAGAGGAATATGGAAAGGGGTCATGGTTCCTGGGCTGACGTTCAGCAATGCGGTCTTGTGCATGAGATCAGAAGTTCAAGCAAGATTAGAAATTAAGCAACGTGGAATAGGTAGGCTTGCTTTAGGAGCTCACGGGAATACACCAAATCAGGGAGTACAAGGTGATATGGGATGTACATCATTTGAGGGCAGGGAAGCTAGCAGCAAGATAAAATTTGAGAAGCGATTGAGAGAAATGGGGGAAGAGCGTTGGGCTAGGAAGGTTTTCAGCTACTTGTACATGAAGAATGTCGACACAAAATGGAGGAAGCGAACCAGGAAGTTGACTGGTAAATACTTAGAAAACAGCAGGTGGCCAAACCAAAAAGAACTATCGGTTAAGAAAAAAGTGAAGGAAACGGAGACTGACATGTAGAGAATGGGCATGATTAAGAAGTCCGCACTAGAGATCTATCGAACTTTTAAGCAGGAAATTGCCAGGGAAAGGATCTATGATAATACTCGGGGTAGTTCTCTACTGTTTGAGGCCAGGACGGGAGTACTGCGAACCAAGACATATCGGGCCAAATACGAAGGGGTCGACACAGTATGCAGTGCGTGTGGAGAGGAAGAAGAAACTGCCGAACACTTGATAATGTTCTGTAAAGGGCTTCACCCTATAGTTCAGGATGATGGCGCAGAGTTTTTCAAAGCACTGGGATTTAGGGACAGCGAGGGCAAAATAGACTTTAAGCGGGTAGACTTAACTAGAAGGAGGTTATCTGATTGGTGGCTAAAGTCAAGGCACGAGTGAAAATTAAACCCTTCACTGCGAAGTACCAATCCTCAACTTCATTATTTAAAGGAAAAAAAAGATAAATGTAATGGTTAGTTCACTAAGTATTACGGCTAGGTGGCGCTAGCCGCCGCCTGATCTAAAGGGTACAGCCACATCCATCCATCCATCCATCCAGCTCCGCACTCTGCGCGTCGTCTGCTACACCGGAGGAAACGCGGTGCGGCGCGGCCGTGTTACCGCTCGCATTTCAAAGCGTTTCGCTTTGCTGGCCGAACAGTTCGTGCCAAAGCAGCAGTTTCTTCGTATACATGCATTTCATTGTTGCTGCGCCCATTTTCATCTGGTGGAATTACGTGTCTGGGCTCCATTTATAGCTACCGTCGCCAGTACATTTTTATGTGGGCATAGGCGGCCTCGCGTGAGCATAACTGTAAAAAAAAAGACACCCTTCAAAAAAACGTAGATGCAGTAAAACTTTTTAAAAGCATAGTGCTCGTTTCTGATGCCACATAGTCATGCTCCGTTTACCGAACAGACTCGTCAATCTGATTTCGGTGTTTTTTTCCTTTCCTATTCCCGTGAATCTTATTTGAAGATAATATGGTGAGAATAATAATACTGAGAAAGTAAAAATGGCAAATTCAGAAGGAACATATATTTTCTTGCACATACAGAATAGTATTGCATCGTTCACTGAGCAAGAAAGGCAGCTCGAAGCAGCTTAGCTTTTTTTCTTGCATTTTGAACTTTTTTCGTGACAAGCAGTTCACGGTTCTTCTTTCGAGAGAAGAAGTGCATGCGCATCGAACAATAGCATATGATTATCTTTGAGGTGAGGAATTCATGGTGCTCATTACAACCAATTGCAGGCAGTGCAGTCGCATGAAGCCTGTCCAATACCATCCAGAAAATATCCCCGAACACTGCCGACGTTTCAAGCGTATCGTGCACAACCTCTTCTACTTCCTCAATTAATGCGTACAGCCTAAATGAGGCCTCTCGAAGGCATCCTGGCTTGAATGACCTCAACTCTGTCAGGCGCCTCTGGTTGAGCTATGTTTCCTCGGAGTTGAACTGATCGGGAAAAGCTGTGAGCAACGCACAGCATTCTTCGCACGTTATTGTTTTCGTGATTTTCTTGTGCACATAACCGGCTGGATAGTACACCACCATCTCATGTGCTCCAGCTTTTTGGTACCTATGATCCCGTTCGTCACAGCAAACGTCCTCGGTACAAACCATCCCCAGAAGCTTCTTATCCAGCTTTGCTTCAACGGCGAGTTTTAGCTCAGCTGCCGCTTTCGCCTTTTCAGCAAGACTTTCATGAATTGAAACGAGGACGCCCTCAGCCGGTCCAGAGCAGTTCCCCTTTACGGCGTTTCTCACAGGTGTAAAAAGGGACAGCAGTCGATAAATCTGGCTGAATTGAATAATCGTGGGGTGGTCGTCGTCACCGTGGAATGACCGGACTATTCCGAAAAATCTCTGCAAAAGAAAAACGTTTAAACATCGCTGAGGGATAAAAAAGAAGACAAAGGAACGGCAGCAATGTTTGCGTAAGAGAGAACGCGATCGCTCAAAACTGTTTTGAAGGGCATCGTTTACAGACAAGAAAAGAAATTAAGGACCACGTAAGCACAGTGTAAATGTAAAGAGACATCCCCCTCGCGAGGGGAACGATCAAATGCAGAGCATTTCCGGGGGTGCACGACGTTAAGTAGTTTGCGTAACGTTAACGTTGTTGCACTTGTTTCTGTTGGTTGTTATATCATTGCTATCTCTCCCCACTCAATCACCATTTAACTTTAGGAAGCCCTAACCACACTGCTGACGAGAGAGCGCCGATACCCGCTTTATATTCCTAACCATCATTGTCTTTTCTACCACAGCTCTTCTTAGCCAATCCCCCTAAGTGGGTATGCACCCATCTCCCCGCGAGGGGGACTTGAGTAAATGCGTCGCATAGGGGGTGGGTGTATTGCGTTAACGTTTTGTGGCGCAGTGGGAAGAGCACCATGTACCTCGCGTTCCGCCCACAGGTAGTGAATGCGTTGTATCAGTAGCTTCTTGACGTAGTTTGAATGAGTCAAGGATATAAGGCTCGTTCGTAGCATTGGATTCTGTGTCGGTTTTGTGGCTCAGTGGCTAGAGCACCATGCACCTTGCGTTCCGCCCGCAGGGTCATGGGATCGAAACCGGGCGCCGGTAACTGCTATTCGTTTTTATAGTGTAGTGGCCTGGCTGCGGACTACGCTACTCAACGCGGGTCACATCGTGAGTTACTGAAATGCCCTGCATTTAAAATGCCATTAGACGATTCCTAAAAGAATCTGCACACACAAAAAAACTTCGCATCAAGCACATTTCCGTATGCCTAGTATAAACAAGGGAATTGCCCCGTGTATATTGCAAAAGAGGGGCACCTTTCCCTAACCGTAAGCCACACCAGCACTTCCCCTCTTCCCGCCCTCTCCCCCTTACTCTGCGATGCAACGGCAGGAAAATCCTGCCGACGCCATGGTATTTAGTGCAAGACGCTAAATTCACACACTTTGTGAAAGAAAGCATTTTAGCACATTTCTTGACATTGAATATTTGAGTCGACTCCATATGGTACAAAGGCCCAGGGCACATTACCTCCAGTGGATCTTGGTTCAGCTTTGCTGTGAGAACATATGGAACACCGGCCTTGTGTAGTTCATCAATTATTTCGGTGATAGAAAGCAACGTCACGCGCAGAGATTCCGTGGTTTGACGCGACGCGAACAAGAGCGTGTTCTTCATATTGTGGTTAAATTCCGTGGTGTCAAGCACCACAAGGAAGTCCTTGATGACCTGCGAAAAATTGAGAGAAATACATAATGCTACATCATTAAAATGAATCAACTCAAGGAAAATAATACAGCACAAACAGTTTAACCTGAAGAAAAGGCGAATGAACCACGGTTTAAACGTGTTGCTCACCTGGATTTTCGGCGAGTTGGCTCTGATTCCTTCCTTAGGGAGCTTAGCATTCAAGGAATCGAATACATCATTTATCATTTGTGTGAATGCCTCTGTTTCAGCTGTGTCCTGAAAGCCATCAGTGCCCTCTTCTCTGTAGACACGGAGGCCAATGGCTGTACTCCGGCTAAAAAGCTGCAGTATAAAAGTAGTTTTTTTATGTTTCAAGGAAGTTGTCCAATACAGTAACACCGTCAAAGCATTACAAAGTTTTTCATCACTGACTAGTGCTCACCTGAACCGCAAGTCTCACGTTCATTTTTTGGAAGTTTGTCGGCTGCACATGAGCTTCAGTTAGCTTGTGGGCAACTTTTAGATGTTTCTTCTTTTCAGTTTCGTAAAGCAGCTGATAGTGGGAGAAATCAATGCGGTTCTCTCCAGCCTGGAAATGCAAAAAGAACTGATTTTATTATATGCGAAGGTAAAAGGTGACACAAAAGAAAATTATTGTTCTGCCACCCACCTGGCCATACTTGTGCTTGAGCAGATGATTTCGCACACATTTGATGGCATGTGGTACATCACTAATGAAATGCACAAACTTCCCATCAGGGAGACACGGGTGGGCAATCTTATGGCATGGTGCTGCCATGCTGCCACTAACACCTAGCTGTTGCCACATGGACCGGTTGTTTCCCGCACCATCTCTCACAATGGAAATGACTGTAGCATTATGCTTGTGAAGGCGCACCACTGCTTCCAGGACTAGTTCCGCCAAAATTTTGCCAGGAGCAGCACATTTTGTCGCGAACGCTGCAATTGGCTGTACCCAGGATTCAAACAGAGGAACAAACATCAATACTAGCGCATGGTCGGCTAGCTGGTTGGTTCCTTCATTCGTGACGCCTCCATAATCAACAAATCCGTCCATCTTGTAGCTGCATTTGTTGAAGTCATATGCCTGGCGCAACTTGATCTCGTCTAAGATCAAAGACCCCCAACCTTTGCTCATCTGCTTTTCCATGAAACTGCTTCTGTATAGCTTCCAGACAAACGGGGTTGAAGCCGTACTTGCACGGCAAGCCTTTCAAAATTTGTGCCAAGCGGCTAAGAGAAGGCAGCGGCAACATTTTCATCTCGCTAATCAGCTTGTATGCCCGTGGACTTGAAATTCTCAGCATCAAGCAGTTCAAAATCCACTCAGAATTATACCGCATGCCACGCGGAGCTTTTGCTTTGAGTGACTTCAGTGCTGTCAGGAATGCCAGGCGTTGCAAGTGAGGAAGGCCACTTAAAGCTTCTTCTATTCCTTGGTAGGAAGCCTTCGCGAGCTCCTGTTTGAGCAGTGTGATTTCTTGCTTCCCCTTCTCCCTTGCAGCTGCAGCTCGGAAAACTTTTTTGGTCAAGTTTCGCATTTTTTTGCTTTTGTTCACCGCTGCCTTCATTGGCTTTCTTGCTCGCATTTGCCTTTGGAGGCGTAGGCACCGAGCACATAGAGGTCGGGTTGTGAGGACAGAACACAGCTTGTGATGGACATTTTCTAATTTTCCTGTCACACCAGTGTGAGCTACCTGAATGCCTGAACAGATTTTCAAGCTATCTGTCTCATTGAGCAGGTGCTCGACGCTAGCAGTGCTGTCTACAGTCTTATGCAGTTGCTTGTGCATCTTGTTGTAACCGTTCACAACACAGCTACCATCATTTTTCACAATAACGGCCTTGCTCACTTTGAGCTCCCCTGCCACAAGTCGCCTGTCGAAAAAAACACCGCAAGTTTGCCCAGAACATTCATCGACGATGAGTTCAAGCTTCCAGTCCCTACTAGGTAACGGCACTGTCACCAGTTCGTTCAGACAAACACCGGAGGAGTTCGTTGCTGAGGTGCTAGGTGGTGGCATGATGCCCACTGCTCCAAGCGAATCGCCTAAGGACAAAGAGGCCTCTCCACACGAGCCACTCGAACAAGACGCACTTTCCGCCGATGCTTCCAAGCCGATTTCGTTCCGCTTTTTCGGTGATTTTCGCGTGCATGTCGTCGTTCTTGGCTTAGATATGTGCTCCAGCAAGCCAGGAAAGAGACGCGGCAACGCTCCTGGCACTAACTTCCAGTTACCACGGGGAATTAAAACCTCCTGGCCCTTTACAACATGCTTGAAATACTTTACAATGTCTTGCTCTTCGAAATGTCTCTCACATACCTTGGACTTTTGCGTGAGGCGCCTGTCCTTGCGGTGCAGCATGTGTTCCCATTGTTTAAACTCCGTGGCCTTACGTAAAAAAATGATGATTTGCGGCGTCATTTCTGTAGCCACTCGTACATCCCGGCGCAAAACACGAAGGCATTTTCACAACAAAAAAGCGAACATTCGGAAACCGGAAGATTCAGGCGCACGTGTGGGGAACGAAATCGCTTCGAACGACGCGCGCCCGCCAGAGCACCCGCCTGTCCGCGCGCCCGATCAGGAGCAAGTGAAGAAAAGCGTGACTGCAGCGCCACTAGTTCGCGTGACCGCCACCACGGCCGCCTCGGGAGCGGAGCTGTGAAACTGAATTGTTCTAAAAACGTTGCACGAGAGAGCGTCCACTACCCTCCTCTCCGCGGACCAAAGTACGCGTGTGAGATGAGAGCTGTCACTAGAGTGCCTCGATGCGCGCACCCCCGCTCGGAGCGCGCGGGCATCAAGGCACCCTAGCTGTCACGCGCTCGTTGCGCCATCTTGCTGATAATGCTGAAAACACGATAGCTCTCCCCCGAGATGCCAGTCAACCGTGGTAAATGATAGATATATGAAGCTTGCCGTTTAAACGCCAAAGGAGTTGCTCTTCGGTGGCTCAGTAATTAACGCTTCGCATTCCCACGTTTGATTCCATGCACTGGAGTCTTTTTCTGGACTTTCTTTATTTCTTGCGTTTTCATATATTGTGAGCGCGACAAGCGAATGACTCTTTATTCTCTTTGTAATCATCATCACCTGTACATCTTCTTCATCTAAGAATATCATCACCGGCGTGATTGAGCTCGAGCCTGGCCGAATAAACCGGTTCCTCACAAGTGGTGGACTGTGCTTTTCGTTCCCTCAAGTCCTCTCGCCCGTTCTCGCTGGAGCTCCGCTCGGGTCATCGCGTACAACCCCCTGCCATGGCGGCCCAAGAAAACCCTGGCCCATCCAACGTCGCCGTCCTACTGCAGCCACCGCCACCCGCTCCGCCCAACAACACTCGCCTGCGTGATCCACCTGTGTTTTCCGGTCTCCGAGGCGATGATGTCGAAGACTGGATCAAGAACTACGACCTCGTCAGCGATTTGAACAGGGGGGACAATCCACACAAGTTGCGCAGCGTCCCATTTTACTTGTCCGATGTTGCGAAAACTTGGTTCTGGAACCACCACCCAGATCTTCCCGACTGGGACACTTTCGAGCAGCAAATTCGTCAGGTATTTGGTGCCCCTGCAGTTCGCACTGAGGCAGCAAAGAAAAAACTCGCTCAACGCACGCAGCTGCCGGGTGAATCTTACACCTCTTATATTGAGGATGTCCTTGCACTGTGCAAGCGCGTTAACACCGGCATGTCTCAAAACGACCAAATACGCCACATTATTAAAGGCATTAACACCATCGCCTTTAACGCCCTCGCCACGCAAAATCCTGCCACCACCCAGGACGTGATAACCATCTTTCAGCGACTTGACGAGCTTCAGTCTCTTCGCCTTTGCTACGATGCCACCGACGTTCCTTTGCCTGCACCCCTCGACTTGCGTGCGCTTATTCGCGACATCGTTCGTGAAGAGCTGCACGGGCGCTGCTCTTCCTTTGCTGCGGAAGTTACTTCACCTCCTGAAAAAGATAGCTTGCGAGACCTGATTAAACAAGAGATCGCCTCCGCATCGCGTGCGACGTGTTCCAACAGTCCCTGTACGCCGAAGTTGCCGCGCTCTCTGCCGCACCCATCGTTTCTGTGCCTACAACAGCAGACCATACGCCTGTGGCTTCGTTATCACCGCCAGTGCGTGCACCACCTTACTACGCACCTCAGCGCCCACCTCGCCCAACCTGTTACTACTGCGGCTATCGAGGACATATCGCTTGGTTTTGTCGAAGGCGCCAACAAGACGAGCAACGCGGCTACGCTCCCGAAGAACATCGAAGCTTCCGTCCGACCACGAACTACTTACGGCCACCCCTGCGATCGTCCTATTACCGTTCACCGTCACCTACTTACCATACGGACATGCCTGGGAATTCCCGTACGTCTCGCCGCAGGTCGCCTTCGCCAGGTCGTCGTTCAGTGTCGCCTCTACGGCCCGCCTCCCATTCCACGAACGCCCACGCGGAAAACTCCCCGATGCAGTTTTAGGAGGGGAAACTGCATCCCTTGGACAGCTAACAATTCCTCCAGAGCGGCCATCGAATTTGATAGTAGTGTTTGTAGAAGGTGTACGTGTTGAGGCTCTTGTAGACACTGGCGCTGCCGTTTCGATTATTCGTGCTGATTTTTGTTCCCGCCTTCGAAAAGTCACCACACCTTATGGCGGCCCACCTCTACGTGCGGCGACCAACGCTCTCATTCGTCCACTTGCACAGTGTACCGTTCGTGTCTGCATAGAAGGCATTCGTCATCACATTGTTTTCGTGGTATTTCGTGAGTGCACCCACGCTCTCATTCTTGGGTGGGATTTCTTGTCTTCTGCGTCCGCTTTCATATCATGTGATCAGCGCCTCCTGCATCTAAACGCCACTGACTCTTCTTCGCTTGAACAAGATGGACGCATCCGCCTTGTCACCAAGTCAGATTATGTACTTCGGCCATACATCGAAGAAATTATAAGTGTTAATTGCACCGACATTGTGGATGGCGACGTACTAATTCTCCCTTACGGTCATACCCTACGTAGAGGCATTGTGATCACACCGGGGCTTATTCGCTTCTTCGATGGGTGTACGTACCTAACCGCCATAAATCAAACGCCCGAGTGTGTACTGCTCCCCTGTGGCTCAACAGTATCTTGCGCGGTCGACAGTGAGCCTGTTGCGATTGTTACTCTTCCGAACAACAACCACAACGATGTTCCGAAGTCGCAATCATTGCCATTCAATGCCTCTGCCACACCTGTGTCGGCGACAATAAGCAATGACTTAACACCTGATCAAACTGAAGATTTGCTCGCCCTGTTAAATAGACACCGTTCTCTATTTGACGTGAACTCGCCCGCCCTCAGCATGACTACCACCGCTACTCACAGCATTCAGACTGACGGCTCTCGTATTGTACATCGGCGTCCATATCGCGTGTCTCAGGCAGAACGCAAGATCATCGAGGAAAACGTCTCAGACATGCTACGACGCAACATCATACGTCCTTCCTCGAGTCCCTGGTCATCCCCAGTTGTTCTCGTTCAAAAGAAAGATGGGACAGTGCCTTTCTGCGTCTATTACCGTGCGCTAAACAAAATAACGCGCAAGGATGTATATCCCCTCCCTCAGATCGACGATGCACTGGATTCATTACAGGGCGCAGAGTATTTTTCCAGCCTCGACCTTAGGTCAGGCTACTGGCAGATACCAATGTCGGAGTCTGATAAAGAGAAGACCGCCTTTTCAACGCCAGATGGGTTGTACGAATTCAATGTGATGCCTTTTGGACTCTGTAATGCGCCCGCCACCTTCGAACGCATGATAGACGGCGTATTGCGTGGTTTGAAATGGAAAACATGTTTGTGCTATCTCGATGACATAGTAGTGTTTTCATCCACATTCTCCCAGCATCTACAACGTCTTGACGAAGTCCTCACATGCCTTGCAAAAGCCGGTCTACAGCTTAACACCAAGAAATGTACCTTTGCTAGCAAGACAATCAAGGTTCTCGGCCACCTTGTCAGCAAAGAAGGAATTCGGCCCGACCCCGAGAAGCTTGCCGCTGTCCTGGATTTTCCTCGTCCACTACGTCAGAAGGACCTGCGCAGCTTTCTTGGGTTATCTTCTTACTTCCGGCGCTTCATACGTGGTTTCGCGGAACTTGCGTCTCCGCTCCATCAACTCCTCGCAAAGAACGTCCCCTTCATTTGGTCCGAAGACTGCGAAAGCGCTTTCACGGCATTGAAGCAAGCCCTCACGTCGGATCCGGTACTGTGCCACTTCGATTCCACCGCACCCACCATCCTTCACACCGACGCAAGTAGTCATGGTCTCGGTGCGGTACTCTTGCAGCGTGACAAAAACTCACGCGAACGCGTCGTTGCTTACGCAAGTCGTGCTCTTACCGCTCCAGAAAAGAACTACACTATCACAGAGCAGGAGTGCCTTGCTGTTGTTTGGGCAGTGCAAAGATTCCGACCATATCTTCACGGCCGTCATTTTACCGTCGTGACCGACCATAACGCCCTATGCTGGCTTTCATCGCTAAAAAACTTATCGGGTCGCCTTGGTCGCTGGGCGCTTCGCTTACAGGAGTATGATTTCGATGTCACCTACAGATCTGGGAAGAAGCATCAAGATGCTGATGCTCTATCGCGCTGTCCTTTGCCCAGCGGAAGCAATTCACCATCGATACTCCAAAACAACAGCACCTCTCCAATCGCAGCGCTAAGTTCATCACCTGCCACCCTATCCGTCCTTGTTTCACAACAACGTGTCGACCCATACTGCCGCACCATTGTTGACCGCTTGACCGGCTCTACTACTCCTCCAAACGCCAGACTCCGTCGACAACTTAAACAATTTAAGCTTGTCGGTGATGCTTTATGTCGCTACGTTTACCACATCGATGGCAACAAGTGGGTACCCGTCATCCCACGTTCTCTGCAACGTGAAGTTCTGGAAGCCTTTCATGATGATCCAACCGCTGCTCATCTAGGATACCACAAGACTTACGACAAAATACGAAGTCGTTGTTTTTGGCCTGGCCTCTCTTCAGCCGTCGCTAAGTACGTCGCCTCCTGTGTCCATTGCCAACGGCGAAAACGACCGACAACTGCTCCAGCTGGCTTAATGCAACCTATTCCTTGTCCCGCCTCACCTTTTGAAGTCGTTGGAATCGACTTGTATGGCCCTCTTCCTATATCATCCAATGGGAATCGCTGGATTGTCACGGCAGTCGACCACCTTACCCGCTACGCAGAAACAGCTTCTATACCATCTAGGACTGCTACTGAGATCGCCGATTTCTTTCTTCGCCACATCTTTTTGCGTCATGGAGCTCCACGCATTCTCCTCAGTGATCGTGGCAAAGTCTTCCTATCTTCCATGGTCGAGCAAGTTTTGCGTGCCTCGAACACTGTTCACAAGACCACTTCTAGCTACCACCCGCAGACCAACGGATTGACTGAACGGTTTCATCGGACCCTATCGGACATGATCGCCATGTACATTCACCCCAACCACACGAACTGGGATGCAATTCTACCCTTCGTGACATTCGCCTATAATACGGCTGCTCAACGCACTACCGGCTTTTCTCCATTTTTTTCTCGTCCATGGTCGCTCGCCGAGTTTCGCTCTGGATGTCTCTTTCCTTTCGGCCCCTGCACCCTCGACGGCTCCTTTCTCTGAAGAATTCCTATCTCGTCTCGCACACTGCCGTCACCAGGCCCGTGTTAACACCGGGCTCTCTCAAGACACTCGAAAATCTCGCTACGACTCGTCTCGCCGTGTTGTGAGTTTTTCCCCTGGTGACGAAGTTCTTCTATGGACTCCACTACGCGTCCCCGGCCTATGCGACAAATTCATCAGTCGCTTCATTGGGCCATACGCGGTGGTCGAACAGACCAATTACCGCATTTCTCCTCTTAGCGCTAGTCCTGATCATCGTTGCCGAGGAACAGAGATAGTACACGTATCTCGTTTAAAGCCTTATGCGCGACGCATTTCATAATACTGTCAAGCGACCAGGCGGCCGCTTTCACCGCGCGGGGGAATTAGTGTGAGCGCGACAAGCGAATGACTCTTTATTCTCTTTGTAATCATCATCACCTGTACATCTTCTTCATCTAAGAATATCATCACCGGCGTGATTGAGCTCGAGCCTGGCCGAATAAACCGGTTCCTCACAATATATAGATATGTATACATGTACGGTGAGTGACGGTGACGCCTACGTCGATGCCGGTGGCAAAATCCAGCCGAGAGTGTCCATATAGTTGCTATCGCAATAAAAAAACAATCGCGCGCCTTGTGGCCTTACGCAGGCTGTCTTTGCGGCGCCCACAAGAAAGCGGCTTTGTGCATGTCATACGTTTCAACGCAGCCGTGATAGGCCACGTCCACACTGGCACGTTACCGTAACGTTCACGTGCGGCAAGCAGTCGTGCAGGGTCCACACAGAAAGCATTAATTAAACTTCGCCGAACAAGCAAAATGACGAAAGGCGCGACATCTTCGCTGTCCGATGGTCTTCACGGAGTGGAACTGGCTGTAATTTTTATGCGAGAGCTTTGCATTACTTGTGAATCTAGAAGTATAGTAGTTATGAGTACTGATATCCAAAGTATCGATATGCTCGGAGCTAGGTCAGGCAAAACGGCAATCGCGCGATAAGAAGCGCCGAAGTGGCTGGACATTCGAAAAGGTGGGTACTGCTTGGGTGGCTAGAATCCTAGCTCCTAGCACTGCGTTGATAACCTTACTCCATGATAAACAGGGAACATTGTTACCCGTACCACCTTTCTTTCACACATGCCACTAGTTACGATGGGACAACCGAAACTCAGCTCTTCTTTTGCCTAACTGCAATGCGGCTAAATATATTTATGTAACTTACGAATAACTTATTTATTTTACGGCATAACCGAAAAATGTATTTTGTTCTGAATTTATAAACGATTAAAAAAATAATGCAGTGTCGCGTACTATTTCACTGGCCAGTCAGCTAGTCTCTGGATCAATCCACTCAAATCCAACGCAAGGAAAGCCACAGGCCCGCGATAATGTTTTCTTTACGACGGCCGCTTGTTGGCAAATAAGTTTGATATGCTGTCTCTGACGTTTGGTGCACAGCCACTAGTGTCGACAGCTTTCTTTCGAACGCTACGCACTAGCTGCCCGTTCAGTGCGCTTATCCACTCATCACCGGGTGCGAATCGTGCCGGCAAGCCTCTGTTATTACGCGCACCGGCGCCTTTCTCCGGCGTCCTGTCGGCACTGCACAGGTGTTCCATTCGTAAGTTGCAAAACTCGCTCGATGTTTTTGAAGTCTTAAAAAAATCTTATATTTATTGTCTCTTCGCTGCACGTTTCATTGTAGTGTCTCAAGGGAATGCTAGCCACACGCCTACTCCGGTGTCGAGAAAAGAGAAGTGGAAGCATGCAATCAAGGAGTACGGTAGCGCAATGGTGGCGTTTCACGTCGTGCTGTCAGTCACATCCTTCGGCATCTGTTACCTGCTTGTTTCGAGGTAATGTACCGTTCGTAGCGCGTTTTAGTGACATAGCGAGGAAAATTTCCGCAACGTTTTTTTTTTTTGAAGGAGAAAAAAGGGGAGGGATGCCCGGTGTTCAGAGTACTGCTAGCGGAACTCTAACCACTGTCCTGCAAATAGTGAGATGTGATCAGGAACCCAAGTAACGTTGACAGTGTCATTTATTATTTATAAGGTCAAAGTGTATGACCAAAAGTGTAAGAAGAAAAAAAAAAAACATTCGCCTGTAATCCGGTTTCTAGTTCATGTCGCTACATTGCATTTCTAGTTGTGGCATAGCTAGTGTTGATACTCTATCATTTTTTTTTCAGTGGTGTTGACATGACAACAGTTGCAGAGAAGCTTGGTTTCAGCATGGACTCCCAGTGGGTGAATTCGAAGGTGGCAGGTGGAAGTGGTACACTAGTGCTTGCATACGCTGTGCACAAACTGTTTACCCCTGTGCGCATGGGCATTACTTTATCCACAACGCCGATCCTTGTGCGATGGCTGCGGCGCAATGGTGTTTGGGGATTCAGGTACTGAGTGGACTTTAGCCATGACTTCCACAGTTGATGTGAAACTCCCCCATCTACTTCGACGTAATGTTAATAACTGAATGGCAGTGAAGAGCCATGTTATGAATTATCAGGCGTAGATATCTGTACGTTGACACTTTCCTTGTTAAACAACTGTGCTTAGTTGAATAAAATGGAATTTAAATGAACTGGTGCTCCTTGTTCAAGGCTAAGTGGAATATACGCTGTCACAGACATGATTTACTTGGTGGGAATGTTACAACACAAGGATATAAAAACATAAGATTGCGGTCCGTATGCTTTAATGTATTTTCCATTGCCTTTCCTTGAAGTTTGCCAATATGGAATAAGTGATGTGGCTTGCATTGTTGCGCAAACCAAGTTGCCCTATTGTTCTTTCCCCTCCGAGTGGTTCTCGCAAGAGGATGCAGTTTCTAAATATTAATGTTACTTTAATAAATTGTAATGAATTGTAGGGTTTAATGTCTAGATACCGTACAGCTAGTTATGATGGACAAAAATGTGGAAGGTTTCAGATTTATTTGTCCCATCCTTGGTAACAAAGCAAAGATATAATTTACCAAGCATTACAAGTACAATTTTGATCAATTTATCTTCACATAAATATCATTCTGAAGGTAGAGAAGTATTTCATAATGAAAAAATAATGTAGATCTGCTGCAGTTGGGCATAGGCCATTTTCAGAGAACCAAAAGCAGACCAGTGTGCGACTCTGCTCCCTCTTGATTTCTCATGGCTGGATGTGAAGTTGGCGGAGGAAAACCATGTACATAAATACTGCAACAACTGTAATTTAGGCAGTTTAGTATGATGTTGTAAATTAAAAGCTAAAAAAATAAGAGCAAGCAAAGCACACTGGATCAGAGACACCTTGTCTGGTTAACCTTTTTATGTTATCAATTTTGCCATGGTGGTACCGCTATAGTTCACAACACAAACTACACGTGCATGTCTTGCATGCTTACAAAATGTTTACTAGACCACTGTATCAAATTTCAGCTGTGGCAACTACATTTCTTATGGTACAATGCTAAAGCTTAATGTACTTATATTTAGGTTTACATTGAAGAACACCACAAGGGCTAATTTCCGTAGCCCTCCACTATGGTGTCCCTCATAAGGATATTGTTGGTTTGGGATGTAAAATGCCCAACAATTATTACTTCAATTATTTACCAAGCACTCCTGGAAGAAGTACAGTCCTCCTTGGCTGCTCTTCAACACAACTGCACCAAGAGATGCCTCATGAAAGGACCTTCAAAAGCTTGTGTATTTTTCACATATAGTGCCGCAATACATGCTGAGGCACTGCTGAGGCTAATGAATTTATTTATTTGTAGGCACGTATACAGACTAGATTGAAAGAAATGTAAACACACTGACCATTGTGGCAATAAGATTATGCTGGAGTGGTTCCTAACTGTATCAAGAATAATTCTACTTGCTTTTTATTACCATGCAGGCAGCAATCACTTGAAAAGAAATGTGAAACAGGACACAATGATGTCACACTCTTTTTCTTTTAATTGCCATAGTATATCAAATTAATATGCCTAACCTCACTGAAAGTGCAAAGCACACATCTGTTATTGAAAAATGTCTCTAAATAGTTTCAGTGAACAGATATGGAGACAAACGAGCTTGGGCATTGGCTTTGTCCATATTCTCATGCAAGAAAGGTTTGCCAGAATAGTACATTTATTGTTCTAAATAACTGTTTGTGATAATTATGTAGCAGCTAGTCCTCCCCCTCTTCCCCTCCTATAAAAAAAAGGGGGGGGGGGGGCTAGAAAAAAAATTAAGCACTTTAGTAAGCAACACTATTGACAAATTGCTTGTGAATGATTCACCACATGCACCAATGTACTTAGCAGCTACATTATTAGTTGGGCAACCTCTTGACATATTTTTTAGAATACCAGTTAATTGCACTTAAGAGAATGAAGTACAAGGAATCTGTCTGGTGGCACCTTCTTCACCTTGTTGCCGTGTTCTAACATCAGTAGATTCAGACTAGTAGATGTCTACTCGTCTGAATGATGTATTCCTGAGAGGACATTACAATATTGCTAATTACCAATATTCCACAATATACAAGGATTCTCCTATTCATCATTGCAGACTCTGCTTTCACTGCTCTGGCTAGATCTGTTTTCTCATAAAGCCTTTCTAAAGACAAGCATTATGCCACCACCTTGAGGTCATGTCAAAGTTGATGGTCATATCGATGTCTTTCTTATTGGAAGCACAGCAGTTTTCACTTTCAGGGTGACCCACTTCTGAACAAACTTTATTGAGCAGCTTTTCTGCTACTGACACCAGTACAAGTGTGGCTAGGATGGCTAGCTTCCCTTCCAAAGGAAGCCTGTTACTAAAATCTTTACTAGGTGGAGGCACGACTTCTATATTGATTTGTCATAGCATACAGTTGTTATGTTATTAGTTTGTAGTGGCTGGAACGAAAATTGGAGGACGCCAAGGTGGTCGAAATTTCCGGAGCCCTCCACTTCGGCGTCTCTCATAATCATATGGTGGTTTTGGGACGTTAAACCCCAAAAATCTATCATCAAAAATTGGAGGACGCTTGACCTTTGCCTCCAAGAGCAGATCGCGATAGCGTAATTGGGCCTCACGCTCATAGCCTTCTGAACTGCTAGCATATGTCTCTTCTCTTTGCATGCCTCAGCCATGCTGTAAGGAAACAAACGACTGTGGGCATTACATCAGCTGTACCAAAGTATCAATGTATGCCCTCTGCAAACACTATTGTTCAGTGCCCACAACATCATAATTATTCCTAATGAAAATCAGTGAAGATCCCACTATGTGCCTGTAGGGCAACAGGCAAACCTGCACAGCTCTTCACATTGTTGAAGGTTCTATTGCTGATGATGATTAACATGTCTGAGCGCTTTGTAATGGGTGGGCCTTTAAAACACACACTCGTGGCTCTATCCACATGTTCTGATGCCTGGCGTTGGGCGAGTAGCCAGAAATTTTCTTCGGGGGGGGGGGGGGGGGGGCATTCTCTGAAAATGGCTATTTTCCACTCTTTATGCTATGGTGAAAAAAAAAATTTGGGAGGAGGGGGAAAGCACATGCCAGGTGTGCCACCCCCTGGCTACAACCCTGCCTGGCGTGATTCAATGCATCCGCCACGCTGCATGCGATCACTCTACTACACGACATTCATCTACTGTAAAGTGTCAAGCAAGGGCCTTCCCCCCCAACGGAGAAGGGTAATCCGACCAGATTTGGGAAAGAGGGGCACCTGCTCGGTCTCGGACCGGTCATTGGCAATTATTCTTTCCCGAAAGTGGGAAGGGGGCACTTGTGGGGGGGGGGGGGGGGCACAATCTTGGCATTTTACGGTTTGAACAGAGCAGTTTCAACAAATACCGCAGCTCTGCAGTAGAACACCTGCTTGCCACACAAACGGCCTGGGTTCGGTCCTCACTCAAACCCGAACATTTTTATTACTTTTTATTTGCACCTTTGTCAATTTTTCGGCCTCGACAAGATGACAATTATTTGCTCACAACCAATGACCCCAACACCAATGCCGTCTTCAGAATTTCTGCGAGACTAGCTCTTTAACGCAATAATGTTAAAATGCCAGCCAGTCCAAACTACTTAGCATAGTCATGTAAAGGAACATCCTCAAAAATTCTATATACACAGCTGAAGTCTGGAGTGAAACACATGCTCCATTAAGGCTATAACTTGTTATGTCACACATTTTCTGCAATAAAAGACTTATACAAGCCAACGTTAGTTTACGATGATGACAGTTATCTGATAGGCTGGACAATTTTCTGTGGCACATACCTGTTTGGTTAACTGCCATAGTCTTCATTTTTGTGGTGAACCAGCGGTAAGTAGTGGGACATACCCATTCATTCTTCAAGATAGGGTCAGAAACATTACAGCTAGTTTTGACAGCTTTACTGTTAGAAAATGTTGAAGGTCTGTTGTACAGTGCTTCCCATTTCATAACTTCACAAAGTTCTCAGGCAGGGCTCAAGCTGAGAACAATTTTTCAAAGGGTTTCGTTAGTTAAATCAAGCTATCACTGTGTTGCACTAAAATTTTGTGCATTTTGATACCTTTCAGCAAGACATATTATTTCAAGTGAGGTATTTAAACATAAATTAGCAAAGTATACTGCTGGCTTCAACACTGGAGCTGTGCTTGGTGAAAAAAAAAAAGATGCTTGGGTTTTGCATGTTAAATGCATGCTGAAGTGAGGAATTACGGATTAATTTTAACTATCTAGGGCTCCTTAAAGGGAAACACTGGTGCATTTTTGACCATGCTGAGATAATGCTGTTTTCTAATAGTATTGATAGTCCTGCGAAACCTAGGATGGTTCATTTTGCCCAAGCACTTGTCAATAATTTTAATTATGCAATAAATGACAAGTCAAAACAGAAACCGAAACAGGCAGTTACTCCGTTAGCCATCGTGAGCATCGGATGGCGTCACGAGAATCCATCGCCGATGACATCACGAGATCCGCTACACCTCGCCACGGCTGACCAGGGTGTAAACATAGATCATGTGCCTCTTCTGATATGTGAAATGCAAGTTGGCGATGTCATCCGACGCGAAATCAAGCTGCGCCACTCGTCTGAGCTTACCAGTGACAAGTTCAGGTACTATACGAGCACGGAATAAGTGCTTTTTGATTTCGACCCTCCGGCGCGTGAATCATCTGACATGCCCCAAATCGATTTCCTAGTTGCTAAGATGACCACTAACACGCTGTATGTTGCTGACAAAACTACACTGTGCTCGCGTTGTCGTCACCTCATAGAAGAAAGCGTGCGCTGCATTCGTCTGCTGGAAAAGGCAGGGTTTTTGAAAAGGAGTAGGCCCTTACGTCACAAACACAGGGAGGCCCGCGTTTACACAAGTGTGATTCCAGAATCGGCTACCAATTTTAAAATTTGTTTTAAAAAAAACTAAATGACTTATGGTTGTACAGTTTGGCACATATCACCGCGGTACCGACGAGAACACATGCTCAAAGTTTTATGAAAATCGGTGAATATTGAAAAAGTGCCAGAGTTACCCTTTAAATGTATAGCTATAACCGAGTACACAGCCACTTTTGCATTAAACCACCATTAAAATGATGCTATCCTAGCAGGGAGACACCTCAACCCTTCAGCAACGGCAGCAGATGTGTACTATTAGTGATCAGGTAGCAATGTTGGATGTGAATAATTGCATTACCTTTTGGTTAACAAAAATCCTTGATTTATTCCAGCCCCATACAACTTATTTATGACAGTTTTAATCAGGCTTGTAGGTGTGCAGGTGCCCAATATTCTGGCTAGTTGACCAAGGAGTTTTATAAGACCATTTCGTAGGTCTTCCACCCCTGATACATTTTCAACGTTGGTAATCATGCATACTATATCCTGATTTGATGTACACCAGCAAATCAGAATACAAACCAGCTTTATTATGTACCACACATTTTTTTTCAGCCATACATTAGATTTAGAGGTTACAGACAAGATAACGTTTCATTTCCAGGAAATGTTTTGAACACTCCGGTGAAATATCACAGATATATGTAGAGTACTTGCAGCAAAATGCCTTTCGAGATACCAGTACAATTTTTGGCAATAATTTCAACTTACTACTCATATACCAGATTCTATTCACTGAAATTTAAGAACATTTTAAAGAACTCTGGGTGATCAAAAGTAATCCAGAGTTGCCCACTGTTATTTACCTGAAATCATATAGTTTTGACAAATTTATAAGCTTATCTCACTCACTGTTTAGTCTAACAGGCAGTATGTATGTTTACCTATCTGAATCACTTACATCAATTGCAGTCCACCTTGATATTTGTATCACATCAAGTGACCCCAAGACTAATACATCTATTACAATCATACAATTCTGCCTTTTTTCTGAGAATAGCCTAAGTTAGCGGTGCTCATTTACCATCTGTGTGGCAAAGACACTGCAATGTTGTCAAAGTTCCAAAGCACCTTGCAAACATAAAACTACACAACTTTACTACTATAGTACCTACATTAACGTAATTCATAGAAAACTGAAGTTGTCTTTTCAACCTACACCACATTGCCTGTCACCATTAAGCACCTTATCACACATAATTTAAAAATGCACTTCTTTTGCATAAAAAATATAGTTAGCAATGATTAAGAGTTGAATTTATATTTGTTGTACTTGACATTGCAGTTCTATTCATTCTATATGGACCACATTGCCTATGACCATTTCACCTCATTGAGTATATCTTAAAAATGCATTTCTTTTTTAATTTTTTTAAAAACATAATTTACAATGACTAACTATTCAATCTACATTTGTTTCACTTAAAATTACAGTTTGTTCATCGTGCACTTAGTAAATTAGTGCATTTTGCACATTTCTTGATAGTAAGCCATTAATTGGCAAGCTATTTTTGCATTTATGGTCATTACAACTTCATTTTTATACTGTGCATACTTTTATTTCATATTAATAATTGCCAGCTGACATATTGAATATATATCTTATTATACATGCAGCTAGAGGAAGTCCTTCATTTGACATGCGAACTGTAATTATCAAACTAATTTTTTAGGTTAACTTACAGCAACAGCTCTTAAGGCATTAGTTCCTTTAATGTGTATTGCCACGCAAGTTTCTCAATTCTGCTCCTGCTGTATGCGGTTCACGCCCACAAAGACTGTCAGTGACAATCAGCGCAAATTGAGACTCAGTGTTCCAGAAACTTTACCATTGTAGTAGATCATTTTGTAAAGATTACGTGCCCAATGTGAATATTTATTCTTCTGAAACTTATGTGGTCACTAGCAATAATGCTGGGATATTCAACAGCACATGTATAAGAGCCAACGTGCGTCATTGCAAGTCAGTTGATCGACGACTGATGCTCAATCCACCCCTATCAGTGTCGGCGCATACAACTGTAATCTGATTTTCGTTTACCAGCCACAAGTTCAGCCAAATAATGTTTTATTTTGGACATACCGACCACTTCCTTCGTCAATGTCATGACTACGTGACAATATTATTAAATCGCCACGCCTGCTCATGTGAACAGATGTGGCAGAATGTAGTTGAACGTGTTGCCTCAGGACATGAGCAGACCTATTGCAAAGCAATAGCTCTTTATGAAGAAAAGAAAGATTAAATTACAGTGAATTTGCTGCAAAGTACTGTAATAGATAGATGCAGTGTACATGACAAAAGCCTGACAATAAGCAAAAGTTTATTGTCAATGGACTGTACATATGAAAAAAAAAACTTTATATCACCATTTATTTGCACAAGAAAAAATATGGTCCATTTGTATTCATCTGTACAGGAAAAAAGTGCAAATCAACATGATACTTCTATAAATTGTACAATGTGGAAGTGCTTCTAGCTGTCTGATGGAGCACAGTTCTATTTTCATGGTGCTATTTTTTTTTTTTTCAGGACAGATATGTCTGCATTACACCTAACAAATATGACAAGATAAAACTTCCATTCCCCAACTACACAGCTTGATAACATAGTGCATTTTGTTTCAAGGCTCAGTTCTCCATGCAGTAAAAAAAAAAAAACTGACTTATAGTCGCATATATATAAATATGGATGCAAATTAAAAAGTGACAAAATGTTGCTGCATTCCTACAATGAAGATAATTTTCACAGCACTTATACAGCAACATTCACATGCAATGACATGAATGCCAACTGTACAGCGACAGGCCAACTTGTGGAGAGCACAGTCCCTCAACATGTATATATATTCCCAGTGTCTAGCACAGAAACTTGTGAAAATTGGGACAAGAAGACACACACCGTTTAGCGCTTGTATGCGTCCTTTCTTTTTCTTGTAGTCATAAGCTTCTCTACAACACCAAGATATAAAATTTTTTTTTCACTGCTAAACCAGTAACCATCAAAATGATTACCATTCAAAATAAGGCAAAACCAAGTGTAATAACTGTGTATCACTTTAGATACTGTCCCTGCCATTATGCTTATGTATGCTTTTGGATAAAAGTACCACACAGTGTTGAGACATGAAAACCCAACATGTGCAATGCTGTTATGGCTCCTAAAAGACCATATTTCAAAAAGTCTGAAGCTGACATGCTTAGCTTTCAACATTTTCTGGGGCCGATTCACTAGCAGTGTGCAAGTGCAAAACGTTCAGGCACTTACACTGTCAGACAATGCATGGAAAAATTGGAAGTGGCAAACTACAAATATGGCATGGTTAACATGAAATGTAAAACAGCCATATTACTGCAACTCTACCGTACTGTTGATCAGTGCACCGAGTGTATGAACCTCACGCAAAAAATCACACACACTTAAACACAGGATTCTGGGCCCAACAAAATGACACAATACCCCACGAGACAACCAAAACAAGCACTTTTCTGAACACAAACGTCCCCTAAATTCTACATCTATGAAAGATAGCAAAGAAAAAAGAAATCATTGCTGTCAACTCCACAAGCTAGACATAGAACAAGCACACAAATGAAATGTGGCCAAGTTTTTATATGTGTATGCCCAAAAGAAAAAAACTTGGTTCCTACACAAGGTAATAGTGCCTGCTAGTGTAGCAATCTTAGACCAAAAAGCAATTAAAGTGAAAACGAGATAATAAGGTGCATGTAGTTTCACAAATCTGCAGGCTCTATTTTGATCCAGATGCATCACATTTAAACTGTTGTACATCTTCTAGGACAAACTGTTATCTAGTGGAAGCAGGTGACATAGCTTTCTAAGAGCGTAACTCTCTAAAGATTCGCACTGGTTTTCTAGATACAAGTAGTATGGAACGCTTTAAAAAGTCGCTGTGTGAAAACATTAACAAAGGTTTATCAAAGGCCAATGGCATTTCCACACAACTTGTTCATAGCTTTTAAATCATAGCAGAGTATTCTAATGGCACATTACATACAAATTCAGACATTAGCAGACTCCAGGTTGGCACCAACGATGCACAGACAAAAGCACAGCTGCTTTAATTGGAACATCCACCTCTACAAATGCCTTGCATGAAGCAGTTTACTAATATAAATCGGAGCACAAGCAACTGCATGTGCACACAAAAAGTAATAAAAATATGATGAAGGATGACCAGTTTCTCATCAAAATAACTGCTGAAAGTTGCAAATAAGAAAAATAAAAATGCTGGCAGGCTGATTGAAATGCATGTGCATATCTGCGAGCACAAAGCCATTGCATGTGCTCCTGCAACACAATTCAAAGAACAATCTATTGGCTCAGTATGCTTGATGCAAGCAGCTAAAGAGGCCCCGAAACACATTTTCAACAAGCTATGAAAGTGATGGTGTTCTGAATACACGAAGCATGCATTCAAGAGACCATCATGCCAGAAGATCTGCATGCTCAACATTCAGAAATGACCATTATTCACAGAGGGCTGATTCTTGGTGGAAGTTGCAGGTCAATTAAATGTTGTCTATATCATGGCGGTGGTACATCAAAAGCACATGAACAGCATCTCGCTGAACAATGAAGATGCACTAACCATAGAAAAGGTAGCTATTGCCCTTGCTGCTGTGTACTCCAACTCAATCTTTTTGTACTTATCAATTCCCAAATAGAGTATAGAAACGAAATGATATATTGAATAGCACCCCATGTCTATGAAATACTGATACAATTCAGAGAAAAAGTAGCATGGAAACAACTGCTATGGGTCCCGGCACACCAATGGACAGTAGGAGGTGGACATGCCCACTTCGGCACAATAATTCTTCCCCCACCTTTTGACTTCCCTAATGATGCCATCACTGTGTACCAAACAGCCAACATGCCAAACAATGTACACGAAACTACAACTTCTTTAGCTATATTGACCCACATTACCAAAACTGGCAGATAAGGCAGAGGAAACCTGGACAGACAGGCTGCAAACCATGTCATACAGCAACCAAGTGGTAGTACAATCAATTGAACTGACGGCCTTATTTGCTGGGCTAAAATTTTGTGATGATCATTATCATGAAGACTGACATGCAAACCAAATATTATTGTACTGTATGTGGCAGGAAATTTACTATACCCTGTCATGAACTGTATAGAATTGCCTGCTTACTTGGTTCTTAGCAACACTGGAAGCATTAATGGAGAAAATGGGAATCAAAATGCCCAATAGGTAATGACAGATTGTTTTTATTCCAATTGAATTTTTATTTCAATTGAAATGAGAAAGCAGGGTGTTGGTGCAATAGGAACCTCTATATCCACTATACTTGAAGGATTGAGAAAAATTTTTCAGTAGACGGTTCGAGAGGCAGAATACTACAATAATGAGGTCATTCTACAGTCACTTAGACAAGTGTTTCAGAGCACCTCCAGCAAGAAGATGAAAAGAAAAAAAGCATGATTATCATCAGCCTACTCATTGTCCACTTTAGGACGAAGCCCTAAGTGACCTCCATTTCACCGTGTTTTCCATGGGCTGATGGGCAATACAATAAAAAAAATCACAGCTTTGCCGCAAAAGCGAAGAAATGAATGGGATAGCAACAAACTGGAAGGTCATGCGCAAAATGGCCAGCAGATCGAAATGTGCCCCGCGTTTCTCACGCACAAATGATGCAAGAAACATACTCTCAGGTACAGATGAACACGAATAAGTGCATCAGATGTTACTTCGCTGTGACTGAAAAGCACACTCTTTTTGCAAACTAAGACTGTGCAACGATTGCAGTGGCATTTTTGCACCCAGTAACTACAACATAATCGTTCCGGTGAAAGCCAAATGCCAGCCAAGACGTACGATCCTCCCCACTGCGAGATAAGGGCAGGCGAGTAAGCGTCGGCCCCCTGCTTTTTGTCGCGAGGCAAAGTGCACGTGAGAGATGAGAGCGCGCGCCGCTGCGTCGTGACGACGTTGCTACGCACACTCATTGCGCAATCTTGCTGGTAACGTCTAGCTGAATTTGAAAATCAATTGTAAATTCCTGGCCACGGGCTGTGCCATAATGTTTGGCTTGGGTGTTCTCAGGAGCCTCGACTACCGATCGGCAGCATTCTCTAAACATGCTGAAAGGTGTCACAGGGCCCCTTTAAAAACTTTACTTAGGGCCCAGGAAATGTCATTGTGATCACTGCAGGTTGTTGCCGTCACAGTTTTTACTTATACTCCGTTTCATACATCATGTGCAACGCTGTCAAAGCTAGCGCTCTTGTTTGCGCTGTGTACTGCTGCGACCAAAAAGTAGTGCGTCGCTTGGGGTGTACGAGAATCAATAAATGCTTCTCGGGAAACTTCTAAGCATACATATTTGTCATCAGGTTAAAAAACAAACGCCTGTGTTGTCGGATAAACAATCCAAATATGCGAGTTGGTAATTTATGTTTGTCGCTTTCGTATCAGGTTTTCGCTCTCCACGCGACCCGCGCCGCCATTTTTTTTTTACTTGTTGTGGAAGCTTCGAAAAAATGGCGTCCAGCTCTGCGTCCTCGACCACCTCCCCTGCGCGAATTTTTTCGAAGCTTCGCACATCAAAGCTGTCAGTAAGTAAGTTGAAGTTACTGAAAAAAAAACAAGATTTCGAATTGAACTCGCAAAAATTATTTTAAAAAATGGCACCACGTGGATTCGAACCCATGCATTTCAAAACTACGGTGAACTCTCCGGACCGACGCGTCAGACCACTCGGCTACAAAACCGCGCGGAGCAACACCTCGTGTTTTCTTTACGGACTACTTGCCTAGCCTTCACAGCGTTGCACCTGATGTATGAAACGGAGTATAGGGAACAGCAGTATAGCCTTCTGAATTTTTTATGGTTTTAAGCCAGTGCTTTTAGCAATCACTGAAATGCGGACAACGCTTGTTAAGCGTGCTGAAAGAGAGAGAGAAAATACTTATCTAAAAAAGTTTGACGTCCAAAGAACTGGAAGGTGACTACAAGATCTCCAAGCTAATAATGCACAATTCATAAGTTCCCTTTGCAAAAACGACAATCTAAAGTTTCGGAAGTGAAATGATAGTCACTGTAGAAGATAAAGGGCAGGTGAGCGGAACAAACTTTCCCCAACTGAATGGCTGCATTCAAGTAGTCTTAAAGTGCATGTGGATTAATTATCGTTCATTCACACCAGATACTTCACGTGTGCAGGAAATGTCACCTGTATGCCAGTATATTGTGTGTGTGCTTCAGAGCTTCTTTATTCGGATAAAAAAGAAAGAAGTACACAGAAGAAGAAAAAAAAATACAGAAAAAAATGGGCTGCAGGCGTGACAGTGGATGCTGCTGCTTTGGACCCTCAGCATTTGACAGAATAACGCTTTATGCACCATGCCCAGTGTTCTTCATATGCAAGTGCTATGTACTATCGGCGTCAAATGAAACCCGAACAGCGGCAAGCCTCTGCGATAGTATAGTGCATGTCGTCCAGTTATCACCGTTGAGAGGCGCGCGCATCCTGTCCGGCATCTCTGCGCATAAGTGTGTGCCTGTCCAAGGTGATAAGTGGACGGCACACACTATACCATCATAAATGCTTGCCACTGTTCGGGTTTCATTTGACGCCGATAGTACATGCTACTGCCGTGCCACCTAGCACTTGTACGCATCCCTCTGCTGCCGGCGACTGGAACATTGGTCATTTAAACAAGTCGCCCATGGGGTCTCTAAACAAACCTTTCATTCACTGAGACAAACAAAAAAGAAAAGTGCTGTGCATATACATTATATATATGTATATATATATATATATATATATGTATATATGTATAAAAACATTTCTCGAGGAGTTGAATGTTGTATTGGCACTGCTTGCTGCAAAAGAAAGGGTGCCCTCCATCTTCAGGCAACTCTTGTGTTTTATTTTGTTTGTTTAGTTGTTCCTCTTAAGGACCAGCCCTGAAATAAATAGTAAGGGCCAAGACAGACTTTCAGGTGACAAAAGCAAAACAGATGGATTAGAACAACAGAAATCCTCATTTCTTGAATAAAAGATTGCAATAACATTTTACAAAAACACACACAAAAAAAAACAAATATGGAGACTGGACATGACATTACATGAGCTTGCACCAAACTTAAGAGGCCCTCATTACAGTTAAGTAACTTTGTGCACTGCTAGTATTCAAAGGTGCACCAAAAGGGGGAATGAAGTAAACTGCAAATCTAGCTTCATTAAACTTATCACTGTAAACAGCAATTAGGCAAGGGTTATTACAAAATTGAAGTTTCTTCTTGAATGTGGTATTTAAAACACTTGCAACAGCACACTACGGCAACTTCACTGAGTTTTACAATGAACCATACATAATGTAAGTGCACAAAATATGGATGGAAACGCGAGAAGCGCAGAGTATCAACTGAGGCTTTATTGCAAGAACAAGGTCATCTAAAGGGCAGGATAAAAAGCGAGAGAGAGCAAACGGGGGAGGAGAAAGAAAGGCACGAGGGACCATATCACAAAAATATAAGCCACATCTAAGCATAGCACGCCCATATACAAAACCCAGATAACTTAACTCTTTATCACGTATGGGGACAGATGGAACACAGATGCAAGACTCAGATTTCTCGTGAATAAGCACAGTCTCAAAAAGTTTGAGCACTCTTAGGTTCTTATTCCGGAACAACACTGAAGTATCACTAAAGAGCGGAGCACAGCCGCATTTCTTACAGTGGGCTGCTAAATGAACGACAGATAGCCTTTTAGAGAATAAATATGTTCTCTAACATTCAGACAGTGACCTTTTTGGCTCACGTATACACGACTGCATGACAAAAGTATGGAGAAGACAACCCCGGTTATAAAGAACACATAAATATTGCCACGTTCCATTTCCCTAGTTTTCGTTATCGTCCCAAAACACCACACGATTCTCAGCGCAAACCGCGCCTGCAGTTTTCGAGAAGGTTCCGGACTGTAGTAGATCATTTCGATAAGATCACGCCTACTGTGCGAACGGTACAGATTGTTCTGGAACCTACGCCACCGCCAGCGATAACGCTAGAACATTCGATGGCAAGAGTATAAATGCCGACGCGCTTCTAGTTGAACGAAGGCCGACGCTCTGTTCGCCGCTATCAGTCCGAGACTGCTGCTGTAATCGGACTTTCCGTTTACTGGGCACAGGTTCGCCCAAATAAACAGTTAAATCCCAACACGAAGTCTCCTGTCTTCGGCCACGTCACGACCCCGTGACATCTGGTGGAGGTGCTGCTTCGTTCATGTACCGGACGCCCCCGTCGAGCCGTGAACCCAGCCCACGTCGCGGAGAAGACAACGACGCCAACCAAGAGCAGCGAACAAGCCGCCGACAGCAAGGTCTCCCACCGGAGTACGGGCTTCTACAAGACAAGGCGCGGAAAGCCAAGGCGATGACCTCTACTGCAGCGACTATGACAACCGGAGCATCCCAGCCCGCGATCGTCATTCATCAACCCAGGGAACCACCAACGTTTCATGGGTCATCGTTTGAAGACCCGGAAACCTGGCTAGAAACATACGACCGTGTGGCCGCCCTCAACCACTGGGACAACGAAGAAAAGCTCCGTCGTGTGTACTTCTACCTGGAAGACACCGCAAGGACCTGGCTAGGGAATCGGGAGTCCACGGTCCGAACGTGGGATGTCTTCTGCGGCGCATTTCTGCAAACGTTCGCGAGCGTCGCTCGCAAAGAGAGGGCCGCTGCTCTACTAGAGACCCGGGTTCAGCTACCAAATGAAAAGGTTGGAATTTTTACAGAGGAGATGACCCGCCTATTTCGTCACGCTGACCCAGACATGCCTGAGGAGAAGTAAGTTCGTTTCCTCATGCGAGGGGTCAAACAGGAGCTCTTCGCGGGACTAATGAGGAATCCACCGAACACCGTCGAAGAATTTGTATCCGAGGCGACCACCATCGAAAAAACCCTGGACATGCGCACCAGACAGTATAATCGTCGCCTGACTCCAGAATGCGCTGCTGCTCAAGCCAGTGACTTCGACAACCTGCGTGAAACGATCCGAGCGATCGTGCGGGAAGAGCTGCGCAAACAGTTGCCTTCGGCGCAACCACAAGTGGATTCGATCGCCGACATTGTGCGAGAAGAAGTTCGGCAATCGCTTCGAATTCTCCAAACACCGATGCCCGAGCCAGAAACTATGACATACGCCGCTGCAGTGCGCCACAATGCTCCTCCCGGTCAAGGCCGAAACGCCGCCCCGTAGCACTTCCGTCGCCAGACACCACCGCCGCCACCACCCCCACCGACGACCTGCCGTTCGCCAGCGGGCCAGCGCAGTGCGCCGAGGAAAACCGACGTTTGGCGCACCCCTGACCACCGCCCACTGTGCTACCATTGCGGCGAGGCCGGGCACACTTACCGCCGTTGCCAGTACCGACAGATGGGACTGCGTGGCTTCGCCGTCGATGCACCACGTCCGCAGCCAGGGGAACGACCACGTGACATCGCCCACTACCTGACAGGAACTCAATGGACACCACGAAGTCCTTCCCGTTCGCCGTCGCCCAGCCGCCGCATGTCACCGCACCCCCGGCAGTACTCCGGCCCAACGCGGGGCCGGTCTCCTAGCTCGTATCCGGGAAACTAAGGGCAGCAACCGGTGGAGGTGCGGTTGCTGTGGTGCGACGAACTACCGAAGATCCTCCGACGACGACGACGCCGCGACGGAGCTTTCCGAACAAAACGCCAACCAGGCAAAGCCCTGACGGCGAAAGCTCACTTACCGAAGGTGGCCTGACGACGCAACATGGAAGCAGCGGAACAAGCCGACGCAGCCGTGACCCAACGCCACGCCCTAACTGTAATGCGAGACGGCGAACTAGCAACCTCGACGTTCTTATCGACGGCCACAGTGTGACCGCTCTCGTCGATACTTGAGCTGACTATTCTGTCCTCAGTGGGCCGTTCGCCGCGAAGTTAAAGAAAGTTAGGACAGCTTGGAAAGGCCCTGAAATCCGCACAGCTGGAGGTCATCTCGTAACACCTGCAGGAATCTGCACAGCGAGAGTCACCATTAACGGCCGTATTTATCCTACAGACTTCGTAGTCCTCCAGCGTTAACGAAGTGAAAAAACAGCGCGTAACACAGGACACAGGACAGAGAAGAGACGGACGAGGCGCTGACTTACAACCAAAATTTATTTCGTACAGGGGTGTATATATAGCACACGAAAAAGAGGGAGAGAAGTCGAGTGACATGAAAGAGTAATTTTTGTTATGATTGTATGCGTATAACAAATAAACTGTGATTGCGCACTCATTCGCTTGTCAAATACGCCAATTCCCTGGTGAGGAGCGTTATCGAAGGTGCACTGACACACATATCGCCTTTCTTGATTATGCAGAATGCCTCATAAATCTCACGTGTCCTTTTATCTCTGTAGCGTCGAAGTATCTTGCATTTGTCAAACAATGCACGGCATCCACAAATGGAGCTGTGCGCAGCTAAGTGGCTGCCAACAGAACCCCGCATTAGATTGCGGTGTTCCCTGAGGCGGTCATTTATACAGCGGCCAGAATGCGTTGCTCCAGCGTTGCTCGAGAGATGCCATCCTTGGCATGGACTTCTTATGCCTCCATGGTGCTGTCATTAACCTACAAACAAAGTCGATAACGTTATCCACAGAAGAAGCACTACCGCCGCGCACGCCGTCAGGACAACATGCCTTGAATGTGCTGGAAGAACAAGTCACCATTCCGCCTCGCTCAAGCGTAATTATTTCAGTCGGCGCTCATAAATCACCTGACTTGGAAGGCGTCGTTGAAGGCAGTCAGCATCTGTTAGTCACCCGAAATATTTGCGTCGCAAGAGGAATTGCAGAGCTGCGGGGAGGCAAAGCAACGGTTATGCTCACGAATTTCAGCAATGAGTACAAACATGTGAACAAAGGAACAACGGTCGCATACATCGAAGAAATTGTCGAAGCCACCAGTGCTTTCGCCCTCGCCGATTCTGCGGAACCTGCTCAGAGGAACCAAGCCCCTCCCATAGCTTTCGACGTCAATCCCAGACTTCCGAACGATAAACAAGAACAGCTCAAGGCCCTGCTCCTGCAATACGAAGATTGCTTTTCGTCGTCATCGAAAATTCGGCAGACCCCAATCACGAAACATCGCATCATAACCGAAGAAAATGCCAGACCACACCGTCAAAGTCCGTACAGGGTTTCGACGCGAGAACGTGAGGCCATGAAGAGACAAGTAGATGAAATGCTGATTGATGACATTATCCAGCCGTCCAAGAGCCCATGGGCATCCCCCGTGGTGTTAGTGAAGAAAAAGGATGGGACCCTACGTTTCTGCGTCGATTATCGCCGCCTGAACAAAATCACAAGAAAGGACGTGTATCCTCTCCCACGAATAGACGACGCACTTGATCGGCTCCGTAATGCCAAGTACTTTTCGTCAATGGACCTCAAGACTGGCTACAGTCGCCGACCGTTTATTCGGACGCCGAAAATTCGGACATGCCCGTTTATTCGGACATCTTCGTGGCACCGCCACTCGCCCCATTGAACCTAATGTAAACTCACGACCGAAAATTCGGACGCCCCGCTGTGCGCCGTTCGATTATTCGGACTCAGTTTGACTGACCGGATGCGTCGCCGTACGCCATGACACGCTGACAGGGACGTTAACAATACGTTTGCTAGGTTGCCAGCACTGATATGCTGCACTAGCTATGGATGGACGTCGGGCCAGTGTCAAAATGCACGCAGAAATCGCCATTGCCGATCTCAAAGGCTATGTTTGGCGACACGTTTTTTTCGGTTTTAGCCAGTCGAGCGGCCAAGCCAAGCCACTTACGGAGTCTGTTCGCTGTGGCGTTTGGCGTTTGTGTCAGCGTGTCAGTGGTGTCAGTCAGTTGCTTCTGCGGGTAGGCCTGGTTCGTCTTGTTCTTTGTGTTCTCGCTCTCTTGTGTGTTCCGTGGCGTGCTGAAATGGCTCCGACGCCACCCGTTGCTGCGCCGTCGGGAGTGAAGAAACGCGGCCAACGTGGGAGCTACAAGACGCTCACGATGGCGAAGAAAGCGGAGATAATTCGCCAGGTAGAAGGCGGCCGACCTCAGTCTGAAGTTGCTCGGGAATTTTCCATTTCCAAGCAAACCGTCTCGGACTACCTCAAGCAGAAGGCCAAGATCCTGGAGGCAGCTGAGAAAGCGTCTGCGGGTACGCAGAAAAATTTCCGGGACGGCAGCCACCCGCAGCTTGAAGAAGCGCTGAACATGTGGTTGAGTGCCACGGTGGCTAGGAAAATACCCGTGTCTGGCGATCTGCTGAGACAGAAAGCAGAGACGCTCGCCCTGCGCATGGGTATTACCGGCTGCAAGTTCAGTGACGGGTGGTTGCGCAACTTTAAGAAAAGGTACGACCTGGCCTTCAAGCGAATGTGCGGCGAGAGTGGTTCCGTCGACCAAACGCTCGTGACCAACTACCGCGCCGACAAGCTGTGCGCACTGCTGCGCCAGTATCCACCAGAAAACGTCTTTAATTGTGACGAGACTGGACTTTTCTATAAGATGCTGCCCGACAAGACGCTAGCTTTGTCTGGCGAACCCTGTCATGGGGGGAAGCATAGCAAGGAGCGACTGACAGTTGTTGTAGGAGGCAACATGACGGGGACGGAGAAACTTCCGCTCCTCGTGATAGGGAAATAAAAAAATCCAAGATGTTTTAAAGGCGTCAAATCACTCCCTGTGTGGTATGAAGCGAATTCGAAGGCGTGGATTACGCAAAACCTCTTCGAACAGTACCTTCGCAAGCTCGACCGCCGGTACGAACAGCAAAATCGCAAGGTGCTGATGTTCGTCGACAACTGCGGTGCCCATGGGCATATCGACAACTTGAAGGCTATGACAGTGGAGTTTTTGCCGCCTAACACGACAAGCGTGTTGCAGCCCATGGACCAGGGCGTGATCAAAAACTTGAAAGTTCATTACCGGTCGCGCCTCCTGAATCGTGTGCTGTTATGCGTCGACAATAACAAAAACTACGTCGTGGATGTTCTGACGGCCATCAGCATGTTGTCCGATGCCTGGAAGTCAGTGACTCAGGAAACGATCCACAACTGCTTCCGCCACGCAGGATTTATTACTGGGATTGAGGAGGACAGTGCCACAGGCCAGAACCCCGCGGTTGAGAGTCCGCCTACCGCAGCAGCGGACATTTTGGACGACCTTCGTGCTAGCGGGGTCGATGTGGGGGCGGGTACGTTTGAAGAGTTCGCCAACTTCGACAGTGCCGTTTTGCCTTGCGCAGAGATGGACGATGACGAGATCGTCCGTCAGGTCTGCGAGCCGGCGCTGGCGGACAGTGACTCCGACGATGACGCGCCGCCCGCACCACAGCCATCAAATGCGGACTTAGCGCAGGCCATATCGATGCTGTTGTCTGTCTACAGCGACGGCCAGACACTCGCAGAGGTACAGGCCGACGTGGTCGCGCGTAAGCGTGCGTGTATGCAGACGCGCATAGACAGTTTTTTCGGGCGATCGGGCCAATAAAAGTGCTTTTTTTCGAGTGCATCCGTTTTTTCGGACTCCCGATTATTCGGACTTTTCGGCGGTTCCCGTCGAGTCCGAATAAACGGTCGGCGACTGTATTGGCAAATCGAAGTCGACGAAAGAGACCGAGAGAAGACGGCGTTTATAACACCGGACGGCCTCTTCGAGTTTAAGGTGATGCCATTCGGCCTTTGCTCAGCGGCTGCAACTTTTCAACACGTTATGGATACAGTACTGGCAGGATTGAAGTGGCAGACTTGCCTTGTGTACTTGGACGACGTCGTCGTGTTCTCCTCGAGTTTCGACGAGCATCTTCGGCGCCTTGAAGCTGTACTTCAAGCCATCAAGACGTCCGGACTCACACTGAAGCCAGAAAAGTGCAGATTTGTGTATGAGGAGCTCTTGTTTCTGGGGCACGTTATCAGCAAGTCTGGAGTTCGTCCCGATCCACGGAAAACAGCCGCCATCGCCGACTTCCCGCCGCCCACTGACAAGAAGGCCGTGCGCCGATTTCTGGGCCTGTGCGCCTATTATAGGCGGTTCGTGAAAAACTTCGCCCGCATCGCCGATCCTCTCACTAACCTTACCAAGGCCGACGTGGAATTCAAGTGGGAAACGCCACAGGAACACGCTTTCCAGGAGCTTAAACATCGCCTCCAGACGCCTCCGTTACTTGCCCATTTCGACGAATTCGCCGAGGCAGAAATACATACTGACGCAAGCAGCGTAGGTCTTGGCGCCGTTCTTGTGCAGAGGGCTGACGGACTTGAAAGGGTTATTAGTTACGCCAGCTGATCGCTATCCAAAGCAGAAGCAAATTATTCCACAACAGAAAAGGAGTGCCTCGCCATCATCTGGGCTACGTCGAAATTTCGCCCCTACCTCTACGGCAGGCCCTTCAAAGTTGTGAGCGACCACTACGCCTTGTGTTGGCTAGCCACCTTGAAGGACCCTTCAGGTCGCCTCGCACGATGCAGCCTGAGACTTCAAGAATATGACATTACTGTCATTTACAAGCCCGGCAAAAAACACTCCGACGCCGACTGTCTCTCTCGTGCGCCTGTCGACCAACCACTACCAGACGACCCGGATGACGACTACTTCTTGAGAACGATAACTACAGACGACTTCGCTGAACGACAGCGGGCCGACCCGGAACTTAAGGCCCTAATAGAATACCTCGAAGGCAGGACCGCCGAAGTCCCGAAGGTATTCAAGCGCGCACTTGCGTCGTTCTTCCTACGAAACGGTCTTCTACAAAAAAAAAACTTTTCACCGCTTCGAACTCAGTACCTCCTTGTGGTGCCTTCAGCTCTGCGACCAGAACGCCTGCAGGCCCTGCACGACGATCCGACGGCAGGGCACCTCGGTGTTTCTCGCACGCTCGCGAGGATACAAGAAAGGTACTACTGGCCACGTCTTACCACTGACGTCACTCGTTATGTGAGGACATGCCGGGACTGTCAAGCGACGCAAGACACCGCCGACAAGGCCAGCGGGACTTCTGCAGCCAATTGATCCACCTTGCCGACCTTTCCAGCAGATTGGTATGGACCTACTAGGGCCGTTCCCGACGTCGGCTTTCGGAAACAAGTGGATCGTGGTAGCTACCGACTACCTTGCCCGCTACGCCAAGACAAAAGCCCTGCCAAAAGGCAGTGCATCCGAGGTAGGTAAGTTCTTCGTCGAAAATATCGTCCTACGTCACGGCGCCCCGGAAGTCCTTATCACCGACAGAGGAACGGCATTCACTGCCGACTTAACTCAAGCGATCTTGGCATACAGCCAAACAAACCACCGCCGGACGACAGCGTACCACCCACAGACCAACAGCCTCACCGAGCGGCTTAACAAGACGATCGCCGACATGCTGTCAATGTACGTCGATGTCGAACACAAGACATGGGACGCTATTCTTCCATATGTGCCCTTCGCATACAACACGGCGGTGCAGGAGACGACACAGATATCTCCATACAAATTGGTCTACGGAAGGAGCCCGGCAACGACGCTCGATGCCATAATACCCAACGTCACCGACGAAGAAAGCCTCGACGTGAGCGAGCACCTTCAACGTGCGGAAGAAGCCCGACAACTTGCGTGTCTCCGTATCAAGAATCAACAGACGACAGACAGCCACCGTTACAACCTTCGAGGACGCTTCGTGGAATACCAGCCCGGTGAACGTGTTTGGGTGTGGACGCCGATACGCCGACGTGGACTAAGCGAAAAGCTTCTGCGACGCTACTTCGGACCGTACAGGGTGGTTCGACGTCTCGGCCCACTTGATTACGAGGTTGTCCCCGACGGCATCACGAACTCTCAACGACGCTGATCACGACCTGAAGTCGTGCATGTCGCGCGCCTCAAGCCGTTTCATGCATGTTAACAAACTGAAACAGTGTTTTTTATTATTGTTTCACCGTAACTTATTCATTGCACTTTCTTGCATTATCATTGTACCTTCATCTTTAGTTAAAGCATCGGGACGACGCCTTTTTTCAGAGGGGGGCAATGCCACGTTCCATTTCCCAAGTTTTCGTTATCGTTCCAAAACACCACACGATTCTCAGCGCAAACCGCGCCTGCAGTTTTCGAGAAGGTTCCGGACTGTAGTAGATCATTTCGATAAGATCACGCCTACTGTGCGAACGGTACAGATTGTTCTGGAACCTACGCCACCGCCAGCGATAACGCTAGAACATTCGATGGCAAGAGTATAAATGCCGACGCGCTTCGCCGCTTGTCAGTAGTTGAACGAAGGCCGACGCTCCGTTCGCCGCTATCAGTCCAAGACTGCTATCTGTGCAAGACTGCTGCTGTAATCGGACTTTCCGTTTACTGGGCACAGGTTCGCCCAAATAAACAGTTAAATCCCAACACGAAGTCTCCTGTCTTCGGCCACGTCACGACCCCGTGACAATACGATCATGACTAATATTGCATGTATCTTGCTGAACATTTTGCTAATTTGCCACTCGTGTGTCTACTATGGTGCATAAAGTGGATAACTTTTTCCTGGCAGAAATAAGCACTTGGACGTCATATCTTGATGCAAAATTTTTTAGGCGGTGGGGAAAACCGTGAACATATGGAAGAGCAGCAAATTTCTTATGCTGCGCCTTCTCATCCAACTAACAACCATCACCAGGACCTCTTTTATTTTCTTAATGAACTTCTCGCACACCTTTAACTATAAATCTCGCGGGAAGCTTGCTGGTTTCAGTTTTTGGACTTCTCCAGAAAAAAAAATTTTCAACTAAATGAGTGCAGGATTTCTTCAGTGCAGAGCTATAACATGAGAGTGCAATAGGATTTTTTACCAGTTTCGTATAAACCGATTTACAGTTCAGCACAAGTTTCACCGCAGCACCAACACACATGCGTGGGCGACAACTGCAGCTGTAGACCGATTAATTGGGCACATCGGTCAATTAAGTATTCCAAAGTAAACTTCAAGCCAAGGCTCTACTGCTCAAAACTCTTTGGAATACCTGCTGACATACCTTCAGTTCCCTTGCGGAAAAAAAAGCGTGCCTCGTTCTTGCAATAAAGCTTCAATTGATAGTCTGCGCTTGTCTATCCTTCTCACTGATTTCATGTTTTCATCTGTTTTTTGCAGAGTTACATTATGAATCATTACTAACTCGCCCAACTTACAGTCTTCTTTTGACAATGAACAATTCGACATAATGACAGCACAGCAACATATAAATTGCCATAGATTGACAAGTAAATACTACACATATCAACTAATAGACAACAATTCCAGCTAAACTAATGGCTCATGTGGAATTAAATTTTGCATAATTTTGCAGTTTAAAAATCTTGACTACACATACTTACCTAGCCAATAATAACTGCTGTACCACCAAAGCTACTAGAATTATAATGAAAACAATATGCTATTTTGCAGACTCAAATATACACAATGAACACTGTGACCAGTAGAATAGTACATGCATAAAGAACAAAAGGACTACCGTGATTGCTTACCTGAGAGAAATATACCAAGGCCTAATGTAGCTGTGCTCCATTCCATACAATCTGTGCTTGTGCCCCCTAAAATAAAACAATAGAAATGAACAAATATGCCTTGTTCATGCCTAAAAATCATTCTTACCATAATTCTGCTTACAATTCAAAACTTAGAACATATCTGCATGTTTTCAGGGGCTCCAATGAAACACATAGAGTTCATTGAGCACAAGAATAGCTTCAACTAACAACACTGATTAAAGAAGCATTATCAATTGAACGAAATAGACTTTATAATGAGTGCACACCCAGGCATCGTGCAGGATGTGGAAGTGGTTGGCAAGGTACGATGCAGTTACCATAGAATGGTGCGGTCTCGAATTCGCCTAGACTTGAAGAAGGAACGACAGAAACTGATAAGCAAGAAGAAAATCAATGAGCTAGCACTGAGAGGGAAAGTACAGGAATTCAGAGTCTCGCTCCAGAACAGGTACCGTATTTACTCGATTCTACCGCGCCCTCGATTGTAACGCGCACCCGATTTCCACCCCGAAAAAAAAAAAACGCAAGACATTGATTGCAACGCGCACCCATTTTTCTCGCTGGCCCGCACGATCACGCCACTCGAAAAAACGACTCCTTTCGGGAGCGTCTTCCACTTAAATATGAGGTACGGGCGAAGCTTGTGCCCTTCTGACGTGTAACAGAGCATTGCCGTCACTGTAGTTTTACCGTGGACCGATGTCAGCACGCGAACTTACTTCGCCCCCTTCTTTTCGACGGTTGTAGTGCCAGGCATGTCGACGTAAAGAGGCGTCTGATCGGCATTCCCGATTTGCCCAAGCAGGTAGCCATTGTTGTGCTGCAAGTTTAGGACGAACCTCTGAAAACTGTGAAGCTTTTCATCGTACTCCTCCGCAAAACTTTTCACATATGCCCGTTCCCCTTCGGAGGCAAAATCCTTTCCTCTTGATAAAGTTAGTTAGCCTGCACCTGCTCGCTTTAAACTGGCTCCGCATTAAACTTTTTTCTAAGGCTAATTGCATAGCCCGCACTTGGAGCACTTTTGTCGTCACGGGCCGCTGTGCCGCTCGGTGCTCAAGCACATCCTTGCCAAGCAGCTCTTTAATTTGCGGAAACCGACCCTGCTGTGGTCCACTGAAGCCTTTGCGTGAAGCTCTGCTGTCAACAATCTTCTGCTTTTGTTTACGCCAGTCCCGCACGCACGTTTCGGGAACTCCGAATGATCGTGATGCGGCCCGATTTCTGTCCGTTTCTGCACACGCGATGACTTTTCTTTTAAAAGCGGCATCGTGGTGCACTAGAGTTTTTGGAGTCGGCCCTTCCATGCTGTCGATGCTAATGCACTACAAGATGGCGAACTCCTCAGCACACGTACTAAGTGCTGCACATGGGGAACACATAGGCAGAAATGGCCGACGCGCCATGCCGACGCACGTAGGGGGCTGCCATTTTGAAAATTTCGATGGCAATAAAATGACCGTATTCATTTTTTTTCGTACTCGATTCTAACGCGCACGCGATTTATGAACTCGCTTAACCGGAAAAAAGGTGCGCGTTAGGTTCGAGTAATAACGGTACTCGGCTCTTAGTGAGGAAACCAACCTTAGCGTAGATACAATGAATAATAATCTGACGAGTATCATTACGGAGTGTGCAGTGGAAGTTGGAGGCAGGGTAGTTAGACAGGACACTGGAAAGCTTTCCCAGGAAACGAAGAATTTCATTAAGAAACGTCAAATCGTGAAATTCTCAAGTACAACAGACAAAGTAGAACTGGCAGAGCTTTCAAAGTTGATTAATAGGCGTAAGGCATGCGATGTAAGAGGTATAACATGGAGAGAATTCAACACGCTCTGAAAAACGGAGGAAGCGTCAAAGCAGTGAAGAGGAAACTTGGAATAGGCAAAAATCGGATGTATGCATAAGGGACAAAGAAGGCAAAATAACTACCAATATAGATAGGATAGTTAAAATAGCGGAGGAGTTTTACAGAGATCTGTAGAGTAACCGGAACAACCACAACAATAATACTATAAGAACTAGCAGTAACCCAGATCACACCCCACCAGTAATGATAGAAGAAGTCAGAAAAGCTTTGGAGAGCATGCAAAAAGGCAAAGCTGCTGGTGAGAATCAGGTAACATCAGATCTCCTGAAAGATGGAGCACAGATTGTGTTAGAAAAACTAGCCACCCTGTTTACGAGGTGTCTCCTGACTGGAAGAGTACCAGAGTCTTGGAAGAGCGCTAACATCATCTTAATACATAAGAAAGGAGATGACAAGGACTTGAACAATTACAGGCCGATCAGCTTGCTCTCTGTAGTATACAAGCTATTTACAAAGGTAATTGCTAACAGAGTAAAGAAAACATTAGAATTCAATCAACCAAAGGAACAAGCAGGATTTCGAACAGGCTACTCAACTATCGAGCACATTCATACTATCAATCAGGTAATAGAGAAATGCTCAGAATATAACCAACCACTATACATAGCCTTCATAAATTACGAGAAGGAGTTTGATTCAGTAGAAATATCAGCCGTCATGCATGCACTGCCGAATCAGGGCATCGATAAAGTATATATAAACATCCTGGAAGGAATCTAAGGGGGGTCAACTGCTACCATAGTGCTTTATAAAGAAAGCAACAGAATACCAATCAAGAAGGGTGTAAGGCAGGGGGACACAATCTCCCCAATGCTATTTACCGCATGCTTACAGGAGGTTTTCAGAAACCTAGAATGGGAACAGTTAGGAATTAGAGTTAATGGAGAGTACCTTAGTAACCTGCGCTTCGCCGATGACATTGCATTGCTGAGTAACTCAGGGGACGAACTGCAACTCATGATTATGGAGTTAGACAAGGAAAGCAGAAAGGTGGGTCTTAAAATTAATCTGTAGAAAACAAAAGTAATGTACAACAACCTCGGAAAAGAGCAGAGCTTCGAGATAGGTAATAGTGCACTTCAAGTTGTAAAAGACTATGTCTACTTAGGGCAGGTAATAACCGGGGAGCCGAACCACGAGATTGAAGTAACTAGAAGAATAAGAATAGGGTCGAGCACATTCGGCAAGCACTCTCAAATTATGACAAATAGATTGCCACTATCCCTCAAGAGGAAGGTATATAACAGCTGTGTCGTGTCGGTACTTAGCTCAGGAGCAGAAACCTGGAGACTTACAAAGAGGGTTCAGCTTAAATTGACGACGCAGCGAACAATGGAAAGAAAAATGGTAGGTGTAAGCTTAAGAGACAAGAAGAGAGCAGAGTGGATTAGGGAACAAGCAGGGGTTAAGAATATCATAGCTGAAATCAAGAAGAAGAAAAGCAGGGGTTAAGAATATCATAGCTGAAATCAAGAAGAAGAAATGGACATGGGCCAAGCATGTAGTGCGTGGGCAGGATAACCGCTGGTCATCAAGGGTAACTAACTGGATTCCCAGAGAAGGCGAGCGAGTTAGGGGGAGACAGAAGGTTAGGTGGGCAGATGAGATTAAGAAGTTTGCGGGTGTAAATTGGCAGCAGCAAGCACAGAACCGGGTTAACTGGCAAAACATGGGAGAGGTCTTTGTCCTGCAGTGGACGTAGTCAGGCTGATGATGATGATGATGATCAATTGAAATGGGCAATATACATTAGACTCCTTTTAAACAAAACCTGAAGGGACCAGGAAAATGTGTTTCTTTTAATAGAAGTTTCGTTTACTGAAGATTAATAGGGGTACAACATTAAAGTAGGAAACCAGACGTATTAGTGGCAGTTGCTCCATTTAAGCAGCAATTTCATTTAAGAGAGTTTCACTTAACGGGAGTCTACTGTACTACACATAGTTAAACCTCGATATAACCACGTCGATAAAATAAGAAATTTACTTCATTACACTGAAACTTTGTTAACTTGAACTTCCTACAAGCATACCTGCTTGAACTTCAAGCAGGTATGGCTGCAAAAGGCTTTGTTTTGCACAGGAAGTGCCAGGACAATGACTGAACAACGCGAGAGTGAAAAAATGGAATTTTTTTATAATGAAATACATTTTCTTGATTTGGAGATCTGACAACTGCAAATCTCAAAAAAAGACCTCTTCACAGTAGCCAAACACCGCGTGTAAACGCAAAACAAACGCAGGCCAATCACACAATGGTAATATGGAATAGGTGAAGCTATCGTGCTTGTTCTGCCACCGCGGCTCATTATAAAAAATCTGGTGTTGCCCGCAGTAGTGCTACACCAATGCTATCATGTTCCCCGAACTGAATTACTTGCTTTCTCCTTACTTTGATATGCGCCCAACGTCGATAGCAATTAAACATCCCAAAACCAAAAGAGCTACAGTCTAAAATCACATAAAGAACTGGAATCACGCAATACTACGAGTGGTCCCATTTCAGATTAATAAAAAAAATCCGATAAACACTTACAAAAGAGTTTGGGACTATTTGAATTTATCTTATAGACTCAGATTTTAAGAGCCAATATGATTAAATTCCCATTTTTACCTAAAGAGCATGTCCTAAACAGTCATTGATACATCAGCCAGCTTGGCTTATGTAAACTCTATTTACTTGTCATACCTTACACGTCCCAATAAGACATTGAGTAAGGGAGGGGCGAGTGCAAAGTAAATAGAGAAAAATATATCACTATATACAAGAAAATAAATAAACAGAAAAAATAATACACTGCAAAAAAAGAAAAACAACTAAAGAAGCGAAAACACAGACAAGCGCACACACACACGTGCACACACACACACAGTACAGTGCAAAGCATGTTCGGACTAAACAATAGCATTTTTTATTCTATGAAAAACAGGTGACGACACAATGCTATTTCAAAAAATATTTATGCAACCGATCCAGACTATCTTGCAGACAGCACCCATAGCACGTTTATGAAGACCTTGTCACGCACAAAGGGAGAGACATCAACATACTACGTGGGGCTTCTTGGAGCACGGTCCCCTGGTGGAACTCGAGCATGGCAGACGACATTGGATACAACACAGTCCTCGAAAAGTATCCTTAGGTCTACTACTATAACAAACTTTAAGCTGATAATACACACAAACATAGGTGCTTTATATTCAAGTATTTGTGCTTGTGTGCATACGTGTTTGTATGCTCAAACATTTGAGACAACTGAAATACCGTATTTACTCGATTCTACCGCGCCCTCGATTGTAACGCGCACCCGATTTCCACCCCGAAAAAAAAAAACGCAAGACATTGATTGCAACGCGCACCCATTTTTCTCGCTGGCCCGCACGATCACGCCACTCGAAAAAACGACTCCTTTCGGGAGCGTCTTCCATTTAAATATGAGGTACGGGCGAAGCTTGTGCCCATCTGACGTGTAACAGAGCATTGCCGTCACTGTAGTTTTACCGTGGACCGATGTCAGCACGCGAACTTGCTTCACCCCCTTCTTCTCGACGGTTGTGGTGCCAGGCATGTCGAAGTAAAGAGGCGTCTGATCGGCATTCTCGATTTGCCCAAGCAGGTAGCCGTTGTTGCGCCGCAAGTTTAGGACGAACCTCTGAAAACTGTGAAGCTTTTCATCGTACTCCTCCGCAAAACTTTTCGCATATGCATGTTCCCCTTCAAAGGGAAAAGCCTTTCCTCTTCATAAAGTTAGTTAGCCAGCACCTGCTCGCTTTAAACTGGCTCCCCATTAGACCTTTTTCTAAGACTAATTGCATAGCCCGCACTTGGAGCAGTTCTGTCGTCACGGGCCGCTGTGCCGCTCGCTGCTCAAGCACATACTTGCCGAGCAGCTCTTTAATTTGCGGAAACCGACCCTGTTGTGGTCCACTGAAGCCTTTGCGTGAAGCTTTGCTGTCGACAATCTTCTGCTTTTGTTTCCGCCGGTCCCGCACGCGTGTTTCGGGAACTCCGAACGACCGCGATGCGGCCCGATTTCCGTCAGTTTCTGCACACGCAATGACTTTTCTTTTAAAAGCGGCATCGTGGTGCACTCGAGTTTTTGGAGTCGGCCCTTCCACGCCGTCGATGCTAATGCACTACTAGATGACGAACTCCTCAGCACACGTACGAAGTGCCGCACATGGGAAACACATAGGCAGAAATGGCCGACGCGCCACGCCGACGCACGTAGGGGGCGGCCACGGAGGAAGGAAAGGTTTTTCCTTCCTCCGTGGGGGCGGCCGTTTTGGATTTGCCGATGGCAATAGATTGACCGTAATTTTTTTGTTCGTACTCGATTCTAACGCGCATGCGATTTATGAACTCGCTTAACCGGAAAAAAGGTGCGCGTTAGATTCGAGTAATTACGGTAAGATTCGTGTGTTTTTATGTTTTTTTTTGTTCATATATCAGTTCATTTAGGATATTGGAGTATTGAGAATAATGCAAAACTGAACAACTAATATCAGGGAAATGGAGATTAAGGAAAAATCAACTCCAAAAACACGGAACCCAACTTAAATGTAATGAAAAATAAAGATTATTTGGTAGCAGGCAAGGAGTAAATATTTACCATTTAAGACATCACCATGAATTTACTGGGTTTAAATGTAGTCTCCTACTGTACATTCACTAATGCAATCCTTTCAAGAATTTCTGCATCAAACTGAGTATTCTACTGCTGTCATACTTAAACATAAGAGTTTCTCAGTGGTGAAAATCTTGGAATATTCAGATGGTAGACAGTACTGAAATGACAGAGTCGCGATGGCATAAGTGACATTAAATGACCTTTATCTTTTGATCTACTGGTCCGCTGTGAAGGGCGCAGGATTTCTACTTGGCTCATCTTACATTCTAATGGCTCCATCTGGAACTTACTCTAAGCTAATAACATGTAGATTAATGCTATTGCAATAGCTGAGTAATGAATGTAGATTTTCACCTGAGGTGGTGGCTCCCCTCGGGCAGCAGAGCCCTGAGCCTGCAGCCTCCGAACGTGACAACCCTGGCACAGCAAGTGGCCGTCCAGTGGGTAGCACCGCTTATCCCGCTCATCTGTCAGCTGCAGGTTGCACTCCTAAAATGCCAGTAAACAACAATACACTTAGAATGCAACCAGAAATATTCGGAGAGTAAATATGCACTCCAGTGCAAACTTCCATGTTGAATCATGTCAAACAAAAATGAGAAATAAAGGTATCTTGTAAAGCACAGCGAAGATTTATGCGTTTTGGAAAGAAACTTTATTTCAGTGGGCGCTACCTATTGAACAGTGCTTGTGATGATAGGCATATCAGCAGGGGGGGCATGGGGGCACAAGCTTCCCCACTTTCAACAGTGTTCACTGTTGGTTGCACGCTAGTGAAAACAACAACTAAGGCAAAATTTTCCTTCACCACTGTAATCGCCCAATCATAATGTTACGAGAAAAAGAAAATAGTACGAGGCAAAGGTACAATATGCAGTGATAATTTTCCATCATTCCAGCAGTGAATATTTTCCTTGAAGGCTATTTGCGACGCTTTCCGCCCTGTGCTGTAGCACTGCAGAGCAGGCTAGCGCTGAACAGGGGCCCTATATATTGCATCACTTGTTCATGTTTTCATTCTGCTGTGACTGGCCGATGCAGTTATAGATGGAAACGAACAAACTTTTTATGGACTGGTCAAAGCATTTCAGGAAAATCATTTTCTTTCATCAAAAAGTATTACCATCACCGCTGCTCTGTCGAACCTGCTGTGAGCACATGATTGCGACTAAGCTTTCTAAATATTTTAGGTTTGCCTTACTGGAAGCACCAAAAAAAAATTTCCGCTTTAAGGACCTGGAAAACCAGCGACAACTCGTCACCAGGGCCAAGAGGGCAGCCGAAACCAGAGGGTTCCTTGACTAGAGAACCCTTCCACCTTAGGGTGACACCGGGCCATGCTCGGAACACTGTTTCTAAATAAACGTTTATTTCTCTCTTTTAATCTCCGATAAATCTGATCAGCCTTGCTTATGGCAACTTGGAGAGATAGAGGCAACTTGCAAAGCGACGACAAATAAAGCAGTGTACTCGAGCTCAGTAGAAAGCTAAAATAAGTAGATAGAAATGCTCAAAATACTTTTGGTTCCTCCAGTAGTGCTTCACATTTAAAAACTGAGATCTTTGTGAGCTGTTTTTAGTCATTACAAATTTTATTCAATGATAAAATATTTACAGTTGAGGAGGCTGCCATCAACATGATTGTACTCATGCGGAAAGTTGTGAAGTGATGCATAAAAGCGTCGTGCGTAATATTATTACATGCATCATGCATGAAAGACCTATATGTGTTGTCCCAGTGCATGTTGCTTTAAACTGAGTGTCCTTTTTTTTTTCCTTGTTTTTTATGCTACTGAACAAGTGCTGTGTGTATGAAAACCCAGGTGAAAGAGCGAGCACGAGGTAGAAGTGGTCTCTCTCAGATTATATATATATATATATATATATATATATATATATATATATATATATATATATAGTTGGTACACCACTGCTTGTGATTCTGCAAGATGTTGCTAGCTAGACCGAGAACTTGGTGAATGCTAGAGCCTTGCCTTCGAGAGTAGACCCCGATAGTGTGATGAGGCCACATTTGCATCATCTCCCCTTTTGTTTACCTGGCTTCACTGCTCAGTGGACAACTGTATTGTGCTGCGAGGAAAGGCACATCTACACATGTAACACTTTTTTAATGCCAAATGCAAGTACAATTTTGAAGTGCCAGTTATGGCATAATTAATTAATTTGCTAAATATCAAAGCACCCTCAGCCTGCTCATAAGATAGTATATGCACCTGCGCAGCTGCACACTTTTGTGATGTTGCTGCTGCTCCTGATGATTGATTAAGCCTGAGCACTTTGTAAAGGGTGGGCCTTGAAACCACCCACTCTATCGTGTGATTCTACAATTCTGCCATGTAATTCTATAAATGAAAAAATGACTTCTTACACTTTATGACAACTGTATAGGTTTCTCTCTCTTTCTTCTTCCCCCCCTGAAACAGTTTACACTTTGTGGTATAACACCTCACAGTCATGCTGAAGGCGTGGGCTCAGTTTTAGCAAAGAGCCACGATTCTTATTATTTGCATTCATCATACTGTTTTGATTATGTACAATAATACCACTGATGTCAATGCCAACACCAGAATTTCTATACATGCTCTTTAACACAGTTTTTTGCATAATACCAGTATGCGGACCACAAAAAAAGCAAGAAGACAATGAAAGTAAACGTTTGGTGACATCATGACTGATCTTTTACACTCCCGCAGAAAACATTACAAGTGTTAGTGCCCCCCCCGAAAAAGAAAAATTCTGGCTAAGCCCCTGCCAACAATCTTTTTTATGACTTTGACTGATTCTGGAAAAACTACTGTTTTATAGGAACTACAAAAGCTTTCAGACTAGAGGGACATCTGCTGGAAGGGTGTTTGCACAAGGGGACACGTGACAAGGCAGTGTATCTGTTTTGATAAATGCCCCTCATGGAAAGGGATACATCCCAGCTTCTTTTGGACTGCAAAAACTTGACCCCATGTGCAGGTCTTCAACAATGGCAAACATTGCAAAACATTATGATATCTTATTATTACTTTCAGTGCCAATCACACAAATGTGACATATATGTCATAGCTTCTGCACCACTTGTACGATCTTAAACATATAAAACAACACTTCTTTAAATGGACTTCTCTTTTGCCATTGGCTCTCATATAAAGACTATATAAAAATGTAAAAACACCAAACCAGTCACGGTAATCCTTGCAAAATTTCAATACACTGATTAGAACATTCGATAACTCAATTTGCCTTCAATACTACAGAGAGAGGCAATGACAACACATGATGTCACCAAAGCACAGGAATTTCTGTCAGTATAGCAAGTCGTCTGATTGATGACATAGTAGTTAGTACATAGAGAAGGCTCAAATCCTTCAGCATCAAATAATTGCCACCAAAGGCATGCATGCCGATGAGGGGGAGGGGGGGGGGGGTCAAGAGGCCCCCTACTATCTCACTTACCTACCCAAGGTTACTCTATACTTTTAATTATTCAGACCTGCCCTGACATTGTTTAAAGTGTAGATATATGACCATGCAGGTTTTTGATAATGGCAACAAATGATTTTTGATGTAGCATCCGCAGAACAGTGTACTGTAACCCCAAAAAACTAGGAAGCAATATCAGAATAATGCTATGTGTCTACATTCGCTTCATTTTCATTTCTGCAAAAACAAGTGGGCGGCGGTGAACCTTGCCACCACCACCCGCTGCCACTACTGCACTAAATTTGCATTTGGCATAGGTGAATAGCACCACAGGAGGAGAAAGATGTAGAAAGTGTGTTTTAATTATAGAAAACTAATAGAACCTTTCTCCTCAAGTATCATATCTAAACTATGGCACAAACCTCTTTAAATCTTGCATGAACATCACTAAATAGAGTAAATTGCTCATTAAAAAAAATTCACTTTACCTCACAAACATAGCAGTCCACATGAAAATCCTTGTCCATTGAAACAACTCTGACAGTTTCATCAGTTCCCTGTAGAAATGAATATCATAAGTCAAAATAGTGCTTTCAGGGAATAGCAAGCAGACAGCTCTCACCTCCACAGGTGTAATTGCCTTCCCACAAGCTGCACACTTCGGCGCAAACATTCTGGAAAAATAGACACAGGTTGAACCATATAAATATATGCAGCAGGAGTGATAAATATGTACATTTCACCAAAGTAACAACCATGACAAGTGAAGAAGAGCTGGTTTTGAAAAGATCCATTCTTAAAAACTGAGCCATCTGCCTGATTGAATGTGGTGCTTCTCAAGGAATATATTTGTAAGAAATGTTTGAAAATAAGCCATGCATAACGATATGAAAAGTAAAAAGTTTACACTCCCTTTCAGCTGTCAACTCGTTGGTTCTAGTCAGATGGGACAATGCGAACAGCAAGGTCCGGCCTATCTAAGAGACCGTGTCTATTTCCTGCAGCACTTTAATAGATACCCTGCCGAGGTTCGCACATCACAAAAGTGACAAAGAATGAGAAAGATGCAGTGACATGACAAGTGAAATTAAGAACTGCTGCTTACTGATTACACATTTCCGGAAGCAAGGGCATACATGCATTTGTGAGCTTTCTCAAAACACTAACTCTATGTCATTATAAAACAATCTTCCAACCGCTCACGTTTCTGGGTCATCACATCTGCCGTAACATAATCGCTTATGTTAGGGAGGAAAAAATGCAGGGACCTTAAAAGGTACCGATAAAATCAAGTGACCAACTATAAGCTAAGTGTATGTAATTAAACATTTTTCTTGCAGGTTCATGGCCACAATGTCTAAAGATAGGTAACATTTTCTTACTGCATTCAAATAGTGTTTCTGTGACACATTACATATATGTTAGTGAACACCGTGTTGAACAGGGCACCTGAGTGAAATCCAGTCAGAGTTTAAAAATGCGACAACACACACGAGGATGACGAGACCAGATGCATGTTGTTGACTATTGCATGGAGTATATCGAACTATACTTGTGTTCTATTAAATATTTTAATTAAGAAATACTGATTGATATTCATTTGAAGCAATAAACTTGGACAAAAATTCCAATCAGGAAGTTGTAGATTAGTTTGCAAAACATCGAAATGGCAGTTCCTAGTATCTATCTATTATTTATTGGCGTTCTTATGTTTACTAGGGAATTCTGCGAAATACAATAATACAACATGACATGGACACTTGTGCACCACGATCACAGTGCTTCCTAATGTTCCATGTATGCTCAAACCTCAATATATCAAACCTAGATATAATCAAATATTGGTTATATCAAAGTAAACAAAGTATGGTCTCACTATAGATATGGTGTTAGGGATATACATTTATAATGAATTTTCAGATATAACAAACCTATTTTCATGTAAGATGCAACTTTGTTATCAAGAGGTGTGAGTGCACAAATAATATGCTTCTCTCATAGCGGCTCATGACAGTGATAAGCAGTTATCATTTGTGCAGCTGAAAGCAACAGATTTGTCATTGTGCATCCACCACCTTCGCCACTGCCATGTTGCTTTTAAGCAGCAGCACACATGACAAGTACTATGAAGCATGAATCGTTAGGAAGCACTGCAATCATGGAGTGCACAGGTGTGCAAGCAGGCATGTCACATGGTATTTTTTAAAATCTTGTGGACAGCTGTACCAAGCAGAAAAACACTTAAACTTTAATAAATAGAAAGACTGTCTGATCAAATGTTTTGGAAACTGATCAATAATATTTAAACTTTTTTCTCCCTTGTTGTTCAAAAAATTTGTAAACTTTGTTTATAAAGAAATTAAGTTGAACACAGCAAAGTGCAACTCACTTCATGCAATAAATAGTCAGCAACATGCATGAAGTCACATCATCCTTGAGTATGTGTGTATATTTTTAAACTCTCGCTAGAATTATCTGAGGCATCTTTTAATCAGTTAAAGCTTGTTCACTTGAATTTCGCAGGACAGGAAGAGACGTATGATTTAAATGCCAAATTATTAAATGTATCAAGAAAATAATAAACTAATGTCTGTTACATCCACAAATTTTCATTTTCTCGATGAATAAGTCAATTCTGTTCTTATTTTGTATAAGAGCAGTGTAAAAGCCACAATTTTCATCATCCTGTGATTTCATTCTCAGTGACTATGTATAATTAGCCTAAAATGAGCTCTGAACTGCTTCCTTATTATGTATTGCCAGAACCACTATGTGCATGTGACAATAGTTCTTACGGAGGTAAAATGACCAAGAACTAATACTTCATCTATCCCTATGCAGCAAACAAGCTTTATGTGAGCATACCACCGTAGCTCAAAGCTTTTAGCTTCCTCTTTGTTTGAGTTTTGAGACAGTGCATGCATTTCATCATTGAAATGATGCTGCTGAGTGCTGGATCCAGACGTGGACAAAACCGTGGTTACTAACTGATGAAAATAGAAATGTGGACAGTACCGTCTCGCTTCGGTTGTCTGTGAACGCCGTTTTCGCTTTTTTGCATCACACATTTGCAATGCATCGCGCTCTCCCAGGATCGTTCGAATGAACCAGGCAGAGGCCAAATGTGACAAAGAACAAGTGCTTCATGTCATCAAACAATGCATATGCTGGCTGGGACAAGAGAACACGTCCAAATCAATGTTGGCCGAATTAATGAGCTTTTACGGTATCTACTTCTTTATTGATGTGATGCATTATACTCAAATACTACTGCAGTGGCTCAATATTTTCACACCGCCTTGCAATGCACTGTTTATCATCAACCATCATGCAGTTTCTATGGAAATAAATAAAGCAATATTAGCATCCCTATTAATATTTCGTAATATGTGCCTCTCTATGAGTGTATCAGCTATACATGCTTTTTAATGCTTTTAAAACGCTATGTGCTCTTATCTCTGTGCTGGAGGTCTGCTAATATGCGAATTTAACATGGGCCTTTAAAAAAGACTTCCATATTTTTCAGTTTAAAATTTAAACTCGAACTATGGATGACATAACATGCACACCTACGGCACCTCATCCTCGAATATGGCCCTATAAATATTAATACAATGTATGATAATGCTGACTATGGTGATGAGGCTCAGGCTTTCAGAGAAGCTGGCTTTCTACAGCGATCAGGCTTTTTTTTTTTTTTTTTAGGGGCGAAGCTCCTTAGGGCGTGGGCTGTGCGTCCCCTGTAGCCTGTATGTAGCCACCTCTAGTTTAGTTCTTGCAGTGTTCACTAGATGGCGGTACCGTCCCCTGTATGTAGCCACCTCTAGTTTAGTTCTTGCAGTGTTCACTAGATGGCGGTACCGTCTCCTGTATGTAGCCACCTCTCGTTTAGTTCTTGTAGTGTTTACTAGATGGTGGTACTTGTAGCTGATGATGAAAAGATGCAAGATGTTATAAACTAGAAAGCGGTACTTGTAGTTGATGAAAGACGCGAGATCTTATAAAATAGGAATGATGTCACATATGGCGCGTATCATTGGTTGAAGGCAATCGTTCGATTTAGTGTGGCGACGTACGCTAGGGGGAGCGTTGTAATAAAATCCGTTCGCTGTTGGCGCGCGCTCGGAGTCGCCGGATGGATAAGGCTGCACAGCGGAGAGAGCGCAAGGCGACAGCAGCGCGCGCTCGCAGACAGAATCTCGATGTGCGAGCGCGCGAGGCAAGGGACATCGCAAGCGATCCATCCTCTAAGAACAAATAAAAGTTGATTTGTGTATATACACACACAGCGTTTCTCACGTCTTTACATGATCATCGACTGGGCGAATTACACGAAAGATTCACAGTTTACCGATGAATCCCTCCGGAGCTTCGCCCATTCATCATCATTCACCCCGTGAATATGCCGTAATTTTTTTAGTGAAGCTGGTGCTAAAATTAAATTTCTTTTTGCAGAAAAATTCTGGCGATGTTGACATTTTAGATGGCTGCGAAAATGCTCAAAGCCTGCGTACTTAGATTTAGGTTGCCCTTAATGAACTTCAGGTGGTCGAAATTTTCGATGCTCTCCACTAAAGTGTCTTTCGATCATATTGTCATTTCGGGACATTACACCCTATAAATTATTATTATTGTTTCTGTAGAAATGACATACCAGATCCATTACTACTATCTGTGTATGTATGATAGCTTACAGTACTCTCAGCTATAAAATATAATAAGAGAAGCAAGAATCACTGCTGAAGTGACAAAGCATTGAGATGGATTACAGAAGCTTTGCAGAACAGTAACAAAATTCTCAACCACGGCTAAAGACTTACTTATTCAATCAACAATTTTATAAAATGCAATTTTATAGAACACTTTCACATTTTAAGATGACTATATTCCCACGTTTCATTTCCCAAGTTTTTGTTATCGTCCCAAAACACCACACGATTCTCAGTGCAAACCGCGCCTGCAGTTTTCAAGAAGGTTCCGGACTGTAGTAGATCATTTCAATAAGATCACGCCCACTGTGCGAACGGTACAGATTGTTCTGGAACCTACGCCACCGTCAGCGATAACGCTAGAACATTAGACGGCAAGAGTATAAATGCCGACGCACTTCGCCGCTTGTCAGTTGTTGATCGAAGGCCGATGCTCCGTTCGCCGCTATCAGTCCGAGACAGCTATCTGTGCAAGACTGCTGCTGTAATTGGACTTTCCGTTTACCGGGCACAGATTCGCCCAAATAAACAGTTAAATCCCAACACGAAGTCTCCTGTCTTCGGCCACGTCACGACCCCGTGACGATATACTTTCACAGGCAGAAGTTAAGGACCACTTTCTATTTAATTTCTTAGAAAGCATCATTTTGTGTAAACATAGACAAGAAATGGGCTTTTCATGTCTTTATGTTTATGCATGTCTAGTAAATGTTTGCACTGCACATACAAACAATAAAATAGTATGAGGAATGGTGTAGTGCAAAACCTACTCAATAATAAGGCACCAGCTAGCATAAGCTCCAAGCTTTTCTATGCAAGAGCAATTAGTCGAATTAGTTTCATTGCTAATAGACACAATAAAATGGCAAAGAACACAATAAAAAAGGAATAAAGAAAAAATGTCATAACACAGAAACTAACTTGTGGTAATCGTTGACGCAATATATTTTGTTGTCCATGTCAATTGTGAATGGGACCCCATCCAAGCATTCATTGCATATGCAACAGCGAAAACAGCCAGGATGATAAGACTTTCCCATGGCTTGCAGAATCTGCAACAAAATTGCACATTTATGTACAATAGAATATCAGTGCTTCTAAAGAAACTTCAGAGAAAAAGAGCTCAACACTTCTGTACCAATGCTCAACAAAACAAAGCACACGCATTTTGTTCCAAGTCAAAGCTTTAAGAGTGAACTTGTCGGCTAGTTGGTTAAACATATCATAGGAAAGCAGCACGGAAGACAAGTCCGGAAAAGGACACATAAAACCACACGCAGCACTATGCGTGGCTGTGCTTGCGCCTTTTTCGTGCTTGTTTTTTGAGCTGCTACAATAAAGCTTTATTACTAAAGGCACATGGTGAGTGTTGCCCTTACCATTTCCATAATCAAGTGTCCACAAACAGCACATTTCTCTGCAGTCTGCTGAAAGCCAGAGTACTGTAAAAGAGGCAGGGAAACAAAAAAATTTACATTCTTTTACCGAATGAAATTTCAACAGCCGAAGCTTCAGCAATGAATGAAGCTCATTTTACTGAATGCAAGGGCACATTGCACAAGAGTATGTATGACTAGGTTGATTTATGGCAGCAGCTAAGTTGTTTGGCTTCCTGTGCTTATCAGGTCACAAAGAGGTGCTTTCAGAGGTCTATTTTAGTCTGCAAGCCATAAAGTTAACACAACGACATGAAGACTGCTGCCACATTGTGCGGTAAAGATACCGGCATGCTAGCCTTGGGTGCAGAGCAGTTGTATGTCACCTTTTAGAAAAAAAACTGTGGTACAGATGGCACCATTCATCCACAGTCATGAAGGAACAAACACAATGAATTTAGAGGACTCATATAGATGTATAATGACTATGCATGTTTCAAGCAAGGATCTCTCTTCATGTGTGAAAGGAATCATGTGCAAGAAATATCATACAGTGCCCTGAAGCAATGAAATAGTCGAGATTTGAATGCATGTCTGAATAGAAAGCTTTTGGAGATTCTTAATACAGCAGAATCTTCTACGTGGCCTCAGGAGACCGCAGAAGTACATTCAGGATAGTGCTGCACCTGTGCACATCTGCGCACACCTGTGCCCTTTTAAAGCTGGTAAGGTATACTAAGCACCATGAAGTATATGTAGTGGCTAGATTTTCCTGTGGTTTGGCCGCAGTTGACAGCTACTGTATTTACCACTCCTCCCTAGTTTCTATTCCACGGAGGCACCAACAAAGTTTGAAACATAGCTCTTACTGCTTCAGTTGGTGGCTCAATAACCCATGGCATGCAAGACAAGCCCAAAATACTAAATGATTCCCTGCAAGCTATTGAAAATTTGGGCTCTACTTATTTTTATCTATGAGGGTGAGTGATGATGCTATGAAGCTGTACTGGCCTGTGCATGGTGTTCATTATAAGACTATCCTGTCTTTGTTTCTTTTAGAGTTTTTGATTACTTTTAAAGATGACTTTCAGGAAAGAAAACAGGTGCAGCACAAGAGATACTCCGAATCCTACATCTTTCTAGGAAAAAAAAAAAACTTGCTTCGGTGGTGCTAGTTATAGAGAGCCATGAAGTTAAAGAATGTTACCTTACATAATCAAGTGTAAAATCGACCAAAGTACACTCAGTACAGTAAAACCTTGTCAATTCAAAGACACTGGGACCGAGAAAAATCTTCAATTAAGTGGGTTTTCAAATTAACAGAACATACAAAGTGTGGAATGCAATACAATTAAAATTATTCAAATTACAAATTAACCAAGGCTGGTCATTTGCTGTGCCAACTAGTTTGTTGCTCCAAGGGTTATCTTCTCCAGCAATACCTGGTTACAGCTTTGCCGCAAACAAGGGAAATTCCGGACCTAACTGCTGTCCCGACATAAAAAAAAAAGTTGCAGCTTTGCCACAAAGCAATGAACGTAATAGCAACAAATTAGAAGGTCACACCAAAAATTGCAAGCAGATGAAAACGTGCCTCGCATTTCTCACTAACAAATGACGCATGAAACATACTCACAGGCACAGATGAACGCAAATAAGGGTCTCGGTTGTTACTTCGCTGGATGAGAAAAGCACGCTCTTTTCGCAAACAGAGACTGTGCAATGAGTGCGTGACCCTTGTGCGCCCGGTAACTATAACAGAATCGTTCCGGCGAAAGCCCAAAGTTTACGATTGTCCCCACCGAGAAATAAGCAAGCACACGCGAGAGCGTCCCCTCTCCGCGAAGCAAAGTACGCGTGGGATATGAAAGCGCACACCACCGCGTCATGATGATCTGGCAACGCGTGCTTATGGTGCCATCTTGCTGGTAATGCTGAAAACACAATAGTAGTTCCACTCAGATGCCCATTGCCAGTGGTAAGTGTTAGAATAGAATAAATAGCCTGCCGTTTGAAGGTTGAAGCAGGTGCTCCTTCGTGGCTCAGTGGTCAACGCTTCACACTTCAGAGGTCAGAGGTTCGATTGCGCGTGCCGGAGTCTTTTTTTCCGGGTTATCTTTGTTTCTTGCACTTTCATATATATGGATATGTATCCATACACGGTGAATGACGACAATGGCGACACCAACGTTAACTCTGGCGGCAAAATTTAGCCGAGAGTGTCCATTTATTGCTATCACAATAAAAAAAAAGTGATCAAATGAAATGAGCGCCTGTGGAAACCAAGACGCAGGCAGCATGTCGCCTACTCCTCGTGCCAGCACGTCATGATGCGACCATTCGATCATTCTTTCTCGTAAAACAAAGAATTCAATAATGGACAGTGTGACGAAATTTGCGATGTGTTTTGGCTGAAAAACATAACCACTTAAACTTTCGACCCGAGTTTTCGCAGTAGGCGTTGCAGGCAAGAACTCTGCCAGCTGTGCAAGTGAGCGAATTGCTCGAGCAACCAGCACTCGAAGGTTCGCATACATTGCAGATTTCCCCAGACTGTCCTTCATTATATTTCTTCAAATTCCCAGAAAGAATGGATAAATCGTGACGCCCTGACGTTGCGAGAAGCATGCAACATGCTGCCCACACGTCACTGCTGTTTTGCAGTGAAGCATGTCTTGCTTTCCACAGGCGCATATTTTGGATCACGAGAGCGTTTTCTTTTATATAGAGGTACTTCAGCTACTACTCAATAGTATCATTAAAATACAATGCCTGGCGACTCCTAAAGGCCACCGTTTCCGTGGATTTGCAGCTAAATTGGGAATTCGCACACTGCACGCAAGGCTTTCGAATTAACCGGACTTGTGCTGACCGCCACTTCAAATTATATGCTCAAACTTACATTACAAAATACGGGACCGAGGAAATGCTTCGAATTAAGTGGGATTCCAAAATAATTAAGTGGGATTTTAAAATAACCAAGTTCAAAAGAACGAAGGTTTACAGTACAGTTTTTTCACATTTTTCATTCAACATGATTCTTTTGTGTATGTGAAAGTACAGTATGTGTTTGTACCTATACAACACTGCATAATAAATACACACATAGAGATGAGGCACTTTGAATCACATATGCTTCCAATGCTTTCATGTAACGTTTTGCCCAGAATTCAGCATTAAAAGCAGTTGGTAAGCATGCAAAAGTCATCAAAAATGCTGAGACAACTTGCTCGGAAATCCATTTTCAGAACTGTTGCCATACAGATTCCCACAGTTAATAATGTTATAACAAACGGGAGGGAAAAATTATACACACCAGGTAGTCTTCTTCACAGTATACCTTTCCATGTACATTATAGAATGCCTTGCCTCTCAGAGCACGCCCTGCAGGTAAAGATTTCAACTTCTGTTAGGAAAAACACTAATTTAGTTAATATACATCGAAGTTCAATCCGTTTCATGCAGCTGCGTTTTTATACTGCGAGGGGAAATTTAGTATGGACACTTGACAAGAACTTCAAGAGCAATAAGCTCCCAGTTTGAATGCCACAAAATTATTCAACATGTGTAATATTTTTAAACATAAACATATAAGTGGCTTCCTCACTATAAGTGGCTTCCTCACTATATTAGCAATGTTGTTTTCTAATTCATCCTAATGTTTTGCATGCAAATTCATAAATAATATTAATCTAAAAAATAATAAGGACACCACAGAAACCAGTGTCGTTGCTTCTATTATTACAATGTCCTGGAAAGAAAGAATGTACCAGACAGACTCTCAAAAGAGCTGCACACCGGCTCTGCAGCTCAAAATGTGGGAAACGAAGAAAAAAATATCGCTGAAAACAAAAACAAAAGAAAAGCAAACTCTCAGTGATGTAGTTTGATGCAGAAAAATATTACAACAGCCAAACTCTATAGGTGACTGCTCTTACCAGCTAGTTAAAATAGGAGGAATCTAACACCTGGCACTGAAGACAATCAGTCCATAAAGTGATGGCAAATGGTGTGTAAGTAATAGTGGCACCAATAACAAAAATCAGTAACCAATTGAAAGGCCTTCATGAATCAATAGATTCACCCTGAAAAGGTTAGCATTTCAATTTGAGGTGAGTGATGAAAAATGACACCAGATTATTGCAAATGTAAAAATTATATCCAATGGCTCTGCTCCATGTAAGAGCCCCAGCTCATCGAAATTTCAAAAAAAATCTGGCACTCACAAGAGCCTGACCAATATAAGTTATCCGTCCATTCAAAGGTTCCAGACTGGCAATGTACACATAAATATTTAACAATACTAATTTCTAGAACAAAAATCTACACAATGCTCAATTGGGCTCTTTAAAAGTGCACTGCACATAGTGGCCAACAGAATCAATACATAATATATATCCATCTCATTTTTAAGGTAAGTGCATGCATATTTGATAAACCGTTCCTCTAATATATCTTTTATTTGGAGCAGAACCTCATGCTGCCCGACAGAAGTATGCTATATTTTCGCACATGAACAGTGTTTAAAGCTGGGAGGTTCTAAACAAATAGCCTGAACCCCCCAAAATTCAATATGCAGTTTGGCAATTTTTGCCTTGTGATCAGAAATACATACATACATCCTCTCCCAACCACAAATGCATGCAAGCACCCCCATATTGAACAAAGCGAGACTTTACGAAGTGCGTAAGAAATCAGGAGACAGAGAGAACACAAGGAGAAAGGCAGGGAGGTTAACCAGGGCTGAGCCTCGGTAGGCTACCCTGCACTGGGGAAGGGGAGAGGGGGAAGGATAGTTATAGAGGAGGAGATAAAAAGTCCCTGACTGGGCCGACGTGTAACAGTTTCACCATCACAAACGATTGCCTGTGTCTTTGAGAAAATGCAACAGTGCTTTTGTTGCCTTTCGGGAATTGGATGGGCAGTGCCATGGTCACAATACTTTCTCGACAGTGAAATCACCTCTGTCCAGTTGATTTAAAACACTGCGCAGTTGGAGCCTCTCGTTTGTGTATGCCGGGCAGTAACATAAGATGTGTTCAAATAGTCTCATCGATGGCACAGTCGTTGCACTCCGTGCTGTTGGCCATCCGTATCTTAAATGAGTAGGCATTGGTGAAGGCGACACCCAGACGCAGACGGCACAACACAGTACCTTCCTCCCTAGAAAGACCAGAGTGTAGCCGCAGTCGTATTGATGGATCGAGAGAATATAGTCGATGATGTGCGAACTGTGATGACTGCCACTTCTGGAGTGTCATGTCCTGCGCCAGCTTACTTAAGTATCTAGCCGAGTCAATCCTAGATAAAGGTACGGACACAGGGTTTGCTTGTACGTGTGCATTTCTGGCTGCTTCATCGGCGAGGTCATTGCCGGAGATACCGCAATGACTTGGTATCCACTGGAACACAACGCTGTGTCCTTGTTCGGTCGCATAGTGCAGCGTTTCTCTGATCTCCCATACCAGTTGTTCGTAGGACCCGCAACGAAGTGCCGACGAAAGACATTATAGAGCCGCCTTGGAGTCACAGAATACTGCCCATCGATTAGCCGGTAAGAAATCGAGATTTGTGTGAAACCATGGAACTAAACATCAGGGCACCTGTTCTAGTGTCCCCGCTGTGTAGCACATAGCATGTAATGTCCAGGCTTCCACAGCCTCAGCCGAAGCTTCAAAGCAAATAAAAGTTAGCACCTGAGAGCTCCTTTAATGAAGAGGATGTGTATTAGATATTAAGAGCAATGCCCAGGAAGTTACAGTAGTTACTCATGAAAGGTATACGGATACAATGCACCGCAACACAGCCTCCTTACCACATGAACAGCAAATGAAGCAGTTAGTGTGGTAGAGGTTGCCCATTGCTTGACAGGCCTGGCCAGCACCCGTCACTTTTTCACCACATGTATGGCAGATACCTGAAAAGAATGAAGACAATAATTTTTATTTGAAGTGAAAAACACTAATAATGCTGCTCACATGGAAGTTGGAAATTGCCCCTGAAAGGGGCAAAGTTTTACAGTGCATAGGCTTACAAACTGTACTGAATCTGAAATAAGAATGAAACAGTCTAGCACAGGTGAGAAAAATAAAAGCTGATGCTCAGAGAGGATATTACTAAATTTGCCCCTATTGGACCAAAATCACACTAATTATGTGGACCACTTATGTGAAAAGTGCTTCAATAGAAAATCAATGAACAATGGTAATTTCAGGTCAGCAAAGAAGTGAAGATAGAGCTATAGTTTTTGCTCTGTTGAGTGCTGTAGACTGCCATTCTGTTTTGACTTCTATGTCAATGCGATTTTCACATTATAATTCATTTCCACTTGACTGGTTACCACTCAGGCTATCACAAAAATGAAATCATGCTGCAGCAACGAATGTAACACTATGGCATGATTTCATTGAGACTGTATTCCCAGCAGGGCTTCTTCTATTATTCTTTTTTTATAGCATTCTCAATTGGACAGGCTACAGTTCGTAGGCAACTGGTGCACAATTTATGGTAGCTACAGACACTTATAGAGATGCTCAGCTCTACTATTGTGCTCCATGGAAAGGGCTTTTTTTTTTTCTTTGAGATATAATAACCAAGCAAAGAGTGAGGGCGAGCGACACTCTATCAAACAGTAAGTGCAAACTGAAAAATGACCTTTTCCCAGAGTGATGTTTACACATCATTAATATACATGATGCCTGAAAGGCCACGAGTAAACTAGGTTAATGATCCAGGCCCTGGGTAATCATCATATAAACAGACAGCTAGAAAGCTGCTACTTTTCTGAGCGTAACAAAAAAAAAATTGCGACTGTCATGAAGTGCTGAAAATATCTTTTTTTTTTCAGTGAGCACGTGATTTCCAAATACAAAAAACAGCTGTCTCAAAAAAAGACTGCATGTAGCAGGTACGACAAACGAAACCAATACTGTAATGAAATATAGCATGCGCGCAGAGCAGCTTCAGTGCAAACTTTTAGGCGTGAAATCGGGGCGGAAGCGTCACGTAAAGTGAGAAAAAGTTGTGGGACGGGAAATGCTGATAATAACAATTGCCGGAAGCGACGCGCAACGAAGGCATGGCTCCTCGGTATCGAGATTACACGTCGCCCGCGGAGGAACTTACGTCACATCCGCTAACCACCTGGTGCGCGCGTCGTCTGCTTGGATGCTGTTTGAAATGAAAATTGTTGGGATTTTACGCCCTGAAACCACGATAGGATTATGATGGACTTCTTAGTAGTGGGCTGCAGAATTTTAGACCACCTGAGTTTTTTTTCAACGTGCACCCAAACTTTTATAAAACGGGCTTCGAGAATTTTTCGCCTCCACTGAAACATGGCTGGGATTCAATCCTGCTTCCTTCGGGTTAGATGCGGTTTGAAAGGCTGCTAACAAGAGAGCTACACAATACCAAATACTGCGGCTCGGTCTAACGACAGCAAGTTCCCGCACCTACCACGTGAACCGACTGAAGCTGGCAGCCTCCAAAACTTCTCCTGTACCACGACAACAAAAATACAATAAAGTACTTTGAATTTTACAAGCACACAGTAATGACTGAGCAAAAAAAAAAATAATCCGACTTTCATTTGTCCTTTTGAAATTAACATCCAATAAAGCAGCGTTTGCTATAATACTTCAACAATTGATCGCACTCAATCCTATACTTTCCGTATCCCTCCAACGTTATAACGCTTGAAAAAGCTCACAAATTACGTTCGGAATGACCACTTGTCACAACCGTAACAATGCACCAAATCCACAAACACAGCAACAACGAAAAAAATATATACAAAGCAGCCATGCTTTTCAAGTCTAAAAACGAATGCTGCGCCTCTTTAGCAATTTTTATTCGTACAAACTCCCGTTCGGAAACACAGGCTACGTTTCCTGGGCGGACGCAAGTAAAGCGAAACAAAACGACACAGTAGTGACGCATGTGGCAATTCCCAAGCAAGGATCGCACGCGCCCCTCCCTCGTTCGATTGCCGCCAACGCTCGGGCGCGACACTCCCGTTATCACTCATGCGGCGTGGCCGCGCACACCAGAAGTCGCGCCACCGACAACGAGGAAAAATGAACGAAGAAAAAAAACCAAGTAGCGTTGTACTTTAAATCCCCCCCCCCCACACACACACACAAAAACGAACCGCGAGGAGGAAGATCACCAGAGCACACATGCACTGCGCGTGACTCAAGCAAGCAGCATGAGTCAGTGTCCCTGGCTGCCAGGCGCGCACATAAACCAACCACCACCAAACCCGGCGCCGCCAGCAGAGCGAACGGAGGGGAACCTCAAGGCGATTGGCTCGCCTACCTGTTTCTTCAGCGGCGCAACGGCAAAGCAGGGTATTCTCCCCCTGGAGCTAACGAGCCGCGGTGAAGCCCATTCGGGCGTGACCGCGCACGGTAGTGCACACCGCCAGCCAAGCAAGAAGGGCTCCGGAGCCACAATCCTCGGAGCTCCGACGAACAACGAGCGGCCTCTTGTGAACAGAACGGAAACGCGGCAGTGCATGAGTTCGAATTCGCCGCGCTTCAAGCATGAATAAACAGGGTATATATATATATATATATATATATATATATATATATATATATATATATATATATATATATATATATATATATATATATATATATATATATATAAAGGGAAAGAAGTGTATACCTAAGGGCTCGTTTCCCCGTGTTTTAACACAATATTAATGAGATCTAACAGACAGTAATGCCAAGGAATGTACAGGGGAAGTTAATAAACCAATGGAATGTTGGAGCATCGAACGCGTTATTCGAGGGTCGTAGGTTCGTTTCCTGCTCACGGCTGGTTATTTTTTCATCCACCTTTCTTCTTTCTTCTTATATATATATATATATATATATATATATATATATATATATATATATATATATATATATATATATATATATATATATATATAGTGCGGGCGTGCGGGCGCGCGCACGCAGTGGTGGCATTCGTTTTCTCATGTACTCGCCTATTTCCGTTACTAGGCGGCTTGTACGCGAATGTAAAAAAAAAAAAAACTAAGCCAAACCAAGGAAGAAAAAAAAAGCCCCAAGCAAACATCACAGTTATCTTATACATGTTCTGGGAAAGGCAAAGCCGTTCACAATGGAGGCAACGGAAACGCATCTAAAGTTACCGCGAATATGGTGGGAACGGGCTTCTGCGCCTGCGCACCGTAACCTGCGCCGTTGCCAGCTCACCCTTTCGCCTACATAGGACACACGCACAACAGTGCTGAGCCAACAATTCCGGCTCCTGTTCTTATATTCACTCCCGCCGTCCGGATGGCGTCAAAAGGCGCAGAGAACGGCGGCGACATGCGACTGCGCCCACATGCAGCGGCCGACCTCGCGGCAAACTTGGAAAACGCCCAAACGGGCGATTTCCGGCGGTCGAACAAGATCACAACGATCCGAGATCCTCCTTGCCCACAATGAGACCACTGGATTCGGGCTCATCGGGGCGCCGCTTAATATTCTGCACAATGCGCACTTGGTGCACGGAGAGAACCGCACAGTACACGTGGCATCATCTATTGGGAGCTTGAAGCGAGTACAGCTGCGAGAAAAATACTGCCGGTGCCACGCGGCGCAAAGGTGATCGCGCCCGATCGAGAACAAATTTCTGAACAGCGATTAACAAAAGTAATTGATTGATTGATTTGTGGGGTTTAACGTCCCAAAACCACCATTTGATTATGAGAGACGCCGTAGTGGAGGGCTCCGGAAATTTTGACCACCTGGGGTTCTTTAACGTGCACCCAAATCTGAGTACACGGGCCTACAACATTTCCGCCTCCATCGGAAATGCAGCCGCCGCAGCCGGGAATCGAACCCGCGACCTGGCGATTAACAAAAGTAATAGTAGGGGTTTGACGTCCCAAAATCACGATGTGATTAATGACGGACAACTAGGGCTCTGAAAATTTCGACCACCGCGGTTTTTTTAACGTTCACCTAAATCTAGGTACACGGACCCTGAAGGAGTACCTTGAAGAAAAAACAAAAAAATTTTCGGGGCGCCGTCCCAGTGACATGTCATACCAGTGTGACGTCACGGGGCGACAGCAACTCGCGAGCGTCAGATTCGTCAACTGCTCGTGGTGCGCGTAAACAAAGATGAGTGAATTATTATTGTGCAGCAACCCCCACTGATTTTTTTATTTTTATTTTTTTTTGCGATTTCAGCTGCGTGCAAGACGCAGAGTTCACAAATTCAGCGAAACTGTGTTGACTCGTGGGTACAATGTCTATTGCTGTTATGTTGGCTTTCTAATGTTCAGCGAAGAAAACTTTAAAATCGAACTAAAAGCTTTGTCCGACTCCGGTGTGTAGAGAGCGTAAACACTATACACCAAGGAAACGAAAAACAGTCCTATTCCGATCGGTCCTCAAAATCGTGCGAGTACTCCTTTGCGCATTTTGCCTCCATTAAAATGCGGCCGGAATTCGATCCCTCGACCTTCGGGTCAGCAGTCGAGCCCCGTAACACTAGACCACCGTGGCGGGTTCTCAATAGTGGTTGGATCTCTTGTGCAGCTTATGTAAAAGCGCCAGCCACGAAAAGGAAATTCGATCCGGATAAAGCCCGATCGCGATCTCCAATGACCGAAGTCGGCTCGCCTCCCTCTCGCTGGCGCCCGCATGGGCGAGCCGCCGTAGTAGAGTGCCCAATGTGCCCAACATTGCGAGGAGGAGACGTCTACTCTTCCCTACTTCCCGCTGCGCAAAATGTGACGCAACGGCCTGTCAGTTTACTCCTTCGTTCACATAGAGAGAGTCTGTATATTAACTTTATCTTCCTCTATGTACACCATACACCGTGTGGCCGTCCTCGGAACGTCGAAACTTTAGCACGTTTTCATTATCAGTGGCAAGATGGCGCGACGGGCTCGCGTTGGGCGCGCTCTAAAGGTCGTCGCCAAAGCCCCTAAAGGTTCTTGAGAGGGAAAAGTGAAGAGAAAAGCGCGGAGCTGTTATTGTCTTTCAATACGAAGGCACCGTCACGGCTCCACGCGGGGGATGGGGAATGAAAGAAAGAGGAGGAAGAACTTCACGAAGTAGCGACTTACGTGGTTATTCACGCGCCCCCTCTCTTTTCCCCTCCTCCGACCTCCCCGAGGCCGGTATTGGTCAGATGCCGTCAAGTGGGACCGCTCGCAGTGTTCATTTGTTTACAGTCGCTCGCGACTACTCTCCAGGCGCGCACTTCTTGGGGCTCAGCGCATCTGTTTCGACGGGTACGAACTCGTCCTTCCGTGCGCGCCATTATTTAGTGAAATACTTTTCACTAAATAATGGCGTCGCTGTTCGTTACTGTGAATGGTTTCTGCGCCTGCTGATGCCAGAACAAGTACAGTGACGGCCGAGAGCACTTTATGAAACCACCCGTTAAGCGCAACGAGTTGCGACAAAAGACATGGTTGCATAGAATCGGAAGTGAGAACTTCAGGCGGACATTGTCGAATCCACTTTGCGAAGTAATTTGAGCGTCTTTCATTATGAGTGTGGTTCGATGTTCGCTCAATTCAATGCCTGCATTGACGCCGCAGGCAGACGCAGTTGATTGCGCAGGAGGTCGCGATCTCTCACTCAGGTTTCATAAACGCTTCTGCTGGGGCTGCTTTATTTTTTTATTTTTGCCAACAATACATGCTCGCGCGTTCTGCTTGTCGTCATACGCCGACCGGTTTGTGTTCGCAGTACTGGTTTGTACACTTAGCACGTACGCGGAAAGACGCTAGAAATTGTAATTTCGAAACGTCACAGATTTCGCGCTGCCGTTTTGAATAAACAAAATTGCAGTGCAACAACTCACACTAAGACTGATACTCTCCGCTGCTTTTTGTTGCGTGCTCGTACATTTCACTGCAAATTGCTCTCTGTGGCTTCTTTTACGTTGACCGATCACCTGGGGGACTCGCGAAGCGAGGGCAGCTATGCAAAGCGTGCATGCCGCCTTCGAGGGGTGCGTGGATCATTTAGAAACCACACACACGCCGTGCCACTTCGCGTAGTAGTTTTTTTTTTATATTTCGTGTGAAGGTTTATATCCACGACTAGAGCTCTCGTGAAGTAATCACGTATGGTAGCACGCTAGTTCATTCATAAGCTAGCTACTTCTTTCAGCGATATAGTTCGTACGTGCACAAGGCGCACTTGTTAAATATGATTGGTGCGTCTAACCACTTCACGAAACAACCACAGAAGTTCGAGTGTATCAACTGTGCGCCTTCAGACACATTATTATTGCTTTAGATGCCTCCCCAAACGCTGAAATTGGCCGCCGGCGACATCGCCGTCCCGCGTCGACAGCGTCAATGCAACTTGTCGCTTCCACTGCATGACATCACTGTGAATGCTCTCAGCACACACTGTATACCGAATATACGCCGAAGCTTCCTCCATCCGTGCGCTGAGTAAGGAAATACAGTCGCACTGTCCCTTCGGGCGCTATTGCACCATCTAATAGAAAGGTAAGCCATAAGAGCCGCACATGAACATTTCAGCGATGTTATTTACAGTGTAAAACTTATTCTAAGGCGCGCTAAACGATGGGCCAAGAAAAAAAAAAGGGGGGGGGGGGGCGCAGTGGTCTAGTGGCTAAGGTACTCGGCTGCTGACCCGCAGTTTCGATGGAAACGGAAATGCTTTAGGCCCATGTGCTCAGATTTGGCTGCGCGTTAAAGACCCCCAGGTGGTCGAAATTTCCAGAGCCTTCCACTACGGCGTCTCTCATCTAATCATATGGTGGTTTGGGGACGTTAGACCCCACATATCAATCAATCAAGAAAATGGGGGTTCTCACTAACAATCACATCTTTACGTTTAAAAACATACATACTAAGGGGTGGTACGCACAAAGTTAACATTCGGTCACTGCGACGAAGATTGATTCGATCAAGGCTTGATCACACGTACGTGCTGCGCGTGGCACTAAACAGAGCTGTCATGAGCCAACGTCACACTAGTTAAGATAATTTTAGGATGAGTAAGACGGCTGGCGCAAATTCTCTCAGCGTGCTGCCTGCCGAGCAAGCGCTCTCGTCGCCAAAGGGCGTCTGCTACGCAGGAGGCAAGGCAGGTGGCGCCACGTTCGGAAAGATATTGCGAAGGAGAGGAGACCGGAAAGAAACGAGAGCGGAGGAAGACAGTGGCGCTACTTAGCGAAGTTCCGATTGACCGCCCCGCCGGATAGCATGCATCACCAAATGGGGCCCTGGACGAAGGTTTTCTCTGATACATCCCAAGCAAAACAAAACAAAATTCTACGCTATGGCACTACCCCTGACGACCATCCACGAACGCGACAAGTGAATAATGACTGATATGATGATATGTGGGGTTTAACGTCCTAAAACCACCATGTGATTATGAGAGACGTCGTAGTGGAGGGCTCCGGAAATGTTGACCACCTTAATACTTACAATGAAACACAGTCACGAGTATGCATAGTATGCCTCAAAGTATAGCGGTAAACAATGGTAATCCGTCGTAAAAACGAAAACGATTCTACATAGACAATGATAGATTGATATGTGGGGTTTGATATGTGGGTAAACACACGGTTGATATGTGGGTAAACACACGATATTACGCCATGTCATCCGATGTTTTTTCGCGGTTTCAGAACACAAAAAAACACATCAGTCATGAGTATGCGCATTTCTTAACATTTTAAACATTTTTGTTCGCACAGCCCAAAAACAATAGAACGGTTGGCAGCACGAGCTATATATTCTGAACTATTATTTTGTTCGAAGAATCTAATGGGTGAAAGCAGGGGCTAAAAGTTCAGCGCTCTTTAGCATGTATGTCACTCAAGAACTCAAGTGTATTTTTGCTCGGCAGACCATGTGTTTCGTGTCTACGCAGAACCTCCCTACCTCCCTCTTTATTTTTTTTTTCTATTGAGTGAATAAGAATGAAAAAGTAAGCCTATTTTAGCACCACCTATACTCAAAAACGAAAAAGCTTGTAACGACGAGCCTAGTAGTAACTGCCGCTGTTACTAACCTTTTTGGACGCTGATTTTTCACTACCTATGTTAACAGACACTTAAATGCTTCAAAGGTTACTACCCCTCGAGTACCATTAGTAATTTTTTGGCATGCACCTGTTAAACAAACTAGCTAACCTAATTTTAGAAGCTATTATTACGAGCTTCTTACAGACCATTTACTAACACGGGGATCTATTCAAGTTAATTGTGGCGAGATTAGTAAGAACCCCGTCTCGGGTCTAGTATATTAGGTCATTTGGAGGCGATATTATGCAAAATAGACGGAACATATTCTTTGTCTTAATATTCTTGGTTAAAGTCCTACGCTAAGTTGTGTCAAGCACCTAATAATTTTACAGGCAACATAAATATAGGCGCATAACCTAAACTATAGACCCCAAAGCCTTACTTCTCAGCGGCGCCACTGCATACCGCGAGGAGTAGGGTAGGGAAATAAATGCTCGTGGAACCGCTTACGAATTATACGTGTCACGTAGCCTTGTCGCCGTGTAAAAGTGCTACACTCACGAATGACAATCTGTGATTAACTACTTGATGATACATCGCAACGTTGATGATCGCCAATCGGACCGTTATAAGAACAAGTGATTCGTGAGGCGAAACAACCATAGTAACTGCGTTTTTGTGGCGCAGTGCCCATTACTACTTCTATTTTACTAGTTAGTAACGAGAATGCTAGCAAGTGCCCAGTGCGTTTTTAACGTCGAGGATTGTAACGGTTATAAACCTCCCCGTTATTAACCCCACTTACTACCAGAGTAGTAACATACGTGACAAGTAATTATTAAACCGAAGTTAGTACGTACTACAACATTTATTAAGCGTGTACAAGCTACCGCGAGGACCCAGACGGTACGAGACAATAACACTACGCACACTAAAACACAACTACCAATTACACGTGGGGTATCATCGCAGGTGCCAGCACCGGAAGCGTCGTCCAGTTTCGCCAAGATCGTTCTTGGCCTCGTTGCTACCTGCTGCGAGACGTAATTATCGCTAAAAGGTCGCACACCAAAACACAGACACGAAGGAAAACAATCACCACCCGCGTTGTCGTGGCGAGCGTTTTCCTTTCCTCCCTGCTTTCGCCTGCGACCATTTAGCGGCAAATTATGCCTCGCACAGTCAACAACAGTGTTAACAGGAGCACCACAGGGTGCCCCTACGTCGCATTTAGGCGCAAGGAATATTCGGCTGCCAACCAGACCCCCTACATCCACCACGGGCTGTTAGAAGTAACGCCCCCCCATAAAAGACAAATTTGAGCATATCCTTCTCAGGTACCCACGGCTCTCATTCCGTCGCATTCATACCTCGATAATTATGCGGGCAAAGCGCGCGACATAATAGCGGGGCGACCGAAGGGAGACGCCCTGAAAATTCGCAGAGTCCTGACCGCAGCCGAAGCCCACAGCCTAGGGCCGCAAGGACTCGGATACGATGGTGGAGAACCTCTACACGCTGAGTTTCACAAGCCGCGTTAAAGCGCATAGAGTATACTGACAGAGGAACGGTCACGCTTCCTAACCAGCGTCGTCCTTGAGGGCGTTTTGCTGAAAAGAAAGAACAAAAGCAACGGCTGCTGTCGTACCAGGAAGCCATTCGAGTTCTCGCGAACACTTCTTGAGAAGTGGACGTGAGAAGCATCAACGCACGAGTTAAAACCCGTAGCAGCGATGAAGATTTTAATTCTCTTTTTTTTTTTTTACTACTGCAGGGAACGTGACCACCTGCAGCAAAACGTATACTAACGGGTCGCGCTATACTATAGCGTACACTAGCGGGAAAAAACAACAACGAAAGAAGGCAGCGCACGCACTACTCGCTGAAAAAGAAACATGAGAAAGGCAACAACCGCATGCGAAGAGTAAAGCTATTACGAGGTATCGCGTTGCGACTGCCGGATAGTTTATCCGCCGCTGTCATTCGGAGAAGTTGCGCCGCTACACATCTTGCCAGCTGTCGCGGGTTCGATTCCCGGCCGTTCCAAAGGCACATGGAGGCAAAAAAAAAAACATCTGTGTGTTTCAAGACATTACTTCGCACCCAGGCCGGCAAAATAACGCGTTCATCGTAACTACAACGGGCTTCATATAAAGCTCCATCGTGGCGGCTATAAAAGAACATCGTGCTATATTAGAAGATTACATTCTGTGGAACTGCAAATAGTCGTAACTGACACGCGTGCGCAGGTTCAAATACATTGCAGAAAGCCACACGCTTCGGTGACGTCCACGCGCCAGCTCCTCGTGACGTATGTATACGATTTCCGGCGGAAGTCACATTTCTATGGAGGAGAAATGCTAGAGGTACTGTACGATAGTCAGTGCACATCAAAAGAGCACATGATGGTCGAAATTTCAAGAGCTCTCCAATACGGCGTCCACCATAATCATATCGTGGTTGTGGCCCGTAAAACCCCAAATATTATATACGTAATTGCGGTAGCGTTCACTACACGTGGGCCAGTTCTTTTTTTTTAATTAACAAATATTACCCTCCATAGAATTCTCAAACTGGCAAGACACTAAGCTGTAACACTGGCAACTTTTGCAAGGAGAAAACGGCCTTTATAAGTACGCTAAAGCACTGTCAAATTCGCAACGACGAACAAGAGTGACGGGTTTGATTGATTGATTTGTGGGGTTTAACGTCCCAAAACCAACATATGATTATGAGAGACGCCGTAGTGGAGGGCTCCGGAAATTTTGACCACCTGGGGTTCTTTAACGTGCACCCAAATCTGAGTACACGGGCCTACAACATTTCCGCCTACATCGGAAATGCAGCCGCCGCAGCCGGGAATTGAACCCGCGACCTGCGGGTCAGCAGCCGAGTACCTTAGCCACTAGACCACCGCGGCGGGGCCAAGAGTGATGGGACTCTCTTGTTTCGTATGAAGCGAAGTAACAAACAAATCGAAATAGGAATGCCCGAAATTTCCCTGCTTAGTTCCATGGCACGTGCTATATGGTTGAGAAATTGATCTGAAGATGTCAAATCCGCTTTCCGCAGCATTTTTAATTTTTGTTCTCTTCAGATAGCCCTTTTTACCACATTTCTAAAACAGGTTTCACCTCCAGGTAGACGCTAAGCCTGCAGTACATAATTGTTTAGCGTCTGACACATTCATGTGCGCATTCTTCTAAACAGTAGTACAGTAATCGCTTGTTTTTAATATTTTCCGTACAGCGACGTGTTTTGCGCACGCAAAACGACGCACGTTTCGACACGATTCCACGTCACACGAGTACGGCGAGAGAAGCAACTCTTTCGCGTAGAAAGAAATCGAAAAAAAAAACTGAAACAGGAGGAATTGGATCTACGAAAACACCGCTTTTAACCATAATACTCCCCCTCGGATCATTAGTGTCAAAAGCACGTCGAGACGGCGGCGCCCACGCGAGAGCGCAGGTAAAAATAACAGCAAATAAGCAACATCCGTCACACGTGCGTACTTTCTCAAACACATTTATAGAAAAGTGCAGCGGCAGTGTGCGCGCAAGCAATGGCCTTGGACGATGCAGTTCACTCGCACAGTTCCGGTCGTTTGCGAGCTTTATTTTTGTTGATGATTTTACGATATAATACAAGATCAAAAAGAAAATAAACAGCGTTCTTTATTTACACTACAGGACTTGCAACATTTATTTTTACTTTCTTTTTTGAAGCGCATACAACTTCCTGATGCTTACACTGAGCACGACGTATTTAAACAATTGAGCTTGTTATTTCAATTTATTTATGGAACATGTACGACTGCGGCATCTGCAGGGCTCCTTCGTATGCCCTACGTATGCCGACGACAAAGAGACGAACAATGACGTTGATCACTGACGAGACAGAAGGGAGTATCGAATATACGGTCAGATGTCGAAGACACGAGAGGGAGGGAACCACGTAGAATCGAACTACGGTGTAAATACAATCGAACCGGCGTGGGACACAAATTTATATGCATCTACAGCGTCGCAAAGGAACTAATCCGCTGTATGGTCTGGCTCACAAAAAACGGATCAGCAGGCACAGTTGGCGCCTTGGCAAACGTGGCTGCGCTAGTACCCATCGCCGAGCTTCAACCTCAAACCGTTAACGAGGAGCGAGCCTCGCCGCCTTGGGCAAGATGAATGCACGCAGCGTGTCGACCGATCATTCGTCCTCGGCGGGTCATATACCTTCCCACGGTTGCGGCGCTCGGAATCATCACACCTCGGCCGCAGCAAAAGACCGTGACGGCCGCCAGCTGCGGCGCGTCTCGATCAGCTGCTAGCTTCGCTCCTGCTATACACGCGCGCTATACGGTACGCGCACGCTGAAAGGCTCCCGACAGCGGCTCGCATCACCGGATGCAGTGCTTGCGCGATGAGAGCTAATGCGCAGTTTCTACGCCGACAGTCGGATCGAATACTACGAAGGGAATACTGCCAAAACCTGCCCATGGCACGTTCTAATTACATACGATTCCTTGAGAGACAGCGCCGGCTCTGCACGTATCACCTAAATACTAAAAAAGAAGTACCTTCTTCAAAGAAACTTGTTTTCGCCAACATAAAAACAAACTCGTACATCAACGAGTGCAAATGCACATACTACACACTTTTCAAACACAAGCTAAATTGCGCGGCTTTCATGCTATATGGCACAGTTCCCGTATATACACTATACGGAATTTTCTACGACATATTTGCTCCTTAAATTGTTATCATTATTCTTACATCCAGACCACCTTAATTTAATCAGATGTTTTTTTTTTCCTTTTAAGACACATACACGGATGACGATGTGCAACGGTTGACATGTCTAGGGGCCGAGCTCCTCCTAAAGAAAATAAGTAAATAAAAGAGGGCCAGACCCCCCCCCCCCCCCCCCCCCCCTGCTCGCTCCCTGATTTAAGCCCTGTTCAAAGCGTGTACGTGACATGCACATAATTTCACTGATAGCAAAGTAAGGTATTGGACTCGTCGGTTATTCATTATTAAAAGACTGCGCTACAGTTACTGCGAAATACGAAGTTAGGGAGGAGACACAAAGACACGTAGCGTCCACTTCGTTTCGTGTCTCCTTCCTAACTTCGTATTTCGCAGTAACTGCAGCGCAATTTTTTTTAATCATTCTTTCATTGCACTGGCGCGTCACGAATAATTTCGCGAAGCTTCGTTGAAAGTGAATGCCCGATCTGAAAACCAGGATGCTGACAGTTATTAGCTGCGATGGAAGCACCATTTTGATTCTTGGAGCAGATTCTGCAGCAGAAAAAACATTGCTTTAGAGCGGCCATCGGAGCAGGAAAAAAAAAAAAAAAAGCTAGTTTAGAGCAGCTATAGGCGTTTTTGAGGCAGATGACAAAATATTCCAAACAACTCTCGGAGTAACTGAAACATCATTAAAGCATCTCATAAATATTATTATCTACTACTCACAGGCGTGCGCACGAGAGGCACAAGGGGGAGCACGCCCCCCCACCTCCACCCTAGCCCTCCTTAGGCACCTCAGAGGAGGGCGCAGAGTCATCCTCATACATTGACATAGTAGGGAGGGCGAGGGCGCTGTGACTTGGAGGGGGGGGGGGGAGCACAGTCAGCCTCTTACATTGACGTAATTGGGGGGGGGGGGGCGCTGCGACCCCCCCCCCCTAAAGGGGAACCCTGCGCACGCCTATGTACTACTTAAAGTATTCCGCACGACGGATTCCGCTAACGTATTCCGCTAACGTATTACGCACGACGGAGAACCGCGGTTACGCGAAAAACAGGAACAAACTTCGGAGCAACACAGTCGATACTATGACAGAATCGTACTATAGTATAGGCGCGCTGTTCATAAACGTACCACGCTTGTAATCAGTCGTCATTTTAAAAATGCCACTTTATTATTCAATCCGAGGATCTTGCTAATGTTCGCCGTTTAAAACACAGGCCGTCGACGAAAACTTGCTCTATATTCGAAAAAAGACGCAATTCCATTCCCATTCGATTTGGTGCGAGAATCACTAAATTGCGTTCCCCTTCCATTACTCAAAGCGTTGTCCCCCTTCCATTCCGGGGTCGCGAAAATGTGGAATGATTCCAGAGTCCTTCCCATTCCGCCTGACATTAACAGTATACATGTAGCTAGCTTTGTTTTCGTTAAGGATCGCTTAATTGTTAAGGCACAATTAATGCTCGTAATCATTAGGACATCAATAAAGTTCACTGTGTTCAATTTCCAAGCGCGATTTTGAAGCAGGTTCGGAGTAGGTATTAAAAAATATTACAGTTCAGAGCAGCATCATTTCCATCACTTTAGCGACGCTCGATATTGCGCTTTTCCGAGCGTTCATCAGATTTACAGTCACTTTAGGTGTACAGTCATAAAAGAATGTTTGGCGCTGAATATTCTACAGCCGTTCAGTATAAGCTAAAGGCCTATTCACAAAAATTTTTCTTTCGTGAGCGTTCTTTCTCATTGGTCGGCTGGTTTCTCTAACGGTAAACATTCACTCCGTCTATTTGCACCTGAATAGTTCGGGGTCACGTGGTCTGAGCAGAAACCTCACGCATGACTTCACTGGTTAGAGCGACACATCACAGTCGGATGCTGGCAAAATGGCGAGAACCACCAAGTGGCGTAACATGTAGAGGGTCAAATTTTATGGAAGGGAGAACACGGGAACGCGTGGCCAGCGCGCTCCGGCGGCTGCTGGCAGCGCCTTCAAGCGGGAGCGAGAGCAACCACAGTCTCTTGTCGCGTCACCTCGCATGAGCAAAACAACCGTTCGCCGCTGATATGGAACCAGCAGCAAAGTTGCGAGCCTCTTCCCCATTCAAGGTGATCAGCAACGAATGGTTGTTTTGCTCGCCGCGAGATGACGCGAAAAGAGACTGTCGTCTCTATCGCTCCCCCTTAAACGCGCTTCCAGCAGCCGCCGGAGCGCACAGGCCACGCGTCGCCGTGTTCCCTTTAATAAAAGTTGACTCTGTACATACGTTAATGGGCCCCCAGAACGGTGTAAGAATAACTTATTTTTACACCGTGGCCCCCAGTTACACGGTCATTGACAATGGCAAAAGGAGCGATGCTTATGAAAACGTCAGGCCGTGCCTTGCCTTTTGTACAAATTGATTGATTGATTGATTTGTGGGGTTTAACGTCCCAAAACCACTATATGATTATGAGAGACGCCGTAGTGAAGGGCTCCGGAAATTTCGACCGCCTGGGGTTCTTTAACGTGCACCCAAATCTGAGCACACGGGCCTACAACATTTCCGCCTCCATCGGAAATGCAGCCGCCGCAGCCGGCATTCGATCCCGCGACCTGCGGGTCAGCAGCCGAGTACCCTAGCCACTAGACCACCGCAGCGGGGCGACATTGCCATCGGGCGTCAGAACATGTGATTATCATAACGACTTCGTGGCTTAGTGCCGGCCCTCCATTGCAAAAGGCACAGACGCGCGTATTCCATTTAAGACCACGCAGTCGGAGTCATAGCAAGCTCGAGAACATTTCACGCGCATAACTGCTCGTGACTATTACACGCGAGCTTGATGTCACTGCGGAGAGGGGCCAATCCTATGGTTGCAGTCCTGTTTGCTATGCTACCCATTACACAGAATGCAGCCATGTGCGAAAGCTTCCCTGACACAAGCCACTTTGAACTTTCTCAATTACATTGTCGTAATCCAGAATTTAAACTTGTCGAGTAAGATCCTATAAAAAAGCATACACTAATTGGTTAAGTACGCACTAGGGATCGGCTATCATAGCTATCGCGGTCAACTCTTACATTTATCGCTAGACACAACTACGTGAAAACAACGGATAATGAAGTCAAGGAACGCGAAGGACCTTTATTTTTTAAAATTAAAGAGTATAAATATAAAATGAAGCAAAATAGAAGTGGACCAAGAAATATGTCATAGTGAAGCAGTTTGTTGAGCGATAGCTCGGTTTCACTTGCTTTACTTTTGGAAATTAGGAGATCATCGGTCGGCAGAGATATTACTGTATTGCGCATCATGGTGCCCCTCCGCGGTGGTCTAGTAACTAAGGTACTCGGCTGCTGACCCGCAAGTTGCGGGATCTCGGCTGCGGCGGCTGCATTTCCGATGCAGGCGAAAATGTTGTAGGCCCGTGTGCTCAGATTTGGGTGCACGTTAAAGAACCCCAGGCGGTCGAAATTTCCGGAGTCCTCCACTACGGCGTCTCTCATAATCATATGGTGGTTTTTGGGACGTTAAACCCACATATCAATCAATGCTCATCATGGTTTAAAAGCAAGGACGAGCATGGCTAAGCAAGGAAGCCAAGCCTTCAGCGTCGAGCTGCTCCGTGCTGCATGAGCAACTGAAGCTCGTTCTTATCTGCAGATACTCATGCGCGCACGCTTTTTCTTCAGCGTAACTAGCACTTCGCTGAAGCTCTTTGAATGGCGTTGCAACGACACGCGATGCGCGTGGAACTACAGGCCTGAACACAAGTACCCGTTGCAGCACGCCAGTGCGTGGAATTTTGACGCGGTGCCGCGCCCTCTCCCTATGGAGAGAGAGAGAGAGCTTCGCGTAGCTACGGGCCCTCCCTCTCTTTCCACAGCGCTGATACGCTGGAGAAATGTCGGCTCGAACTTTGACTATCTCGCGGGCAATGTATGTGTGAAGGATTTTCTGTGACGTTGAGGCAGCTCAAGAGACGTTGGCAGTGATTCACAGAACGAGGCACATTACGCACCTCGAATTAAGCTGCGGTCAGCGATCGCCGACAGCGCTGTCAAACGCTGCCGGTAGAGTTCCATCGCTAAAAAGCAGTACTGACAGCTTTTTGCGGTGACTTACACTGTTCGCCATTGGCAAAGTATTAATCTTACGTATTGGTGCCGACAAGTCAGGTGAGGGAGAACGATCGCCCAAACAAAATAAACGCACAGCCACAGCTGCGTGCGCACGTAGACAGCAACAATAAATAGAAAGGTCTCATCCACGCATCACAATCTACAGCGCCAAATGGCGCCACCGTTAACGCGCAATCGGAACCACATAGTATTTCATTCCAGTCCGTGGCGCACCATCGCACTGTCGCAAACTACGCCTGCTGTACAGGCCTACGACACGCTACACGGTTACTTAGTTCCGTCGTGTTTCGGGCCATGACGCTTCGACGAAGTTGGCGGCGGCCGCTACTCGTACCGTGTATGTAAGCTCGCGTGAAATGGGTGCTGCACCCCCCGCGCGCGGGCAGGCCGGGGAACTCGGCACGCGAAAGGATTCCCCCCCGGAGCTGCCGGTCCGGGGCGTCCGACCGACACGGAGGGGCAGCAGCTGCACCCCCGGAGGCGCGCGGGGGGCCACGCAACGGGGGCCAGCTGCAGCCGAGAATGCGCCGCCGTCCAAGGCCGCATACCTGGCCTCTTCCGCGTCTGCCCGAACCCCGGTCGCCCTCGCCCTCCGAGGAAGCGCGCGCGCCTTCGCAGCTGGCGCCCGGCGGGAGAAAGCGACCGCCGGAAAGGGGGCCGCCTTTTATCAGCTGAGAGCGCAGTTTTAAATACAGCAATGTCAAGGATTCCACCCGGGACCGATATGTCCGAACGCACGAAACACTCTGCACCGCTGGCAGCACACGGACGCACACGAGGGGCGCAAAATATGGAAAGGCCGAGCAAAGGTCCTCCCAATCTTTGAGGCTATCGTGAAAACATCGCGTGCTTCTTCTACACCGAGAATAGCACGTGTCCGCAGGTTGAGTGCTTCTCAGACACAAAGATCTACATCGCCAGAACAAACAGAAAATACCATACCGGGGCCGCAAAACTTGCTTTTTACGCGCTTCCCGCTATCTTAGGCGCCACTATACATGTTCACTGACCTCAATAAGAATTCTATTTATTTACTTACAATATACTGCGGTCACTGAAGACCAGGCAAGTGGGGAACATTACATTCGACAATATATGCAGATATCGAGAAAAAAATATTGGAATAAACTAATTTGCAAAAACACCAAATGGGCGATACAACAAATATACAGGGTGCATACCAATTTGCTTTTTTCGAAATTCCCTGAATTTTCCAGGTTTTCCATGATGTTTAAAGCAAATGCCATTAACCTTACGTCTTCTTGGAAACCTCTGTGCACTGGAAACAGACCTTCGAGTGATGAAACCAAAATCAGGCGCTCATAAAAATAAGTAAATAATTGTAACACAAGTGTGAGAATCTGAGCACATGCGGTGAACATGAAAAATGTGTATATCTAGCCAAAATGAAACCTCCAAGTGAGAGAGTAAGCAAGTTGGCTGCTTATTGTTTCGAAGAACCAGAAAGCAAACACACCAGTTCATATTAGCCGGAGCTAAAAATTTAAAGAAGCCCACGAGAGCCCTACAATGCAGCCAAAATCAGCTAGAAAACGTAGAAGTGGCACCATCTCGTGGCATCTGTGTAAAAGGAGGACGCCGGGGTCCGGTCGGTTCCACCACTGGAATACATTCTAGTTCACTATAATGGTTACAGCCCAGGCCGCTTAGGATGTGGATTGAATTAGATTGACCTGTATTTACTGAATTGACTATTTATGATGTGGATTGAATTGGATCTGATGCGACATGGATTGCGGTATTTACTATTGATTTGCGTCTCCACCTAAATTGCACACATTAAGCATTTACTTTTCAGGCGAAAAAAATTGGCCCCATATGTGCATGTTACACTGCAGATGTCGTCGAAATGCGATAGCCTTCTAGTCGAGCGAAATCACGGTAAAGATAAACATGCACAAGTTTAACGACATGAACTATGTTGTGGTTGGAAAGTCAGATATGCTCTGTGATATGTAGACGCAACATACATCAACACAGTGTATGTACTAATATGGAAGCTAGTGAACACTTTAGACAACGTGAAGGACAAGTTGTCAAGAAAAATTTTCCACTGTCCTTTTTTTTTACTTTAGGCTGCCACAATTGTGGCCCTGATTTGACACAATTGTGACACTGCCACACGGTGAGACCACTGATTTTAAGAAAAGACTTACCCCCTCCCCCTCATTCATCATCATCCAGAAACGACCATCTACAAAAAGTTTATATTCCTCACTGTTAAAAAAAAAACACAAATATGACGTCAGCAAACTACGTGACCTCATATGCCCTCGCTAAACATGTGGCTTCTACAGGCCACCAAACTGACTGGTCAAGTGTGCGTGTTCTGCCTACAAGAAAGCTTGCATCGTGCCTGCACATGGAATACCAGTACATGCAGACAACAGGAGTGATGGGACGCTTCCAACAATGTACTTCCGGTGCTTACGTCACGCACTTAGGCACAGTTCATTTCATTTTTTTTTCATTTTCAGTATATTGTTTTCAAAAAAAAGTAACAAGATCAACAAATATACAGGCGAGGGTCCGAAAGTAAAAAAAACTGTAGCGGGACGCTATGCCTTTTTTATGGCTATTTTTGTGAACAAGGCTCCCGTAGAGGGTGCCATAATGCCAGTAAACTTTGTATTCTTTTGGTAGGTGTATCATTTCCCGTCTTCACTAAAAAGCAACAGTTGCGCACAGCTTTTTTTTTTTTTTTCACACAACTTTTCGCTGTTCACTGTAGTTGCAGCCGAAGGAGTGGCTTTCTAAACTTTGATTTATGGTAATGCTTATTTTTGTCATGGTCGCACAGGCTACAGTCAGTTTTCATGACCAATTTTTTCAGAAATTTCCCGACCTTTCCAGGTTTTCCTGGTTGGTAGAGACCCTGATATAACAAAAAGATAAAATCTATATATAAGAATAAACAATGGCAGAAATGAAGTGACGAAGAAAAGCAGTATTTACATACGCACAGACAAATTTACACACATGTAAACGCCTCAAGTATAACAAATACTTGGCACCAACAACCCCAAGAAGTAATATTGCATGAACACAGAGTATGGTCATTATAGTTGCACTAGAAGTACAGAGAAGGTGCACGAATCAGTTGACTTAAACTTAAAATAAATAAAACGTGCAGCGCGTCTTTGAACCATTTCAAGTTTTTTTTTTTTTTTTTGTAAAAAGGGTCCTAAACCCCTGATGCATATTCAAGTTTAGGATAATATAAAGTTTGTATGCGAGCATTTCAATTTCGGGGGAAGGGGGGGGGGGCTTTTTTCAATTTGTTGCCTCAGAAAACCAAGCTAACGAGAAGCTGATGCGCAGACATTTGCCATATGTGCGGTATTTACTCATTTACTTCCCGTACTAGCGTTCCTTGGACGTGGTAGGTAAAAGTGAATGTTTCTTTTTTTCTTATCACACGTAGGAGTACCGTTTTGTGAAGGTTTAATGTTTTCAATCAATCAATGAGTTTTATTATGACGAAAATGATGCACACAAAGTATAAATATACAGACGAGGGTTCGAAAGACCGAGTACACCGCTCACTAAAATGTGTTAACACAAGATTGACATCAACCTGATCCTGTTGGCTTGTCCTTTTCTTATGGAGATATATATAACACAAGCGCCAGCGAACAATCTGATATTAATGTTAAACTCAACCATGTACGCTATGTCATTATAAGAAAAAGAATCGGCCTTGGAGAACACCTGATAGTACCAGTAATGTGTTGGAAATATGTACCCCCGCGTCAAGGTACCGAGCGCGATTTGAAAGATAAGCATCTATCCAATTTATGACCAAAGATGGAACATTCAGGTTTCAGAGCTTCAAGAGAAGTTTGCCATGGCGAACGCGGTCGAATGCCTCGGTGAAGTCTAAAAAAATTAAATCAACATGGCCTGAAGAATGAAGTATTTGTGCGATATCATGAACTGTTGCAACTAGCTGCGTACACGTTGATAGTTTTTTTTCCGAAAGCCATGCTGGGCTGGAGACAACAGGTTACAATTTTCAAGAAAATCGGTAATAAAGTGAGCAAATTATGTGTTAAAGTACCTTGCAGCATGCAGACGTAGGAAAATTGGGCGGTAGTTTTTTTTTTTTTTTTCAGCAGGCGATCACCTTTTTTTATGCACAGCTAACACTCTGGCGAGATGCAAGTCATCTGGTAATGTCGGCGTTTTGAGTGATTCAGAGAAAATGGTGGTAAAAATATGCGATATTGGTTCAGCATATCTATGCAAGAAAGAATTCGGAATGCCGTCAGGGCCACCAGAGAGGGCCACAACTTTAATCGAAGCGGCAAGCTGCAGAAGAATTACATCCTCTCCCCCTAGACGGCAGCTAAGAGTCCTAGGGCCCTATCGAAATCTTCGGCTTGTCTGGTCACTCGTAGCTGGTCCTGGATGTTTGAGCTAAGCAGCGCGGTCTCCCACTGCTGTGCGTTGAAATATTTGGAGTTTGGCCCCTTCGCGAGGTTACGACCGGCCCAGATAACGTGTTTGAGGTCCGCCCGCTGATTGCAGAGTTTACATTTGTTGGAGTGGAGATCTGAATAGCAATGCCTATAAGCAATTGGGTTTGGGACGGTGCCTGTTTGTAATAGGTGCTATGATGCTGTCGCCTGCTGTTTATTCAATGAGGTATGTGACGGAGACCATGCGCTCTCTCTTCACACACGGTCTTCACGTAATTCCTGCGCAGTTTCTCGTTGTCCGGGTGGGAAGAGTGAGCGAGCGTCCATAAGACATAGAGCCCTCAGTGAATGTTGGCCAGAATTCTTTTCGCCTCTTTCGAGACCCTAACATGAGCAAAATCATAAATTGTGGTTTACGCGTCGCTGATTATAACGCTGGCTGTCGTAGATACATGCACCAACGCTACGGTCGCTTTCTCGGCGATTTCTGACTTTCCTCATTCAATGTAACTGCTGGCGAGCAGGTGGCCCGCTTGATTTGAAGCGACCAATGCCATATGTTGACCGTCCAGATACTCCGCCGCATCCACAATGAGGATTCTTCTTTACGCGAAGTAACAGTGATAACTCACCCTCAAAGCTTACGAAATCCGAATAGGGCAAGGATGAAACAAGTTCGATATTTGCGGTATCTTTTGAAGAAAACACAGAATGAAGATAATCATTCATTATGTTGGAAATTCCTGTTAAATCGGTAACTGCTAAGCAATTATACCTAATTTTTTTTTCTAAAGTAGGAGCTTTATTTCTCAAATATTGCCAAAAAATTCTAGATTATTCTCTAGGAAACTCGGTAACGTCGATGAAAAATATATGTCTCGGGATGCTGTTAGTGCGCAAGAAAGTTCAACTTGAAGTTATCGAATGACATCAGGATTCCTGTTCAATTTATTTTTGGTGCACTTTAGTTTCCGCTGAATGTGTACAAGTACTAAAAATATACGTGCCAAGCGATATGGCTAGAAGTCAGCTTATTTTCCTGAAAATGAATTTGAAATATCGGTAGCGAATTCCAAATCACGCATTTGAATGCGTGTCACCCTGTGTTTGTGACGTTTGTACATAAGGTTTCCCTAACTCGCTAAGCGCAGCGGCGGCTTAAAGGAAACCGACCATCTTCCCGCGCTCAAAATGTCGCTGAAATCTTTGCTGTCAAGTTCCGGAAGACTGGCATAGCTCAATCCAGTTTTAAGTTTCCAGAATGCAAAAGGGCGATAAAAATAAAAAGAAAATAGAAACGGCTGCTATTGCCAACAAAGCTAAGGTCAATTTCCTGCTGAAGAACTGCGATCCACGGTACCGCGGAAAGTACGCCGCGGTGGTTAAAAAGAGAGAGAAAGACGAAAAACTAGGGCATCGAACAAACTGGCCGCCCCGGTGGTTCCCAAAGCAGGCATTTCCGTAAGCGGGTCGCACTGTGCTTACGGGCGACAGAAGAGACGGCCGCGACTCGGCGCAGCATCCACAACTAACGACCGAGGCAGCGGGAAACCGGGCGTAGAAAATGGATGTGCGGAAGAATCCTTTCTGGCGCCACCGTTGCAGCAGTCAGCGACAGCTGCCGTGTATCTGCCCGCCTTTGGTCACAGCGCGCGCGCCGGCTTCCCGCCAAAGCGGCGGGAGTCTCCGAGGCGCACTCTCTCCCCTCAACGGAACAATAATGGGCTGGTCGCTTTCCACACTGCAGCCACGGTGACAGTGGTTGACCGCCCGAAGCTCACACGGCTGCGGGTCAATGGTTAAGACCGAACTATTTGCAGTGTTTTTTGCCGGCGTTTCGCAGGCCAGCGTCGCTCGGCGCAAACACTATGGGTGACGGTGTCCGAAACGTCCACTTCTGGACGGTGAAGATATCTACAGCGTGGGCATCGACGCCGGAAGCGGTTCGATGGGCGGAAAACCAATCAGTGCACGCTTGGCAGCGACTTGCGCTGCGTAATGGTGGCTGCAGCCCAACTCGGATATATTAAGTCGTCGGCGTGCTCTGTGTGACCCAAAAGTTTTCATCTGATTCTTGTACTTGACTTAACTTGTTCCTCAGAAGCTTCGACAACATGCGCTCTGGAGTTCCTCGAACCATTTTAGAGCGCCATTATCAAGTTCATCGGTACGCTTAGGAGTCCCGAGTGTACTGGCTGAATACGCGGCCTCGACAATTCACAACTTCCAAGCTCAGAGGCCGTATATTGCGAGTTTCTGGTTCTTATTCTCAACAACTGGCACTACAAGTAAAAAAAAAAAAAGTCTTGTGGTGGCACGGTTCCCTCGTCTCGGAACTATGAATGAGACATAAAACCTATTATCAGAAATATTTCTTGAGTCGCGGGATCAAATCCCAGCTGCGGCGGCTGCAGTTTCGATGGAGGCGAAAATGGTTTAGGCCCGTGTGCTCAATATGAGTGCACGTTAAAAAACACCGGGTGGTCGAAATTTCCGGAGTCCTCCATTACTGCGCCTCTCGTAATCATTTGGTGGTTTTGGGACGTTAAACCCCACATACCAATCATTCAAAAATATACCTTGTTGATCCATCGACAAATACTGCACACTACTTGCGAGGTGTCAGGTTTATTCCATTTGGTCGCAATGTGTGACGCTCAGCTGGCGCTGGTCTCCACGTTGTACGTGTGCTAGGCCGACCTGTCCGACTGCGTGTATGTCATGATGGACGAGAGACGCAGCGCCAGAAACCGCCGGTAAAAACGGTGCATATAGTTCGGCCTTGTGAAACAAACGCCGTTCAAAGTAGACCACCTCTACCATATTTACCAGACACAGCCGGGCCAGGCTCCAAAGTCGAATCTCTCTCTCTCTCTCTCTCTCTCTCTCTCACACACACACACACACACACACACACACACACACACACACACACACACACACACACACACACACACACACACACACACAAAGCGTCGAAGATTACATCAACCAAAACAGCGAACACGGCCACATGGAATAGCATTATAAATGCCCACTTCTTCCCGTTTCAGTGCAATGCCTATGAACAAGGCGCCGCCGGTGTACGCTGAGTCATCGTGCACTGCGCTCCACAAAACCACGAGACAATTCTACAATGCGATCATTTGTGATGTCTAGATGTCTGCGGCTGTCCCCTGAACAAATGCGAACCGCGCAAGCGAATTAGTGCCACGTACTACAGCCTCTACAGCGACTGTTTCACTGCTGCTGAATACGGCGAGCATGTTCTCCAGCGCTGCGCGAATCGCGGTCAGGCTATTTACATCGCCCGCAGCATAAGAGGACGTTAGTCCGGAAGTGATGTCACTCGACTGCAAACGCAGAGATAAGCATGCGCGCCGCGGTAGTGCAGACAAAACAAGCGCGACGAAAGAACGCAAGATGCGCCCGCGCTCCCATTGCTCGCCACGGATTCTGCAAACACTTCACGGCCAAAGCAAACGTTCAATCATCCACTTATGATGGATTGCGTAAACCCTGGAATGAAACCCTACCGGACACGAATATTGAACTGATGAAATATTTAGTGAAAGGAAAATCGTGTAATACGAATGCTGCTCAGTACATTTGGAGTTCAAAAAGCATGTGCGCGAAGGTTTTGTTTTATGGACACGCCACACCGAAGGCCTGCAGACCTCTTTGAAGTAAGCATGGCAGATTGGGCATGTCGCTTTAGTATATCTGAAGTGCGCGACGAGGACAGCGGACAGAGGGAAAGTACAGTGCACGTCTGAGTGTTTTTACTCGCCCTCTGTCCGTTGCCGTCATCTCGCCATACACTTAAAGGGGCGCTGAGACACTTTTTCAGGAACCAGGGAAAGAATTAATTCACTGGAAGAGCTTATTGCCTCACGAATTCAACGCCGAAAAAATTTTAAGAATTCGTCCAGTGCGAGTGGAGTTACAAGGGTTTGTCGCATGCTGCAATTGCATTCTCTCTTCTCTCGTCCCGACGAAAGCGCTGGAAGCAAAGCACGGAGGGATGGCAGGGCCACAGAAAAACGTCACGCACGCCTCGTGACCTTGATGACTTTTTTTTTTCTTCGAATGCGCGGCTTTTTCAGTGTGATCGGGCGCACACGCGTGGACAAGTAGCGGCCTCCCAGGGCAATCTCTGTAACAAGCGAGCGCGCCATGTTCAAATCAACGAATGGCTGATCGATGGGCTTACTACGCGTGATTTTTCGGACATATTGCGTGATTTGTCGAGAGAAGAGAAAGCAATTTTTAGCTGACTTTGATAATTTATTGTGAATTTCAGGCCGAGTGCTGCGCTATAATATTTGTATCACGTGTTCTCGGGAGCCTCTACTACCGATCGGCAGCATTTTGTGAACATGCTGAAAAAGTGTTGCAGGGCCCCTTTAAAAAATGTCTGTTGGAAGGATACTCAGTTCACACAAACTTGGAGCCACTTGTGAACCTACGGAGCACTATTTTTCCGCACTGCGAAAATACATTTTCGAAACACTAAAGTTGGCGCGGGCAAGAAACGTTTTTTTTTTTTTCGCTTTGTTTTTCGCTGCATGCGCTAACGTTCCACTAAACGAGTCACAGAATAGAAGCACCCAACTTGGAGTAACGTTGACTTGGACGATGTTACAATGAATGCAGTTTCTATGGCTCACGCAGAGAACACGTAGTTGACGAAAGCACGTTACCGCAAGCGCGGTCAAGTTAGATTGCGCAAGCAACGTAAATCTAACAAATGACGACACAACTACCCATGAAGGGCATTTTCCGAAGTATATTTATAAATGCAAACTATTGCCTTACGAAAGCGCACGTAAAATAAGGTATGTTCTATAAACTGCCGGATGTGAAAAGCACAATAGCAGGAATCTCTTATCGAGGAGAAAAACAGCCATGACGACGCACCTTCCAGCTTTTTGCGTGGTTCAGGATCAAAATTATGCTACGTATCAAAGAAAAGAGAAATACTTTCTGGTTATCTCAGCTGCGTAGCTAAGTTTGAGGTTGCCATGCCGAATATGTAAAGGTATCTTATTCCGCTTCTGTTCGCACACAAAGCGCGCCACTGGTTTTATAGCCCATAGTTGGGACGAAGGAACCGTCCGGCGCGCTGAGCCAACAAAAGTGGCACTCGGCAGCGAACAATGGACGGCGCATCACGGCGCCTCGTTCACTGGCGCATGCCGGCATCGCCACTGTGAAACGGGGCGCGATTAGGACGATCGCGGGGCCCATCAAACGAGGTCTCGCAGACAACGGCCAAAGGTCGACAGGACTGGGTATCTTCCAGTGCAGAAAGAAAAAAAAAATGCACGCTCAGTGGGAGGATGTGCGAGTGCGAAAAGCGACAGCCGGACATTTCTACAACTCCCGTCAGTGTATCCAAGTCGATTTTGACGCCCGTTGGTCCAGCTAAGACGTCGAAATAAAAAAAAATGGAACACGATTTCCAAAAATGGAGCACGGGCAGGCCCTGCGCCGTGCTCCCGACCGGCGCAGGAGGGCCGAACAAACGTAGGCATGCGCAACGAAATACTGCGGGCTGACGACAAAGCGACAGCGATCGACCGACCACACGCTCTCCTGAAGGTGCACTGCGCCGTCTTGGAAGCACAAGCCATCGCCTAGCATCCGATGTAAAATTAGACCTTGCGGGGGCGGGAGCCGTCGACACACATCCCGTACTGGGTAGAAGCGGGGGAAGGGAGAAACGGAATGCCCGACGCACATGTTTCGCGGCGGCAGCCCCCGGGAATGCGTGCAACGCGAGCAACGCAGGATCGTCGGCGCAAGCAGTGTCACTGCACCCCGCACGCAGAGGAATGCCGCGTCGGAACAAAAGTCCGCCCAAACGAACGCATCCATGGCAGCGACAAATGTGAGCACGCACCAACGCGTTAGATTTCGCTACGCCGCTCAGGGGGGCAGCAGTGTGCCCAGAATACTGCACAATGAAGCATATCTCGCGATTCTAACAACGTTCCGCGTGCTTTGAAGCGAGCCGGCATTCCGGGATCTTTAATGAGCTCGCTGTGTTGCGCTTAATCCTCGTCACACTCCGTCAGGGGTTGCTTCTCGTTGACGTGTTGTTTTCTTGTAGGCGAATTTTCCCTCGGCCGCGAAGAGGGGAAGGCTGAATGCCATCAAAATATGGCGAGGGACGTTGGAGGTGCCCTTCGTCCGCTGCTCAGAGCCCGCGGCGTTGTTGCCGCGTAGAGAGAGATTCCTCCTCGCCCGCGATTCAAGCTCATCCCCACCCCCAGCTGCCCACGAAGGGCCAAGATCACGAACGCACGTTTAAATCGTACACTGCCGAGGCCGGATAGGTGGCCAGAAGAAGAACCGCGCATGCGTGCTGGCCAGCGGCGCCCTCTCCCTTCTCGCCGAGGTGGCTGACCCCGGGCGGTCCGGGAGACGGCGGCGGTCGCGCCTTCCCCTACGCGATGGACACACCACTCCGCCTCGACCAACAACGCTCCACGGCAGCCGCCCGTCGCCGGAACTGGACCGGCTGGGAGCCACGGTTTCAAAAGGGAGACACGGAAACGGGCAGCGACAGCCCGGGGAGGTCCTCCACTCCTCCTGAACACGTGGCCGCGACTCTCTACACACGACGACGCACGTCAGCGGCCATCTGTCGCTGCTTGCGGGCCCACGATTCGTGACGAACGATTTCTTGGCAATACTGCCGACCTTCGATTGTGAAACCACACAAATCAGGAGAAATTCGTTAAATGACTCAAACGCTGTAAAAATCATTCGAGATTCCCCCGAAAACGATGAACACGACACCAACGCCGATTGATAAATGATAATTTTCCCAATGATGCCAATTCTTTGCGGCTGCCAGTACGATACACCTTCTAAAAGCACCTTTGCTTACCCAGTTTGTGCGCCTTTACCGTAACATTTTGCAGGAAGGCTGCACATACAGCAGTAGATTACAAATGCAGGGAAACGTGCCAACTTTAACACGCCACGTTGTTAGGACCGGGGGTCTTACGGTGTCCCACAACTGCCACCAGTTGTTAGGACTGGTGTCCGACAGCAAACCACCTCTGCTGCCAGCCGGTTCGGCTCGGGTCCGGCGGGTCTTGTCGTACGAAGGCGCATTCTTCGGGAGATATTTACAGAGGTTTATTTTACATTATTTACAAGCGAGCGTTTCTCGGCCCATGACGAACGTCTAGACGCAGACGTCGTCCTACATCGTGACGATCTCGTCGAAGGCTCTACATCGAAAAGGAATCAGCATCAAAATCACTGCATCAAAATAACACACGAAGCAGCCCGCGAGGGCTGATTATAAACAGTCCCTTTTCCCAAGATCTTTGGATGGGAGAAAGGACACTAAAATCACTGTCCACTCCCAAGATATACACCACCATAGGCCCTACGCCGTGCTCCCGACCGGGTTGCAGAAACTAGGTGCCTTTCTCATCTTCTAACCACTACAACCACCACATACACCACGCGGCCGCCCGCACACGCCAACGCTTTTTACTGGGAGGGGGGGGGGGGGGGGGGAGTCACCACAATTCTACCATGGGGTCCTGTTTGAGCGTACCCTTAACTTCCCTTAGAAGTGTGGCAGCTTGGGCTAGTTGGTATGGCATGACGATAGTTACAGCGCGAGAACAAAACGACGACACAGAGACAGTGCCTTTCGTGTCCTTCTTGTCTCTGTGTCGTCGTTTTGTTCTCGCGCTATAACTATCGTCTTAACTTCCCGTCTTGGAATAACAATGCCCTGGCAGGAACGGCTTTCCGCTGGCCAGCAGCCCCTCAGCGACTCGTTCGCAGCACCCGGAATCCCGCTTCCCCTCTCGGCCGAAGCGCCATACCTAACAACGTCCAGCCTCATGTGATGCAGGAAACAAAGATGCGCGGTTATACCACACTGTTCGCAATGAACAAGCAAGAATAACGGTCTACATTACGTTATGATGGATGGATCTACGATTATGCTAAAATTCGTGTGCGCGCGTTAATGACATGAATGGCCACGAAAAAATTGGCCCGAATCTACATGTTACACTGTAAATGTCGTCGAAAGACGATAGTCTTGCGTCCGGAGAGAGTGAACAAAACGCTTATTTGATGTTCTGCGACAGAAAATCGGTCAATGGTATTCTGCAGGCGCTGCGTAATGCCTAGTTCACACTGAAACATCCGCTTTCTACAGCGACCGAAATTCCCCTGCCGCCGAAACGCAGCGTCGTTCGCACTGGACGCGCCCCGCGCCGCCGAATATGCCATCTACTACGGGGCGAACGCGGGATGGATGCGCTGTCACCCTGTTGTGGTCGCGGCTCGCAAACGCCACAACGCTATCCGGTGGTGTATACTTCGACGATTCTCGTACGCAAGAAGCAAGAAAGACAGTACTGCTTTGCTGGCAAGTGGCTGTCTTGTACACGAAGAGCAGAAAAACCACCGACGCCAGCGGCGTTGGTGGGTTCGTTTTGCTCTGCAAGACCGCAACAAGCTCGGTCACGCCAACAACAAGCTCAGTCATCTTTCACGAAACACGGAGGCGAAGTAGGCACAGAGAAGGTTAAAGTCCCGTTGGTTTCAACATTCAGTTACGTGCACTGCGGCATAACAAGTGAGTAGGGCTTGGCCACCATTTTTCGAAATTCCTTGACTAGCGCTCCTTTTGGTCCGCGGTGACCGATTCGGCGGCAGACGCCGCAAAAATCGGTCCGAGAGCGATCGGCGCGGAGAGGGCCCTTTCGGCGGATCTCGCCGCCGCCGAACCGGATTCGGAGCACTTTCGGCGGCCGGAATGCTCAGTGTGAACGCGCCCTTTTAGAGTGCCTCGAGCGTGTGGCGGAGGCGAACGAGCGCATCTAGGCACGTTAGACACAAGTGCCATCTGGCAGTTATCTTCGAAAACGGAGGCGTGTAGCCCGCGGATAAAGATGCGCGCCAGTTTCGGAGAGATAAGGTGTAGAACGCAAAACGACGGGCAGGTGCCACCACAGTGACGTCGAAGCAAAGCGTTGGAAACACCTTTTTGAGCATCGCGTTGCACTGTCAGCGCAGCGCGATTAAGCGCTACATTCCTTAGAGTTACTTGTGTGTGCCTCTTCTAGTATAAAGGCAGACATAGAAAACATCGAAGCGTTGTTGCGGCGCCTCAGATATGCGCAATAATTGCTTTTCAATTGACAATCGCACAACTATGAACGCTAAACCTTCAGCAATACTGCTGGGCGCTGTGGATTGGGTTGGTCGTTTGGAGCCGTTTGAGGTATAGTTAGGGCGGACACACAGACAAATGTACAGACAGACAGGCAGACCCAAAATTTTTCCGTCGAAGGTCCCCAAAAAAGACTATCGTCTTTAAAACACGTCAGATAATCGCGGCAGCGTGCGACGTTAAACACGTAGGTGTTGCACGACTTCTGAGAGTGAGGTAACGCAGCAAAACCGATAAGGCAGGAAAAAAAACGCTTGTGTTTTATCTACACATAGCCCCGATAGCCGTGCTCTCTTTAATTCCAGAAGGAAATGTGATGTAAACTGCATCGCCACGTATAACGAAACCACGGAAATGTTTCCGTTTCAGCTACGGCATGCGTTAAAACATAACACCAAAATCATGCACACTTTTAGTATACACTGAGGGAACGATGCCCCGAACGAACTCGGGCATCGTATCCTTTCAATGGTATGGGCACATTCCCAGCTATCTGGCAAGACAACTCGCCACGTGGAGGGCAGAATCAAAGCTTCATTTTAAGAACGAATTCGAACTCCAATGACCGAATTCAAGTGGGCGATTGATTGATATATAGGGTTTAACGTCCCAACGCCACCATATGATTCTGAGAGACGCCGTAGTGGAGGGCTCCGGAAATTTCGACCACCTGAGGTTCTTTAACGTGCACCTAAATCTAATCACACAGGCCCCAAACATTTCCGCCTCCATCGGAAATGCAGTCGCCGCAGCCGGGATTCGATCCCGCGACCTGCGGGTCAACAGCCGAGTACCTTAACCACTAGACCACCATGGCAGAGCGAAAGACTGCGTATGACGTATAGTGAATACTGAACAAACAAACAAAAAATCTTCACTTGCTCAGGTAGAACACCAGCAATTCAAAATAAGCAAGAACTTATAATGGAAGAAGAAAATGGCGCTAAAGCTGTATTCCACTTCCACCATTTACACCACGGACGTCATCGCGGACGAATCGGTCACGTGACATGCGACGTGATTCGGCTTTCTCCGCGATCAGCGTTCACACGGTAAGGCGAGAATTTGGGCGTTGCTCCTCGAGGATCCCAAATGTGGTTGGAGCCTTTGTCGTTTGGTGACGTAGTACGCAAACCGCAGGCTCGAATCGCGATTTGGTCTGTCGTGTGAGTACAGATTAACCATTGATGCGAGAAAAAAAAAAAAACGTGTCCCCCTCTATCCCACCCACTGCGCAGCCTTCCCGTCAAACACGGCAATGCAACGACGCAGTTTATTCTTTTTTTATGATGAGAAAAACCACGCCAAGGACAGGACGTGACAAACAGCGGACACACGGCATTTATATCACTACCGACCAAGCTACGCTGTCAAAAAAAAAAAACCATCAAATTACAAGTATCCAATCAAGACAGAAATAATAGATTATTTCTCTTTCCATCCTAACCCATTCACAGATTGCTTCCTTCGTTTGGTTACCGGACTATCAGATTGTGGTAAATGTGGCCCAGCACGTAATAAATAAATGTAGCCATCTATTAGTGGCCAAACGTTTCGGACGACTCAACGACGAGGTCTGAACTAGGCACGCTCACGATCAGCCAGTACATGAACGCAGAAACCATAATTGTGAACGAACTCAATTTTTCATTTGTCGTGTTAACGAGGTCAGACTGTGCAATGTGAGTACATAAGAGTACTGGAAAATCACGGCGACCGGCGCAGATACAAAATGCCACATCTTTCGGCATTCACCTACAGCTGCGTGCCACCGGAGTGGTCTTGCCAGTGGAAGACACCTGCAACTTGCGATCCTTTCTCGGCTGCTGCTAACACAAGTGCACTAACGACAACGTTCTCTATATTCAGCAAACATGCAAAAAACAGGGCAAACACTAAATATCGCTACTGGGTGAAATCAGAAAAGATTACAACGATACACAGCGAATATTAGGAGCGGACCACAAGCAGCTACATGAGCGATTTAAAAACAATGGTATGAAATCTTTTACTCTGCCTTCGTTCACAAAAGTTCTTCGTGTACAAACAAATTGAGGGGGAAAATAATGAGATATAAACTGACAGCAAAGGAACACAGGGTGACAAACGCGCACACAGTCGAAAACAAGCGAGCAGACTGTTTTGAAAGAAAACAAAACCCAAATAGGCAGTCACTTCGTCAAGTGAGGTATACATATATGTTCTATGACAAGCACGAACTGCACACGTGGTACAAACGAGCGAGAAGAGGATGAAAAAAAGGCAAAGCAAGGCGGGCAACGTGAGCGGCGTTTCCGCGGCGGCTACAGCGCATATGGCTGAGCGCCAAGATGCGACTGCTCGGCAATGCGACACGGACACTGAGGCCAGTCGAACGCGCCACTGTGGCTCCCGACAACGTGCCCGCGAAGGTCGTTGCACAACCGTCCGCCGCCGCCGCCGCTCCGTAGTCGCAGCAATCAGTGATTTTCGTATCATTTTACGCGGTGGATGGCTTAGGTGGCACAATGATGTCGTACTAACTAGCCCAATCTTTCGCCCTCCCAAGTGACACGAGAGCTCGGGTTAACCTTTCGCCGGGGCCCACGAACGACAGCGAAGGGGCCGTACCGCCGAAAAGCGCACGTCTACAGGTTCCCATTCGCGGCACACCGATAGCAATGTCGAAAACGGAGAGCCACTGCATCAGCACCGTTATCGGCGCTGCTATTTCCTGCCACTACTTCAGAAATTCTCCGCAAAGCAAGGAAGCAGGAACCGAATGTATTAAAACAAACGATACCGCAAAGTGTACCGCAAAAAAAAGATATCTTTTTTTTTTTGCGATACCGCAAAAAAAGATAAAACGGCATCCCAATGCCAAATAAAAACACGTGCATGGGGTGCCATTTCCGGTGACCTATAGCAGACAGATGTAAGAAGCGAAATATAAGCTTATGGGACACAGCAATTATACGGTTTTTGACTATTAAAATAAAGATCGTCACCATGTACATACAGTAAAATGACTTACATAAGCCGCCTAGCTTTGGCTGTTCCCGACCATCCGAAAAAAAAAAAAAGAAGAAATGAGGCCGTGACAAGCGTAGCAAAATGTACGAATCAGCGGCGCAAAACGCCTGCCAACTGCAAGCTGTCGCGGCCGACGCTTCCACCACCGAACAATGGCAAGCAACGCCTGAGAACAAGGCGACGAGAACACACGGCAGCAGTGGTCCGGCCGCAGACGGGTTTTCCTTTACCTGGCGCCACCGCTTCGGCCCACGGAGTGACGACCGGGGCATCGCTGGCTTCGGCATCCATAACCAGAATGGCGGGCACACGCCGAAGGACGTCGCCCGCCACCGACGCGCTGGGACCGCGGGTTCCGCCAGCCTCGGGCCTGCTCGCCTCTCTCTGGAGCCCTCAGCCAGGGCCCCAGACGGCCGCCCAACGACGCCGCCTCCCGGCAGGCCAGAAATAAACGTCCGCCACGGATGCCCGGAGAAGGTACGACGCCAAAACAAAGATGGCACGCCCAGGGGAGCAGTGTGCCAGACAAATAACGCGAGCCTGCCCCGCTTGCTGCCGGCAAATGCAAACACGCCGCCGCCGCTCCAAGAGGCATTCCACCCGCAAACCCCGTTCTCTCTCTTCCGCTAGGGAAACACGCGTCACGAGCACACACGCGCCGCAGCACTAGGGGGGCCCAACAGCTGCTTCGTATTTATTTACTTTGCTTATTGCGTGAAGCATGGTCGACTCGAAGGGCGACGTGACAATTTCGCAGAAGTGGACCCCTATGCATCTACATTCAATTAGTATTCACGCTGCAGTAGGCCTCACGCGTGATCGTGCTCCAACACCTACATCGGGGATCTCTTAATTTACCTCAGCTAGCTGCGCCACAGTACCAGACAGTGAAGGAGGAGAGAGCGGAAGGGGGGGGGGGGGGGCGGTTGTACAACTTATCCCCTAATGCCGCCATTTGAAAGAACGCCTTCCTCTTACTACATATATGGGTCATTTCTGAAGATTCGACTCAAGGTTTCGAAACAACATATCGACACTGATTTCCAAAACGACTAACATCTGGGCGCCGATTCTGAAATACACGGAGTTTTCGTGGTGTTTAAATCCACGGTGGTGTTTCACTTATACAGTGCCCAAATGGGGTGCCTGATGACGAAAAAAAAATGCCTGTCACCACTACCATCTCTGTAGCATACCCTAACAATGCTATTAATTGCAACAGACCAGAAAACAAAGCAAGTACCATTAAATAGTCACAAAATTTTATTCCGTGTGAAGCCGCGGGCCGCTATCCAAAGGTCCGCGTGTTTGAGACCTGCTGATCTACACCATGCTACCCAGTACAAAACCACGCCGGCCACGTAGGTAAACATATGAATGAGCTGGTTGGCGCTACACCTAGACCAAAACCTCGACGAAGCACACGACGACAAACAAGGAGCTTCGCGGCGTCAACGCACGTCGTTCGGCTGTTCCCTGCCCTTCGTCTAGTGATACAGGCCAACTGTCGTCGTGCTAACAACGCCTGCTGTCAAACTAGTCAGCAAAATGTGACCGTGCGCAAAGCACCTGTCAGTGCAGGGCATGGTTATCCCTCAAAGCACTGCGTCGTAATGAAAGCAGCATTGTTCGTCGCATCCACTGAGTGCGAGTAGCTGACACGTTTTGCACTCAACAGGATGGAATGAAGTGGACCTCTGTAGGACTATTTACATATTTGGCCAGTGACGGCTCTCTATCTTTATGTTTGGCCAGTCCCCACAGCACTATAAATAAATAAATAAATAAATAAATAAATAAATAAATAAATAAATAAATAAATAAATAAATAAATAAATAAATCACATCAAGTTTACAATGTTCCGTAGAAATTTATATGATTAGCTGCCCGCGCTCTTCTTTCTGAAGCGTTTACAGTAATCATACTTTTTGGACAGGTAAGCAGAAATAAAGGGAACGTTGTAGTTCTCAAATTACAAGCGAAGAGGTATCGCTTACGCAGAGCTTCGCAACGAGTGATCGCCGATGTTCCATCTCTTTAGCAGCCAATCACGTGCATTCGCAAATACACAAAAACGAAGTGAACGATGGTAAGGACATGAGCAAAGCAACAGTCCACATTGGCTCTTATTAGACGAGAGTACACGCGGAACAACATAGAGAAATTGATTGATTGATATGTGGGGTTTAACGTCTCAGAACCACCATATATGATTATGAGAGACGCCGTAGTGGAGGGCTCCGGAAATTTCGACCACCTGGGGTTCTTTAACGTGCGCCCAAATCTGAGCACACGGGCCTACAACATTTCCGCCTCCATCGGAAATGCAGCCGCCGCAGCCGGGATTCGATCCCGCGACATGCGGGTCAGTAGCCGAGTACCTTAGCCACTAGACCACCGCGGCACGGCCAACCTACAGAGTCAGAGAACTTCAAGCAAACAACCATTATATGGACATTCATACAAATCCTACGCGCACATGGTGTCTGCAACGACGTATGACCACATTCCCTTTTTTCCCGCTTATTTCAAGCATTATCTATGCATAAAAATTATCGATGTGTAAGGTGTGACACGACAATTATCTCAACCCTAAAGCAGTCATTGAGTGTACTTTCGACAATTAAAGACATGTGCAGTGGTTTCGATTCGCCAAATGCATACACAAAAGGCCACACCCATTCCGCCAAAGGATACTTTGTTGTTTTATTATACCTGGAAAGCTAATGTGGATTTCGTATTTGCAAGCACTCTAACGAGCTGTTATGCAAACGAACAGACCAATATTTAGTAACTTCCGTACGCGACTCTTCTATAGAGGAATTTCGCTTTCATATGTGCACAAGGAGCTGTGCCGCGAGTGTGAACGACAGTTTCGGTTCAAATCGACACAATAGGACCAGCGCGTCATCTGGTCCCGCATTTTCTCCTGATCACGCTTGAGCATATTCGCTTACATAAGGCGCAGAGTGACTGCTCAAAGAAGCGGCGTGAATTGGCTCGACCTACTCGTGGTCAGTAATATATCGCTGTTTGATCACGGTGCCACACACTGGCAGATGGAGCACATGAATCGGGGTGCTTGCTATCTGCCACCTTCGCCGGCTTCAGGTCGGGAATGCGACCATGCAGGAGTCAACGCTCCGTTCTGTCTTGATGGGCTGCCCAAATCACGTGTTCGGGAATCACCTTGACTGCAGACAGCTTCTCGCGAATTAACAAGAGCGTAATCGTCACACAGCTCGACCGGACATCAGGTTATTCCTGACGCAACTGTCAGCAGGGGTCAGCGGTAGCGCGTAAATTTTCATGTCACTAAAGAGTCAGAGCTCGACCTCACGGCAGAACTTCACATAGCGAAGAAGCACAGACGCAGTCAACAAGTACTGAACAGGTCAGCGCGCGGCAATAGCCGTATGTCACGGTACGGAGCCCGCGGTGAGGCGCGACGGCCGCAGGGCGAGGCCAGACCGTGGGCAGCAGCGGCGGCGACACCATCCGCCCACGGAGCGCACGATAAGGGATGCGGTACCTGTATGGTACGCATTCATGAAGCGGCTCGAGGTTTTAAAGTGGCTACAAATGCCAAACACCCACGCGAACGGCTTCGAACCCGTCTGTGGAAGGGCACTCCGATGACCGAGGAAAGAGCGGGATGGCAGAGGCAGGAAACACGCCCGCCACTGACGCTCGTGCAGGATAAGGACAACGCACTCCGTCACTTGCTCGTTCCATGTGGAAAGGCCACCAGAAGTACCATCGGCATCCGCTTCTTTCAATGATAGACGGGCGATCATGGGATGGGTCAAGCCCCCAGAGACCGATCGTATCTCAGATTTTGCACCCACGTACGCGAGCGCGCTTCCTCACAGCGTTATCCGTTCGGCGGAATAACTGGAGTCCTAGCTCAGCATTCTATTTCATGTATACTCGTCCCTACCCACTTAGGACAAAAAGCAAGGCAAAACTTGTGCGAACCGCTGTCTCCACCACAATCTCTCAAGGAACTCGCCCTCGTATGGTGGTAACACAGCGATGTAAAGCCTGCTATGTATCGCTTCATTAGCGTTCATTCCGCGAACTTCGTGCATTGTTTCACTGCGCTGCCCAAAAGCATCAAGCGAACAAACGCATGGATCTGCATTCCGAAGCAACATTCTTTACTAGGGATACCAAACTCGGAGGCCCTGGCAGTGGTTACGGGCTTTCAGTTTGAAGCGCATGCTATTATCTGGACAGGAGTGCTTTCGCTCTGAAGCTCGTTAAAACGCGACAAACACGTCTTTATATCTTACACGAAGAACAGTGACGTCAAACGACCAAGGAAGGTAGTAAGTAGAGTGGAAGACGCAGCTAGCACAGCCATGCCTCATGCAAGTGCCCTTTAGCTGCAACACAAAACGTGCTTGCCTCCGTCCCGAACTTCATGAACTTCAGCAAAGTAGATCTGCTCTCATGACGAAACGCGCTTTTTTTTTCCTCTCTTGCCTTTTTTCACTCGACAAAGTTGTAGCGACGTTTGGAAGCCAGCTTCCGCGCGCTACTAAAGCCCACTTCATCAAACATAGGGAATATGGCACGTAATAACGCATGTGTTTGCACTTAAACAACAAAATATTACTAGTCGGCTACAGCAAACTACTCCACCTAGTAAATAGATCTAAAACATAAGTCCGGAGGGTCAGCTTCGGAATAGAGAAAAAAAAAAAAGCATCCGCGGAATACAAAACGTGTCACGACGCTTTGTGCCCACTGGGAGAAGAGACTTGATGGGTCGACCACGAGGGGCGATAACAAAAGAAGCTCCAGATTAGTGCGACAGCGGCACGACGCTACTCAGTGGTGGCGCAGAGATAGGGCGCCACACAAGTTTCGATAACGAGCCGCGGTCTGCGAGGTAAACACCGGTGGCGAGTTCCGGGAACATTTTGCAGTGCTCATTTTTCATGCGGCAGCAGCGCGAGAGAGCGCGTCGTTTGTCTCTCCGGTCCTCAATGAGCTGTTTGCAGAAAAAGACAAAAGCGAAACAAAAACACGGCTTCGCTAGACGCGGCGGCGAAGGAAGCGCCCGCAGTAGAGGCCTTTCCATTTCCTCGCTTTCGCTTCGGAACATAGTTGCGCAAGCGTACAAGACGTCAACGACAAAGAACGCGACACCCAGAGAAAAAAAAATACACTTCCTACAAAAGAACTGCGGCGAATGTGGGGGGGGCGGGTGGGGGGAGGGATAAGCTACCTGGCCAACTAAGTAACCGCAGCGATACTCAAGGCATTCCGCGCGGCAGAGGAATTCCTGTGTGTGCGGGGTGGGGAAAGGGGGGGTCGCGCGCTTTTCCCTTTCTTCAGCGACGGGTCGCGCGCCCGGCGAGAGAGTAGTCGACGGCAGAAGCCCCCGGCGAGAGTCCGTGACCCAAATCCGCTACGGCGGCGTCGGCGCGTCCGCGACAGCTCGGACGCGCGCTATTTGGCCCCGGCGAGGCTGTGCAGTTGTCGTCCCGCATTAGCGGACGTCGGTGCCGCGAGACCGCCGAGTCCCGTCCGGTATTACGTGGTCGCAAGGGCCGGCTGGTCACACTCACCCGCAAGCGCGCCCCGCAGCGTTTGAAAGCCGCTCGGGGAGGGAGCGTAATGAAAAGTCGTCGCTCTACTGAACGCTCGCGGGAATGGCGAATGAGGATGGCAGCGCGAAACGGCGGCTTGGCGGAAGAAGCGTTAGGCCATCCAGACACTTCCGTCCGCCTCTCGCTGCTCTCTTTGATGCTGCGATAAATTACGCATGCGGGAAGACCTCTTGCAATGACAAGCGGCAGTCTGTGAGAAAAAAAAAAGCATAGCGAAGCAACGCCGCTGGACGCGTTCCGCCCGAGACTCGAGTTTTTAGTGCGCACCCATGCGCACGCGTTCTCGGTTACCCTACAATCCGGTTAATAGCGTACACACCGATTTTTGCAGGTGTTATGATAGACGCCCCGGCATCGGCAAACGGTTCCACCTAAATTTTATAGTGCACAGCTCGGTTAATGTTGCACGTAGAAGCGAGGTCTTTTGAAACTCAGTTGCAAGCGACTCGACTCGTACTTCAAACGCCAAATGTTTTTTTTTTTTAATCGCAAGTCCAAAGACACCCTACGGTTTACATAACATTTTCCAGTGCTACTATTTTCGAAAAATCGCAAGCCATGAGGATGCGGCTGCAATGCCTGGCTTAAGATAGACACTGGCGTGTCTTCGAGCATTGAAAGAGAATATGGGGTAAAAAAAAAAAAAAGAGGGCATGCGCGATCAAGACAAGACTGTCGCCGGAGAGATAGTCCGTTCAAAGAACTTTCGAAGAGTGGCGCGACCCGTGCGCTACTAAGGCAGGCCTGTGTTATCAAAGCGCCGCGCCAGCTATGTGCCTGCAGCCGTCGCAGCAGCGATGGCAGAAAACGACGCCCGTACTTAACCCGAGACGCTGAAACGCTCCCCTGCGGGACGCGCAGTCGCATCCAGTTCAGCGCGACAAGACGGGGACGCACTACTCTGCGAGAAAGGAAAAACGCGACAGCGCCGAGGAGCTGCACCAGACTGCGCGACGGCAAACCGACCGATGAGGTTGTCCGAGCAAAGTGCGCCGCGCTGTTATGTCTCGGTTGGCTTGCGAAGGACAAACTCCGACACCAGCTCACAGGTGCCGCCAACTGAGCGATGTGTGCGCGCATTCGCGCTCCGCAGCACTTGGTCCGCGTGGAGAATTCTGTAACACTGCCGTTTCCGAGCGCACGGATGCCATCGAAAGTGTGCGCAAGTTACCTGGTCTACCAATTAGCGCTAAAATGATTGTTTTTTCTCGCAAGTTTCTTCATGAGACAAGCATAGGACATTCTTTCAATTCCCAGGGAATTCAACAGTTGAAGGCAAACGTATCGGCGAGCCCTTACGCGCCAGTGATTAAAATAAGGACACTGCACTCCCAGCTCTGTGAAAACGGTAGATCTGAAAGCGCACGTAATCCGGACTCGTTGGCGTGTCGCGTTCAAGGACATTTTCCCAACTCAACGACGAGAGCCCCACCCCAGCTGGTCGCAGGGAGCCACGGAGATTCGACAGGCGCACCGTAGTGCATGCCCATGCTAGATGCGTGCATAGACTTTAAAAGAAGCGCTCTGTGGAACGCGAAAGCGCGACAGTTCGATTCAACGCATCCTCCACCGCTGCTGAAAGCAGAGCGTCCTACAATGCGGAAGTCACGACCGCTCGGCCGGGCTCCTCGTCAGTTCTCGCCACAATCCGTCGTCGTTTCGCGGAGAAACAAAGAACGGCGGCGCGGCAGAGGGAGCCACTCGGGGACGACGAGTGAAACTCGCTAGACCTGCTCCAGCGCTACCAGAGAAACGCCCGCCGCCAACGCGAGGAAACCGCTACGCATCGGCCGTTGTGAACGTAGGGGCGATCCTTACGCACGGAGGGCTGCGCGGTTCCTTACACCGCGACGGTCGTCTCGCCAGCAACAGTCGGCGTTCTTTCCACCAAGTGCACAGTGGCGTGGACATGGGGGTGTTTCGGGAGTTTCAAACACCCCTCGAACTTTTGAAATGTTGTGTGCGTAAACATGCGCGCACACTAACTCACGAACGATTATACGTGCATGTCTTTTCCTTTACATGGTCATTTTTTAACAAGAAAACTGGCCCTTTCCATACCCTTATTTAGTTCCTTATCAAACGGCATGTAAGTCGATGAAAGCACGTCAAGATACGGTAGTAACACATCGTAAAAGATTGCACCATTAATCACTTCAGTAGACGCATTTATCGGAGTAAATGTGTGTTCCTTTACAGAATTCACACCCACGCTCATTCTGCGAACTTGCCAGCTTTCTTCTCAACCCCCCCGTTCGCTTTTCAGGATCGAAGCCACCTGTACCAACCACGACATTTCATGAGGTGTTCAACCATGTATATGCCAGTACACGCTGCTGCTTAGTGAGAGAGAGAGAGAAAAAAAAAAGGTTTCATATTAACGATAACTGTCCCCCACGAGACCATTTTGAACAACGGCATGCAAAAAGTTCGCTCATCGCGTAGCGAAATCTCCAAACGGACGAGCGAATTCAGCCGGAAATCTAGCGGCCGAGATGTGACAGGTGCCATGGCTCGTCAGCGAGACGCGACAGGCGGTTCCTGCCGGGTCTTCCCGCACTTTCGAACAGGGTCGGTGCTCCGACGAGCACTCAATAAAGGAATGCCCGGAATGCGCGCGCTCTCTCGCGTAACTTGCCCAGCGAAGCGGACTGCGACGAGGCGTATCGACTGTGCCGCCCGAAGTGAGCGCACTCCCAAACGTACGCCACTGAAGCTTCAAGCAGCAACGCAAGCTTACAAACCACCGTTGTTATGTAGACAGAATTTGACTGAAACACAGGGAAGGTGGAATGGATGACCATTCCTACACCGCAAACGCATCTTCGAACTACAATTTTACAACCTCGAATCGGACCGCAATTAGCGACCCACAGTGGAATTTAGCATTCACCGTACTGCCAGTCGTTCCGCATTGCAGCGACTGCAGAATGAATGGCCTTACAGCGACAAACTTGAAGAGAAGGCGAGCATTCCTCCTTGAGCGAAGTTTGATCGCGAGCTGTGTCGATAGGATTCCAGCGAATACCACCACGCACGTGGGGTAAACGAGGGAAATAAAGTGGCCGATCGCTTTGCCAAGAAGAGCTAGGTGACGACGCAAACCTCGCTCCTCGCCAGGCAAAAGAAACGAAACACATATCGTGAACCCCCCCCCCCCCCTTTTTTTTTTTTTTCGCTCGAGAGACGACATTGACGTTTGCAGATTCAATTCCTCCGCCATCAGAGAACTTGCCAAGACATGCATAAGCGCAACCTTGCACCCAGTGTTCGTACATGTTTCCAAGACGAAAATTCAAGGATATTTAAAAACTTTCGAGGACCTGGCACAAGTTTTTTCAAGAACTCAAAGTGGAATGAAAAGTTGCAATTTTCCCACATAAAATTATCGAAAATGACTCATTCCGCGTACAATAACAAAATGGACATAGCAATTACAACTAAAACATCGTCCTAATAACTTTTGACGATCACAACATGCAATTAAAGCTCACAAAAGCGGTCGAGATTTCTTCAGCATAGGCTTGAAGTTACTAAAGTACATTCAAAACGTCTTGTGTAGTGTTATTTCACTTATGCAAAGACAAATAAATGTTCATCTTAATTAAATAAAAATGAGTATCCTGGATTACTTACTAAGTTCAAAACAGTAAGAGAAAAAAAAAAGCTCACAACACAGTGTCCTCTTACAACAGCAGTTCAGATTTCACCACTGTATGCTCTGTAAAGTTTACCAGACATACTCAAAACATTCAGCTTAATGTTATTTGACTTTAACAAAGATTAACAACCGTATAGGAGACATGAATTTGACGTCATGTGCAAGGAGCAAAAGCGGCGGGGTCGCTATTTTGTAGGTCCGTGCACCAGCCGCACGCGAAAAAAGCCTGCAGCACGTGCTAGAGCGTTTTTGTTTGTTTTGTCCCCCCCCCCCCCCCCGTTTGGAAGTAAAATATAGGACGCAAGGCGCGAAGTATTGTGCTAGAGAGGCTGGGAATTTATGCGAGCCCAGATTTCGCTTTCTCAGCAGGCCTGTCTGGCTGTTTCAGACCCGGCAGCCGTGGCGACATAGGGGATACAAAGCATGTCTGTTGACGGGTGACAATTTCGCTCACTTCATTTAAAGCCGTTCTTCAGCGTGGGCTGGACCCGATTTCTTTTTCACGAGCTCATGTAGCTTAAACTGAGCGTTGCGGCGATTACCTTCCGTAGGCGCCGAGCTATACACCCACGCAGCACAATCGTAGCTGCGCAACCGAAAGAACCTTTCGATATCACCTCTGTGTACACAGCGTGTTGAATTCACATCAGATTTTGTGTGGTTTGTAACGCGTTCATTACTGCTGCACACAATTACCATTCATAAGTTGGTGGAAATCACATTAGTAGCCAGAAGCCACACCAAAATCGCGGCGGTTGCCTCGATAATGCCTCAGTGGCGCGGTGCAGAAGATTCAGTCATGCCCGCTTGTGAAATTATGTGCACCTCCGTGCGATTGGGACGGCGGAGAGAAACAGGTTGGCCCAACATCTTTGAGGCTATGCTCCATGCGCAGCAGTTTTCAAAAAAAAAAAATTAAGAGCGCCGGGTTAGCGTCGGGTCGGGTTAAGTAGCAACTGTGACACTTGTTACTTCAAAATCATCCTGTACGTACCTGCGCATTCTTTTCAAGCATCCTTCTTTGTGTTTAAGCAGCACACTGCGAGTGTAGCGTTCATCCTGTGCATGCTGTTTTCGTGCGTCCTTTGTGCTTAAGTGGAGCACTGCATGTACCAAGTTGCTTGTTGTTGTTTGTGTAACATTGTTGCTTCACTTTCACTGCTTTGCCCTCGCCACCAAAACTGTTTTTTCACGCGCAGTTCTGCAAAACAGAACCACATCAACCACACCGCATTACTGCTCTTCACATGGGGAGTTTGGCAGGTTGACCCGCCGATACAATGCGTTTAGGAGGCCGCATTGTCGATATGAGAGTGCATTGCTCAGGAGTGTGAGTATGAACTTTATTGAGGTCCTGAGAAGAAAGAAGGCGGTGCCGAAAGCCCCGCCAAACGATTCGGCGGCTCCACCAAGGCCGGTACCGGTAGACAGTCTTTCGGCGACGGACCAAGCCCTCCGGACAGCCTTGAGCTGAGCGATGAGCTCTGTGCTTCGCAGGGCGGAGTCTCAAGAGGACTGATCAGAAAATTCTGTGCACGCGTAAGCAGGGCACAGCCAGATCATGTGGTCGGAATTGTTATATTCGTTGCCACAGTGTGGACATACAGTGGAGAAGTCAGGATTGATCCTGCTTAGTGTCTTTGGTGTGACGAATCTGCAGCTGTCTGTAAGTGATTGCTTGTGGTCTGTTCAGATTTGTGTGACGAGGAGGAAAAGTTGCACTGCTCAGGAAATTCAAGGATTTTCAAGGACGGGAAAAATTCCGAGACTTTCAAGGACCTTGAAAACACATTTTTTCAAATTCAAGTGTTTTAAAGGATTTCAAAGACTTGTACGCACACTGTCATGACGTTTGTTTTTGCAGACGAAAGCAGTGGTGCCGTTAACATTCCCCACTTTTTCTGGCTTGCATGGGATTATCTTCTCATGACACATATGAACTTCATCACATCGTAAATTAAAGCGCATTAACACAGATAAGGTAACTGTTTGCACTATGTTGACTACTGTTTTTTTTTTCTCTCTTTTCCGAAAACCGCAATATATAGATAGGTGGATCATGCAGCCAGCTTTCCGCTGCGCTCCATTTGAGGCACATCGGAGCAACTTCTGAGAATGAATGTAATTTCATTCGTATTTTTGATTAGGTGGGTACTGTATAGTACGCAGAAGTGAAGACAATTCAATGTACAGAGGGACCACATTTGTACTACTTCCGTCATAACGGCGCCTCTTAAGAAAGCAAAGCGTCTTAGCCTCACCTAAAAGCGCTAAGCGCGCGTATTCAGTTACGACAATTACGACTAAACAAGCGTGGATTGCTTTTCGTCCACCCCCATCGCTACCAACAGCCTTTTTTTTCGTTATCATTACTATTATTATTAGAATCTGCCAACAGCAGCAAAACATTTATAGGTCGATCCTGTTAGTTCGCTATGTCTTCGTTCAAGCACGGTAATGTAACAACAAAACTAAGGATACCAAAAGGAGTCGGCCGGTAACGTCGACTACATATCACGTCAGATACCCGAGCAACTATGCCTGGTTCAAACAAACGACCTACAGCCTCAAATCCGAGCATTCTGATCACTAGAACCCGTCCCCTTTGCTCAGAGCAAACAGATAATACTCGCACATAGACGCCTGCTGTGTCCCTGCGTCCTCTCCCCCATTCCCCTCTTGAATATAGGAAACATACGCCTCTGTTTGCATCGGTTGCTGACAAACGTCGAGCGGCGGTTATTCGTCAGCTTTGTCTCGTAAACCATGACTCATGCAGCTTCATTATACGGCAAGAAAGGGGGGGCGGACTACTGCGCTAAAACGCAGGCGAGCTCCGCACTCCTCCGCCGGCTCCCATTGTTCTGCACAAGAGGAGGAGGAGGGGGAGGGAGAGGAAAACAACGACAACTTTCTGTTTTAATTAAAAGCGAACTTAGTACCATCCACCCCGTAGGGTTTGATTACTAGGCGTCTTTGCCTTTTGCCAGTGAGCAGCATGGGCGAGGGGGGGGGGGGGGGCAGCAAGTGTTAGCTGCTGCACGATTTCTCGAATTGCGGTTGTCGAGGGGATCCCAAAAGTACGGCGGCGTTGGAATCCGAGGAGAATACCTCGGAGATGTGGAGATAAAATGAGACCATCTTCAAGGTGTACTCATAAATGCCACTCGCAGTAGCCGAGTTACGGAAATAAAATGGCAAATGAATACCAGGGACGTTTCTATCACTCTCGCCTTCCCTCCCGTAAGATTGTTCTAGTCCACGCAGAGTAATTGTTCATGAACAACGCAAAGCTCGCTCCTGCTTGTTAAAATCAACGCCTAGAACAGGTAGGAGCACACGAGGAAAGGAAAGCCGAGCCACTTCGCATGCCAGCTTTCGGCGATCTCTTCGAGGAAAGCTGCTGCTGTCTCCACGAGGGCATGCACCGAGCAACAAGAGCGCCAGCGAGGGTGCGCCGCTGTAGGCAGCCACAAGGGACCGCGACGACCGCCACGGCTTGGTGCACGCCCCTAGCGCCACAATGGCTACAGAATAACGGAAGGGAGCTGGTGCACGCGCCGCGACCTTGCTGCCAGCGTCATTCGGCTGTCCAGGCGAGCTGTCTTTACGCGCGCACTCGGCATGCAAGGAACAAAGAAAGCGTGCGCGCAGCTAACGCTTACAGGCTGCACGCGATTCGAGCAGACAAGCCGCGCCCACTCTAACTTGCGACTGCAGTGCATTTCTTGCAAAGATCAGCTACTACAAAGCTCGGTTGCCATTCGCGAACGGGACATTCGACTTGACGCGTGAACTGAGGCCCGCGATAATTATAATGAATGAGCCTGCTTGAAAAAGTTTTTTTTTTTTTTTATGCACCAGGCACACCGTGCACACAGCCGACAGCTGACGCAGTGACAACGCCGATCCTCACAGCACACGCAAATTCCGCGTCCGTTAGGGAACCGAGGACGCGAAACCCAAAAAGTTTTACCTCGCTATAAATCAGAGCTGTTGCGGAACAACTTCTTTCAGAACGAACAGCCTTCTCCTACGTGGCATTCAAAGCGATTCAAGCCAACGCTACAGGATGCAGATAAAAGAGGTATAAGACTCTTCTAGAGCAGTGATACAGCGGAACACCGATATAGGTGCTTCGATGCGTGCAATCGTATCGAGGCACTCGGTTGGCTTTGAGGAACCCACACGGACCATGTGCAACCACCTCCCTACGGCGTCTCTCATTGTCTCATTGGCCTTATATATATATATATATATATATATATATATATATATATATATATATATATATATATATATATATATATATATAAGTGAAAAAAGTGTATACCTAAGGGCTCGTTTTTCCGTGTTTTAACACAATACTAATGAGATCTAACAGACAGTAATGCGAAGGAATGTACAGGGTAAGTTGTTAGAACCAATTGAATGTAAATAAGAAGAAAGAAAAGTGGATGAAAAAATAACCAGCCGTGAGCACGGGGTTTATGAGCAGCTTCCTGCTCACGGCTGGTTATTTTTTCATCCACTTTTCTTTCTACTTATTTACATTCAATTGGTTCTAATAACTTCCCCTGTACATTCCTTGGCATTACTGTCTGTTAGATCTCATATATATATATATATATATATATATATATATATATATATATATATATATATATATATATATATATATATATGTGTGTGTGTGTGTGTGTGTGTGTGTGTGTGTGTGTGTGTATATATGAGATATAATATATATATGAGATCTAACAGACAATAAAGCCAAGGAAAGTATATGGGAAGGTATTAGACAAAATTGTAATGTAAATATGAAGAAAGAAAAGTGGGTGAAAAGATAACTTGCCATGGGCAGGATCCGAACCTGCGACCTTCGAATGACGCGTTCGATGCTCTACCACTGAGCTACCACAGCAGCTATCCCCCAAGCCACTTTATTGGGTTTATATTCACACGTTTAAGTTCACATATAAACCCAATAAAGTGGCTGGGGAGAGGGCGAGCGTGACCGGAACCCAGGAGAAATTTAGAAGTGTGGCAGCCTGGGCTATAACTATCGTCATGCCAAGACAAACGTCCCGCGGGATCGTCGTGCTCGTATCAACGTTGCGTTTTCCGTTGAAATAGCGCCGAGGGGTAGTGGACGTAAATCCTTGGTACCCGGCGACGCGATGAAGACAATACCACACGATGTGGCCTGCTTCCCCACAATGGAAGCACAGGGACCTGTAGTCAGAGGTGCGCCATATGTCGGTTTTGCGGAGTGGAGGTCGCATCGGCGTTGACGTTTCCCTGTAGTACCAAGGCACTGTCGGCGGCTGTTGCTGGTGGTACTGCTGAGGTGGCGGCACGTTAGGTGGCTGTCGGCGAAGAATATCCGCATAGGTTGGCCTAACCGTGTCAGTGTTCGGCTCGGGAAGTGAAAGCGCTCGCCTCATCTCTTGGCCCACAACTTCTGTGACCGACGCAATCGCGCAGTCATTCGGTGTTGCGGCGAGCTTCTTCACCTCTTCTTGCACAATTTCACGTATCAGGTCACGCAAAGAACGCTCGTCACGTGTCACAGTGGTCACGGCGGTTGCGCTGATTTGTCCGCTGTTGTTTGGGCGGTCGTACTGGCGGTAGCGTAGCTGTAGTGTGCATTCGATGGCGGTCGCCTCCTTCGAAAATTCGTCGACGCTTGAAGGTGGGTTCCGCACGAGACCACCAAAGAGCTGCTCTTTAACACCGCGCATGAGGTGGCTGATCTTTCTGCACTCGGACATATCGGGATCGGCTCGATGGAAGAGACGAGCCATGTCCTCAACAAACATTGCAACAGATTCGTTTGGCTTTTGAATCCATGATTCGAGGAGTCGTTGTGAATCCTCCCGCCTTTCGGTGTTTGCGAAAGTGTCAAGGAACTTCCGCCAGAACTCGTCTCACATTGACCACACACGATTCGTGAACCATGTGCGAGCCCCGTCCTGAATAGGGAAATACAGGTACTTCTGGGCGGCGTTCCACCCGTTAACGTTGGCTGTGCGCTCGAACTCCTCAAGCCAGCCATCTGCGTCCTCATATGTGTTGCCGTCCACAGGAATTTCAGGGGTGAAAACAGTCACCTGTGTCATGCTTGGGCTGGTCATGGCGGGGCTACCGCTTCCGGGCGCGGTCATGTTTTCCGTGCAAGGACCGAACTCTGTGCTCAGGCCTAACAGGCGGCGGCTGGCGCGGTAGAGGGGTGTTTCGACGAGCGGAAGTCGTCGTATACTAGATCCCAGGCTGTTGGAAGGTGTCCTGGACATGTACCCAGTGCCTCCACCAGTGTCACGACGCAGCAGAAGTCAGATATTTAGAAGAGCTCACTTAAAATAAATTCAAGGCGGTCGTAAAGAGGACCAAGTAAGAACGTCTTTCTTTCTTGCTGCGCGAGCTCTTCTCTGCAGATTCAATGCGGCAATATATATATATATATATATATATATATATATATATATATATATATATATATATATATATATATATATATAGAGAGAGAGAGAGAGAGAGAGAGAGAGAGAGAGAGAGATTTCATATACAGCCACCAAGGCCCATAGTGTCAAGTGCAAACCTTCCTCCATGAGCACGGACAAACAAAAAAAGGCGCGAATGATGGCACGCACGCGGTGAGTGACAACACACACCACACACTATGCAGCGTAGCAGATGGGGGAAGGTACATCTGCATCCGTATGAACCATTTTTTTTTTTTCGACACACCAACGCATACAGGAAGCTGCTCATAAACCGATCCGTATGGAGCTTGCGCATTCCAGTGCAACAAATGAAACAATGGCGTTTGGGGCGAAAAACGATTCCGCACAGCCGACAAGACGCCAATATGCAATGTGGAAAGAATTTCAAACATGCCGCCACGGAATTTCGCCCCCAAGGCCGGGTCGTTATCGGCCATCCACCGATTTCCCGACTGGCGTGCGAGCGCACAGCCGTCAACAAGCACTCGAGCTCAACCACACGCGACTGATGTGCCAAGCCTATACCCCTGGACATTGTGCACGAGCCGTCTCGAAATTTGAAATCGCCGTTTTCAAGTATTATACTCTATTAAAAAAAGGTGGTAGTACTTGCTAACTTTGGGGTAGTAATGGTTTGTCACATATGTTACAACCCTGGTAGTAAGCACAGTTAGTAACGGCGAGGATGGTAACAGCTACTACCCTTGCTGTTACTACCAGCATTTAGTAACTGTTACTACCTTAGCCATTACCAACCATGGGTAGTAACTTTTAAAGGTTTCAAGAAAAAAAAGAAGTGACCAATACTACCTTGTTTATTCATTTTGGCATATTATTTCTTCACTGCTAATAATCAATGTCTTATTAGTTACTAGACAAGGTCGGGTAATGAAGCGTTGTGTGTCATGAGCGCGAAGAATACATAGACATAAGAAGTTCACCATTTTTTACGCATACACGTAGTATGAAGTATGCATGGGGTATATATAGTCCTTACTTTGCAGGGGCATGTCTGGCACAGGGGAGCACTTGTGTTTTAAGATGAATTATAACAAATTTTAACCTATAGCACTATAATATACTACTTGGTTACGTATGTTCTGGGACGTAGCACAAGACTTTTAACCAGCTTTAAATATAAAAAAACAGTATGCTATATTTATTTATTACAATAGGGTCACAAAAAGGCATTGTGGACAGTGGCCGAAACAACATTATGAACTCCTTTTCAATGCATTTGAATGCTTCACACGGCTAATATATCAGCGTTTACAAGGTAATATTAGTTTTTGGGGTTTGACGTGCAAAACAATGATAATGTTTAGAGACACGCCGCAGTGGATTGATTGTGACCATTTCCGGGGCTAATTGTGACCGCCTGGTTATTGTGATCCGCTGGTCTTAATATATTTTAATTTACTAAGTTTGTTGTAATTGTCTATTGCAAAGTGTGTACACTTGCCAATGGTTCGTTAACTTGTACTTCTCTGTTTTGACAATATCAGAATCACATTTACATATCTCAGTTGCGTAATTTAAAACAAGATGTATTTTCTTGATCTATAGATATCTTCTGCGCCATTTTTTCGTTCAATGATATACGCCGAGACGATTCCTCTCATAAATAATCAGAATCGGAGTCACACACTATTTTGGATTAAATAGCCAACAGCCGGGTAGCAAAAAGGTAGTAACAGGGCAAGAAAGGCAGTAACGGCTGCAGTTACACCTTTAATTCCATTTACTAACTGTTTACTAATGTAGGTAGTAAACAGGTTGCAAAAAGTTAGTAGAGGTATCAGCTAGTAACTGTTTAATAACGTAGGTAGTAAGCAGGTAGCAAAAAGGTAGTAACTGTTCAAGTAAGGTAGTAACCGCTGCAGTTACTATCTATTTCCTTGCAGTTGCTACATTTTTACTAACCTTTTTTAAGAGTGTACGAAGTGGTTTTGCCACAAGCGATATTATGCTTCTAGGAAAGACTTTAATTTGTGCTCAGCTGCTTGCTATAATAATACTGCAGCCTTTATGGGGAAGTGGGGGAGATTTGCATATTACAATTTTCAAAAACCACGCATAAAGGTTGGACAAATAAAACTTACAGCAGTCTTGTTACAGTTACAGAAATGCACCACACACTGTTTCAGGTTTTATGCCACAACTACGATGCTTGAACCTGCTAGTGAATGTGTCCCACAGATTTGCAGTGCAATGTATGGGACACAAGCATAACCATAAGCGCGCAGAGGTAATGACCCTTGATTAAACAAGTGCACGTAGCGTTCTGATGAATTATTCATAGCAGATCACGACAGCTGCAACTTAAAGGAACTTTGATATGTGGCCTTCACTCGATTGCTTGTCATGCATAAGTTCTTTAAACAAAGTATGAATGTCGTCCGTTACGTAAGTGCTATTTTATTTCAAAAGCAAACAGCATACGATGGCTCAACGTGGCACCCAGTGACATCAACAGTACTATGAAGATAGCAGTCCCTGCCCTGTCCACAACGTTTCTATGAGCTGTGTTCTACCAGCATGGGCGTAGCGGGGCGTCTCCAGGTGCGTTCTCATCGATTCTCGAACCGACGCCCATTTCAGAATCGATGCTTTGCTATAAAGATAGATGCGAGAAGGATTCACGACGTTGCAAATCCCAGCAATTTCCAATCGTTCAGTGCTTTCTTCCTCACTTAAAGACACTGATGAAGGCGGCGAAGACGATGGTGGTGACGAACAACACGGCTACATGTGCGTGCCTAGCAGACGAAATGGCTGAAACTTACATCACCTTATCGTATGACCACGTAATCAAATGGGGTGTGACCACACGAGGTGGCAGAGCTACGAATTGGCGGGCTTAGCACCCATTTTAAATCACGCGCGACACTGGTCCTACAAATGAATATGAGGGATATTTATTCGCCCCTCCGTTGCATTATCAGTAGCTAATCATTACTAAGAGGTCGATAACTACAATTTGAGGCAAGAAACGCGGCATGCGTAATGATGATGGCAGACTTGTTTTTGACTAGTGTAACGACGCCAAGATGCTTTAATTACAGGGTGTCTACCAATTTGCTTTTTCAAAATTCCCTGACTTTTCCAGGTTTTCTATGATGATTTGAAGCAAATGCCTTGACCGTCACTCACGCCTGCTTGGAAAACTCTGTGCACTGGAAACAAACTCACAAGCTGTAAAAAAATCAGGCAGTCCTATACAATGAGTAAATAAATAGGCTGCACATGCTGAAAATGTTATGAATGCGCAAGAAATATATATATATATATATATATATATATATGGCCAAAATGATAGCTCTGAGTGAGAGAGTCAGCAAGTTGGCTGTTTGGCAGAATGCAAAGACAAGAGTTAAAATTAACCGCAGCTGAAAGTTTGAAGGAGCCTAGATAGTCCTACAGCGCAGCCAAACCTGCTAAAAAATGTAAAAGTGGCACCATCTCGTGGCATCTGTGCAAAAGGAGCACACCTGAGCTCAACCGGTTCCACCACTGGAGTATATTCTAGTTCACTATAATGGTTTAAGCCCAGGCCACTTAGGATGTGGATTGAATTGATTCTGATGTGACTTGGATTGCTGTATTTACTATTGATTTGCATCCCCCCATAAATTGTACACCTTTTAAATATACTTTTAGTAAAAAAAATAATAACTAAATACTACTGGTGTACTCTGTGTAACTTGCTTTGAAGATGACTAATAATGTTGCAAGAACGGAGCCGCATTGCATAATTTTCTCTCTTTCTCTCTTTGGTGGTTCTGTAGTTGTACTGCCTAAATTTAGCTGATGTTGCTTCAAATTTCTTTCTTTTTGTATGACAAGCACATGCATATTAATGTTTTATTTTTCTGGATTTCGACACTTAGGTTCAACAAAGTACTGAGATGCCTGCAATAGAAGATAGGGGTAGCATTTAAAGCAATGACATTTCAATATGTGCTGGCAAAAAGGAATCTGTCTGGTCGCAGCAGCTCCCTTGATTCCACAGATTTATCACAGATGTGGGCGGTTACCTTTGTTTGTGTACTCTTCTATAGACATAATGATAAAGACTAATCCATACCTGCCAGGTTGGCAGCGCAGGCATTAGGGAGATGCAACCGGGGGGGGGGGGGGGGGGGGGGGTCATGGGGGATGGAATTTTTGACACGCTTTTTCTCAAGATTGAATTTTTATGGAGTTATCATGACACAATAATGGTATAGTTTTTGTAAACCACCAACAACCTACCTCGCTGTGGTCACCACCACTAAATCTTCGACGTGGGTGAGGCCACCTTTATCGAGAAGTCCTTCGAGCACTGTCGGGCATAACAATGTTCACCGCTGCCACTCCAACACTTTGCCAAAAGAATGTTTTTTTGCATGGAGAAAATGCACGTGGAGTCCAACCTTAGCGCCATGCTAGTCCAAGCTGTCACTCAAAGAACAGTCCAAGCTGTGTCACTCGCAGTTACATTACTGCTCAATTTTTGTTGTGGCAGATTTGGCCCTCTTCAAAAACTCCTCAGAATATACCTGTGAATAACACGGTCCGCGGCTATGAGATTTGGCCTGAAGTAGTTGCCCAAGTGTCTTGTCTGACATGGAAGCGCGGAACTCTGTTCGAGTCTTCCTCACAATGCTGAACTGCCGCTCGCATTCAGCATTACTGTGTGGTACTGAAAGGATTCCCAGCATCACTTGAGCAATGCGACTGAATTTCATAAGTCCATCTTCGCCTTTCAGCAGCGAGATTTTTCTCCACTGCACATCGGCCCGTTCCTCTTCCAGTATATTTGTAGGAATTTGGAAATACTGCATCTTCACAAATTCCATTTCCAGTGCATTAATAGCTTGACCTCTGGTCTCTTGCTCGTTTTGTGGCAATAACGCTGGAAACCGCTCAACAAAGAAAAGGACATTCTTAAATGACATGTTATCCATAGCTTCAATATCCGCAACACGTGCATTGATCAAAGCCTCATTTTTAAAAGGAAATTTGAGGCGCATGTAGTCGCATGCAGCAACCATGTACCTTCTAACAGCCTCAAAAAATTCCTTTTTGTCACTTGGCTTGAGCTTTTCAGCAACACACTTAGATTGGTGTCCAATTACCAAGTCTTGCTCATCCTTTTGCACATTTCTGCTGTGATAGTCTATCAAACAGATGTCATTGTGCTGCTTTAGCAGTGCTGGCCTCACAAACCTTGAAAGGATGTCCTCAAGAAGATTTAGAAATATAGGCTGTAGCTTGTGTATTAGGGGTGCCTGTGCTTGCACGCGGCAGTTGACTGTCTCAAAAGGAGGAATAATATTATTTAAAAACAGACAGCAAGCTTTTCTAAGCTCCGAGCTCAAGAACACGAACAGTCGTTCCTCACGTGTTATGCAAGTTGATCCAGTCTTGCACACATCAGTAGCCTTAACATTCTTCACAGGCACAGGTGTTGATTCAACAGACTTCTTCCTCTTCTGTCTGAACTGGTGCTGCTCAGTGTCTTCAGTTTGTGCTGGCATTTTGGGAATGTCGTAGTAGGTCAGAAATTGGGACCCTGTAGTGGCATCTCTTTTCACTTCTTGAAGGAAAAAACTCAAGAGCAGTGCCCACTGATATAGGAGCCTTTCCAGGCATTTTCCCAGCGAAAGCCATCTGGTTGGAACGTGCTTTAGAATCTTGCAAAACTCCTTACTGTGCAGTTCGTGAAAATCTTTAAGCAAACTTTTTCTTTCAGCAGTTCTTTCTAAATAATAAAAAAATGTCCACAAGGACTTCGTCCACCTTCGCTGTGAGACAAGAGTCTGCCTTTTCAGCCGCAATGTTTATTAAATGGCATGGGCATCCAATTTTCCTAAATGCTTTCATGGGCCTCGGTTACGCTGCCGCTACGCCATTCTTATTGCCCATCATCATGTTGGCATTGTCACAGCAAAAAGCTATGCAATTAGACAATGGCACATTCAATGACGCAAAACTGTCCATAATTAACTTGGCGATGGTGCGCCTTGTTAAAGGGCCTTCCACAGTGCTTAAAGTAAGCAGTTTGCTCTCGATAAGGCCCGATTCTTCCGCAAAGAATGTGGACACGATGGGGCACAGCTGTGCCTGGCTGTCATTCGAGCCGTCAGTGGCAACCGCAAAAACTCGTCTTTTCAAGGCACTCACCACACACTCTTGTGCAAGGCCTGCCATTTTGCCAACAATCATTGTAGACTTATTTCTAGCACAGCCGTAGCGCTTTTGCAACATTGCATTTTCGAAACATCTTCCGCAGCAAGGGTTTCACGTGGTCAGAGACACTCAACGGAATGCTGTGCTCAAGCAGAAAAGCGGTAAACAAACATTCCGCACGTATCACATCATTATCGCCGTCTTGCTTACCGAAAAATTGTTGCATTAGATGCTGCTTCTCCTGGCACTGAACGTTGTTGGTGTGCTTCTTCGACGAAACGTGCGCATCCACGTCAGTCCTGCCGCCGTGGGATATACTGATGTCGCACATACAGATGGTGCAGAACGCATGGTGCTCACCTTTCCGCGAGGCGATAACACAACCGAACTCTGTCATATACTGCTTCAAAAACACCTGAAGATATTTTTTTCGCTCTTTGCTGAGTGCCATGGCAGACAGCAACGCGACACAGCGCTAGCCACGCTAACAGCGCTTGCGACACAAGAACACAAGCAATGCTCAGAGAAAGAACAGCAAGTCGGTGTGCCAGCGGTGTCAGTGCTATCACTCAGCAACATCAGCGTGGAAAATACAGCAGAATCTGACGCTAGCGCCACCACACCTGCCTTGCGCCTCATAGCTCACAGAGCAACGGCGCTGCATTCACATACTCGGAGAAGTACTAGCAGGCTTGCTCGCTTTTGCGACGGCTCCACTTGGTCGACTAGGCACAATCGAGCTATTCAACGATGGCGATGACAATCGGCACTCCGCGCGTGTGCATTCGTGCTAGGTTGCCAAACTAGAGCCCGCTTTGAGACAAACACGCGGGCACTTCCGGGAGATTTCTATCTCAGTCGTACAATCGTACAAAGCGGTCGAAATTCGGGAGACTCCCGGGCAAATCGGGAGACCTGGCAGGTATGCTAATCACAGATTTATTAATACCATCTCAAGAAACTGAAATGAGAAATTTAGATGAAGTTACCCAACTTTACCCTTGACCTGCGAGTGACCAGCAATCAGTGCATGGCTGAGGACGTTTGCTGTTGCATCGCCAATAATAAAAATGATAGTATTATTAACAAAAAAGAATTAAATAGTCAACAAGCCTCAGCTAATGGCAGTTCTATCCAACCCAGAAGGCCTTCAAGTCGAGCCGAAATCATGGTCAAGACAAACTTGCACAAATTTACCAACGTGGATAATGTTGAGGGTGGAAAGTGACATATATTGTGCGATGTGTAGAAGCAAAAGACAACAAAATAGTGAATGTACCAGCATGGAAGCTAAGGAACGCACTAGACAACGTAAAGGACAAGTTGGCAAGTGAAAATTTCTATGGCCTTTTTTACACTTTAGGCTGCCACAATCGTGACAACCAGTACATCAGTGAGACCACTGATTTCAAGAAAATTTAAACAATATGAATATGACGTCAGGAAACAGCACGTGACCTCATATACCTCGCTAAACACGTGGAATCTACAGGCTATCAAACTGACTGGTGAAGCGTGCATGTTCTGATCAAACAAAAGCTTGCATCTGCCTGCACCTGGAATACCAACACATACAGACAACTGCCCGTACACTGAACAGGAGTGATGGGACGCTTCCAACAATATAGTCTCGGCGCTTATGTCACGTACTTAGGCGTTCCTAAATACTCTGTACCTTTATTATAACTATTATTGGGAACAAGTCTTTCATAGCGGGTGCCCAAACATTAGTAAACTTTGTATGCCTTAGCTAGGTGTATCCTTTCGCGTCCACACTAAGAAGCAACAGTTACGCACTGCTTTTTTCACGCATCTTCTTGCTGTTTACTGCAGTTGCAGCCGAAGGAGTGGCTTTTCAAGCTTTGATGAATGGTAATGTCTATTTTTGCGACGACCGCACACTCAGCCCTTAGTTTCCATGACTAGGCCAGATTTTCAGAAATTCCCCAACTTTTCCAGAAGGGTACGAATTCCCCGACATTTTTCCAGGTTGGTAGACACTCTGCATTATTCGGCACCACGTTGCACATTGAAATAAAATACGATTGCGTGCAAGATCATAAGCAAATTAGCATAAATTTCTAAAACAATCTTCCATATGATGGCAAAGACGAAGAAGCGGACTCAGCGCAATGTTCAAGCATTGATTCGAGTGCACTGATCAGCCTGTGTACGTACACGTCACGCTAGTTTCTCATTGATATTACAATAAACACGATATGCGGCTACCATGCCCCATTGCAAATTAAACAGCAGCTGCGTTATTTCACGTAATGCGACCCAGCTTGCGCACTTGATGTCTTGAAAGGCATCATGGGCAGTTTATGAAGAGGAAGTGGATAAAAGCGCGCCATCTATGCTATACGTGATGGTTTGTCACTCGTAAAAACAAATCGCTTCAAGCTGTAATGTGGTGAAGGAATTCTGGTATCTCTCTGCAGGAGTTTGTAAACTTGAATTATTTTAACCACTTGAATACAATGGTAAGATCATATGATTTATAGTGAGCATTAAGCATGTTAAAGAAATAATTCACTAGTGTTGTCAGTTTTGTGAGGAAGCTTTTGCATTCTTGTTTGAAAAGATCCATGTTTATTGGCTGAAGGGGGAGGCGGGTACCTGAAATCAGGAATTAAGCGCTCAAGAGATATTAACATATGTAAGCTTATCTTAAAAATAATACTACAACACATAAGATTCGACCAAGACGACTCGATAACATCGTAGAACTCATTGCTGAACAGTGCTCAGAACAGAAAAAATTGCAGTAATACGTTTAAGCGTAGAGCGTGTGTGAGTTTTCTATTTGCACGAGTCCAGTTTGTGCATTCTTGTTCTCCTTTCTCTATTTCTTGCCATTGAACACAGTCAACCATATTGAAGCGGTGCAGACTTGCCTACACATGTCCGATCTTGATGTACTTTACCGTGGCATATTTCACTAGTAAGAAGGTGACGATATTTTTGCCATGAACCTACCTGGTTTGTGCACCAGACCATGACACCCGTATGTTGGTTATTGCCACCCGATAGTGGAAATGGCTAACAGAGGCACTCTGCCTGCATGCCAGATGATGGGAGGGTCTGCACTAGCCTCGTGAAAGCGCTGCTCTGTTTGTTGATCCTCCTCGAGGCATGTTTCTCTCTATACGCTGTGCAGTTTATGGACAGTGCAAATACAAACTGGAACACAGTTGTGAAGCTGGCCGATTTCATCATAGAAAAGCACTCGCCTCTACCCATTTATTGGATCTTGTACATATTGCAAGATCCGCGTCGCTACTGCACTGTGCAATAGCGACGCGGATGAACAGAAAATGCGGATTGTGGTTCCCCCCCCCCCCCCCCCCCCGTTTTTTCTTCATCTGCATTATTGCTGTGCTGTGCCTTGAATATGTTGAAGTACTGTCACCAATTGGCCCAGCCTTCAATTCTTCTACATCTTGCAGTTCACATAAGCAAGTGCACCAAGTTTAAACTTTTACACAGGCCTCCCAATAGAGTGTGCTTTACGTCCGAGGTACTGCTTTGAACCCACTACGAGTTTTACGTATCTAAGACCCGAAACAAATTGTTAGTAGTGGCTTTGAACACATCGCAATGCTGATTTTTTTTTTTTTTTTTTAGAAAAACGGGTTAGTGTTGTTTTGTGGATTGAATGTTCCTCTAAAAGTGAACAAAAAGTCTGCAATGGGAAACTGTTCAATGACCAAATTTTGCCACAACTGCAATTTACAGTGGCAAAGCATCGGCAATTCTGTAATGAGAAATGGACAGTGAATTATAAAATTTTCATGAGGTGTAGTATGCTAATGAATGATGAAAAAATGGGAAAGCTTGAGCATGACTAGTGCTAGTAAGTAGTGCAGATCTCTCATAATTTTGTTCTTTCAAAGCATCCACTTAGAATAGTCAGTAATGTGAAGATAATACAAAGCCAGACCACAACAGCTGTCCCAGTACATTCCTGCAAAGTGCCTACCTGCAGCAAGTGCAGTGTGAGAGCATGACAGGACTTTCAAATAGTGTTCCATGTGCTAGAATACTAAAAAGCATAAAAGCAAAAGTATAGCTCAGCATTAACTACAAATATGTAATGTCAACTGATTTGGACAGGAATTATGTGATATAGCCTTCTCACATGTATGCTGAGGGAGGTAAATGTCTTTCTAAACATAGCAAGCAAAAGAAAATATATTTAGTTTTTTGCTTTATTTTCTTATTTGTTTTGATCAGCGATAAATGTGAGTACGTGATAAGAGCAGTAGGTTTTCATGCGACCCACCAAGCCGGGCTAGTAGGGGTTATGGTGCTCGACTGGTGACCGAAGGTCGCGGGAACTGCATTTTCAATCGAAGCGAGAATGCTAGAGGTCCGTGAACAGAGTTTAGGTACCCGTCAATCAACAGATGGCCAAAATTTGCGGACACTGGGCGTCCCTTTAATTATATCGCTGTTGTGTGACATGAATCCCCAATTAAGCTTACAAGTGAACAGCCCAAAATACAGAAGACAACGTGCTCGTAAACAAGCACATTGTCTGCTGCACCGAGTGCCCATTGACAACCGAGGTCCTGAAGTCAGTGAGCACGCGCCGTCCATGCCGTGAAATGAAACGACCACTCACCGAAGAACTCTCCCTCCGGCGGGTTTTGCTCGAGTTCGTCTTCGATCTGGCGCATAAGCGCCTCGATCTTCTTCTCGGCCTCCGTGGGACCCTTGGGCCGCGGAGGGGTCACGTTGTACGGCAGCAGCGTCTTGGTGTTAAGCGTGTTGGGCTTGTAGCCCGGGTAAGGGGGCGGCGGCGGGAGCGCCTGCGGCGGCACTTGCGGACAGGCCGACTGGGGGCTGCGCGCTGCCAATCCCCCCGCATCGCAAGTCTGGCTGCGAAGAACCTGCTGCTGCCTGCCGATCGGGTACGAGCAAGACAGGCTGTTGCCGCTGCCGGTCGTCGAATATCGCACGCTGGACGCGTACGATGACGGCTTCTGAGCACACGGCCTGACCAGTCCGTTGCGCTGCAGCGATGGACCTTCCAGGTTGGCGTAGATGGGGTATTCGGGAGGTGGTTTCGCGTGCGGATACGGCGGCGGTTCGCAGTGGCTGGCCCGCGGGCTCGGCGGCTTCGAATCCTGAGAACTAAGCGACGACCGCGGGCTCTGCAAGGCCGCCACGTTCTCGTAGATGGGCGCAGCGCCCGCCGAACTGTTCGAATGCTGAGAGTCGCGACTCGACGAACTCACGCTGCTACGCGGACTGGAATGAGCGCTATCCGGCAGTCGTGTTTTGCAAGCGGCCCACCGTGCATAGTCGGGCGGAGGCACTCCACTCACTGCTTCGGAGCAGGGTGCTTTGGGCGTCGCGAACTTAGAGGCGGTAATTACGCTAGCACGGTCAATTCTGGCGTACACCTGCAGGTCTTTGCCGTCGGCTAGGCTCTCGATTGCACCCAAAGCACGCCTGCTGGATGGCAGATACCGTCGGGGGCTACCGAGCACGTCCGCCGAAGCGTAGCTGCCCGCTGAGGTAGCCGCCCGAGAGAGAATGCGTCCATAGTCGTGATCGGCCGCCAGCGCGAAGTCCGGGTAAGACTTACTGTTCATATTAGCGTATATTTCTCGCTTTTTCTCGAAATCTTCGCCAGCCGAGGTGTCCGTACGCTTCGGCGTCGCTGCCGTCAAATGATCCCTGGAGGGCACTTCGAAGAGACTCAGATCTTGCAATATCCGAGTCGCGTCGCTCGCCAGCTCGTCGTCGTACATTGTTGCCTCGCTCGTCTGTTGGCCACTTCACTCGTCCACCACGAAACGAAAAAAAAAGGAAAGTTGCTGATCCTAATGGCTACCGCCGCCGCACGGTTTCTATAAACAAAACGGGGCACAGTAAGTTTACATGTTTCCACATGCACACCTGCCAAAACGCAGGACACTAACTTTCACCATTCTTCTTCGCAGCGCCTCACTCAGTCGGACGCACACGAGCGCAACCAGCGGAACACCGCCGGGTGTGACGTCACAACAAAAGCTTTGCTTTGAGCGCGCGTTTCTTACGAGCTGAAAAATAATCCACAATGTATCGTCGTTGTGTTTCTTTTTCAAACAATGCAAACGTAAGATGCAGCCATACAATATTTTGCCGTAAATAGCAGCAAACAAATACAAGAACTTATCTGCTAAAATTTTTATTGAGAGATTTATTAAAATTTGTGTCCATCCGCGGCCAGAGAAAGAGAGAGGGTACGCGTTAAACCAAAGCTTCCTAGATTTTCTGTGCCTGCCGGATGAGCGCGAAACGCCGGTCATCTATGACGGCGCTGCCTACGTAGAGATAAGGGTTTTGTACTCGGCCTTTGAGATTGGCAGTTTTGGCGTTTGCTACTAGTTTCAGAGGATGCCTTGTATTAAAAACTTGCTAGCTGATTGATAGCGTCACTTACGTAGGGTTAAAAATAATTGCGTTTACGCCTTTTTAAAAACTTTTTAACGTTATTTTTGTTGCGTATAAACTTCAAAAACATAAAAACCTATTTGAAAACACCCCTACTTGAGTGGCGCCATCATCGTAGTTTCGACGACCGCCGCATCCCAAGTGACCATCGATAATCCGGCAGGCACAAGAAATCTAGGAGGCGTTGGTTAAACAGAAAGTAACGAAAAAAAATAAAACGTTCGTCCATGCCATCGTTCGGCTACGTTAGTTTAACACTGATTGAAAACAAACACAACCATAATAGTGTGTAGTTGTAAATAGTCTTTCTTTTCTACTAATAACTTTGCCCTAAGAAATGTGGCCTTCAAAAATTAGAAACGTTTTTTTTTTACTTCCATAAACACGCACAAAACACGCGAGAAGCTAGTGTCATCTGTCAAATTCTTCAAAAAATTGTTAATAATATAGTTAATTTTTCTAGCAAAAACTATTGTCTTAGTTATCACTTTTTACGTTACCACCCAATTACAAACGATTGTTCATTTTCTAAAATTAATTTAATTTGGCCGCGCCACACAACACCTACCAAGCCGCGCTCACAAAAACGTGTTTCAAGATGGCCGCAGCGTTCAGGAAGCAGGGTGTAAGTTCAAAAGAATAGCAAATTTGCAATTTGTACCGTTATTTTGAAGCCCAAGCGTCAGTCACTGCGGGAAAATGCTCGCGTGTCCGTAATTAACCGTTCTTGTTGTGTTTGTGTGTTGTTCATAAACGTCGAGCAAGAACTGAGCCGCGTGCTCCAACTCCTCTCACATTTGTTCGCTTTTGCTAACTAGCAGCGTGAAAGCCAAAGCTAGCGAACACATCACTGTCTAATTTCCTAACTGCATTCACTGAACATCTTCATGCGTTAAAACCTACAATCTTGCCTTCTTGTTTCGCTTGTCGCGCTGCCTGTAGCTCACCTTGGTGCAGTACTGTTGCCTCGTGTGACTGCAGAATCATTCGGTTCTGGCGGTTTTCCAACGTGTGTGTGTGTGTAACCTCGTTCGATAAATCACCCATCACTCCTTTATTATGTCTCGTGCGCCGTCCCACGTCATAAAAGTTAAAACTACTAACATCTTCATTTACTAGAGCGGACTACCGGCACATGTGTTGCACCCGCCCACTCTCTCCAAAAGCAGCCATTTAGGAAGAAAAAAATGATTTAAAGAGAAGAAAGAAACAAATCGAGCAAATACTTAAAGGCCGCTAGGTTCAGTCAAAATTATGGACCGAACTGATATATTCGGGGCATCTTTAGTGAAATTAACCAATCGATAATCGTGCACTGAACCTACTGGCCGAATTTTCGTTCTAAATCGGTGTGGCGGATCTGACAGCCGTGACTGTGCCGAGCAAATTGTGAGTCCCACATTTTAAAATGTTAGCTTGCACGAGATGCAGACTGAGGAGCTTCTTCATTTTCAGGAGGGCGATGTAAAAGTCACGAAAGAAGACCAGGAGATGATCAACGATTTTGCTAGGCAAAATGCCAGGCTTGAAGACGCAACAGAAGACATAAAAGAGCTAGAGGTACGGCTGAATCATTGCTGTTGCATTATCACCATTAAGAAATAGTGTAACACAACAAGATGACAAGACTTTGATCACTAAAACAGAAGCGTGGTGCTTGTGTTCATGTGGTTCAAGTATGAGATGTATTTTTCATTACTACGCATCTATAGCTCCTCGCACAATTGTCAGTCGTACTTGCATTATCAACATGTCAACATGCAACATCTTCAACACTGAATGAACTGAGCTGACTTATTCTTCTTCATGCAGACCTGAAAGTAGTTTAAGCTCTGCACGTCTTTCAGATGATGTGTGTGGTCTTTTGTGCTTGTGTGTATGTAGTTTCAAATAACAGGAAATACCGTCAAAGAATGAAGTTTAAAGCACGGGCTTTTGTAGCTCTTTATTTCAAAGTGGCACTCAATGTGGGGTGAGTGCATACTTCATGCTGAAATCTATGGTGAATGTGAGAGTCCAAGCTTCATGTTATGCAAGCGATTTCAAACTGGCCTTGAGGTACGCACAGTTATGAGCTCACTTGAGTACCGTTAAGTGTGCCCTCATCACATAACATTATGATCATATAAATTGCAAGATGAATTGAACAGACTAAGCAGTATTTCTAAACTGTCGCTATGGCTCATTCCTTCCATATTGCCCATTCATGATACACCCCAACCACTATAAGAATATCCAAGGTCTTTGCTTACCTTGCTCTAGGCCACTGGCAGTGGTATTGGTCACCAGAAAACTTATAAAAAAGTTGCATTGTTACATTTTCATGATTCTTGTGCCATTGATTGTACTTGTTTAAGTTTATGTGATATACCTGCACAGATGATCTAAAAATTTGTACAGTGATAGACAATTGAAACATTAACAAGTTAGCCTAAATTGAAATCCATTCTTTCGTTATTTTCACTAGTATGCTTAATATCAGCATAATTTCAGCTTGCATGCTTAATTAGTGGCCTCAGATGGTGCTCTCATGCAAATGCTTGCACAACCTATTTTAAATTCAAGTTTCATGTTCTTGTTGCATTTGTTAATGACTATAATATCGCTCTGAGTATAAGCTACACCACGGGACCGTGTGGACAAGCGCATCGTAAGGTTTGTCTTATCGCGATTTTACAGTGGCGCCAATTGTGACGTGGTTTTTGAGTTATCAAGTGATTTTGGCAAGTGCGCATTACCTTGGCTTGCTTTTACTCTCATACTCATTTTGCCCTGCAAATAATGATGTCAAAGGTGTAAGCAAGTGAGAGTGGTGCATGCTTGCAGCAAAAGCCACTGGCTCTCCTGATAACCCGGAAAAAAAAAAAAAAATGTCGTGATCAGCACGACTGTACAACAGTGCAGTGCTTTTGGGCACACGCTCGTCTATTGTAGCTCATATTGAGCATGATAGTAGATGCCACGCAGTTGGCATGAACACTTTTTAACCTGTACCATAACTGATAGCACAATTGCTGCATATCACATATGCATTTTATGCAGAATGTTTATTAATGCAACTAGCTTTAATCTTTTTTAGAAGAAAATTGCAGAACACTTGCTTTGGATTCAGGATTCCTCATTTAGTAAATGTACACAGTGCAGTGTAACTTATTGGGACACATATATTTACCGAACTGGATGTATATAAACCCTCTGCCACTTGTTTTATGTCAGGTTTAAGAGAAAGGAGTGGCAGCAGATACGGCACAAATTTTCCATATTTGGATTTGCTTGAAGCATTGCTGTGTAGCTGCACTGGCAATCTTAAGTTTAGTAGTCTGCACTTCAGCTGCCCATGACAGTGTGGTGAAGTGGTAGTGCCAGTGATATACAAGGCAGAATTTTTTATTGATAATTCAGGAGATATTAGCCTAGTTTGTTGCCTTGCTTGCCTGGAGAGTTTTTCACTAAAGTTGACCTATCAAAAGGTTGGAATGCAGCATGAATAGGGGTCAGTACATTCATCATATTATTGTGTGCCAGCTGCATGGTGTCACATTTACTCTACTGCTTGGCTCATATTGCATGTGTACTCATTGAAATTAGCACTTTGGAAAGCCGAAATCCTTAGCCAACCAAATTGTAAGCTTTATTAGCATTATTTAATGTCCTTTAGCCCATCTCACATGTGTGTGAGGGGCATTCATAAAGCTTGTATTTTTAGCATGAAGAAAGAGAGACAAACAAGCTAAATTTTGCTGAAAATTTGTTGTTTTTATGTATACTTTTCTCCAAGAATTATGCGCTCCTTCTTATGATTCATAGGCAGGTGCAGCACATTGAAGTAGAACTCTGCATATTCGATTCTTCGAAAGAAAGAGGTTGATTCGAGCAGTTATTTCTTCGTTTGCACCTAAAATGTTCCCGCAAAGGAAGAGGAAGATGTCACTTAGTCTGAGGTGATGAGACTATGGCAGGTGAGACAAAATTTTGTAGCCTAAAAGGGGTATGCACTGAGCCTTTATCCGCAAAGGGGCAATACCATCATATGCCATTTTGATGGTCCTTTCGTACACGCCTTCCTGCTGTCTGTGCTTCAACGTGCAGGAAGTGTTCCGGAGGTCTATAAACATACAAGTTGCCATACGGATCTCGGACACAGCTTGTGCAGAGAGATTTTTGGGCATGCGACGAGCATGCGAACCGCCGGTGACCCTGACGCTAGCAATCCTCATAGATGACGTCAAGTGGATACCCTCTATAAGAAGGCAGCATGGGTCACTGTCAGCTGTTCTGAGCGAGGCAGACTTTCCCAATCAGTGCTGCCGTTTTATTTTGGTGCCATAGTAGTTTTGCATTACTCTAAAACTAGACAGATGCAAACTTATTGTGATGCCTATCGTGTACACCTTTTTTATATCTATCACATTGATAATACGAACTTTATGAACGCCCCTTGTATATATACTACTTGTCTTTTTTCATTCATGCAGAAGGAGATGCGCAACTTAGAAGATGCTGCAGGTGAAATTCTTCTGGTGGCTGAAGATGACATCCAAATACCATATCCTTAAATACATTAATTTTTCTGGTGCTTATTGCCTGAGTATTTTTGGTTTTCTTGCTCCCCAAAATATGCTTGTTTTCACAGATGATGTCAAGAAATAACTGAACTGTTTCCTCTTTGAATGCAAGCAGTGGAATTTAGTTGAAAATTCTTTTTAACAGTTGTTTGAACGGTTTCCAAGGAACACTGGAATAGTATAAACGACTGTAATATTTGTTTATTTGTGTTTAAGCTTTCTAAAATTTGTAGTAGTATACAAAATGTAAATTTTACGATAGTTCTTGCTGGTGGTAATAGTCATGTTGACACCTCTTTGTGGCAGCACAGTTGGTTGCCCTGTGGAAGTGTAAAGAGTGATGATGAAGTTAAATAAGAATTTGTGCTCCAATTAAAGAAAAAAAGATGATACTGGTGATGATAACAATAACAATAAAAAGAATAATTCAATGACCAGTTTTTGAGTCAGCCCTTCATTTGTGAACAGAGTGCCAAGCAAACTTCAATTTTAAAAGTATGGCATATTCCACGTACAATCAGAATCAATGTCATGTGAAGCATAGAGAGGGAAGGTGACTGTGTTGCAATTTTTTGTTGAGCGAAACATAACGTAATAACACTAAACATATGTACAGATGTTATACGTTCAGACATGTATGTTGAACAGTCGCATCTGTTTTATATAACCAGTTGTTTACAGTTGTTACAGTTGTTTAATGGGCCCCGCCTCGGTGGTCTAGTGGCTAAGTTACTTAGCTGCTGACCCCCAGGTCACGGGATCGAATCCCAGCTGCAGCGGCTGCATTTTCGGTGGAAGTGGAAATGCTGTAGGTCTGTGTGCTCAGACTTGGGTGCACGTTAAATAACCCCAGGTGTTCGAAATTTCCGGAGCCCTCCACTATTATGTCTCTCATAATCATATGGTGGTTTTAGAACGTTGAACCCCACATATCAATCATATCAAAACAGTTGCTTAATGGTGCCAACAGCAACATGAGTATTACCAACATTAGAAGCAGTAAGCTGAAATCAAGCGCTTGTGAGGATGGTAGCCCTTTACAGTGCTACATAGACAAATTTCAGTGGGTGGTGCTTAACTACAGTTAATGCTAACCAGACATGATGCCTCCATCATTAGAATGCTTATGTAATCTTTATAAAATTAGATGGGCAGCACTGCAACCACAATTGCTGTTGTGCTTGCAACAACATTGTGCTTTCATAGGGTCTTTTTCCGAAGGAGTTCAAAGAGCTGGCTTGGCTTTGTGGTAGAATACTGGATTGCCACCCAGAATGCTTGTGTTCAATTCCTGCTGGGACCATAGCATATATTCTTTGCATTCAATCGGTCAATGCGGCCAATGTCAGTTTTTCGTAATGCCCTCCCACTTAAATTACCAATGTCTGTACTCGCCGTTCCTCAGTAGAAGCTAACAGTCAAACACCTGTGGCGCATACCTATGTAGTGCAGGCCGTGGCATACGGGTATGCGCCACACGTGGCTGGAGGAATAGCTTTGGCATCGTATGCGACGGGATTTTCACATTATTCATGTCGTGGCCAGATAGTCATAATCACCAAACCCTCTTACCCTCGCATACTAATTCTGGTCTGTCCCAAAAATTAAGGAGGTCATCACGAGAGCATCCAGACATAGGCAGCTATACTCGGCGACAACTTTTCTTGACAGCACTGTGGAAGCTACAGAACCAACGTGCATGCCTGCTAGCATGCCAAGTTATCGTAATTAGCTTTACCGATAATTTTCTCATTTTGCCATGCAAAAATTGATGCTGCTTTTTTTTATGAGACTCAAACATAAGCAGGAATCTGTATAAAATATAGTTATTATCCTCTCAGTAAGAGTGCCTTCCTTTTCTTTCGGTTTCTTAGTACCACTATTTTCCGCACAACCGTCTTTCATAGTAAACAAGGTTTTCTTGAACTAGTAGATCTCTGTGCGGTCGCAAATTCCCCATTCAGTTCTCCAAGAAAATTGTGCTTGTAATATGGCTCAAAAATGTACTCTGAACCATCGAAATCTTTGTTCCATTTTCATTACTTGTGTATATAATATTCCAAATGCAATAACAACGCGAGCGAGCAAAACCGAAATCAACCACAAGCTGGTGTACTACTGGTGGAGCAACATGAATCTGCGGAAGCCCCACCTCTATAGCCTTTGCTCCAATGTCGAGATAAGTTGTCGCTGAGTATAGACAGATAGACACAGATAGAAATAAAAGAAGAAACGAATGCTCAAAGTGTCTGCAGTACGCAAAGAGATGCTTTCCATTAAAAAAAATAACTAATTGTGTGGTGTGTATGTTTTGTTATTCATTGCTGAGTGAGAAAAGTAGCTGCCTATCTTGTCATACCAAAAAAAAAAGGGGGGGGGGGGGGGGATTCTCTTCCTGTACCTGGAAAAGAAGTATGGTGCCTAAAACATTGTTTCTTGTGAGGAATCGTTGCAGGTCGTGTTGTGCAGTTCATGTTTATGTGCCCCTTGTTTGATGGTGATAATGAAAGCTTCCGTATTCAAGCACACAGCTTTTTCACTGTTTTATCCAAAACTTTTTCACTAATTATCTTTCTGGATTTCCACCTAGCCAGAATCAAACGTGGAGGAAATGCGCATCAGACTTTTCTTCATTCGATTTGTTCTTCAATTTCGTTCTCAGTTACTATAGCACCAAGCATGCTTTCACCCTTAGAGGGTAAATTTTTTTTTTTGCCAGATGTGACCTGCCAGTGTTGATTTCTTTTGAATTGCCGATTTAAATTCTTCTGGTGAATCTGTTTGCATACCTGCCAAGTCTGCCAGAAAATCTGGGAGATTCTCAGATTTCGACCGTTTCTTCCGTTTGTACTGCTGTCATGAAAATCCCCTGGAACTCAAAATTTCTGTACGTAATCTGACCGCATTGACGAAAATGCAGGTCAATCCACTCCAGGCTTTCTGCGAACCTATCACATTTTATTATAAATGAATTTAGGAGGCGTTCATCTAAATGTACAGTAGAATCTCAGTGATGCAATACCGTGACAGATACGAATTCGTGAAATTCCCCAGCCATATCACACTGTGTCCACTGGGCCGAAATTCGAATGTTACGAACACTTTCCTTAATCGCAGTGGGTGATGTAAACTTTAGTACCGAAACCGTTGAACTAAGACTGAGAGCAGCCTGCTCGAATATTCGGAAGTACAGGTACAACCACTGCACGCACTGTCTTCTACAGTCCTTCTGGTTGTCGCCACAACCGCTGTGGACGAAACTGCGATCATTTTTGACATGGTCATGCATGACTCTGAAAATGTGCAAAACTCCGAAAATGTGTGCGCGTCCAACGCTCAACCAGTCAGATCAAATCAAAGCTACGTTGATTTGATCCTGAAACTCTGCGGACAAAACCGCGTCAGATCCTATCATAGATAACATAAAATTAATTAGTTGTGAAGACACGTGCGAAGCCAGCCCACAAGGATCGAAAACGAAACTACCATTCGCCGCAACCGCCCCTCACAAGACCGCGGTCGTGGCGACGTGATAGCGATCTTCGATCTCTGAGGGTACACGGTTAACGCAGCGGTATATTAAAGGCAGCAAAGGTGTAAAAAAGGCTAGACGCAATGTGGCGTTCCTGTCCAATGAATCTAGTAGTGACCAAAGCTTTGATCTGCCCTTTCGCGACAGCCAGCTGCGCCGTACCGTCTGTTCATGTGTGTCCCAGGAAGACGTATGCGAGTTGTTTTGATAGAAATGGATTTTGCTAGTTGTTTTCATGACTCGAAATTTCGGAAGTATTTGCACTCCCCTTTTGAGACTCTCACCTTGGAGAGAAAGAAACCCTACCCTCGTGTGTTCGTCCAGGCCAAGCCATTACAAGACCGCAACGCCAATTTTTGCATTTGCGATTAGGACCTCCCCTGTCTTGTTTTTCATGATGTTTTTTTTTTTGTTTGTCTTCATTCGGTGCTAAAAAAGGACAAATAATTCAGTGCAACCCCCCCCCTTTGTTGTGGAAATCTTCCGTATTCAGAATTTTTGAACTTGGCAGGTATGTCTTTGATTCGGATGCGAGTTTTAATATCCCAAAACTGCCATATGATTATGAGAGCCTAGTGGAGGGCTCCAGAAATCTCGACCACCTGGGGTTCTTTAAAGTGCACCCAAATCCGAGCAGGTGAAACTACTTTTAAAAAAAGTTATTTTTTTGGTGACCATAAACTGACAAATAGTTTGTACTGTTGCATATACATGATTTTTTTGTGAGAAACTGCGTGACAAATTCTTACAAGAAAATGCGACTTAAAAATTATATATTTCAGTAAACACCTCTGCAGTTCACAGACATACATAAGTCGCGTCAAGAAGTGGAAACACAGAAGGAGAAAAGCGACTTTTAATTTAGTAAGCATAGTGTTGCTGCGCACACTTTTGAGAATGTTGCTTGCTCATCAACATTTGAGTATTAACTCGCAAGTAACTCCTTGTATGATAGGTTGAGATTTACTGGATCAGATATTGAGTCCGTAGTCGAGCAGCAATTCACTTGTGGCACAGAAACCGGTGCGCACTTTCATAGAGCAAGTAAACTGTGTGGGTGAGCACACTGAAGAAAATTATTTATTTGTTTATTTATTGAATACTGTGAGCCTAAACAGGCCCATAAAGGAGTGAACAATGAATACGTAGGTTAATTTCACAACAGCATAAGAGAAATACAGTTATCACACTTCAGCACAGTGTTATGTGACAAAGTCTTATACATTGATTGAAGTGAAAAACAACAGAGAACAACATTTTTACATAAAGCATAACAAGTTCGAAACCTGTAATAATAATTCATCTTATCGCAAATGAGACTGAAGCAGTTTTTGCAAGCCCCCAAAACAAGAAACGCAGCTACATAGTGGACTCATTTGTGTCAGTCAGCCGATGCACGGAAATAGGTGTAATCGTGTACTGGGGAGCAATAAACAAGAGAGTAACAAATTGGCCACTTTTCGAAAGATTATAAATTAAAGAGACATCAGTTTGCGGCTGCAATGAGCGAGAACCAGCCCCAAGACAAAACCAAAACTAGCTGATGGGCTGCTGTAGTAATGCATAAAAAGAATTTAAAAAACAGAGATACATCCGCACTATAAAAGAGTTCCACGTATTCCCAGTGTGCCAGCACATGCGAAACAAGAGTAGTGACTGAAAAAGGTGCGCATTTTAAACATACAGGCAATGACGTATATGTAGATTCAGGACTTAAAAGGTTAAAACCACAAAAGTGAATCACCATGTTGTTGTTTTTTTCGTAGACAAATTGGGCAGCCTTCATATCTCAAAACAGTTGAACCTGTTAATCGAAGAAAAACTTGCACAATAGTGCAAAGAAAACCTTGTATGGAAAGTGTCGACCAGAAGAACTGTTGAGCTGTATATCTAAGAGGCTGAGAGTGCAGCCAAATTTTTGCTGATACTTGTGTATGCAACATTTTTTTGTGCAGAAAATGCCCAGCCTCTTTATAATCTCATTATAGGGCACCTAGCTGTTTTTTTGTTTTCTAGATTTGTAGGCTTCCAAAGCACTGAATGTGAGGTTGGAAAACACAAAGCACATTTGTTGTAATGTATGGTCTGATCAACAAGCTTTCAAGGGAAAGCTTTAGCCTAGCACTTGCTGCCAGTTGAGATTTTCCTAGAACGATTACAGTGTCTCATTTAGGCCAACGTACCGTAAAAGCCCGCATATAGCTCTGAGCCTGATATAGTCCGGGGTGTAATTTGGGGATAGCAAATGCAAGAAAAAGTTTTCACCTGTATATAGCCCGAGTAATACGGAAAAATGCATTTGACACACTTCATTCATCGTCGCCGTCGAATGCACCCTTTTGAAGCTTTCTTGTCGGAAACGTTCTCCCACTGCACATCATCCTCAGTGCCATCAAGCACGTTCGAGCTGGAGCACTTTTTGAACGCATGGTAAGCGAGCGCCTCGGGAATGCAGGCCTATGCCTCGACTATCCACGAGCACAGCATTGCTGGCGAGGCCCATTTTAGCTGTCCGGCAGAGGTCACTTCTGGTTCTCCGGACCTCATCCACTTCGCATACAGGCGCTTGACGTGGTCCTTGAATGGCTTATTAAGGCACACATCAAGCTGCTGCAGCTGTGATGTAATCCCTCCCGGGATGACGACGAGCTCGGTGTGGGAGTCACGCAGCAGTCACTTTAAGGAGTCGGTCAGTGACACTGAAACCCGTCGAGCAGAGGCATAGAAGGAAGCCCCAACAGAGCTCCGGGGCATTGACACCACATGGACTTTATACAGTCAAGCACTGGCAATTCATACATCCACCCCTTCTCCTGGCAGCGGATGAAAACATTTTTTGAGAACTTCTCTTCCTTCGGCAGCGTCTTTCGTTGAACATCAAGTAAGGTGGTAGCTTGCAACTGTCTGCAATGCCGGACAACATTACAGTCACCCGCGTTTTTTCTTTCCCAATCGATTGCACAATAACTTGCCTGGAGCCTTTCTGATGCACCGTCAGCACCGTGGGCATATCTAGGTGGACCGGTGTTTGATCCACGTTGCCGATCTGGCCCAGCTGAAAGGGGACAGTCTTCGCAACGCAATTACTTTTGAAACTCCACAAGGTCCTCTTCATAGCTCTTTGGTAGCTTCTGCAAGATCGAAATATGCGATGTAGGGAAAACACAGCACGGCACATCAAGAGAGACACCCGGTGCTTGCTCGCTTTTAAATCCTCCGGCTGAATGCCTTTGTCACTGGCTATCTCCCTTGCCTTCGCTTGTAGCAGCTCGATGTTAACAGCGAGATATGCAGCTTGCTGCTCCCACACAAAGTCTGAGAGTTCTCGTTCACATCACGAAATGCTCCATTTTTGGTCCGCAGAAACTTTTTCGCTTGCAGCTGCAAGCAAAGAGGACATCCTTCTGCTTCCGCCAACCGCGAATACTCCGCTCATTGACTCCAAACTGCCGCTCCGTGGCAGAGCTGCCTATGGTTTCGGCAGCAGCGATAACTTTCCTTTTAAAAGTAACCGAGTACTGCCTGTGTAGTGCTGACATGATGTAAAATCACTGGAGCAAAATGACCTTCTTTATAGGCACCAAGTTGAAGCAAAAGCCACTGACCACTGTTGCAGGCGTGGGTCTGTAAGACAAACGCCTGCTACCGCCGCTAACACTACCTAGCATCTGAACCAAAACTGAATTTCGGCCGAAAATTCTTCGGACCCGCATATAGTATAGGGCCGAAATTTCGTACCCTAAAATCCAGAAAAAAAATCCGGGCTGTACACGGGCTTTTACGGCACCTACAGCATTTACGCTGTGTATGTTTCGAGGCCTGTCTGCATGGTTTATTCCTGGCAACAGTTTGTGTCTAATTGCTTCACAGAGCAACAGTTGTGAGCTATGTGCATGCATCTGTGCAGTACTGTTTCTGCAGTATTGATAACTGGTGAATGTGTGTAGCATCGCTTATAATGATCAATTTTGATAGTTCTGAAATGAAGAAAAAAAGGCATAAGGAAAGGGTTTGAAAAATGTGCGACTTCTCCACACTAAGTTCCTTAGCGAGATTCACGTATAAGCTGGGAGACATATTTGTCAGCATGGACCCTGAGGAAGCCCAACAGAGGATTGAACGAATTAGGGAGGAAAACAAAGCACGGACCAAAGTTCTTGAAGAGGAGGCTCGCAATATTAAGGGCATCATGGCTGAACTGAAGTCTCAGCTGTATAACAAGTTTGGAAACAGCATCAACCTGGAGCCTGATGACAGCTAGCCCACTTAGCTGTGTGTGTGAACACAATCTAACTTAACAAAAACTGCTTCTTTTTTTTTTTTTTTGTCAGCTTGTCTTTTGGAATGTTGTTCCTGAACTTATTTAATGTTCTGCCCCTTCAAAGTTCAGCCAACTGTACTTGAAGGCATGTGCTGCTTCAAATAAAACCCCGTTGTGTGATAAATATAAACATTGTGCTGAATATCACTGAGTATCACTCAGTTGCAGCTCATAAAATAGGCAACAAATAAAATAAACCTTACAATGTTTTCCGGTTGACTCAGTTGACAGTATCATTAATAAGTATAATCCTATGCCTGGAAGTACTTTAGTGATTTTATCAATGTAACAAACTTGGGTGGCTCATATTTCACCAAGGCCATTGGTGTCAAGTTATGGTTTAAAATCATTTTTGTGCATTTGTTATGATGCAACCCTGAATTGTATTACAAGTATGTGTTTCAATTAACTCTTAGCTTATTATGAACTGTGGTCATGTCTCCACTGTCGTGACTATGCTGATACTTGAATCCTTAAAATATTTTGATCCACCCTGCGAGGCACTGTCGCGCCCAATATGAGTTGCAACATACTTCCCATGGTCTAAGTGGCGGCAATGCTGCGTGGCTGCATCGATGTAGAAAACATTAAGTGGTGGAAACACTCTTTCGACTGTTGGTATTCGCAAAACCCATCTTACGTTTGCCGATGTTGCAGTGTTGGCTGGAAGCCCCTTCAAGCATGGCCACAGTGTTGCAACTCGTATTGAGCCCCACTGTACATTCCTCATTGACTTCAGCCTATATAAAGAGATTTGTTCATTCCAATTGGTTGGACGCACAGTTTTTACATTTTTACACTAACCCTCGAACCAAGGAAAAAAAGTACAATGTGCACAGTTTTAATCTAGATGGGAAATGTGAAAACAAACTTTGAAAGGGTGAAGCTAGCATGGAGCAGGACTTGACCTCTGAAGCATGCGGCAACAACACGTGCCAACAAACCAACATGCGCCAACAAACCAACCTCACCTGAAAAACCATGAGTACAGGCCACAACACAGTCGTTTGTATATGGAAGCTTCTGCTGCGTTTTTGCGGTTTCATTGTGCCTAGCATATTTAGTTTTCAGAAGGATCTGACTTTTTGAGATCTTCCATGGCTTAAATTTTACGCTGAAAGAAATGTTGAGAGATAGCAACTAGCTTGGACCATTCTTTTTTTTTTTTTCTTGCAAAATCTAAAAAATTAAGCTGAAACAAAACTTGGGAGAAACTGTGCTGCTTGTACCATAGGCAGAAAAATATCCCATAACTCTTAGCTCTGTCTCGTGCAATTCAGAATATTTACTCCAGAAATTCCACGAGACTCGTCTCGTAGTTTGCACAAACTGCTTAACGGATATCTCCTATTCTCTTCAATCCCGTGTGTACAAGGAAGTGGGGGAATGGGGACCTGCTGAGATAAACCTGTGCCCTACCCCCTTGTCCCTGACGGGGACCCCTTTACACTAAATGGTACTTCAATCCTTGTCTTCATAACATCTGCTGACAAATTAGTTGATGCATAGCTTGAACGGTAATCAATGGTACAAAACGAATGCAAAGAAGGGACACGACAAGCAACAAGTGCTTGTCCGTGTTCCTTCTTCATTTCGCACCTACGATTACGTTCTCTTCATGAATATCTTCAAAGTCGCTTCACCACTTGCACACACCTTTGGGCAATCCTCGGAAAAACTCAAGTTGCCTTGTGCAGTCATTGCAATACAATCCCATTTGTTTCCTTAAAAGAATGCACACTTTTTCATTTTACCGTCAAAGCTGCTTCGGAAATAGTTGCTGATCCATCCCAAAAAATATCGTCATAAACGGTTAGGCACTACAAAAACTGGGACAATTCCACAACTCGCCATTGGTCCACTAAAGAAAATTGGGGGAGGGGGCCTTAAGCGTTGCATTTACATTGTAAAACATTGTACATGTATACAGTCATTGTTTCATTGCCATTAAAAACAAAAAAAACAAAATCGCACCATTCCCTGAATGAACAGAGAGAAATATTGCAGCTATCTCGCTGTGTTGGGCATCTCAGACGCTCAAAAGCAGCGACGACCCCATTTATAATGCCAGATTCACATCTGCCAAGGAGGAACTTAAACAGAAAACAAAGCTTGCCTTCTATAATGTCGAAGTATGGGCACTCTTCAAAAATAACCCACCAAAATTTTGGCATCCTGTCATACCTATTACTGATTCTGCATCTTCATTTACTATTGAAATGTAAATGATCCCATGCGCATTTCTAACACATTTAACTAATACTTTCATTCTGTCTACCCATCTGATTTTCAATCATGCGGTTTTTGATATTTTGATCACTGGATTACAGACATTGCATTAGTGTTAACACTGTTCTTAATTTGATTTTAAAACTAGATACCAAGAAATCTAGTGGCTCAGATGATGTTCCTAACTCGTTTTCCTGCGTTAGTCTCGATGGACCTCTCGTAACCCTGCTATTATATTTAGGAAATATTAAGAAACTAGTACCGTTCCTTTGTCTTCGAAGCTTGGAAGAGTAATACAATTGTATAAATCGGGTAGCAAGGCTGACATAACTATTTATAGACCAATTTTTTTTACTCTGTATTCATGCAAAATGTTGGAGCATATATTATACCAATACATAATGGATTTTCTCGAGTCAAACCATATTTGCATCGCTTCAGAGGCGGTTTCAGCACCGTCACCCAACTAAATTAATTCACTCACGACATTGCGTATCGTTTAGACCAGAACCATCAAATTGATGTGCTTTTTATCGACATCTCCAAAGCCTTTGACACGGTACTGTATTCTCATCTTTGTGGTGGCTGCATTTCCGATGGAGGCGAAAATGTTGTAGGCCCGTGTACTCAGATTTGGGTGCACGTTAAACAACCCCAGGTGGTCAAAATTTCCGGAGCCCTCCACTACGGCGTCTCTCATAATCAAATGGTGGTTTTGGGACGTTAAACCCCACAAATCAAATCATGTATTCTCATCTTCAGCACAAACTACACATCTTCAAAAATTCATGTCTGGTTGATTGCAGTGCTAGTTTTCTTCATAGTAGTTCTTAATATGTCGACTTCTATTCCACAAGGTTGTCAGTTCTAGAGGTAGGCTCTGGGGTCCCACAAGGGTTCGTTCTGGACCCCTCTTTATTTTTAATTTTTATAAACGACCTTCTAGAACATGTATCCTTGAACATTCGTTTTTGTGCAATGACTGTGCTTTATATGACGTGTTCGTTTCTGCAGGTGACAAAAAGCATTTCAATGATTCCTTTACCTTGTATAATGCCAGATTCACATCTGCCAAGGAGGAACTTAAACAGAAAACAAAGCTTGCCAAGAACTTCTTCTATAATGTCGAAGTATGGGCACTCTTCAAAAATAACCCACCAAAATTTTCGCATCCTGTCATACCTATTACTGATTCTGCATCTTCATTTACTATTGAAATGTAAATGATCCCATTTGTGCTGGGTGCGAAAAATGGAAAATGAACATTAATTTCAAAACAACTGTTGTTTTCTCATTTACGAAAAAAGTAGTGCTGGTTATTGCAACATACTCTTTCAATGGTCTCTCTTTAACCCAAATCATGCAGTACAAATATCTTGGCGTCACATTCACTCATGATCTTTTATGGTCTACTCACATTACCCCTTAACATGTTCTAAAGCCTCAAAGTAAGTAGTATATCTTTGTTGAACTATACAGAATGCCCCAAAATATACTAAACTTTTAATGCATAAATCTCTTGTTTTTCCAATCATCGATTATGCCTCCACGATGTGGTCACCTTACAGACAGTACAACTTAATCAGGCTAAAAGCAGTTCAAAAGAAAGCTGCTCATTTCTTTTTTTGCAGGTATGACCGCTGCTTCTCGCTGTCATTAGCATTACATGAGCTAAAGCTAGAACCTCTTTCGGCACGTTGTAATGTAGAATCATTCTTGCACAACATAACCCACCTTTCATATAGCAATTCAAACACAGCCTTTTTGTCATTTGCCCAGTCTTCCTCTATCCGCAACTTCCACAAGCTTAATCTTGCTATATTTTTTGCACGCACAGATGCATTTAAGTATACTTTCTTCTCCTGAACACTAGAAATATGGAAATCCTTACCTGGTCACATTTGATCACTTCCCGTGAATGATTATGTGACTATTCTTGTTGAAAATGATTATGTAACAGAAGCTTGATTCCTTTATTGTTATATATTTGTTTTATTGTTATTCTGTTGTTACTTCTCATGTATCGTTTCTGTTGCGATTTTTTTTTTTTGCGCTGTATAACCCCACTCCTGCAATAGCCCTTTTAGAGGGCTACGGTATGTAAAATAAATAAATAAATAACTTTAAGAGTTGAACGCGATAGCGATATCCTGTCTGTAGAGCGTACTTTAACCATTTAGTGCATACTTTTTATTGTATGATGTTATTCTAGAAGGATTACTACAATGTAATCAGTAATGTTGAAAGTGGCTTGTGTCAGTGAAGCTTTCGCATAAGGCTGCATTCTGTGTAATGGGTAGCATGCTTTCAATCTGGAACAGTTATGCGCGTGAAATCTTTTCGAACTTGCTGTGCCCACTGGTGGTCTTAAGGGAATATGTGTGTAACATATGTGCTTTCTGTAATAGGTGGCCGACTTTAAACCACGAAGTCGTTATAATATACCCGATGGCAACATGTTGTATTGTGAAGCCTCTATACAGGACGCATGTGTTTCTAAGATATGAACGTTATTTTCACTGCATTTCGAAGCACAGGAACTTATTTTAATCATATTTACAAGCAGACGCATAGCTGTGAGGTGGAACACCTGCTTGCCACGCACACGGCCTGGTTTGGATCCGTGCTCGAACCTGGAAATTTTCAACATTTATTTTTTATTTGCATCTTTCTCGATCTTTTGGTCATGCAGAAGTTGATTTTTCGCTACAACCAGTGACACGGATGCCAGAATTTCTGCGAAATGAGCTATTTAAGGGATCTTAAAACTGTTTTTTTTTTTTTTAAGTTTTTTTAGCGTTTATGCTAGAGCACCATCAAACCATCCGCACAACAAATTAAGCAACAAGCCGTTTACCAAGGCCACTACGAACAATTTACCCTCCTTCTCACCTCTGCTGTGCCCCCTCAACTCTTGAGACGCTGGCGATTGCAGTGCTCTTGTGAGCGCACTTGATGATTTGAGCCATGGAAGAAGGAAAGTTTATTCCTTCCTCCATGACTCGAGCTTTGCCAAAAATTTGCCTCTAAGATTGCATGCCGACAGGTTGTGCACAATCTCGTAGGCACCCGGCAGCAAGCACACCGTCTGGCAACAGAAACGAAGATCGCTGAGTAGTTGATATTTGCTCCGAAAGGTGCTGCCACCCTACCTGCTGATGTTAGGTGCATTCATTCCACAGCCAATAAGATCAGCAACCTGGGTGATGTCGCGTTACCAGACGATGGCATACTGTGAATAAGCGGTTGAAAATGCTGCATTCGGCTAAGCCGCAGTGATCTGCAGCAATTCGCCATTTTAAAGCATTGTATTAAACTACGCAGTTTATGCAGAAAGCTTAAATCAGTCTGTAAATGACCCTTAGGACCTGGTCTACTGGCTCAATGTGTTTGTACAAAATCATCAAAACCATTTTAGGGTCCCTTTAATGCTATCGTGCTAGAAATGAGGGAAACAGTTGTTTCAGCAAACAGGTACGTGCCATAGAAGTCGATGTGGGCTATCAGAAAACTATCATCATCATGGATGCGCTTGTGCGTAAGAAATTTAATAAATCCCACTACATGCAACTTCCACTTTCTGCTCTTTGCGATTACCTTGCGATTATACAAGCTAGTGTACAGATCGCGGCTTACCATATGTAGCCATTGCACACCTGAAGATAAATTGCACTTCCCAGGAAGAAGCCGCAATTCAAGAATAAAGGCTTGCCATGGCAAGAGACCGGCAATGGCAGCGCCAATTGGATCCTGGATATCATGCTCAAGAAACGGAACTGAAGAGACTGCAGTGGCACGAGGTCTCGAATACAAAACATGTCAATGCAGATACAGCAAAATAGTTTTGAAAGCAGATAGAGCAATAAATAAGCATAGGATCAATCAGCTTTGCTGTGTATGAAGCATTGCACGGCTCAGTGCAAGCTGTCAGCCATCTTTTTTTCCCGATTGATGTATGAAAGAATCCAAATTTCATGCCAACATTCAAGTGCAATGGACTTTTTTTTTCTGTAAAAAACATAGCCACTTGTCAAAAATATAAGTGGAGAATGATGATAGGACTAAGGCGTTTTGAGTGAGTGGCTGTTATGTCTCATGCTTGGCCAATTTTGAATGGCCAGTAATGGACACATTGCAACTGTGCTTTGAGCAATAAATTTGCCCCTTTTTCACTTATTTACTGTGAAGCTTTCTCTATTCTTGACCACCCATTGGTAGTGTAGAACTTCACAAAAAGCCATGAGGTGGCTTCTTGTGAAGTAAATTTTGCGATGGTTAAAGACCGGAATTACAATTCAGGCCAAATGCCTATTATTTCCTGGAGTCCATTTCGAGCCTATTTAACATATAAACACGATCTAAGGGATGAGAAACATGTTAATCATGCATTTAATGTGCCTATAAGTGCCCATTTTGTGGTTCGTGCCAATATCAACTATTTAGCGCCTAAAAATACCTTTTCGCATTCGTCAAGTAAACGTTTTGCCTAAATGAGCTGTTAATATAGAGGAAAACAAGTAGCACTTGGTGTGGCCAAATTGACGACAACACGTGCATAGCACACTAGTTGTTTTTTTTCTGCTCATGTTTTTAGCTCCTGGTAAGGTACGATTATGGTTCGACGTAGGGTCGACTTGCGCACACGCTGTGTCGTGGAAAAAACATATCATAAGTCAACGCACTGCCACAGCCCACGTATAACTACACTCGAATGATACACTCCAACGCATGTGACGTTTGCCAACGCTCCGATAACGTCGCACTCTAAACGCACTTTTACATGAGTGGAGCTTGTACCCCAGCAAGGCTAGCATCTGTAGCGCTAGAGGGCCCCCCAAGGAGACTTGCGTTGCTTAGTTAGAGAGTAGTGCAGCATGGCGGTTGCATGAGCGTGGCTAGAGTGCACTGTAGCGAAGCGGGAGAGGCTAACGCTAGTGTACCCCCTGCCCCTTGAAGATCCCCATCGCTAGGTTCGAGAGTAGTGCAGCTCGACGGTTGCGTTTGGGAGCCTAGAAGAGTACAGTACAGCTAGAACGTACTCTAATCAGCCAAACTAAGCTAGGCTAGCACTGCCGCATACAGCCTACACGTAAGTTTCGTTGGCAGTTATGTTCTTCATGGACTAGTGGATCACAGCGCTACTCCGTCGTTAAAACATATCCTCAGGTATGTGGATGACTTCCTGATAATCACACATGGCGTTGATCCTTCCCAAGAGGTAGTGACCGTGCTAAAGCTGTTTAAGGAAATTAGCATGGGCCTTGAGTTCAATACTGAGCAACCTAAAAATAAGAGTTGCAATTCTTGGATTTAAAATTGAAGCTTTGTATGGAACACATTTACTGTTGTTTTCAACAAAGAAGTGCCAAGCCAGGACTAAATTACGCATCTGGGCACTCCAGGTTGGTAAAGAGGGGGATAGCTAAGTCTTGTATTATGTCAGCTTTGCAGAAATCATGTGGGCATCTAATCAGTGAAAGTTTCAGGGGTCAGGTAGAAAAATTCCAGAAAGCAGGTTACCCAAAACAGTTAATTTTCTCAGTGTGCACGGTCTTATCCAGAGAAATAAAGAGCAAAAAACAATGTGCACAAAAATACGTGCACAAGTTGGCACATAACTTAAAGCACGTTGGAAATAGATACAGCATAGACGTGGTTTTCGGCAAAAACCAAACTAGCAAGCCTGTGTCCACGCGTTAATAAGCTTATAGGTTTGAAAGCCTGCTCCGTAAAACACAGAAACATGTTCGTTGAGTGTGTAAAGGGAGTAGTATATATGACACTTTTTTCTTGTGGAAAAGTCTACATATACCAGTCAGGAAGATGCGTGAACGACCGCCTTAGAAAACATCGCGCATCTGTTAAGGCATCAGGCAACAGTCATCTTGCAGATCACTGTAAAAACTGCAGATGTTACCTTGTGTTTAAATAAGGAGAAATATTATTTAGACGCAAGGATCAGCTAACACGTGAGATAGTGGAATCTTACTACATCCGAAAGAGGGGACATGACTGTGTTAGCTAAGCTACGATTGTGCTGCATGATAAAGAATACGTGTATCTCGACACCCAGTACTTGTAAAATATAATAAATGACACATAATATGCAAAGTTTTTGTAATCCCGACACGAGTGGTTTCTGTTGCACCCTGTTCTGATGCACATGCGGAAAAGACCATGTATCCGCTTTAAATTCTTTTTCTGACTAATAAACCTTTAGTTGTGAGAGCAAGCGCTGTCCTTGTCAGCTTCTTCTGTCGGTCTGTTTTTTAGTGCGCTTCAACAAAATGTTCAATTATGAACGTAATCCAACTGGCCCAACTTGCCATCTTGTTGACAGAAAAGGCGACTTAAAGGTAAATTATTTTTTGAAATGAAATGAACAGATTTTATTTCTGGAGAGATACAGAAAAACGAAGCGAAGCTAAAGGCCGTTCGGCCTGACGTGGCTTCGCTACGCGAAAAAAGTTCAGCAAACAGTGCTACATTGAATAATAATTATCACAATACAAGGAGCAGCATAATAACAGAAACACAGAAATAGCATAAAAGCAAAAATAGGTGACATATAAGTACAAAAAAATTGGCTACATAGACACACACAATCAGACATCGGGGCTCTTTTCATTACTTATAAAAAAAAAACATACATATTGATATATTCATATAATACACTCATATATTCATACATACATCTGCCCATATGTACGTACATGCTACTGTATATACACGCGTTTTGTGCCTAAAGATGAGAGTATATGTGGAACCTAGCCAGAAGTTAATTGGAAACATGCTGTTTACTATACTCAATTGATGAGGAGATGTTTTATGTGATATTTAAATTGCGTTAATGAGAGGTCTAAATTTAATTGTTCACCCTAAATGATTTATAAGCTGTGGGGCGCGGTATGCAATTAGGGCTCTACCATATACAGTCCTAGTAGCAGGAACGCGAAATTGTTGCCTACGGAGCGAGTATTCGAGTGCGTCTTCCGGTGTCGTGATAGTGTGGAGTTTATTTTTATAAATGTAAAGTAATAGCTTATATTCATACACCTGTCTTGCTTTGAGTATACCATGTTTTATGAATAATGGACCGCTAGGAATTTCCCTTGGGTTGCCATAATAATCATCGAATAGACGGAGAACTTTTTTCTGTAAGATTTCTAGTTTATTTAAATTCTTCTCACTTGTAGTGCCCTATACTAGCATACTATAATTGTAGTATATCTTCTTTTTTTAGCCAAATTGTTTTGAGTGGATTTATTTTAAATATACACCCAACAGTCTTACTTAGTTCGGATGCGAGACTATCAACATGAGTATTCCAAGACAAATTTTGAAACCTCGAAATGACGTGTTGCTCCTTTTTCTTTTCTTTTTTTTCACATTAATCATAAGAATGTCAAGAGAGTGCTGCAAAAGGTGAGATATTGGAGATGTGTACAGCATATATGACGAAAGTTTCGAGACATTATATAATTGCAAACACCAGTGACCAAGTGTACTATGATTCGTTTAAGCTTTGGATAACAAGGTATACAAAATGAAATAGTTTTTTTACCTCCACTTGCTCCACATGAAGCGGGCACTCATAATTGGATTCATCCGACAACATGGCCTCATTGCTGGGAGATGCAGCTCTGTATTTCAGTGGTACTGGCACCGTAAAGCAGAGGCGCATGTGTGAAACGTCACAGATGCCACATCGATTCGCCAATGTCATAGGTTTGGTACTCTACATCCTGCTGCCAACGCATAATACTTATCCCTCTGGTTACTCACAGGATTTCCACCACTTGGTGGAAATAATAGAGATTGTGAAATGCACAACGGAATATATGCAGTATTGAGCTGCTCGGGATGCAATTGTGCATTTATTGGACATTATCATGGTGGCCTTCCGCATTCAATAATACAAGTGTCTCAAAATGTGCCGCCCGCAGCTTCAACCAGTATAGAATTTTGTGGCTTTGCTAAAAATAGTATTGGCAATATTTTCCCACCTACTGTAATTATTAGTGCTTGTTTGGGCGAGCGACAGGAACAAGACTTTTCTCACATTTTTTTTTTTTTTCGTGAGTCACCCCATGCAGTTGCAATGAGATGAAGCATAACCGGAAAACGAAAAATCTGAATTTTAGAATCGACATCCAGACTTAGTCACGGTGGAAATCGGCATCGATACATTTTTACAAATCTGACATCGAGTCCCCTTGAGAGATGGGAAAGGCATTTCAAGCAGCAAGGTTAGGTCATATTTTGCTCCAATCCTGTCTGCCCCTCTGCTCCCACCACCTTCACTGCCTCGGCCCTTGTGGGACTAAATTTATAACTTCGGCCCGCCAGCTGAGACGAATTTGAGACCCCTGCAGTAATACAATCACAGAGGATTATATGCATACAGAAAGCTTGTTTCTAGACACGCATTGCCAAATTAACCATCCGATGGAGAGTTGTATGTCTCCAGCGTTGAAAACTATGAATGAAGTGATAAATTTTCTCATTCATGAAGGATGTGACACTGTCTCTAAAAGAAAAATAATAAACAGTGGTGAGTTGTTTGTTGTTACTTTTCTAGATGGTGTGAGTTTGTGTTCCAAATAGCAAAGTGCAAAGCATTTGGTAATGAGTCTTTATAAAATCTGGCATGGCTGTTGGGCTGTGGGAATTTTAGATATTGGAATTAATTGTGCTATCTTCCAAACATGGAGTTCATGGAGGAGTGAGGCGCTCTGAAAAACAGTAAAATTGAGGTGCATCAAACAAAACATGAAAAAAAAAAAATTTACGGCACCATAAAGTGCAATGTTGCCCTGTGTATTCGTGCTTCAACTTTTTCACTCAAATGCAAGTTTCTTAAAGACATCTGCAGAACTTTTGAACATCCTCGGAGAATGGAGCCGATCCGTAGGCAGGGTCCTGGGTAACACACGAGCTGATTACAGCTGTATAAGCAGCAGGGAATCCCTGATTGTAGAGTAAAAAAAACAGAGCCAAAAACCTCTGCTTTCTCCTTTGCGATGTTCATCCCAACTACAGAGCTAGCACGTTCACGCCAGTAGATGATCTTGGCAGTCATATCACCACATGCCGGCATTTCACACTTCTAGTCTAAGAAAAGTGACCATTATGGCCAAGGAGAAAAAAAAGACTTGGAAAAGCTCAAAGCCATGAATGTGGCCATGTAAGTTATATTTGGATAAATTTGGATAGCAATACTGCCCCACGCAATTACTGCCCACACCCCTGCACAGATTGCAATGTGCGCACAGGAACAAAAGGAAAGAGAGAAAGCACTCATTTGACGTGATAACTCCACTTACATGTAAAGCAGTCTTGTATGATGTGCTTAACATTTTAAAACAATGCGGCTTTGTAAATACGCTTCAGAATTACGCAACTCTACTTATTCATCACTCAACACCTTGAGGCTGGTACAGCATAGCCTCACTGCTTTTACCATGAAATCTTATTCAACTAACTAACCTAATAGATATAGAAAATTTCAAATTGTAGATGATTCGCGAAGCAGCTCATACCGATTGTAAGGTCAAGCCATGACCAAGTTAAGGTATCGCAGGACCCCTTTAACTTTAGGAAGAGCAGGACACAATGTTAAATGCCTGCCTTGACTTCTATGTCAGTGTTTTGCAAAAAACTGTTTTCTTGTTAATTACAAAGTATTGAAAAGAAAAAAAAAACGATAAGGTGTGGTGGTTCTTCAGTAAACAATTCTCTACTCAATGAGTAGAGGACATGAATCAGATCAATGCTCAAATCAATTGGTTGATATGTGGGGTTTAACGTCCCAAAACCACTATTTGATTATGAGAGACGCCGTAGTGGAGGGCTCCGGAAATTTCAACCACCTGGGGTTCTTTCACGTGCACCCAAATCTGAGCACACGGGCCTACAGCATTTTCGCCTCCATGGAAAATGCAGCCACCACAGCCAGGATTCGATCCCGCGACCTGCGGGTCAGCAGCCGAGTTCCTTAGCCGCTAGACCACCGCGGCGGGGCATTGTGCTCGAAGCAAGTGTCACACAAGTCACTTCAAAGTCATAATCTTGGCCAACTGCATCAGATGGTACACATTATGTGCAACGATTCAGAACATTTTCATATCGATTGTGCCAGCAAACTTGTCAGCATTACTCCAAAATTTGCACCAAAAAAATGTGGATATTAAATGCTAATAGCAGTACACTCTTTAGTAAATGTAGAAACTATGAAACAACCAAGGTAACGTCATTTCACATATTTACAAAATTTATTTCTATATCTACAATGTTGCATTGAGAACAAAGCTCTATAGCCATGAAGACCTTATTTATTCGATATTTCTTTCACTTCTGGAGTGTCAGGGAAAGCTTTGGCCTTGTGCGGTGGGCTCAAACCAAAAAGTTCACTTTCCTTGTCAACATCTTTCACAAAATCTGTGAAAATGCATTTCTGGCCAGTCAAAGGATCAATAATGTTGCCGTCCTTGTAGACAATCTTCTCTACCTTGTGGGCAATCCTCAGGCTGAGGCGTTCTGGTAATTCCTGCACAAAAGAAAAGTGTGCATTTATGGTTAACGAAGGCAGCTTTATACACTAGACCTTTATGAACATGACGTGCCACGGTGGACTAGTGGTTAAGGTGCTCGGCTGCTGACCCACAGATCGTGGGACCGAATCTTGGCTGTGGCGGCCACATTTCGATGAAGGCAGAAATGCCCATACTTAGGTTTAGATGCACATGAAAAAACTCCAAGTCGTCAAAATTTTTGTAGTCTTCCAGTATGGCGAACCACATAATCATATCACAGGTGTTGGGACGTTAACCCATCACAAATTTTAACCTTTTCAAACATGAAATATTGGTATGTGCTGAATTCTAGCCACAATGAATTCGACAGAGTGATTGAACAACAGTTTGATCAACACACAATAACTGATGCATGAAATACAAGGGCAAAAGAAGATGTTAGTCATGCAGGTCATGATGTAGCAGCAGGGAATCCAGAGGGAGGGCAGCATAGGTGATCACCCCATCCCCATCTTTACAGTGCCTGTCGTACCACATACACCCATTAAGACAAATGAGTGGGGCCACAATGAGCATTAATTAACAGTATTTATTTATGACGAGGTTCTCGTGATGATAGTTAACAAAAGAGTCAGGAGCCCCCTCTATCTTGTTTTACTTCAATGGAGCCCTCCCCCTCCCTACAATGAGTGGCTGGATCTGCCCATGTGATGTAGATCACGCTTCTTGTTATTGATGTCACGCTTCTCGATATCATGTCACGCTTCTCGTTATTTTCTTTAATATTTTTTTACTGAGCAAAAACGCTCTGATTAGACTTTTTGTGTGCTTACAACTAAACTGCCAAGCTTCTCGTTAACTTCTTTCATAATTTTTACTGTGCAAAAACGCTCTGATTAGACTTTTTGTGTGCTTACAACTAAACTTGGTTTAAGGTAAACATATTTCTACTTTTTCTGTTTTAAATGTTCTTGTTGTGAGTGCTTAACGACGTTTTTTTAGTATAAGTTTTTCCACATTGTTGCCATAGTACGTCCTCCTCAGCCAGGTGCTTTGACAGCCACTGGTGACTCTAGGTGTTTAGGGAGTCCGGGACATCCACCTGTAAGCATGCATGTTTGCTAAGGAAATAAACTGAAAAAAAGTTAAGCGCTTGTCCTGTCTTACAGCATTTTATTTAAAGTCTTTCATGTGGTCGTTAATTTGGGTCATGTTTACCTCCCAAAACCACGATATCAGTATGTGACACGCCGTAGTGAAGAGGCTTCTGATATTCGGACCATCTGGTATTCTTTAACGTGCATAGACATCGCACAGCACACGGGCCTCTACATTTCACCTCCATTGAAATGCGACTGCCACGGCTAGGATCAAACCCGCGACCTTTGGGACAGCAGCCGAGCACCTTAACCCCAGACATTGCACAAACATGAAGAACTCTTACTGGTATCTTGTTCAACTTTGCTAAACACATCCAAACCCAAGAGGTCTGCATGAATGAATGGATTGATATGGCTGTAACCTTTAGATCGGGCGGTGGCTAACGCCACCTAGCCGTAATACTTAGTGAACAAAACTAGATTTATCTTTTTTTTTTCCTTTAAATGGTGAACCTGATGACTACCAGTTGCAGTGAAGGACTTAATTTTCACTTGTGCCTTGATTGTAGCCACCAATAAGATAACCTCCTTTTAGTGATTTCTACCCACTTAAAGTCTATTTTGCCCTCCTTGTCCCTAAACCGCAGTGCTTTGAAAAACTCTGCGCCATAATCCTGAACTATAGGGTGAAGCCCTTTACAGACCATTATCAAGCGTTTGGCAGTTTCCTCTTCCTCTCCACACGCACTGCATACCGTGTCTACCCCTTCGTATTTGGTCCGATAAGTCTTGCTTGGCAATACTCACATCCTGGACTCAAACAGAAGGGAACTACCCCAAGAATCATTATGGATCCTTTCCTTGGCAATTTCCTGCTTAAAAGTTCGATAGATCTCTAGTGCCGACTTCTTAATCATGCCTATTCTCCACATGTCCGTCTCCGTTTCCTTCACCTCCTTCTAACCGATAGTTCTTTTTGGTTTGGCCCCCTGCTGTTTTCTAAGTATTTACCCATCAATTTTCTGGTTCGCTTCCTCCATTTTCTATTGACATTCCTATGTACAATTAGCTTTAAACCTTCCTAGCCCAAAGATCCTCCCCCATTTCTCTCCATCGCTCCTCAAATTTTATCTTGCTGCTAGCTTCCCTGCCGTCGAATGATGTTCATCTCATACCACACTGTACTCCCTATTTGGTGCATTTTGATTTATTTATAAATAAAAACATTACTATAAATAATATACTGCCGTCTCATTGCGAGACATTGAGGGGTGGGTACAGAATTTGCTTGGAAATCAGGCACAACATGAAACAAGTAAGCATACAAAATGAACGCTAAACTATGTGAATTCACAACCATATAAAAAGAAAGTTATGCAAATGCACGGATAGCAAATCAACACTGCATCAAATAACGCTTGTTAGATGGCACAAATATACAAAAAATATAAAAGAACCGCACCACTCATTTTGGACTCTGGAGGCACGTGCTGATGAATTGTTTCTGCAAATCGAGCTTGAGGTAACTGGCGAAGCGCGCCGTCTAGAACAATCTATAATTCGACTGTGGATGGGAAAAATGAGTATTTTTAACTATTTTAACGCAACCTCCTAAAGCAAGCGTATCTATTCTACGTTGCTTAACTTCTAATCTTGCTTGAACCTTTGATCTCATGCACAAGACCGCATTGCCGAACGTCAGACCAGGAACAACGACCTCTTTCCAAATTGCTCTCACAACATCATACCTATTGTAATTCCACAGTGCCCTATTTTTCATCACCGCTGCATTTCTGTTACCTTTAGTCATTACGTATATTTGGTGTTCCCTTAGGTACTTGGTCCCATTGCTTATCCATACACCCAAACATTCGCATTTATCCGTTATCTAGCATGACCTCCTGTATCCTAAGCTCACTACTTTCATTATTATAAGAAAATAATGACTGCTGATGTTTCCTTACTGAATCTCAAATCTAACTTATCTCTCTCATTACCACAGATGTCCATCAATCCCTGCAATCTGCACATGTGCGTGCGCAGCGCCCTCCTCTCTACATTGTCAATGGTCTCGCTTTGCGCCCCCCCCCCCCTCAGTGCGCACGCTTACGAGCATGCATGGAAACGCAATCAAATCAGTCTCAGTTTCTCACCTTGACAAGGACCCAGTCGCCAGGTTGACACTCCTCGTTGGCATCGAACGCTTCGTACTCTGTCCTCTTTTTATAATGCTGAAAAACATGAACAATACTGACATCAGCGCAACAAGAAATGTGAAAATTGCCTTTAAGGGACGCGTGCTTACCGCCATCAGAAAGGTGTCCAGCTCAAACCGGGTAACAACAACTCGAACAGTCTTCTTCACAGCCGATGAAACGCACTTCCCAAGAAAGAGCGCGGGCGATGTAACTGCAGCCATTACTGCGAGCAACTAATCACGCATATAATCAAACAGCACACGCGTGCAAAAACACAGAGATTAAAGGTACCCTATGACTTGAGCACGCGAGTGCACGTTACGCGCACATACACATGTGCGGCTTGCTTGCATGCACAGAGGGCGCCATGCTGGTATCGACGTCGATGGAGCTGTCGCCAAGGTGGTTATACCCTGGAGTGGTGGAAAGGCTCCGTGGCTGAAGCCGACTGCCGCCATATTGCTAAGGGCTGCAAGCGGATGGGCGCATTGTAGTGTACGCGGCTTTCGCGTTGTTTGTGTGCTAGTGATGTTGCATGTGGTGATTGTAATAGAAGAAGATGGTCCCTAACACGCCTGTGATCACTTTTTGCGACGATTATGATGGGCTCTTGTGTAAAAATTGGGTGCTCAAATTGTGTGAAGCGCGCATTGAGTGATATGTGTGGTTTAACGTTCCAAAACCACCTTATGGTTAGGAGAGACGCCGTATAGTGAATGGCTCCGAAAATTTTGACCACCCGTGGTTCTTTAACATGCACCCAAATCTGAGCACACGAGCCTACAACATTTCCGCCTCCATCGGAAATGCAGCCACCGCAGCCGGGATTCGATACCGCGACCTGCCGGTCAACAGCCGAGTACCTTAGCCACTAGACCACCGCGGCGGGGCATGTCAAGCAGGCACCGGGCATAACTTTCGATGTGTAAGTATATGCTTCGCTCGATTTTCCCTCACATATTTTTAAAACTACGACTGCATTCGCGTGTACGAATATTTTGTTTTTGCGTCCGGGTGCACAGAGACATTTTGAATGATTTTTGTGCGTTTCAGGATTCCAAGGACGTCGTATTGCGCGGCACATGGGAGTGCGCTCGGAGGCGAGATGGTGACAAATGTTCAGTACACAGGTTGAAGCAGGCTGCTGCGATGAGACAGGGTGAATAACGAGACGACGGGCTTGTAACATTACTGCGGTGCTTGCATCGTTTTCAGCACCCATACAAAAGCAAGCACGTCAGTGCGCTTAATACAAATGAGCGCTTCTTTTTACAGCGAAAGCTGTTATTAGATCAAAACTCGGGTCATGTGCTGTTGTAGTTGTCCGCCGCCGGTGTCCGTAACCGAAACGCACGAAATTACAAAAGAAAGCCTAGTACCAATGACTCAGTGGGGCTTGAACCCGGGTCCAGTGGGTGGCAGCCTAGTATTCCACCACTGAGCTACGCTGGTGCTTGGGACTTGTTGGCAAACTTGCCTTAGGCAGGCTTGATTAGCTTAGGCAGGCTTGATTAGCAGTTCGACCACTATTGACGTTTCCCGAAGATTAGCGTCTATTTGAAAAGTAGTACTGAGTCCTGGCCTAGGTCATTGGTTAAATTCTTCATTGCCACGCAGAATGCTTGGGTTCAATTCCAGCTGTAACCCTGTCACTTATTCTTTGCATTCGTCGGGTCGACGCCAGCGATGTCAGGTATTTCTTAACGCTTGGTGCATTAAAATTGCCCATATGTGTTCTCGTCGTTCCTGGGTAGATACTAAGCGTCCATCAAGGGTGGCACAAACCCGCATTCCAGCGGCACATACCTCCCGTCGGTGTGTGCCATTGTCTGGCGGAAAGTGTTTGACGACGTACGCGACGGGATATTAGCATTATTCATATCTTGACCAGCGCATCATATTCGTCAAACCATCTTCTTATGCTAGTTTTAGTTCACAACGAAAAATAATAGGTTCATGGGGTGACCAAGAGAGCACCCAAACGTAAGAGGCAAGATAGATAGATAGATAGATAGATAGATAGATAGATAGATAGATAGATAGATAGATAGATAGATAGATAGATAGATAGATAGATAGATAGATAGATAGATAGATAGATAGATAGATAGATAGATAGATAGATAGATAGATAGATAGATAGATAGATAGATAGATAGATAGATAGATAGATAGATAGATAGATAGATAGATAGATAGATAGATAGATAGATAGATAGATAGATAGATAGATAGATAGATAGATAGATAGATAGATAGATAGATAGATAGATAGATAGATAGATAGATAGATAGATAGATAGATAGATAGATAGATAGATAGATAGATAGATAGATAGATACGCTGTAGGTCTTCGAAGTTTGCTGAAAAATGCTTCGCAATAAATATACGCTAAAATTTAAAATTTCATATACTACGCTAAGAAATGTGACGGTAAAGGAATAAAGTAAGTATTCACTATCCACAAAAAAACAAATAATAAAAATAATCAAAAAAGTTGAAGTAAGGCTGAATGCAGTAAAAAATGAATGAAGAAACAAGAATACGACTCCCGATGCCACAGACAGCCAATGTTTTCAAAGCGCTCAAAAATGCCTTCTTGCGTTAGGCTATCGCCACCGAAAAGTTGTCTGACAAATTTAGAACTGAGGCGCATTCTTGTATTCTTAATTGGATACTCGGTCTCGGTTGGTCATTCCTTCTCGTTGGACATACAGTCTTCGGTTCGACATTTCGTCTCGTTGGACATTCCGTCTGGGTTGGACATTCAGTCTCAGCAGCGACGTGACCCATTGGACATTTAGGTACAGTGGCTAGAATAGGGAAGTGTGATTAACGCGCCGGCTAGCGCGTAACGCCTTGGGAGGAAACCGCGAGGTGGCGATTGCGGTTTAGACGTTTGCATGTTTGCGCGGTTGTAAACGTGGCCCCAGCTGCTCACGGCACTGGGTCAGTGACAAGGACCATGTCGGAACTCCGTGTGTTCGGACCTATCGAGCGATTCGATAAGAGAGGTTTGGACAAAACAGATTAGAAAACTGCGCTCATCGATCGACTCTCACAAGTGATGTGGGATGAAGGCGAGAACACAGAGACTTACCAATTTACAGTCCAAGTAGAACCGACGTAAACAACTTCCGGGTCTGCTGAGACAGTACCAATAAACACAGCGCTGAGGAGTGTGGAGAAAAGCTGGCGAAGAAAGCGAGAAACACTCGCAAAACGTGGCTAGATGAAGGACCTATCGCCGGATGGGAGATGTGCAATGAATGCGAAATGTGGATCCAGCTCGAACACACGCCTTTCGTGACAACCGATAAGGCAGAGGCAGCCAAGACCTATTTGTGCAAACTCTGTGAAGGGGTCAGGCTCCTGAAGGAGGAGCTCTTGGTGATGACGAGAGATATGGACAAGGGATGGCCACTGGCAGTGCAGAACATCGCAACATGCCTGACAGAACACATCGACAACCCAGTGAAAGAGAGGCGTGCATTAAGAGAAGAGCTAGCTGAGGAGAGAAACTGGAGGACAGCTATTTACACGCATGTTGAAAAGCTTCGGAAAGCTCCTCTGTATGCGCGTTTAGCGGCAGCAGATCAAAACCTAGCGCAGGACAGCGCTGCAGCAGAGGAGAAAGCCAAGCGGGTATCTGGATGTGCGACAATAGGTGACAACACAAAACGACAACTTAAGAGTTGTCTGTACTCAGGTAAGAGAGACAAGGTGTGAGAAAGGGGTCAGAATGGGGGGGGGGGGGCAGAAGGTCCGCAAACAGGACAAGCATGGAATGTTGCCTTAAGCAAGAAAGGCAAGAAGAAGAAGAAAGTCCAACAGATGCAAGAATTGACAACACCAGGAGGCTCCCCAGCTGCCACTCCATACACGCAAGAACACCCCAAAGACATGAAGGCTGTCAAGAGGAAAGAGCTACATGCATTCATCTAAGGAGATGAGAGTGCCGCCAGAATGAAACACACAGTCCTCCGCACGGTAAAATAGAACAGGCTGGTTCCCTACAGGGTGAGTAATGGTGCCTCTATCCAAGAAATCAGCACTCAAGTGGATTCTGCCGCAGATATTTGGAACATACCTAAACCCATGATTGTCCTACAAGCGGGTCTCATCAACCTGCAGAAAGATGAGGCGCCAGAGGAGGTGGCCAAACCTTAAAGGCCAACATAGTGGCCTGAAATACGATAGGTAGTGGCCCCTTGTTCGTTATATACGGTATCCCAGAAACAATACAAGGACAAGCAAGAGATGTGGCAGAGTGTAAATGCTGGAACCATTGTCTTGAGCGAATGTGTGCTGAACTGGAAGCAATAGTAGACCTTGCGGTACCAGGGGGAAGGAGACCTGAAAGTGGTACACAGCAACTGTATAGACCACAGGAAGCTGGTAGTCATCTAGGACGCAGTCTTTGTTCTTTTTGAGGACAACGAGCAGCAACCCCGAGTGGGACACGGCTTACAAGCAACCCTACTACCCCAACAATGGCAGCCATAGAGAAGGCACTCCTTCAGATAGCCAGAAAGCAGCAATCTCCCCAGCACAAAGTACGCTCACAAGGCTCAAGCCAGCGAGAGTGCATGCGGGAGGCAGACGCCGACATTGCAAGAGAGTTACTTCCACAAAAGTAGGCTTCCTAAACCTGCATGGAGCAAGAAAGCTAAGCAGGTGGGAGGAGCTCTACAGGATGTTGAACTCTGAGGCCTTAGAGCTTTACGCGGTTGCAGAGATGCATCTTCGCGAGCTAGAGGAGCTACCAGTTAATTCACAGTAGCAGTGGGCCGGTAACAACCGTGAAAGGGAAGCGCACAAGGGTGGCGGAATAGGCTTCCTATGATGGAATGATCAAATGTGGGAAAAACTAAAGTGCCAGTGTAGTGAACACATGTGGATCCGCGGAGCAATCACAGGGATTCCTACAATAGCGTGTGCTCTTTCTTACGGTCACGAGTGGACATCACGATGGTAACGTCCGAACTATGCATTGCATCAGTGAGGACATCCAGAACGGGGACAGAAGTGCTGAATATAGGAGAATTTAATAGCCACATCCACGAAATTGATGGATTCCTAGATTTCAATGGCAACCTCATGCAACTGCAGGAGTACAAGAAGGCACAACGTAGAAGTAGCCAACCTTCAGTGAGATTGCGCAGGAGAATTCACATAGTGTGCTAGAAACAGTCGGACCTGTATTGGCTATGTACTTGTATCATTTCGACTGGCACGTCAGGTCAACCACGTCAACATTGATGGGGGGGGGGGGGGGAACTTCAGCATCGGGAGGGACCACAACAGGATCAGTCTAACTATCTGCTCCTCCGCGTGGTTTAAAAAAAGCAAGAATGCCGGAAGACTGCGCAACGCTTCCTGTCTGAAGCGGCCAACGAAGACATTGTCCAGGAGTTCGAGAATAGACTACAGACCTCTCAAATTTTCAAGAATAATGAGTTTGTGGAGGAACTGCGATGCCTAATGCGGAAACACGAAGTCCACTCCAACTCACGAGGAGGGGTGCGACGAAAATCATGGTGGGATCAAGAAGTGCGGAAAGCCTTGGGCGAGCGCAAAGAGGCGAACCGCCGCCACAGGAAAGCAGTGAAAACCCTTTCCGCAAGAGATGTTCTCCAAGCTTGCAGGAATACCTAAACTACAAGCAGGCTATGCAGACAATAGTCCAAAGCAAAATCTCCGAACACCACAGCCGACAACTTCAGTCTTTCACAGTGAATGGACGCAATGGAGCCAGGAAGTTTTTGGACCTACGTGTCGTCACTGCGGGGGAAAGCCAAGGTAATCCATCTTAGGCACGAGGATACGAAGCTGCCAGCATCGGACATGGACAAGCATCTAGCAGACCACATGCGTTAACTGTACGATTTTAGCCTTGGCGATCCAGAGATCAAATAATCGACGATAATCCCATCAATGAATACCACCAGAGCAATAAGGTGAAATGGGAAGCGACCCGTCCAGCCCTTGACAGAGCGATTAAGCGCATATATGAGCACACACCGCCACAGAGCGTGACGGCATACCTGCGGGGCTCCTCAAATGCTTAGGAGACGAGGCCAGGCAGAAGCTGACAGATATCTTCTCGGGCATCATGGCAGGAGAACCGATACCAGAGGATTGGCGATATGGCCGAGTGATCCTGGGGCCGAAGTGAGGAGGAGCTGCACGGTTGCTTCATGAGTACAGATACAGTTACAAGCATGCTATACTGAACTTTCGCACACATTTTAATGACATGGATGGGCGGCTGGGCAGAACACGACAAGAAATTGACGGAGCTGCAGGATGGTTTACGCAGCAGAGGGCGCCTCGAGGACAATGTATTTGTGCTCACCCAGGCTTTCGAGATAGCAGCACGAAAGGATAACAGAGTACACTTGTTTTCTCGACATGGCGAAGGCATATGATAGCGAACCGCATCGACCTTTGCTTCACTGCATGACGCAGATTGTCATGGCGAGGGCATGGGTTAATCTTCTGCAACGACGGCTGTACACGGACAATACGGTGATGGCGTGTTTTGCCGAAGCCCAAGCCGAAACAGTGACGGTGAAGCAGGGTCTCAAACAGGGATGTCCATTGTCGCCGCTGTTGCATATGCTGTATATGGCTAGCCTCGATAGGGCGCTGCTAGCGGATGGAGGTGGATTCTCTCTTGCTCACTCATACGGTGGAGCCCCAGTGCCCTGGAAGCTTCCGGGCTTGGTATAGGCGGATGGTATTGTCCTAATGGCTGACAGTCTGGGTGACCTGCAGCACCTCGTTTCAATATCGACAAATCACTTGAGCAAACTTGGACTCTGCTTCAATGCCGAGAAATCAGCTGGATGGTTTTTGCAGGCACAGACATAACTGCGGCAGTGTCACTGCCATAGGATGGACAGATACCTCGGTGTCTAACTCAGCACATCAGAGCATGTCCTCGACATTCACGAAGAAAACATCCGCTTAACATGACGCAAAGCGGCGAACGTGACGCGCAAACGAAGTCTTTGGGGCTGTAACCACTTCCTGCTGGTTCGGGAAATGTGGAAGTGTGTGCATGTGTCATGCTTTTCATTTGCCAATGCTGTACTAATCTTCCAACCAGGAACCAGACAGTGGCCGGAACGAGGGCAGCGAGAGGTTGGTCGACTGGCCTTGGGATGCCACGGACGAGTTGCTATAGAGGCCATTCACGGAGGCGTTGGATGGTCTTCGTATGAGGCTCGAAAAGCCAAGAGCAAGATAGCCTACGAAGGCCGCCTGCATCTCATTAATGACGACAGGTGGGCAAGGCGCTGGTTCCGATACACCAGCCTGGCTGGAATAACGACAAGTGGACTGCGCGGGTGTACACCCTGCGCCGAAAGTTTGGTTTCTTCGCGAAACCCATGAAGGCAAGCACACAGTGCGAATGGGCCCATGCCGTTCAAGAACAGGTACGGGAGGAAGAGAACGAGCAGTTGCGGAAGGCGATGCGTTTCTAGGCAATCTTGACGGTATATCGAAGTTTCAAGAATGAAATAGAAAAGGAGCGCATGTGCGACAACAATGGTGGTAGTGGCCTTCTGTTCGAAGCGCGGGCTGGGGCACTACGAACGCTTGTGTACCGTCACCGATTTGACGAGAATACCGATGCCATGTGTGTGATGTGCTGGGTGTGCGGGCAAGAAGAAATCATCCCCCATCTAGTGCTACGCTGTACGTGTTTGGGTCCATGCCAACGAGAGTGCACCACACTGCCCGATGCTCTGAGGTTACTACACCCCTATCAGAGACACGTTTAATATCACGGTAAATAAAGAAACAGTACCAGAAGTAACCACCATAAGGATACTCGGCCTATATTTAGAAGAAAAATGGCTCATCCGAAAGAGCTTTAAGAGGCTGAAAACCACTTCGCGACAAGTCATCGGGCTCTTGAGAAGAATAAGCAGACGGAATCATGGGCTACAAGAAAAAAAAAACTTGCATGATAGTGCAGACTTTGTTCATTTGTAGAATCACGTACACATGCCCCTTCTTGTACCTCAGGAATGATGCAATGAATAAAATCAACATAATTATTAGGTAAGTCTACATAGCGGCCTTAGGATTGCCCACTTGGGTCAGCAACGACAATCTCTTGGAAATGGGTGTATATAACACCACAAACGAAATAATTGAAACACAACGAGCATCACAATGGTAAAGACTATCCTGCATTCGACAAGGACATGACGTCTTGAAGCTCCTAAACTTGAAACCACTAACTGGACCCATACCAACGCTTAAAATACCGCACGAAATCAGAGCTAAGATAAAAATCCTACCACTGTGAAAAAACCTGGGTGGTCTAAACAAAGGACGTTGGCAAGCGCGGGCGGGCGCACTCAAAAAAGCACTAGACAACAAACCAACATCGTATGCGGATGCCAGTCACGTGGGTGGAATGAATTATGTCATTGTGGGAGTTGATGGCTATGGACGCGAGTATAACCATTCAGACCGGCTCCACAACCGAGGTAGAAGAAACAGCGATTGGTATTGGAATTACCATTGAGGGCACGAAATTTATTATTTCGGATTTCATATCGGCTATCAAGACATATGCTGCAGGGTATACAAATAAAACGGCACTGCAAAAATTAGCATGACCTCAGCAAGGACTCAAGCTCATATGGGTTTCGGGCCACTGTGGGAACCCGGCGAATGAGGCCACTAACCAGACATTCCAAGGGAACATAAACCAGGCAGTGGTGCGGTCCCAGAAACCAAATCCGAATGACCTGGCGCTCAGCTACGGAGACCAACTGAGCCGGCACCGTGAACAAAGAACGCTTTATCCACCTCCAGATGAAGCATTAACCCGGGCCCAAGCCACTACACTGCGGAGGGCTCTGACCCATTGTATACTAAGCCCGAGGAGGCTGGCCGCAATAATAAAAGAAGAAAAGCTACAGAAGTGTATTTTTTTTTAAAGAAATATACTCTTAGTGCGCAGAGAACATTTTCAGAAGGAAGATAGAACCGATAAAGTATAGTTCTTAAAGAAATGCAATACCAACCAGCCCGAGTAGCCACTCTTTTACAAGTGTAATTACTGTATAGCACAGGCAGGACAAGACCACGTATTATGGGGTTGCCCCAACAACCCTGCACCCGACGAGTACCTGCAGCCATCTCCCTCGCCGGAAGCCTGGGACAGGTCCTCAAGGAGCCCGAATTTGCATATACAGGGCAATCTGGCGGACTGGTCTCCTAGTGTTGCGGCCCCTTGGGCCCCAACCTAGCCCCTGTCAAACTTGGTTTTCCCCATTTCCCTCCATTTTTGAATAATAAAATTTATTCCACATCCTTTGTTTACAAAGATGACCTGGGGCGACCCGCAGTCGATGGAGCGGTTGGTACAGTGAAATATGCGGCAGTACGCACCACCAAAACAAGGCTGGTGCAGTGGTGGCACGGGACGCAGCGGTATTAGTTTATGTGGACAAAATTGATGGCGTGCAGATACGGCGCGTGTACGCCTGTGGAGTACTTTTGTTTATTTACTTTTTAAGTGTTTTTTTCTCTAGCTAGGAAAGATTATTCTGACCCGCCCGATACAAAGGAATAAGCCCCAAATCATCATTATAATCATCATCATCATCATTATTGTCACCCAGAGTGGCGATGCGATCCGCAGAGACGGGAATCAACCACGTGCGCGTGCAATGTGAAGTATTTAAAATGCATTTTGTTGCTCTTGCATGGCCTCAAATGGCGACCAAGCCAATATGTTAATCAGCTTCTGGAATTACAGGATGCATAAGCGGGTGCGCGACTGAACTTAAGTATCGACAGGGTGCCAAAAGTGAGCGCGTCACTGCATATAACATTTTATCGATGTGAAGTGGAACGATGAACTCAGTTGTGAGTCAGTGCTTGGACCATATTCCACGGCGAACCATCATTTCTTGATCCACCAATCTGTAAATAAAGCCTTATTATTCGTAACATGCATAGCTCACTATAGCTAGTTCTGCTAACGCCATAAAGTTTCATACAATAAAACCTATGGCTAACGCATAAACTTCGAGACGAGAATCACGACTGCTATCTGGATAGAAACATTTTATTTTATGCGCACTGCTCATTTAACGCGTTTCCGAGCAGTTACTCACTATCTGTTTGCATTCTTAGTAATTGGTCGCGCGTCTTTTTTTTATCCAAACAAAAAAGTTTTATAGTTCACAAGCATACTACAGAAAATATTTTTCGTTGGCCAAGTGACGTGCCACAGCGTCAGCTACTTCTTTTGACGGGAAGATGCTCGCTCTTTGTGGGGTGCCTTTGTGTAAAAACGGAAATGGGTGCGCAAAAAAAACTTGGCCACTGGATTGGTGGGCCTCGGACCATGTTTTGTGCAACCCAGTGTGACATCTTTGTCTTTTTGTTTTTTTTTGCAGACAGAGAACAAGCTTTCCCAAGCTGTCACTGTGAAGCTCGTTGTACCAAAATCACTTTGAAAAAAATTGCCCGCAGCTTCCCTCGGGGGAACACTGAGGAGGATGCGGAGCATATAATTGGTTAACGGGGTGTTAAAGTGCGACTTACTTGGGTCGATGGCTAAATTGGTTAACGTGGTTGTGAAATGGGGTGTTAAATTGCGACTTACTTGGGTCGATGGCTAAATTGGTTAACGTGGTTGTAGGAGGGGGTGTTAAATGAGTGAACACGTACACACGTATGCGAAAGGGCGGCGCTGGTCGAAGGGACGTCGATCATTGTGTTTGTGGATTCGTTGGAATTCATTTCACCGCGACCTTGGACGTCGACGCGCCGTACAAACCAACCGACGAGCGGCAACTGAGCGAGCGAGCGCCGACCTTGAGTATATATACAGCGCGACGGCGCATGCACTGTCAGGTGTCGAATGTTCGAGAAGGGGGAGAAGCGCAACGGCGCATGCGCGCGCGTCAGCTGCCGATGTTCTCGAAGCGTGACGGCGCATGCGCGCTACATTATACAGCTAGCGAATGTTTGTGAAGAGGAGAAGCGCACGCGGTGTGTAGAGGATGAAGGGTGCACAGATGGTGGAGGAGTGAAGCGCGCGCGGTGTGTAGAGGAGGAAGGGATGCACAGATGGTGGAAGAAGGAGGAGGAAGCTTGCGGACGGCGCCGCACTACAAGCCTCGAGTATTAGATGCTCCGCATCTAAAAGTGATTTTAAGGGTGTCTACAAATGCGAAGAGCTTCTCCGAAAGGCCTACCCATGAGCGTCGGCACGGGGGTGGCAGAGGGGGTGGGAGCCCCTTCTGGTCACCCAGCTGGCAGGGGCACGCTATATCTACTCTATAGATTGAGTTGGTGGTGGGGCATTTTTTTTAATCACCTAAAATAGGCACAAAGTTTGCCTCATAGACTTGTTTATAGGGAGATGGGGCTGCAATAAACTTTCGCCCCCCCCTCCCCCTGAACGGGAATCCTGCGCACGGCATATGCTCATGAATTCGGACAATGGACAATTTCACCGTTCACAGTGTGCTGGAAATGTCGTACCTCTCACTGATGTGCAGCTCGCACGCAGCCAAATTTTCTTGAAACAGCTTGTCAGCGCGGCATATCGCTCTCCGCCACTGCGCTAACAGAGCTTCGTCCTTTGGAACGCCGAACAACGCATGCTTCTTTTTAGCTGACTTGTAGTGTGTAGTGCACCCCGGGACGAAGCAATGACTTCGTTTTCGCGCCATGAAAGTGCATACAGAAGCATTGGCATCAGAGTGTCACCGCACAAGAAGAAATGAGTTTGAATGCGCCCGAAGGAACTGTCGGAAACGTGCAAGCATCGTATAAACGACTGCGCGCGCCCCCACCCCGCTGCTTCGCAGAGGCTTCAGCGCGCTCCGTAGGCCCCGCTTGCCACTCATCACATTTCCCTGTTCTGAATCCGTTGGCGAACAACTACCGCGGCGCACGTGACTTACGTTCTGCTCAAAAAAAGGGAGCAATGATTTAGAGTACTAAGTACTCTACTATGGGAGAGTATAAAACCGTCCGTGGACTTGGGGGGGGGGGGGGGAGGGGGGGGTTAGAAAAAGTGGGTAACAATTTAGAGTACTTGGTACTCAACCATGGGAGAGCTTAAAGCCGTCCCGTGGGCCGTCCAGCCTCACATACAAATACATACCATTAACGTTTTTCTGCACGCCACACATGGGTATCTTTGGCCAGGCCATGACACAGATCCGCCATAGTGTCACTGGTTTTGTTTTAGAATCTTGAATTGTCTGGTTAACGTGTTTAGACATTCTGAATTGTTACTCAGCGAAACATAATAACTTGAGCAGTAGCAACGAACCTTTAATTAAACACGTGCGTAGTGCTAATAATCGCTGGCAAACAGTACTTTCGGTGGGACCAAAATCCAGCTATAGAGTGGCTGTTTCACTTGTTCAAAAGCTTCAGTGCAACATTTGTGCCATACCTTGCCTTCCATTTTCAACTATAATACCTTAACTAATTTTGATCTCGTGTGTTGCGCATCAAGCAAGTTACGCTTGAAATTTGTAAACACTACATTACAAATCCAGCCACGAAGCAATGTTCAAGGTTCTTTAATCTTGCCTGATCGTGCCCGAGCTTTCACAAGTTCCTTTCTTCGACAGCGCTCCTTCTCCGTCCGCATCTTAGGCTAAAGCTACGGCAACTTCAACACGCAACGTGGTGTTCCGCAGCGGTCAGTTCTCGTGCCAATATTATTCAACGTTACACAACTACCGATGTCATGGAATCTATCAAGCATTCCCGGTTTAAGAAAAAAAAATCAGATCCTTGTCAGCCAACTCGAAGTACATGGACACCGCCGTAGACTTGATGGTGATGCAGCGTTCCTGCTCGTCCTTTCGAGTATCTGTGAACCGCATTTCACCAGCTTTGGCAGCGGCGATAATGCCAGCCTTGGACACAAGAGAGTCTGTGAGTGTTGACTTGCCATGATCGACGTGAGCTATAACGGACATGTTCCGGATATTTTTTTTTTCTTGTTCATCAGCCCACGGATCTCGTCCCCCGTGAAGTTCACCATCTTGAGTTTTTAGAGTTTTCTTCCAATGGATAGAACTTCGGTCGTATCACTATGGCCGATACGGGGAAAAAGGCCCCGGTTTAAGAATTTTGATTTATGCTGATGACGTGACAGTGCGGGCACTGCAGGAAGCACTCGGTGCCGCATTTTTCTGGTGTTTTTCAGTGGGACTCACAATCTCACAAGAAAGGAGTATACCTACATAGGCACTGAGAATAAGTGGGGCCGCCGCAATCTTGACCGAACCCCTGTTCGACTTATGCTCGATGCAGAGACGTAGACAGAAATTTTTTTCGGGGTGGGGGGTGTCACACCAACCCGACGGGAGAGGGTGATGGGGGACAGGCAACAGCTTTCCTCTGTGACATGACTACCGCTGGTAGTTATAGCAGATGGTGTACATGTATATCAAGCCATGATATACACCCTCCCCATGCTTATGCTTGTGAAGAGAGTGAATAAAATTAAAGTAATCGCAGTAAAATATGGTAAACGGCAGGTACAGTGGCCGTTGGGAGCAACGGCATCATGTTGCACTATTGAATGGACTAGTCTTCGCAAACGCGTCATTTAGACGATTCGCCCTATCGGAGAAGACATTGTTAATCGTTAATTTCTGTTAAGCTTAGATGGCGTAGCTAGTCTTCCCAGGGACGAAGTGCTGGTGATGGTGATAGGGGTTCTTGAAGGATGGAAGAAGGCACCCGATTTCTGTCTGCTATAACGCGACACAACACAGTGCATTGTAGGGGAGGGAGAAGGGATGAACAGGATGAAGGCGTTTCACCAGCCAAGGACGGCTCCGCTTACAACGGGAATGATAGGTATACGCCGCTTGTTTTTGTACTTTCATAATTACATATTGGTTTTCCTTGCTTTGCTCAGTGAATTTATTACTCTCAATGTTTGTGGCTGTATGCTTATGATCATAATATTTATGTTAAGCTCCACAGTCCTGCAAGGGCTGATATAGTGAAACAGGCAAAGGCTGGTGGGGAGTGAGAGGAGAGGGGGAGGCGTTTAACACAACTTTACATAACAATGCCATATTAAACAACACATTCACCCTACCTGATATTTGAATCATTGCTGAAAGGGAATTCATTTGGCGTCATGATTGTTTCAACGCATGAGTACTACCGACCTCCAACGTGCTCAGAGGCTGGACACAGTGCGTGAAATATACAATTTTAAGATAACAATAATTGTGATGGTTAACGTTCGAAAATCAAGACACGCGGAACACAATAGTTGAGGACTCCAGAAATATTAACCACTTGAGCATAAATTTAGGTGCATGGGCCTGAAGCATTTCAGCCTCCATCGAAAGTGCACCCGCCTCGAGGCGGGTGCACTTTCGATGGAGGCTGAAATTAGTGGTTACGTGACCTTAAACATATATTTTATAATTTTTTTGTTCTACGGTGATGTTTCAGCACATTATGACCATGAGGGGTACCCTACAAAAGAATGGTTGAGAACAGTCCCGTCTAACTAGCTTGCCCGATTGAAGCGTTATCAATTTGAATTGGCAAGAAAATCGAGCAAGTATCATTTACAAAGCTACAAACATTTTATTCTTTCTCAAGCCGTGGGTCGCATGTGGCCTTCGAGAATGACATACCGCTAGTTCACACTGAAGCATCTGCTTTCTAGAGCGAGCGAAGGCCGTCCACCGCCGAAACACAGCATCGTTGGCACTGGACGCGCCCCGCGCCGCCGAATTTGTCATCAACCACGGGGCGAACGCCGGATGCACGCGCTGTCACCCGAGAAGGCCCTTTTGGCGGATATCGCCGCCGCGGAGTCGGGTTCGGCGCACTTTCGGTGGCCGGTATGCCCAGTGTGAACGCGCTTATACAGTCGTCACGTCATGGGAATTGCGCAACGAGAGGTTTGCGCAATTCGCATTTACCCCAGATAGTCTACTATGGGCTGTGCATGAAATGGAGGGTGTTCCCGCTTTCGCCCTAACTGTGCTGCGAGTTGAGTGCAAATCTGAGTTTTTTTTTCCCGAAGCAGTTCCAAGAAGTGACGTAACCCTGCGGTGGAACACCCGCTTGCCACGCAGAAGAAAAGGGTTGGACCGAAGATTTTAGGGGCGAAGCTTCTTGGCGTAGGTCTGTCCATCCTCCGTATTTGTTGTAGGGTAGCCACCGGGATGCGAAATGGGAGATGGCGGTACTTGGAGTGTTCACTAGATGAACGCAAGGACGGACGCATGGATAGAAGGACGTGCTCAATTGACGTGCAGAGCGGGTATGTGCCACAGGGGATGCGAGATGGTGGTACTTGGAGTGTTCACTGGAAGGACGCACGGACGGATGGACAGAGAGACTAGAAGATGGACGTACGGATGGACGGACAGACGGATGGACGCATGGACGGTCGCGCGGACGGAGGGAAGCAAAAATGAATGGACGGACGGAAGCGTGGACGGGCTGACGGACGCTTCGCCCTACTCATCATCATTCACTCCATGTTTATGTTGTGAATTTTTATTTATTTTATGTGAAACTTTCTCGGTTTTTTGTTCGGCCGCAGGCAACGCTGTTTTTTTTCCACCAACGAACGACGCCGACATCCCCACCGTTGTCGGAATGTCTGTGAAACAAGCTCTATAAAACTATAGCGCGTTAATAGGCCCCTTCAGCGAACCGTTTACAATCCGCTTCGGCAGACATGCAAATGCTAATAAGTTTCACGTGGACGTGTGCAAGTGACTGTAGATTGTGTGCGGAGAACCATCATAGGAACAGCGGAACGTCAATCGCGTATATCGCTCTTACGCAGTCGATTCAGCGGAGGGTGAAGATACATCCACTTGGTTTCGCCGTCGTTTTGCAGTCAAGCCGACCGCGCGTCGCCAAACGCACTTGGCAAAAGCTCAATATCATGCAGTTCCCTGTCCTCTTTCAGAACGCTACATCTGCACATGGGTGAGCGATAGCGGTGCTCCGATACAAGTACCTAATTGCACGGAAACCAGTTATGGTTCATTCAAACAGGCGGCATTGCTGAGTTGTTTGGTAGGCCAGCTGACTTGGACGCTACTGCGTCATTACTAATGGACACTCACTACTGTTAGAGCACAGCCACTCACAACAAAACACTGACTGCCCTACTTCTTTCGCACTCAACTACCGTGGAAATTCGACACAGCGCTCGCCGGTTTGTGACTTGTTGAGTTTATAAGATTGTTCGACGACTTATGCTACGCAGTACTCTACAGTGTGAGAGTACGCAGTGCCAACAACATGGCCTTTTTTAAGTGCGAATGCACTTTATAAGCGACCCTGAATCCGCCGTCCGTGGTGTGCCTCCTCCTCTTCCCTAGCAACGGCGCGAGGAGCGGAGAGGAGCGTCTGTAGCAACGGTGCAGCGACGTGACACACCACGTGATGGCGCGCGCTCCGCCCTCCATTCCGTGGCTGGGGGCGCCCGCGCAGCCACGACTTGCTCAAGATCGGCAAGTCGTCATAGATATAGATCCATCGCAGGCATCAACCTCGACTGCGATGCCTCCAACGACGAGTACAACGCAATCGAATGCGAGCGTTGCACGCGTTGTTAAAGATGTTGCGCTGGTTGTAGACAAGGCAGCGCGACGAAGGGCCCGTGATGCCGAGCGCAAGCCGGCGTAGCGGGCCGCGGACATAAACATCAATGGTTCCTGGGAATCGCATTGTGATCACATGGAGGAGTTTACGTTAACTCACTGGCGAATTCCCCCGGATTGTAACTTTACTCTCCCTTATAGCATCCCGCCGTGCATTCGCACTAAACCATGTTCACCCTCGGTGAAATGCTTGGGAGTTTTTTTCATACATAAAAAAAAAGGTTAACAATTTCGAGCACTTGGTACTCTATTATGGTAGAGCTGAAAGCCGTCCCAAAAACATAGCTCTATTACGTCGAGTTCATGACTGTTAAAGGCAGTTACCCCAAGAGTCGCTCCCCTTAGAACCTCTCCGTAGAAACGCCTCAAATGCCCCAGCAAGGTGGGAAGATTGACACCATGATTATACCACAATGTTCAACTAGTAGCAAACGACATATCTACAGCTGCCAAGCATTTTACTGTTATCATAGCATCTTTAGTTCAATTTAGCACCCCTTCAATTTTCTATAGATTTATGTCAAAAAAAATATTCGGCTGATTCCACGTACCTGGGAATCGACGTTATGTGAAGCATGCGGAGGAAAAGTGACCATGTTGCAATTTTTTTATTGAGATACACGTCATGAAATTACGCTAAATATATGTAAAAATGTTGCACGCACAGACATATGTTGAAGAGTAGCAGATGTTTATATAACCAGTTGTTTGCACTTGCGCAACGATGTCAATGGAACATGCGTAATAGCAACACCAGAAGCTGACATGAAGCTCTGATGTCCGCGAAGAGACTGGCCCTTGGCACAGCTACATAAATCAACACCACAATTGACGTTGACCCGACGTCCCGGCTGTATCAAAAGAGTACATATGTAATGTTTATTAAACTGGGTAGGCAGATCTGAAACCACTATTGACGTTTAACGCGTAGCTCTGCGCCGTGCAGAATGTTTGGGTTCAATTCCTGCTAGGACCCTGAAATTTATTATTTGGATTCGTTGAGGGGTCAACTCTGCCTATGTGATGTGTCTCTTAACACTGCCATTTATTCTATATGCCTTCGTTGGGTCGACGCTGCCGATGTCGGGTGTTGCTTAACGCTCACGCGTTAAAATATAGCATGTGTGTTCACGTCTTGTTCTCGCATTTCCTTGGTGGATACTGTCTATCACCTATAGCGCATACCCGCATACCAGCGCCACATACCTGCGCGTCGGTACGTTCCACTGTCTGGCGGGAAGTGTTTGACGACGTACGCTACGGGATTGTGACATTATTCATGTATTGAACGAAACGTCAGATTCGTCAAACCATCTTACCCTCCCATGCTAATTTTGGTTCACGCCAAGTTAAGGGGGTGACCACGAGAGCACTCAAACCTAAGCGTATAGATAGATAGATAGATAGATAGATAGATAGATAGATAGATAGATAGATAGATAGATAGATAGATAGATAGATAGATAGATAGATAGATAGATAGATAGATAGATAGATAGATAGATAGATAGATAGATAGATAGATAGATAGATAGATAGATAGATAGATAGATAGATAGATAGATAGATAGATAGATAGATAGATAGATAGATAGATAGATAGATAGATAGATAGATAGATAGATAGATAGATAGATAGATAGATAGATAGATAGATATGCTCAAAGTCGTTCGCTAAGAAATGCTTCGCACCTAAAAAGTGGCCGCGTATCTCCGTGCTTTGCTGCGAATGTTGTCGAAAACCGAGAGTTTTCTGTCTGCAGGTGCTGTGTGAGAAATAAACGCTACGCTGCAAAAATGTCTGGAAACGAATGTTTGAGTAGAACGCAGAGCAATTTGTAGCTCCAGCTTTTTTGCTTTTTAGTGGACAACGTTATAAACTAGATCAAGATGACTCGGCGTTAACCAAGGGATTAAACTTTCGTCGGGTATCTTTCGTGGTGCTACCAGGGTTGACTACCATAACAATTTGTCCGGATCTGGGCATATTCTACCTCTCTGGGGCAAATGGCCGTCTTATTGTTTAATTAAGAGATTTGTTTGCAGTTGATAAGCTACATTACGCGGCTCAATTAAAGGCACTTATTAGTGATCGCACTCTTCTGACTAAAAAAGAGCGGTAAAAAGCGAGAATTTATTCATTTCATGTTATGGTGGATTACATATACGCGACAAAGATGAGGACGGTTAAGTGTTTATAGAGACACGAAAGCACGCACCCGGCATCTGAATTGGCCTCGAATGTTGGACGCTATGCTGCACGTGCTGGGTGGACGAAAAAAAAGAAGAAAGGAACAGGCCACGTAGGACAAAGAGGTGGAGGCAGAAGCTCGAAAGAAGAAGACGCATAGGCCTGGCCGGACGTCAACGTTCGGTAGGGCAACATTGCTGGAGGTACCTCGTCGGACCTCAACGCCCGAAGGACTCCGTACGCGGCCCGCCTTCTGCTCCTGCGCCCAGCGAACGCAGAGCCTGTGAACACCCGCCTGGCCCTTCTCGTACGACAGCATCGACGCTGCCGCAGGGTCTTCGTCGAGCCGCAAACGCGTGAGCGCGTCGTGTTTGTGATCCACTTCTAAATAAACTTCTGATGTTCCTTGTAGTTCCGTGCTTTGTATTTGTGTCGTTTGTGCCTTCTTGCGTTCGAATATATGTTTCTGTGCCATGCAAGTTGCGTCCACTTCCTTGCTAGACTAGCCAGCGTCTCTCGCACGACTCTTAAAGCCTCCTTCCGAAACATTTACTTCTTAACACTGGCGTCCACGACGGAGACTCTCATTAGTTTATTGAACTCTTGAAGGTCGGAGCAGCATAGTCGGAGAGCATCGCTAAGGGCTGCACAAAAAAGAAATGGCAGCATATCCATCGAGTGAATGATGGAGAGTGGGGCGAAGCATTCGTCCGTCCATTCGTTCTTGCTTCCGTCCGTCCATGCGTCCATCTGTGTGACCGTCCGTGCGTCCATCCGCCCGTCTGTGCGTGTGTGTGTTCGTGGGTGCGTCCCTGCGTGCATCCATGCATCCGCCCCTGCGTCCGTTCATGCGTCCATCTATGCATCAGTCTGTGTGTCCGTTCGTCCATCCATTCAACACTCCAAGTACCACCATCTCGAATCTTATCATCATATATTCCCCATATAGAAGCACCGCCATCCAGCGGACATTCCAAGAACTGAACGAGAGGAGGCACACGCACACTTTCTTACGGCTTGCGCTTCGGGTCTACTTCCCACCTTTAACCACCTTGAGTTCATGGTATATACTAGTTAACTGTATTCATGGCACGGCGGCCCAACGCTCGCTAAACCTTTTCAAAACCAAGAAGGTTATGCCCAGCGAGTATAAATTAGCAACCTTTTCCTGTCAGATAGTGCTCAATGTACATGCCAATGGCTGCTAATGGGAAATGAGAGGCAGCTAGGAGAGTTCGGCTCTTAGTTTCTTACGGCTTGCGCTTCGTATCTACTTCCCACCTTTAACCACCTCGAGTTCATGGTATATACTAGTTCATTGTATTCATGGCTATGCGGCTCAACGCTCGCTAAACCTTTCTAAAACTAAGCAGGTTACACCCAGCGAGTACAACGTAGCAACCCTTTTGTCAGATAAGGCTCAATGTACATGCCAATGGCTGCTAATGGAGATCGCAGCGTGCGCGTCAACTAAAAGCCGAATGCTCCTGTGTCTCATTCCCCATTAGCAGCTATTGGCATGTACATTGAGCATTATTTTTTTATTGTTCGACCACGCACAGAAGAAATCTCTCACCGGCACCACCTTGGAGCCCAAAGTGTTATACTTGTTACACACTACAACGGCTACGAGAGCTTCGACCCTAGAAACAAGAGCCTACGATATCATAAAGGTCGTAGGAGGGCACGAGCTCGCGAGTTACAGCGGCAAATTGGGAACAATCCGGACACAGTGTACACAGATGTAACCCTATGCGGCGCGAACAAGTACGCACTCGCAGTCGTAGGAGCGGCCCCGGGTCAAGGCCTTCTGACTTGCGCCACGGCTCGAGCCGCATCCGCGAATAACGCTGAGGCTTTAGCTATCGCACTTGCTATTAAAGCTAAGGATATTCTAGGACGATCGTTTTTTTTATTCCCACCGATTCTATGGTCGCATAGAGTCTTTCTCACGGGAAGACTACCGCACAACACCATTAGCCTAATAGGACCAGACCTAACGCAGGACCATGCTATCATTTGGTGCACGGGTCACGAAGAAGTTGATGGCAATCAGAGAGCGGATGGCGCAGCTCGTGCTTTAACCAACCAAGCGGCCTACCAATACGACGACAACCTTTTTTTACCGCGAGATATCCTTGAAAACAAACGGCTTGAGCGACGAAAGCACAGTGTAACACACATAGCTCTAACCAGGCGGGAATATTATGACTGGCACCGAATACACCAAACACATATCCAAATATTTCGTTGAAGCATGCCATTCACCCTACGATGAACAGCGGTAGTTGTCCGTGGTGCGGAGGCAGACCCACTCTCGCCCACATAACGTGGGATTGTCAGAATAGGCCAACCGAAATTAACTCGCTGCAAATAGCCAGCTAAATTTCTGGGAGGGGGCAGTGGGAGACATTGCTCGCCAGCGAGGATCTGGAGGTGCAACTAGCGCTCCTCGACCATGCGCAGCGGGCCACTAAAGCGAGTGGAGTCCTGGAAAAGGGGCCCCACCCACATGCTCCCCGTACCTTTTTTTCTTATTTCTTTTTCAAATAAACGTTTTGATATGTTCGTAAATAAAAAAAAAGAAACAGCATACGCGCCGCTCGTCTCCATCGCAAGGAGGATTTTAAAAAAATCGCTGGAGTGAAAATCATTGCCTAGGCGTGAAGCCGCGCCTCTGGCAAGATGGCGGCTGCGGTGGCCATCTTACTAAGGGCATGATATAGTATCACCATGAAGCCATTATGAACAGAGCGTACCCTCGCACATCCAACGACTGTAATGTGGAAACTTTGTTGTGCCACACAGTGCTCCAAGTTCGTCTTAGTGTTACTAGTTTCCCTTTGTGAGCCTCTTAATGGAGGCAAAGTTCTTGGGAAGTTCAGTCACCCATACTCGTTTCTGTGGGTTGTTTAGTCGGAAACAACTATCTTTTAATATAAAACTAACGCAGCATTCACGCTAAGATATCAAAGCCACTTCATCTTTAATAGGGCACTATCAGAAAAGAGCATGTTTCCGCCGTCCTGGCAGTGGAAAAAGCTGGCTACACTTCTGCTGGCCAGGCATTGCGGGAGCTTCCACTCCAGCATTTTTTTTAAAATCCTCCTTGCTCCACAATGAGGACAGGCTCAAGTTTTCGCAGCGCAATTCACCACCCTAGCGGAAAGAGGGTAAAGCTCCGGTCTCTCTTACGGGCCACGCTTGCTGGTTTTTCCTGTTTCGCGCACGGCAAACGTGTTCCTTGAAGTGCTTATCTCGCATTTCGCATGCTATGGGCAGGGCTCTTTCATCAGTCTAGAAAGCAGGCACGCACTACTGCTGCATTGTGAGCTGCTATAAAAGTGTACACATGACGAAGGCTTGGAAACTACCCGTCAAGTTCTACCGTTTCCAATGCAGGCAGCGCGAGAAGCAAAGGCGTCAAGAGTGGATTATGGTAGTTCACCGATACTCTGCGGTCTCGTTACTTTGAAAATTTTTGTCGTGTACAGTACTACAGATTATTATTTACCTGAAGAAAACGCGGTGGCCGGACTCATAATAAGAGAAACCGTTTTTGTAAACTGAAACTGCAGCAAGCAGACAACCACTGTATATTTTGTATATTTTGCGGTTGGGTTCTGGCTTCCCGAGACAACCATTAGCGCTAAAGCGGTGGAGCTTGCTAGCTTAATTCACTTAAAATACTTTACTGCGAGCCCTGCACGCGTTTCATTCAGTTGATGGCTCTAGACTTCTCAATGCCGCTCAGTGTAAACAGATTTGTGCTGCGGATTCGCTCTGACGTTTATACGTACAGGTCTTACAAGCAACACCCACCTATAAGTTAGCATGATGAGGTGTTGTGATGATAGGATTGATTTGTGGGGTTTAACATCCCAAAACCACGGTACGATTATGAGAGACGCCGTAGTAGAGGGCTCCGGAAATTTGGACCACCTGGGGTTCTTTAACGTGCGCCCAAATCTGAGCACACGGGCCTACAACACTTCCGCTTCCGTCGAAAATGCACCCACCACAGCGTGGGTCAGCAGCCGAGTACCTTAGCCACTAGACCACCGCGGCGGTGGTGATGCTAGGACCGAAGTCGTGAGTTCAATTCCCGCATACGCCAGCTGCATTTCCACGGGAGTGATACGCATTAACAGGGCGCTCAGATTTTGGTGCAAGAATGATAGACAGGGCGTGTTGGCGCTAATTATTTCAAGTGTATGGTGGTATGACGCTGAGTGTATACAGAAGTGACGCTCGGTGTGTGTGCACCCTCTGTCTGTTGTCGTCGCGCTGTATGCCTTTCAAATAGATTGAGATGCACGTAAAAAAAAAGAGCCTCACGTGGGCGGAATCAGTCTCTCAAACCACGGCGTTCCTCCTAATGATATGATGGTTTTGGCACGTAAAATAATGTGTCCTTGCATGCGCCCAAGCTGCGGGCTATATACAGCTGCCGCTATGAAAACGAGTTGAAAAATTGACCATGGCAGCAATAAAATTTTTGATGATTTCCCGAAATTGTATTCGGTTATGAGGGGAAAATCTCGGCGTAACGAAAAAGATGCTTGATTCTATGAGCGTATTGCATAATATGACGAATACCAAGCGAGATGTCAGTGTTCGACATTCGAATCAAGCTGCGTGATCAGGCGTGGATATTAATACGAAGTGAAACATGCACAGCAGAAAACATGCGTGGTAGAAGTGCACATAAAAGCCCCGCCGCGGTGGTCTAGTGGCTAAGGTACTCGGCTGCTGACCCGCAGGTCGCAGGATCGAATCTTGGCTGCGGTGGCTGCATTTCCGATGGAGGCGGAAATGTTGAAGGCCCGTGTACTCAGATTTGGGTGCACGTTAAAGAACCCCAGGTGGTCGAAATTTCCGGAGCCCTCCACTACGGCGTCTCTCATAATCATATGGTGGTTTTGGGACGTTAAACCCCACATATTGAGTGGACATAAAATACTTTTTGTTTGTGCGCATCTTTGCACTTTCAAAGGAGCTGCAAAAAAATCATGGTGTCATTGAACGTACGATACAACCTTGTTAACATCCGATGGAAACCTCGGAAAAAGTGAAATTCTTATGAAATTGAACACTGCGCATTGAAATGGCACCGGGGACTTAACAGGGCAGACGTAAGTTTTATCTCTTCACACTGACCTCCTAATAATTTTAAAGCCACGTGATAAACTTGGCATTAAAGCAATATAAACCCGAACGCTATATACAAATGTACGTGAAAGCGTGGTGGTAGTTTACCGACAGCTCCGAGAAGACATGGATGTCGCAGCGAAAGCGCGTTTTACCGATTACATACATATAAAACTCACGCAGTCACCTCACTTTTATTGTCATAACGATTGATTGGTTGATATGTGGGGTTTAACGTCCCAAAACCATCATTAGCATATAAAAGACGCCGAAGTGGGGGGCTCCGAAAATTTCGACCTCCTGGGGTTCTTTATCGTGCACCGAAATCTGAGCACGTTTTAATGTCATAAAAGGCAGCTGTTCACCATCGACATTCAAATAGCACTCGCTCAAAAACATCGTGTTTGAATTGCTTGGTCCCGCAAATTATGTCAATGAGTCACTCTCGCTTGTGAGAAGATTCATACTGTGAGAACGTTTCTGCCCCGTTCGGCGAGAACTATTTACAGCCCGTAGCAGTGTTTGCGTCCAAAGGACCGACTAAGGGGACTCTTTTGGCGCAGCTCTTGATTCAGTGCATCGTGAAACTTGAGCAGGCCGGAGTGTTCGTTGACGACGTTGTGTGCGATGGAGCACCCACCAACCGCTCCATGTGGAAGCAGCTTGGGATCAGCGGCGCACTGGCCAGCGTGGTGAATGCATTCGAGCACCCACTGGACACTTCAAGGAAGGTGTATGTCCTATCTGACTCCCCTCACCTTTTCAAGTGCATTAGGAATCGACTATACGACAAGAAGGTATTGATGAAATATGGCAAGCTCATTAGATGGTCATGCTATGATGCCCTGTTCGTTGCAGACAGCAAGCACTGTGGTGAACATCGAGTGTGCCCACAAATAACGTATAGTCACGTCAACCCATCTAAGATGATGAAAATGAGAGTTAAGCTGGCAACACAGATTTTTAGTAACTCCGTGGCTAAAGGAATAATGTTCTAGGCACAGAAAGGCGCACCACGTCTAACTAACGCCGAGCCGACAGTCCAGTTCACCCTTTTTTTAAATGATCTCTTTGATGCACTGAACCGGCGTTTCCCTGCAGAAGGCCTAAAACTGGGATGTGAAGATTTTTTTGTCCTAGAAGCTGCATCTGTGTGGCTAGACTCTTGGGAGACCGAGGTCGTGAAAGGATAGATTTCCAAAGACGTTTTTTTTGACGCAGTCAACCGCTGAAGGCTCACGTGTAACAATTAAGTCGGTGCGGGAGCTTTCAGTTTACCTACTGAAAGAGTGCGGTTTCAAGTATGTTCTAACAGCAAAAATGAATCAAGACCCGTTGGAATGTTTTTTGTTATCATCAGCCACGCCGGAAGGCAGAACGAACACCCTACATTTCCCACGTTCCTTCAGCTATACCGCCTGCTGAGCCTGTATTTCTTCCTAAAGCCACCGCAGTTCGGCAACTGCACAACTACTGGAAACAAGCAAGCTTCTGTTGTCACCTTGGTGGATTTAAGAAATATTTACAGTGATTCATCCTCGCAACACCCTGCCAAATTAGATCAACTGCAAGAAAAACTTGACGGCCTGATTGAAGAAGGAAGCTGGGAGTGCGACGACCTCTTCGACTTCGACAACTCAGACGCAACAGTAGTTGACTGCATCGTCTACTACGTCACAGGATTCGTATCCCGGAAGCTTGGCAGCTGCACATGCTGCACCAGTTGCAAAGAGGCTCTTGCGGGGAAAAAAGGCACTGTAAATGTCCCTGAAGCCGACCTAGTGAACTGCAAGACAAAGGGCTGGCTGACACACCCAAACATGCATCTCTTCGATCTTTTCAAATGTACTGAAGAGCATTTTGCAAAACATGCTAGTGACCGAGATGTATACGACAAAACCATTGATGCTGTGCTGGAGAATCACAACTTTGTGTTCCCATGCAGTGCTCACAAAGAATAAATGCTGGCAAAGCTGTTGCATTATTACGTGTGCCTACGCATGCGGTGGTACTGCAGGCAATTGAAAAAGAAGAACGAAACAAACAGCCATGATTTGCGAAAAATGTCAAAGCTTGTTTGAAAGAATCGATTGTCTGAGCGTGCAGACTTGCGAAAAATGTCAAAGCATGTTTGACACCTAATGTCGGGACGAGTGCAGTACCGCTTTTATAACCTTCATTCGCGTATAGGTTTAAATGTACTCAGTTTGTATGTTTCGCTGTTATTGTATTGAGAACGCTGCTATTATTTAAATAAATGGTGAAGAAACAAGCAAACATGTGTTTAATCATTGTACAATGGCTAGTTTGGAGGATAGAAAAATGTTGGTGTTGTTTTTTGATTGTGGTTTCAGGTAGGGTTTACCGTAAAAGCCGACAGGACTGTCATGTTTTACAACCTTATGACTGCTAAAAGATCGGAAATCGAACTTCAAAAAATCGATTATTATCTAATATCTTGTTCGTGCCGTGCTGTCTATTCAATGTTGTTGCAATTACTCTAAATAAAATTTAAAAAAAAACAAGTAGCAGCAGTTGTCTCTAGAATACAACGAAACTTGTGCAACCACGCCGCACGCTGGGGCCAATGTGACGTCTACTCAATCGCAGTTCGTCATAGCTGTACGGGTAGGTGCAGCGGATATTAAGGAGTGCAAGCAAACATTCGCTCGATTCACAGATGAACTCCCAATGGTCGCTCACTCGAACGATATAATTTTCATTCGTCGCGCCGCGGCTGCGTTCGCACCAGCGTGCACGCGCAGCGTGGCCGGTTGAGCGGGCCGCAATCACTTTCGCCATCTATCGGCCGGCCCCAGAAGGAGAACTTTACGTCGACGCGCTGGGCGGCGGCGCTCTCTCACCTAATATACTTCTTACACCGTAGTATTAGGCAAGTTTAGGATAAAAGGCGCGTGTGTTGAATAGTTTTGAGCATGCCGCTACAAATTCAAGCCTGCACTGAAAATTTTAGTTGCTTGATTATTATTAAAAAAATACTTATTTGCAAGACCTACATAGGAGGTCAAAATAAGGTGGTATGGCTGTGCTTGGTCAGTTCGGTTAGCGTTTATTTTATAACACTCGAACACGTCCGCAAACTGTACAGCGTGTTGCATTGTTGACCCTCGGGACGGCTTAAAGCTCTCCCATAGTAGAGTACCCTGTGCTCTAAATCGTTACCCCTTTTTTCTAACCCCCCACCATAAAGAAATAAAAAAAAAGTTTAAGAGTGGACACTCCCGTAGACCCATGAGGCCCAATCGACCCTAGCATACCTGGTGGTTGGTGAGAGCAAGTGGCGTGCGCTTCCTGTTCCGGTTTCACTGGTGCAAATTTTGAATTACTTTGCGTAACCGACGTTTGGCTATGGTGAAAGTTCATGATTTCGGACCACTTTTCATCGCCCAAATGAATAGTTTTTGTAGGTCGTTTTGATTTAGCGATTCCCTGTTTTGTTTTGTTCAGTGGTTCGTGCGAATTGGTCGTGAGGTAAATTTTTATTTCGATTAAGTTATAATAAAAAGAGATGCAGGTAACGATAATTCACTACGGTTTTATTCATTGCGCTTGTGTTTTTCTTTTGGAGCAAGTGATCAATGTATATATCAGTCAAAGAGACAGAGTAACCGCAATGTTTTATTCAAAGGCAAAGTAAAGTCTGAGAATATAAAAAGCACAATATGACAAAGGTAGACAACAAATGCATTTCGCCTTACAAATAAATTGTAACAAATACAGAGAGAACACAGACAACGCACACATCGCTAGAGTTGGCAGAATCCGAGAAGCTGGTGAAGTAAGACACACCTGGCCAGTGGGTAAGTAAGGATCTATGGCAAAAACACAGCACACAATGCTGATGAAGAAGGAAGAAGTGACATATACACAGCAATGAAGTCGCGAATCACGCCTGGAGTTAACCGAAATAATGCATAGAAAAAAGAGCGCACAGAAACCACACGACACAATATAGCAGAAAGGCAAAGGTGCAGTGTGCTGGCTGTGCTTAAGAACAGCTAGCCCAAAATGAAAAAAAGCAGACTTGATGGCTGCTTGTCCTCAGAAAGGTAGGGCTATGCAGCTTGCTCACTACGTGAAAGACAAACTTTATGCTACAACACTGGCAGGTCTTGTGGCTCTTCTTATGCGTCACCTTCATCAAAAACTTAAGATCCCAAGTGATGTGCGTCTGGGTGTTGCTGTGATGCTTGCGAGTTAAAATAGATTGTAGTCATCACTTATCCGGAATTGTGGACATTAATTGGTGCTACGAGAGCGGTATTACAGGGCTAATAAATAGCAGAAGGAAACCACTTTGGCTCATTATTTTTCACAAAGGCTCCACATCGTACGTTATCACCCACAAGCTATATAAAAATAAAATGGCAGCGTCCGCAGCCCCATCAAACGCTACAAGTTTGGGTATTCTTTTGAAAATTTTGATGGGCGAGATGAGGAGGTTGATGAGAAGCTAAAATACGAAAAGCGTGATAACGTGAACCGTACCCACTTCATACTGTGTTCCTTACCCGCTCGAAGACATTTCTACAAGCGGTTTTGTTATCGATATATTACTTGAGCTGGAGAGATAAAGCATACACAGTGACCAAGTGACCCACAGTTAAGTGTACAGTTCGCCCGCATTTGCTACAAAAATACAGACAGGATACCCAACATTCTTTTTAAGGTTATGCAAATCGCTTCGAGCGAATACACAGTGTCCCTACTCCTCATAGCGGGTAACCAAAACAATGTATGCACCGAAGGAGTGGTTAGCCCAGTTGAACTGAATATAAGCATATAAGACCATAATGAAGTCTGCTGTAACGAAGTAATAACATAACAAAGCTATTGCAGGATTCGGCTCAACTCAAATACTTTAGTGTAAACCCGCCGCTAATTGCTAACCTTTAAGCTTGTCAAGCTGTATGCCTGAGATTGAAGACTGGTACCCAACCCTATCTAAGTTTCGGTCACAAAACGCGCATGCCAACATAAACGAACCCGGCAAAACATTTTCAGAAACTTTGCGCGACACCCAGCAGAGCAGGAATGAAAATCGCCAACACTTGACAGATGGTGATACAAGACATCACACACTTTCAGGTGATGCGCAGTGACCTCAATCATGGCAAGAAAGTGAGATTCAAGTTGTTGTACGTATGCAAAAGCTGCTTCTGATGGCACAGTGAGATTCCCAAATAGTTTGCTGGGGACGTGGTATGCTTTGACCATTGTGAAATACTGGTGGGTGCCCTTAAGCGTCTCACTGCCGTCTTTCAGTAACTGTGGGCAACTGCAACCCTCACATGCATTCCGAAGGAAGTGTTTGATGAGAAAACCAGCTACATAATATGCAGCGGAGTCATCGATAATATGGGAGTGAATGGTGGTCGCAAGTTCAGAGAGATCGTCTAGAGCGGGGAAGTCGTCAGGCTGTGGCTGTGCACACTCCTCAGTATCCACAAGAGACGCACTGGTGAGGGAGAATGGCGAGAGCTGCTCCTGGAGGAGGTCACATTCATCATCCTCGACATTTCCGTGTTCTGACAGCTTGAACAGTTTTCTTATGCAGATTTGCTTCAGGCCACAAATAAATTGTGCTACATCGGGGTTGGTGCTGCAACCCTGTTTTTGCCTAATGTGGCCAAATATGTTCTCCAGAGGATCCTGCTGAAGCCTGCGTGTTAACAGGTCTTCAAAATTGTAATTTTTGGAGAGGTCATCCCATAGTTGACAAATAGCCTGAATTGTAATTTGCCAACCTACGATGGTTTGTGGTTGACGTCTGCCAACAAACTGCCATGATGCAATCCAGGAAAGCTGGCCTCTGAGAAAGTCAATGAGCTCTGAATCATTTTTCATGATCGCATGCTGCAGCTTTTGCGAAGTTCTTTTTTTACTCGAGCTGTTCAAGGCATCGAAAATCCTGTCCATACGATCACAAAATTGAGCTGTAGTGATGGCCGAGGCAGGCAGCACCTTCGCATACATCATTGCCGTGATAGCAATCGAAACTGATGCACTGAGGACCTGGGTTGCTCTGCTGACCTTCATGATTCTCACGTTCATCACAGGTTCATCAAAGGCACGTTCATCAAAGGTTTCTGATGAACGTGCCGTTCAGTCAACTTTGGAGCCAATCGCAACCGCAACTCATGTGAGGATTGGTAAAGGCTTACATTGTGCGACCAGTTAACGATGTCATCGCCAATGTATAACTTGTGTGCTTGGACATTATTGCGCGTTGTTTTAATTAAATGCGGAACATCAAAAATGTAATACACCCGCTCACCATTAACTTCTAAAAAAGGCTTTGCTACAGTCACTCTTGGTTGGTTAGCGAGACTTACATTTGAACTGCCCTGGTCACAAATAACTGCTTTCACTGCAATATTAATGCTCCTAAGCTCCAAAATGAGTGACACCAGCAAGTTATGCATAACAGATGATGGTGTTGATGTGTGCCCTATAGTAAAAGCAACCGGTTGAACCCACTTTCTCGAAACACCAACAAGAAGAAAAACCAGTGCACGATCAGCAGTGGTTGAAGTGCGATGAGTACTATCATCTGTAAAACCCTAGACAACGTCTTTTGTAGCATCATAGTACAAATTCTTTTTGAGTGCTATTTCGTCGAAAACTAAAGCACACACTCGGTCCCGTTCATTCCAAGCTTGCGTATTTGTTGCAATGGAAGAAAATATTCCTGGAATTGTGCCTCGAGTCATCTTTACATTAGCTAGCCACCTCCTTAATGAACGCCGGAAGGGCAAAGAAAAATATGGAGCCAGAAATCGGTATTCTCGCGGACCTCGGAAGTTTAAGTGAAGAGCAAATTTCTTGAACCACACGGGAAACCGCTTGCCCTTGCGTTTGGGCCTCAAGCGAACATGTGCAGAAAGAAGTTTAAAAACCTCCTCGGTAACGTGCGGTCGGATGACTCCAAGGGCCTTCGAAGTCGATGACGGTGCTTGGTGAGGCTGTCTCCGCAGTCTTTTGATAGTTTTCCGCTGTGCTGCTAATTTGGCTTGCAGATGTTTAATGGTTTGCTTGTACTTCATTGATGGAGACATTGTCGCTGGCACACAGAAACGCACTGCAATATACAAAAAAAATGGATGTAAACGCGAAGAACAACTAATCCCATACGAGCAATTTCCTCGCTCTTTCAGACCCAAGGTGCACAACTTTCTGTGGTGCAAAGTTTTCGATTCTACTACCTAAAAACAAACCATTCACAATGTTGACAATGCACAAAAAAAATGAAAATCACTGAGAGCCACCCTTGCATTTTGTAAGTGCACACGTAGTGTCCTTTTGAGGATAGTTTCCTCAGAATGTCCTAAACATAAAATAGCACATTAAAAACAGCTGCAATAAAAACATAGTCACCATTTTCTCTAGGACGCTCAGGCGTGGAGCTGTTGGCGGAGACGTCTTCTGGAGGGCCTTGTGAAGCTTGTTCAGTGCCTCGGACAGTGCTGTCGGAACAATCTTGCGAGCGGCCTGCGGAAGTCTCTATATCAATCCACTCTGGTGTTGAAGTGAACATACAACTTAACGGTCACACAAGTTACTTTTGTGACAGCTGAACGACTGGTTAAGGTTTTCTCCGGCAAGACGAAGTCAGCAGAAATTCTCTTACCAGCTACAAGGGAGCTGCCACCTGCAGAGGTTTGGTCAACAGTCAATTTGGGTAAAAAAAAAAAAGAAATCGCGACACTGAACGCACCCTGCTCATCGGGGCACCTCAATGTGTGGGAGCCGCTTTTTGAAGCCTCTACCGCAGGTCCTGAAGAAATGAAATTACGACAATGTGTCAGTAAGAGGCTTAAAATAACACAAACTGAAGCTCATCCTCACCTTGCAGTGCAGCTTCTGCAGTGATGTCACAGCCACTATTTGAAGCGAAGCTCAGAGAACCTGCATATATGTGCAGTTGGTACAAGTTACAAAGCTTGTAGCATGGGGAAACTTAAACAGCTCTTTCAAACGCATAAATTGGTCGAACGTGGAAGAAAAGAGAAGGCACCAACTAGGAAACAAGTAATTTGTGATTTTTGGAATTATCAACAGTGCCAGCTTTCACTGATGAAAGGTATATGTACATGTGCAGTTAGGCTTGAAGATAACGTGAAATAGCCCTTTAAAGTCTTTCAAAACAAGTTGCGCAGGTCAAGAGCATCAAAAAACGACAGAAATGTAAAGCTGCTGTTAGGAAAGTAATAGCCCACAATTCACAAAATTTAAGACTTTCCAAGTGTTACTTCTATAGTGAGGTTTCTCCATCGGCTACAAAGATCTACGCGGTTAACTGTCACCACTGATTCAATAGAAGTGGCTGCTATTGCACATATTTGAGTTTCAGTCAATCACTTACATGGTGCAGCTGGTTGCACACTAGGAACAGCCATTCTTGTAAGCCTTGTGTGCCCAGGGTCCATGAAACTTTGAGCAGTAAATGGTCGCTACAAGCCCTGTACGTTGCGTACAATAGGCTGGCCGGCTTACTCAGGAGATCATCGCGTCCAGCATACTGCATCCATGCTTTCATCCTGCATTGGCAATGAACTATCAGCTGAAAGGAGAAGTGCTTGAATAGCGATTTTTTATTGTTACCCTCATTGAGCAAGTAGGAACAGTAAGCCTAAAGACATGCAAACCATACAAAAGCTTTAACACACCTGCCGTCCCGTGGTATGCGGAAGAAACTCGTCCCAGGCTTCTTGTGGGTTCTGCCATTGTTGAAGCACCACGATACACAGCAGTAGCTGCCGTAGCTTCGACCGCCGGACGGCATGGCATCAGCGCGGTCTGAAAATGTTAGTAAGTGGCTGCTTCGCTGTCAAATTACGAAAAAGATATGTGCACGTCATAAGTGTACCAGCAAACCCCTTTGAATGATTAGCTAATCGATGCACAATACAAAACCAGTGATACATCTCTGACCCATAAAACTCTGACTTACAAAGATAGACGTCAAGACCACGTACAAAGATCTTCAGAAGTTTCCAGGCCGCTATCCCTTGTAATGCAATGGAATCGCGGCCTGGGAACTTTATAACACCTTCGTGCGTACGCAGTATCAGCAGTAAATTGGGAAGAAAAATCGTAGTTCAAATTCGTGCGGTAAATTTATATTGGAAACGTCGAAAAAATTTGTGGGCAGCTTGCACTAGTGGCACAACGCTAGCGAAGAAACGAAGATGATGGCCACTTGGCTAGTCCAGATTTGCCTCCGGCACACCAAGAGTTATTCGTGTTCCGAGCCTTCGGGAAACGCGTCGTGAAGCATGTGAGGCCCAGCGAGCGCTTCTCAATATTTTGCACCGAGCCACCGAGCCTATGACCTAGCTGCCCAGCTATGCTCAGCGCACAGACGCTCGCGTCCGTGGCAGACACTGCACGCGTCGCCTCGGCTTCACGCCGTGCCGCCTGTTCTATACTGCATACGTTGCACAATTTTCCCGTCCAGCCGCCGCATAGAGCCGCAAACTTTGTTTTTAGCGAACCTCCCTTTCTATGTTTTCTCCTCTTTCTATCTTTCTATGTTTGTTGAGGGTGTCTTATTCGCGCAGGTGTAACCGTTTTCTGAAAAAAAGACCTAACAAGCCCAACAACATGTCGTTCAACAAGCTTCGCTTGAAAACGTGCCTCACCTATTATCTCACGCACGAAAACGCCGACGCAGCCGACGTTGACGAAAGCGACGAAAGCTTCCCGCTGTCAGTCATGCATGGGCTTGCTACTGGGTGGATTGTGTATGACAGTACGGCTGAAGAAAAATAATCGCGTAAGGTGTGTTGAATGTGCAAACATGGCAACGGCAGGAACACTAATCATGCTGAAGCCGAAAAAAAAGTGATGCAGAACATTTTGTTCTGCATCACTCCGAACTCAGAACACATGCGTCAAGGTAAGTGTAAACAAAGCATAGCCTTATATATTATTGCTACGTGAATGACGAGTCGATAGGCTGTCTTTATTATTGTCACCGTAATATGTAAACGTAGCCGTATTGCGACGAATAATTAATGGAAAAGTGTAACTCTTGTTCACTCAGCAGCATTAGTCATTCTAAACCGTCGGTCCCGGGTTTAGCTTCACTTTACCAACTTCCGTGAGCCATCCAAACGTCTTACCTAATGATTGCTAAATATATATTTTCTAGTAAGCAGTCAAATGCGGCGGCGAATTCATCACCACGTGCCTTGCTCCAGTGACAGTGTACACGACTCCATGGGAACCGTCCCTCTGATCGTCGTCGGGTTCGGTGTGCGCACCGTTCCCGTGGTAACGGCGATTCTCTCGACGGAGAAGCGTGAGAAGCGCTTTGCTGACGCGGACAAGCAAAGAACAAATAAGAAATCGCAGCGAGCGTCTGGCATATAGAGTTGCGTCTGCCGTCGGGCAAGACTCGTATTTCTAAGAGATATATCCGCTATAATTTCTTTTTGTTGTTGGCGGGCCGTGTTGCACTATGGGCTTCTTAGTGTGCCAGGCAGGATCACATTCTTTTTGGTTGGCGCGTGAATTTCCTCTCAGTCTGGCGCATTTCCGTAGCAGTAGAAAACACGGATGGCGGTCATGGAGCCTCCAGGCCACAACCGTCGTCGGCTACAGCAGCGGCATCACACCGTCACTGGAACAGTGCAGCATCCGCCTTCTGAGCTCCATTAAGCTCCCGCTCCCACGCAGCACTGTTGCCAACCGTAGGGTGATTACCCTACTTGTGTGGTAATTTCGGGATTTTTCAGCGTGGTTATCGTAGTAAAGTGGTAAAGCGATTTTCTTAGAAAACGCAAGGTAGTTTCCACATTTTGCTCATCGTCGATCAGGTAAAAATGTAGAAGATCCGCGTGACATCTTTGAATGTTACTCTTTTAAAATGATCAAGAGGTTTCATTGAATGAAATTGGAACTGTCCGCATTCACATCACAAGCATAGGGCAGAGAGAAAAGATAATGTGCCATACTGCCCTGTGCTACCATTGTTTTTTTTTTTCATGGAGGTTTTTTTTTTTGTCCGTCGTGTCTCACTGATTCGTTGCGTTTTCCGATGACAGTTGGTTTCACATATTAAGGCAAAAACCTTAGTTGTCTTATAAAGAATGAAAAGTCACCATCGGTGTCAACGCAAGTGATGCAAAAATCATGATGATATAGTGACCTCGTGATGCCATCGTGATGTCATAGGCCTCGAAAATATAAGACACCACGATGGCATCATAGTAACTAAACTGGAACATCACAACGAGGTGCTAAATCACGACGTCATTGCATGACCTCGTCACACCCGAGCGGAACCTGGAGGCACGTGAGGTGCAGAAAGTCTGGACATATCCAGCTTTTCTGGGCACCAGCGGCTTAGTTCGCATGAATGACACCACGTGACGTATCAACCTTAAAGAATTCAAAGGTTCCGCGATGACCTATGCAGTCACGTAACAATGAATAAAATATAATAAAAAAACGGTGCACACACCCTGTGACTGTCGCTTCAACTCATTGCACCGATAAGAGAGTGTGGTGCTTTGGCGTTATCTCGGCGATGAAGACTGCCACTGAATTGACAGTTTTCCTAGACATACCGTGCCAGAGAACTCGCAGCATTGCGCACGAAATGTCTGGCCGTCGTAGACGCGCTCTTGGTGTATCAAAAGAAGCGTATTTGTTTTTTGTTTCTTTGTTTCTAGTTTCTGCGCTGCCGTATCAGTGAGGATACTAGAGAAGCATGCTGCTTTCAGGGTTTTGAGTTCATTGAGCGTCAAGCATTATGCTTGGGTACGTACAGGACATTACGGTCGAACCTTTTTTTTTTTTTTTGTGCGCTACCTAAGCTATGCTCGCTTACTCCATGCGTTACGTTGAAGTAATACCCGATAACTTTGAGAACGCTAGACGGGAGAGTATGAGAACGAAGTGTAAGATGTGTATTTTTCGTTTTCATTTAGTTCTTGTCGAAGTGACGCTGCCACCTCCAGCTTCGCGTTTTCGAAGCATGTGTGGCTCGAACTCACGCACGCAGTCAGGCTTGCTTTCACACCGCTGCATCATCTCGGTGTCGTACGGACATTTTCGCTCGCCATCAAGGCCACTACGGACCGAGTTCGGTTCAGAGCTTAGCCACGCAGCGATTGAAAGTAACCATGCAACAGCACCTCAGACTATGTCGTGATTGCGTGCTCAGATTTGGGTGCACGTTAAAGAACCCCAGGTGGTCTAAATTTCCGGAGCCCTCCACTACGGCGTCTCTCATAATCATATAGTGGTTTTGGGACATTAAACCCCACGTATCAATCAATCAATCAACTATGTCGTGATCAAAGCTGCGATCAAACGCGCCGCCTGTCGACGCTGTCGGGTCCGCGTGCTCCGCACACTGTACTCCGTACCCACGCGACCAAAAAAAAAACAAGAAATAAAAAGCATCAATGATCTCCTCTCTGAAAAGTTTACGATAGAGTAGAACATAAAATATTATTGATTGAAATAAAATTTATGGTGAGGTAGTTCAGGGAGTTTTATTGTTTATTAAAGTGCCATTCTTCAAATATACATACCAGGTTACGAGGAGTTCTTGAGGGAGCGGTCACCTCACTTGTTCTCTTTAATATATTGCTAAGCACCAATCCCAGTCATTCTGAAGCATACAGACATGTACATGCGAGATTATGTAGGATTTTTTTCGACAATGGTATACACAATCGCCATATATTCGCTTACAAACGCAAAAGCAAGATGTAATGATATGTTGAAGGCTATTCATTCAAGTCCTAATGTTTTAAAGTGCGCAATTACAGTTTTACTTTTGGATATGACCCAGTCACTATAATCTAGAATTACTTGCAACCTGCGGTATATACATATCACAGTTGACCTCGGTAAAATATCTGGGAATATCTTCTGACAAACACCTTTGGCATATACGACCAAGAAAGCAGTACAGGAACTGAGAGTCTTAAGAAGACTGTGTAGCAGTCGATCAGAGATACGGAGGGAACCACTAAATATGTTTTACAATATCTACGTACATGCAGCATTTCAGGACACCAGTGGTTTAGCCCCGCATTAGAATTTGGATGTGTTTTATATTCTGGTACACTGGCTTATATATTGTGAACTCTTGTACTCTTGAAAAGGGTGGCCCAAATTTATTTCTTAGATTATCGAAATTCACAGCCAATAATGTCTTCCGCTTAGAAACGAGCCTTGTCCTCTTTTTTTGTGCGCATTTAGAAAAGTAAATGTGCAATCACTCCTAAAGATTTATCGGAATTCTATACACACAAACTTTCTTTTCATGTATACATCAGTACGAGTTCTTTTTTTCTATATTATTCACTTCGGCTTCATACAGCGTGGTTGGACCTGGTATAAGCTCTTGTTGGACCATTAGATGTTAGACTGGCCGACGTTCCATGCATCGGAAATGAAAGACGGTACTTTAAAAACTTTTTTTTTTCAGAATATATCCAAATCACGCAAAAATTTCGCCTTACTATATATATAATAAACTAGGTCCTGAAAAAGCTTTTAGAGCAGATAAGTGTAAAACAATGTCATAGGTACGGGTGCATCACACTCTGAAAAAAAAGAAATTCGACATCGGTACTTTTCCCGAGACCTTCAACTGCCCGTTCTCAATAAGATTTCCCAATTTCTTATCTTCATTTCTTGGGCGTAATGGCATTAGGAAAGCTCAGCCCATCAACCTGAAGTCTGGTCATAGTTACAGATACTTTATCTGTGTGTTCGGCACTCGCTAAAAATAGCTGTTCTAAACTATCACGTGGCTTTGGGACGTAAAACTTTACACGATGTTATTATCATTCTAAATTATATCATGAAGTTTTTTTTTCTGTTTCCTACCCACATAACCCTAATCAAATTAACATGAATGAGTACCAGGCAACTAAGGGGCAAAAATTAACGAAAATGAAGAAATCGCGGACGCTTCGGCGAAAGGCGCTCTTAGTGGTCTGATATATTGTCACGTAATACGAGAGGGGGAACACACACAATGATTTATTGAGGGCGAACTTGTGCCCAGAAAAGTAGCTATGACACAAAGAAGAGTCTGCTAAAAGCGTTCCGCCTACGTGTCCCCTTCTGAACAACTACTCCGTCAGTCTTCCCGGCTCGTGCTCCTACACCACAGGCATGCGGTGCGCCAACATGCGTGAGCACGCGCGAGGCACAGTACACGCCCACATAGCGTCTCGTTGGTTGCGAGGCACTGTAGACGCCTACATCGCGTTCTGTTGGTCCTCTTCGTAAAATAATTAGAAGGAGCATTCTCTGTGGCAGTATATTCCTAATTATTCTGACACAACCCTCATAATTCATGACAGATTGAGAAGACTAGCAATAACTTGACCTTGTGAAGTCATTTATCACTCACCTAAGCAAGTATTAACACATCTTTTTCTCTTATCGTAGCAACTACTGCTCAACACGACAAGCAATATGGTTACTTCAATAAAGTTACGCTCTCGCGTTCCGAAATAGAACTATAGTATATACGAAAAGAGGTGGTCTAGCTCCTTCCCCTCTTTGCTATTCTTCTAACAAGGACAAAACTGAAAATCATTTCTAATCGCGCATCCGCTTCAATTCACTGCGGGGAAACCTATTTGAAACAGTGTTTAATCAAATCCGATTAGATTTTGTCATTTCAAATAATCTATCCCTGGAAGCCCCTCATCGTCATTGTTACTGAGACCTCCGTACTACGGTGAATTTTTTTTTTTTTTACTGAAACAGCACGGTGTAGACCTGAACTATCTAAGTTAGCGTCATTAATTTAGTTTGACTAATACATAAATCATTCGTCATACAATTCCTATGTGAACACTTTTTAAATAACTATTTTGTTTCTTGGCCAGTCCCGAAGAGTAGGCGTGAGCCATACATATAGGTAATCATCATCATCAAAGGGTGGAGCGGCTCCACGTGAAAAAAAAAATGGCAGAAATGATGACCAAGAAACAAACAATAGCAAAAACAAAAGTAACTCCGTCCCGTATACCTGAGTGCACCTTCAGAAGAGGAGACCAGAAAATGTAAGCACTGCTCAACGCAGGCAGCACCTGAATGTTTGACCACTATTGCGATTGTTATAAATTTTTCTGATAAGATTACACGCAGGAAACTAGTAGTAAATTTTGTTCTCGAACTTGCGTGAGCACTAGAGATTACACTGCAACGTTTGGTAACAGGTGTATGGACGATTTAGAGAAACCAACTATGCGTTTTGGCACCGGTTCAATCACAATGCGCATGTGCTCTCTATGCACCATTAGCCGATACGTCCACACGTTACCACCACGTGGCATACCTTCGAATTATTTAGGGCGACGTTATTGCAAGTGGAATTTACTTCACAATATAAGCATGAACTGCACGAGTACTCGTTAATCCACAAGTTGAAAGTGGCTTCTCGCAGCATCTCATTGAACAGATTCGTGGTTTTAGGGGCGAAGCTCCTTTTAGCGGCATCTGTTCGTCCTTCGTAGCCTTTGTAGTGTGTAACAAGTAAAACATTTCGACCTCCAAGGTGGTGCCGGTGAGAGATTTCTTCTGTGCGTTGTTGAACAATAAAAGATAGTGCTCAATGTACATGCCAATGGCTGCTAAGGGGGAATGAGAGACAGGAGAATTTGGCTTTTAGTGGACGCACACGCTGCGAATTTTTATTGTTCAACAACGCACAGAAGACAAGAAAGAGTTGCTACGTTATACTCGCTGGGCGTAACCTCCTAAGTTTTAGAAAGATTTAGCGAGCATTGTGCCACAGTGCCATGAATACAGTGAACTAGTATATGCCATGAACTCGAGATGGTTAAAGGTGGGAAGTAGACACGAAGCGCAAGCCGTAAGAAAGTGTGCGTGTGCCTCCTCTCGCTCAGTCCTTGGAATGTCCGCTGGATCGCGGTGCTTCTACATGAGGAATATATGATCAAAAGATGCGAGATGGTGGTACCTGGAGTGTTGAATAGGTGGACAAGCGGACACACAGGCAGATGCATGGACGGACGCACGGATGGCTGCACGGACGGGCGCAGGAACGGATGCATGGACGAAAGCAGGAACGGACCCACGGATGAACGTGCGGACGCACGAACAGACGCACTCACGGACGGGCGGATGGACGCACGAGCGGCCACACAGACGCACGTATGGATGGACGGAAGCAAAAACGAATGGACGGACGGATGCTTCACCCCACTATTTATCATTCACTCCGTGGATATGCTACCATTTTTTTGTCTGAGATATATTTGTTTGTGTTATTGCGATTCGAATTGCAGTGTTATGTCCACCACGCGCCTATAACATTTTTTTGATGTGCACAGAGTCTGATTGCTGTGCACTGCTTCCTCTAGTTTACATCTTCCTCAAATAAAAAAACTAAGAAAAAGTAATGAAAAAAAATCTAGATCACCACTACACGTCTACAATTAGTGCAGTATGTTTCTGCGCTATATAGAGCATGTCAGAATATTTTTTCCAGTCTGTCAAGCTTGGCAATTCACAAAAACTGTTTCATATGAACACTGTAACAATGACTCTATAGAAAAGTCTTCAATCCGAAATTGGTAGCGCTTCCACAGACAGTATTAGTAAAATTTTCATTCTGCGGTGAGACAACTCCACTGCTTAATTTTCGCCAGCCTTGTTTTGAACTTCGCGAAATTGAAACATTATCACACCACTGCCGCCTAATGCGCTGCGTTTTTAGTGTCCTCAAATACAAGTTCAAGAAATCATCAAGTACTGTTCACGAAAGAAGGTCACCTGAACAGGCTATCGGTGACTAGGATGGACGTTAAGCAATGGCAGAATGGTACCTATATAAAAAAGAAAAAAAGACATCGACAAAAAAGCGGCCGCCACGTGAGATTGTGATACGAGACTACTGACCGAATTCGACGCACTACCGGCATTTGTCTTTTTTTTTCAGCGATTAGCGAGCAGCAGAACGTTGGTTCCAAACTTGAGGTGAACAAGCAATGCGCACTTGATCTGTTTTATTAGTTATTGAATCATTATTGGGTTTGGCTGACGGACACTGGCCGGAGGCCAGTCTATAATGAGCATCGAACACTTGGCTTATTGAATATATACGTAAAACATCATTGCTAAAAGTTTTTCTGAGCGTTGAATTTTCTTTTTTGTTGTTTTCATTCACTCTGTTGTATAGTGCTGAAATGGGTACCTGTTCCGGGTAAGTCAGCAGTAAAGACGACATGCATGTGGTCACGCCTGAACTCAGCCTCTTTAATAAGGAATACTCTTTGAACGGCGTAAAGTGGCATTGCGGCAACGAAACTAGTGTGTCATCGGTTAATATCCTCAATTTCGATAAGATCACGCCTACTCCGAGAACTGTACAGATTATTCTGGAACCTACGCCACCACCAGCGATAACGCTAGAACATTCGACGGCAAGAGTATAAATGCCGACGCGCTTCGCCACTTGTGAGTAGTTGATCGACGGCCGACGCTCGGTTCACTGCTATCTGTGCAAGACTGCTACTGTAATCGAACTTTCCGTTTACCGGGCACAGGTTCGCCCAAATAAACAGTTAAATCCCAACATAAAGTCTCCTGTCTTCGGCCACGTCATGACCCCGTGACATCTGGTGGAGGTGCTGCTTCGTTCATGTACCGGACGCCCCCGTCAAGCCGTAAACCCAGCCCACGTCGCGGAGAAGACACCGACGAGAACATTCCGTGTTTGTCGCACGTATTTAGCAGCTCATATACGCAGCGAACAAGATAGTTTTATGTGAGTCGGTATGTAGTTTGGTCACACGTGCACTTTCAATTGATACCAAGTGAAAAGTTCTCATCAATTACCTTGTCCAGCAGATTGCACGATAAAACCTCTACGATTGGAGTACTTCATTGCTATCCAGTGCTGTGATTGGATGTCCGCACATTCTGAAATGTATTTCATTTTTATTTTATTTCGCTTTTAGGGCTTTTTCATAGGCACTTCCTATATATGTGCTTTCGAAAAACGTGATTATTACACGAAGTCGGTTTCTTCCTGTGAATTCTACGTGCAGTAAAAACTTTATTATTGTAGAAAAAAAATGTCTGCGAATTACTAGCATTTCATACAAGCTGCCGGATGGTTTACGAGAGATACCATTACGATTCAAGTCAGTGTCCGCTCATTCGTGAATACTTTACGAAACTCCTTCGAAAGCTCTTCAACATTCGATGCACCACGGAGGAAGGAAAGGTAGGAGAGGGCATGCCCAGCCGGCGCAGGGCGTAAAAAATGTGGCGGAAATTACGTCACAGCGGCCATATTAACTGGGCACAATGGTGGCGTTTTGTTATTGTTGATGTAGTGCGGTGCGGCACCGTTCAGGCGGTCCAGCGGCGGTGTGCGCGTTTTCATGGGCCTCGCACCTAACCGTGGCGTACTGCAGGTGTTCCACAGCATCCAATCTTTGTGCCGCATTGTTAGCTACGCGATTTTTCTCCAGTGGTAGTTGTAATCAGTTGTCTGAACGATAAACCACGGAACGAGCGCGCGTATACGTACTCCGAATTTGCAGTGTCCGTCAAAACTATGCTGAAAAGCCATCATAGAAGATAACGACTGTGCTCAAGAATTCGTTCAATGGATGCCTTGCAGGTTAGTGACAGTTATGCGGTGTTGCTTCTTATGACAACGGACGATGCAATTGCGGTGCACAGGCCCTTATTAAGACTGTAATCGAATCTTGCTTTTCATGTTCCTGTACAGTTATCACATGCTTCTGCGCATTAAAGTTCCTGTTCTGCTTCTCTTAAGGTGCTTGCTCTTCGCAATAATGTATCGCTATCCACAATATTGTCTGTATGGTAGCGAAACTCGTTAAAATGTCTACACGTACCTGCACAAGGTAGCCAGGTGCGCGTGCTTGTGCATTCAGAAGCTGACAAAGCCGTTAGAACGATGTTGACCAAGTGATTTGAGAACTCAAATAGAACGAGTAAACACATTTTAATGATACTTAAGACAATAGAAAGTATGGGGTAAAATTGTGAAGTACACAAGGAGCAGTATATGTACAATTCAATGACGCGCAGAAATATTACACCGCAAATATTTGTGGCTACAGCAATAAAAAAAATCTGTCCCGGAACTTATCCCGGAGACATCTTCCCTCGCATTTGGCTGGCTTTCCCTGCCGTCCTTGGCGGCTGTGTCGACGCGTGAAGCTTCCCGCAGACCTTTTCTCATGCATTTCTTCGGCTAACTTTCCCACCTTTCGTTCTAACGCGATCCTCCGTTCTCCGTAGCTACTAGTGCGCGTGAATCGCACTGGAGACGTCTTCCCACGCACTTTCAGGTGGTCTTCGCTGCTTTCGTCCCAATGAAATTATGGCCTTGGGGTAAACGTAGGAACCAGTGCACGTCGGACGAAAGAGGGGCGAAAACAAAGAGGCCGGCGCAAACTCAACGCGCTGCCACGCATGCAAGCTCCACCGACGCCGACTTTACTGGCATAATTACGGACCTCCGGGTTTATTGCCCGGAAGAAATTTTTTTTTATCGCTGTGTCTAGCCCACAGCCTGACCGAAAATTTCATAAAGCCTAAAAAGAAGCGCAAAAGGTGGAAAAAGTATCTGAAAGAAGCTGTACAAATTTCGGTGCCTGGTTCGTCGTGCGGCAATGTCCGAAATATCATCTTTATTTTCACAAAGGACACATCAAATAAAAAAAAGCTTAACGTGCTATTTGCCGTGTTTATCGTAAACGCCGGCAGTGCAAGAGTACAACAGCCATACGCACAGATTTAGTCAACCGTATCGCGGCAGGACAGCGTGTTGAAAATCCGTTCCGTTGGTTTCGGATAGCACCGGCGCACGCGGCGCGCAGGCCACGTGCTTTTTGAGACAGAGAGGGAGTTGCGCCTTCTGCTTCGCATTCATATGTAAACAAAAAAGGAGAATTTACCCACTCAATATGGCCGACTTTCGCTTCATCGCGACTTCACAACGAGTGACGTCAGGGCCTCTCCTACCTTTCCTTCCTCCGTGCGATGCAACATCGCACTCCATACGACTATAAAATAAATGACCTCACTAGAAAAAAAAAATAAGGCAGGATGCAACAGCGTCTGTTCGACTGAGGTGGCTAGCTGCAACGAACGATTACGAACCGATATCCCAATAGTAAGTATGCCCGATACCCGCAGTGAACCTCGGGTCTCGCCTTCACGGGGGAAGGAAAGCTCGCCTTCAACTACCTGGATGGATGGATGGATGCTATGAGCGTCCCCTTTATAACGGGGTGGTGACAAGTATGCCACCAGGATCGACAAAAAAAAAAAAAACCTTTTTTTCTTTTTATGTTGGCCTAATGCCTCTACTTCGATAAATTCTATCTTAATGGAAAAAAAGGTAAATTTTCAGCTTAAGTTCTCTGCCATTTACGGCACACTGTCCATATTTTATTTTTCCAATATTTATTTTTGTCCTTTCTCTCTAATTTTCTGCCACCAATACTCTAACCGTCTCTTACTTATTTCAATCGCGGGTGTGTTCAGCTTTCCATTGTTGTCCCTAAAACCCAAGGCTTCCTGTAGGCTCGTGCCCAAACGTACACCTGGGTGGATATCTCCACATTCAATCAGAACATGCTCCGCCGTTTCCTTATCTTTCCCGCAGCATGTGCATTGTTCTTCTTCTTTACTGAATCTTGCTTTATAACTACGCGTTCTAAGGCAACCCGATCTCGCTTCAAAAAGTAAAGCGCTTCCCCTTGAATTATCGTAAAATGCCTCCCTCCTTATTTCATTTTTGCCCTTTCGGTAGTTACTCAAAGCCGGTTTTTTCTCCATAGCTGCCATCCAGTAAATCCTCTCCGCCTCCCTGACTTTTCCCTTAACGCTCTTTGTTGACATACGGCTTACAATACCAGCCGTATACTTACTAGTGAGTCTTCTAGTTCTTTTTCTCCACTGTGTGTCCACGCTCTTCCTATACAAATAACGGAACACCTTCTCTGCCCATCTACTCTCCTTCATATTTCTTAGCCTTTCTTCGAACCTTATTTTGCTCTGCGCTTCCCTCGCCTCAAAACCTGCCCACCCCATATCGCCCTTTACAGCCTCGTTTGTCGTCTTCCCGTGAGCACCCAACGCGAGGCGTCCCACAGTCCTTTGATTTACATCCATTCCCGCTTGCACCTCTGCCCTCATGCACACCACTGAGTTCCCAAAAGTAAGCCCTGGAACCATTACACAACGCTCCCTGGATTTCGTGCCGACCGGTTGTGCGCCCGCGCGCTCCGCGCGCTCGCGACCTTCGGCGTCATCGTAGCGCTGGCCGACTGGGCTCGTCCTACGTCATCTCCTGTCGCCGACGACCTTCGACGACAGCGCAGCTCTGATTTACTGGTCCTGCTCTACGCCATCTACAGACGCCGACACCATCTCACGCAAGTGTACCCCGTCCTCGGACTCCAGTGACCGTTCTTCCATCTTTCCTGTCTCTCCTATCCCCTCAGTTTGTTGTTGCTTCTTCTTCCTCTTTCCTATACCTTTACTTCTACCCCTTTTATCCCTCCTTACCCCCATCCCTTTGTGAGCTCTGTGGCGGTGTCGCTCACTGAAGCAGACAATAACGGGGCTCACTTTTCTCTTCTTTTCTCTCAAGAACCACTTCAGAACCATTACACCCTTCCACAGACCTCGAAGCACCTCATACCTATTGTATCCCCACAACGCTCTGTGCTTCATTATTGCCGCATTCCTCTTTCCTTTTGCTGCCGAGGCTTTTTCCTGTACCTCCATGTATCTATCACTCTCATTTACCCATACTCCAAGGTACTTGTATTCACTTACCCTCGGTATTTCTTGGCCTTGTATGGACACCGTCTGATCACAGGGATCATTGAATACCATCAATCCACACTTCGTTACACTGAATCCTAGTCCAAGAGCTTCACCTTCCCTTCCGCATATATTCGCCAGCTGCTGTATATCATCTCGACTGTCCGCAAATAAGACGATATCGTCCGCATAAAATAAACCTGGAAGCTTCTGCTCAATCATCATGCCGCCCTGTTTGTGTGACAGATTAAAACCAATGTTGCTACCTTCTAGCGCTTTTTCCATACTCACCATGTACAGCATGAATAACAGCGGGGACAAAGGACATCCCTGTCTCAGACCCCTGCTAACCTCAACGTTCTCTTTGCTACGCATTCCTTCCCACTCTATGCAAACTGTATTTTCTCGGTATATCTCCCTCAAAAGCTGTATACAGTCGTCGCCCATGCCCATTCCTTTCAATATATCCCACAAAATTTCCTGATTAACGTTGTCGTATGCCCCAGTGATGTCTAGAAAAGCCACGTACAAGGGCCTATTCTCTATTTTGGATATTTCTATACACTGAGTGAGAACAAACAGGTTATCGTCTAACCGCCTGTCGACTCGAAATCCGTTCTGAAGTTCTCCCAAAATATCGTTATGTTCGGCCCATGTTTCTATTTTCATTTTTACTGCTTGCATCGCCATCCTGTATAGTACCGATGTAATGGTTAGTGGTCTATACGAGCGAATCTTGTCCTTTTCTCCCTTGCCTTTATAGATTAAGTTCATTCTACTTTGTCGCCAACTGTCCGGTATTTGTCCGCCCTTTAAGCTTTTTTCTACTGCTTTTAACAATGCTTCTTTAGTGTTATGTCCTAGTTCGTTAATGAGGCTAACGGGAATCCCATCTAAACCCGCGGCAGTGCGCTTTGGAATTTTTCCTTCGGCCTTTTTCCAGTTGAAATTATCAAGTACTAGCTCTTCCTCTGTTGCTTTCTCCGCCACACTTTTACTCACCGGGGAGATCCCCTGGACGCTCTTTTGAAACGAATCGGCTGTTACCTTTTGGATGTAACCTAGCGCTTCGTACCCTTCCAATTGATTTCCTCCTTCATCTAGAATATGTTGTTGCGTTGTGACAGACTTCCTACCTAGCGCCTTTATGTGGCTCCAAAAAAATCCTAGGCGCGGCCTCCTTTTTTTCGTGTATCTCTGTCATCCAGCGTTCACTTTCACCTTTAATTTTTGCCTCTACCAATTTCTGTACAAGGGATTTTTTCTCTAAATATATTTCCCATATTTTTTTGACTTCGTCCTGTGGCCGCTTCTCCTTTTTTGCCTTTCTATGCTCCCGTGAGGCTTCGCGTCGCTTCTCGATCGCCTCCCGGATTTCCTTGTTCCACCAACTTTTTGGCTTCCTTTTTCCTTTCCAGCAAACAGTTTTCTTCTCTTTCCCTATCTCCTTCGTCATTAGATGTAACAGCTCACTATACTCCCAGTCCTTGCCTGGTATTTCGCCTACTTCTTCCTCGACTCTTGCGGCTATATTTATTATTTGTTTGTCATTTAAATACGAGCTGCCAGACTTTGATTCCATGCTCATATTTTCAGTTTCGTATCCCATTTGTAATGTTATTCGTTTATGATCACTACCCAAGCTGTTAATGCCTTCCTCGTCTATCCTCATTTCTGTCAGTTTGTGGTAAATTCCTTCAGTCATGAGACAATAATCAATACTTGATTGCTTGTTTCCGACTTCCCATGTGATCTGGCCGTCACATATAGGCCCCGTGTTAACTATCTCCAGACTATGTTGCTCGCAAAGATCTAGTAATAACTTCTCATTGGTGTCTGAATATCCGTCAAGGTCATGTATGTGGGCATTCATGTCCCCTAGAAGGATGATTTCGGCCCCATTACCAAATTCCTTAATATCCGCACTCATGCAATCCACTATCTCCTGATTCTTTTCTCTGCAGTTATTCCCCGTCCACAAGTAGGCTACCCCTAGCCACGTTTCCTTTCCACCTACTGTGCCCCGAACCCAGAGGTGCTCTGAACACGTCTGTTTCACTCTAACCCATTTGGCTCCGCGGTGAATTAGCATTCCTACACCCCCACCTTTCCTTTCCGATATGGTCCTGTTACACCCTTCCCAAACATAATTTTTAATATGTGGTGGCTCTTCCAAGTCTCTAAGGTGTGTTTCTGTAACCGCATACACGCCTATCTGTTCTTTGTTTAACTGCTCCTCAATCTCTAACCATTTTGCCTTCTTTCTGCCACCCTGCATGTTTATGTAACTAATTGCAACACGCGCCTTTTTCCTTTTTCTTTTACCTTTTTTCTGGTTTTTCGCAATTCTACCTGTCAAAGCGTCCTCCTGGTTGCTTTCCCTGTTACGAGCTACCCCGGACTCCGAAGGGCCCGTGAGCCCCCCAAAAAAGCTACTGCGCGTCCTGCCAGTCGCCAGCCCACCTCGTGTCCAAGCCTCTTATCGAAATGAATCCTGTCTCTTTGGAATCCACCCCACCTGTGCACTTCCCTGTTTAAATCCACTACCTCGAAACCCTTCTCTCGACTAATCCGCCATATCTCCTTGTTTGCGTCGACAACCGCTCTTCGCAGGTTGACGTTGCGCACCGGTACTTCCGGTACTGTGCATACTACAATTTGCACCTGGGGGGACACGGTGCGCATGTCATCCACCCCTCTCGCCAAGGCCGTCGCTAGTCCTGACGATTCTTTTTTCAGGACGTCATTTAACCCTCCCGCAATTACAACGAGGTTACGATTGCCAGCCTTAGCTGCGAGTTGTTCACCCGCTTGACTCATTACTGTCCCCAGCGTTTGTCCTGGGAACGTCCCTATCGCAACTCTCTTGTCGCCTTTCACCCTTTCTTTGATTGCCGCTGCGCATCGGACCAAATTTGAGTCACCGGCGATGATGACCTGTTCAGACATTCCTTCTGAAACCTGCACCTGGCTGCTGACTAGGTGACTAGCGTGAGTCACGGCTGCTGGTTTGCTCCCTCCCTCCCTCAAAACTACTTCCCGGTAGCTGGGCCCTGTGGCCAATGTATCTGCCTTTGTCATGCCTGTTTCCTTCATCTCTCCCGCCGCACGGGGGGTCGTCGCCATAATGCTTCCGCCGTCACCTGCGTCTTCGTTCCCTTTCACGACCTTCGATAGGCCCTTCTCGGCTGCCCGGAGCCTTTCTTCCATGGCTGACGTTTTCTCTCGCTCCTTCGCCAATGCATTCTCCAGCGCTGCGATTTTCTCCATGAGCCCACTCTGGACCGCCATCATATTTTTCATTTTCTCCTCGAACTCGCACTGTCTACACTTGGCGTCATCTTCTGCTTTCTCCTCCGCACTAATTTCCACCTTCCGCCCTACCCCGCACTCGGAACACTTTACGGTCTTTTTGACCATGGCTAGCTCAGTTTACCGATGCCCACGTGTTAGAAAACTGTACTAAAATACCCTGGTCTAAGCCAAAAAGAACCACAATAATAAATAAATACGCTACACTTCACAGCACCTGCGCATGCACGTGGTCGGTCTACGCGCAGGCTTCAGCCACGTGGTGGCTGGAGAAAAAAAGACACAGTACAAAATACTAATAAAAAAAACCGTACACCGTACTAGACCTAATCAAGCCTTACGCTAGCGCCTTACGTTCTCATAACGCTACATATAGAGGCAAGCTGGAAACATGCAAAAACACTTATCTGTAGCTGTCATTCCGGAGCTCTCCAAAAACACGTCCGACCTCTACCACTCAGCTCTGGGCCGCCTCCAGGTGGCGCACCAAAATCCTTCGACTCGCCTCAAGCGCCCTCCTACGACAAGTACAAAAGGTTTGATGTAACGGGCAACGCTCGCGCATTTTTAAATCCCCATAGCAGGCGCTATAGTTCACGAGAGGAATTGAAACGAATCTGGTTCAATGTGCGTTCGCTATAGAGTGCGAGTATTTCAATCGACGTCACTGAAGTTTTTAATACAACGGCCAGCGGCATTTTTGGTCACTGATTTAAGTCTAGGAGCGTGCAAACATGTACAAAAATCCTTTTTTTTTTCTTTTTCGCACGGAACGTCGTCAACACAAGACTAGAGAATCAACTCTATCCATTACGATCAATGTACCGGGTTTTGCTTTATCGGCATGTTTGACAACTTTTACAGGACATACGACGACTGACATAGCCATGAACTTTCAGTCTCATGTCTCGTGCGTCAGCGCTGTTCCCTGTTATGATTACGATGGGTTGATTCTGCCATTTTACCTCGCTTCTGTTCACATTACCAACAAGTTAACTTTGATCTTTCAGGCGAAAATTCACGCTAAACAATACTCGCATGGACTCAGGCGACACTCGTCTAAATACAGACTGTCACCTATAAGAAGCGATATCTTTAACAATTATCCCCGAGAACGAACACTTTCGTCGCTGCAGTCGAGGCAAAGTGATGTCACGGCAAGGACTCGCCTGCTCCACCACCGTCGCGTGCTTCTTTTCGAGCTCGTCGTGTATCCACTCTTCAGCGATACGGGGGTAATTTCTTATCAATTTCGAGTAGTAAGTGTCTAAATGTACGAAGTAAATGTATTTGTTGCGGTTAAAAGTTAACTAATCTGCAGAAATTATGGATCCTCTTTGAAAATGAAAGTGCAGAACAGTGAGACATTAGTAGTTTCCCCATGCACGTACTAGACGATATCAATGCTATGAAAATATTCGTGCTAAATGGGTCTGCCTTCATTATAACTTGGCATGAACTACGCGATTAAACATTCGTGTCGAAGTATTACAAATGAAACCAGGACATTTTCAGCTTGCTCACGGCATCCCAATTTACTGTGCAAGTTATGCCTGCCTCTGCAAATAATGTAGGCCATTTGACAAAATGCCGCTTGGGAATGCAGAAGACTTTATAAGAATCTGTCTGTCACACACAATCACTTTGAATAGCGAGAAAAAAAGTAACACTGCGACCCACACAATGGTTTCCGGAATCCTGAGACGTCGAAATACTCGGATCTCATGCACAGATTTCTTTATTTTTTTTCAGTAGTCGTCAGAGTTATGTAGTCGTATACCCTGATTTACACTAACAGCTGACTTCATCTACCACCATGTAGGAGCACTGCTGATAGCAATCGTTTGCAAAACAATCGCCAGAAAGTCGAAATGAACTGTTTTGATAGCACACTCTGTTTCTTACTTGGCCCACGTGATAATAAAACGTCATTTGCCTCAATGAAGCATGTCATGCTCATATACATATTGATGCTGCTCTGGGGTAATCAACCGTGGGAAAAATTTAACTGGTGGCTATATCTGAACTGGTACTTACAAGCATGACAGCACAGTTGCTACGATGTTGCACGTTTACACTACAAGGTATATATAGACTGATAGCGAAAGCTCCACAGAAGCCATGAGTTCAGAAAATGGCGCATAAGCTGCTGATGGGGCTTAGGGGCATCTCTGTGAGAAGGGAACACTTCCGGCAGAACAAAAAATCAAGCAGATATGACGCAAAAGCTGGTAAACAAGTGACGCCATTTTGTGTGCACTAGCGCGAAATTTGATCTCAAATTACTTTTCGTAGGTCCCTGATCGCTAATGACTCGCGCTAAGGCGGTCACTGGCGAGTAATCCACGAGTGCGCTTCAATTCAACGCCCGTTAATCTAACGTAGACTCAAGACTAAATAGTGATGTTTAGGTGTACTGCCGTTCACTTTTTCCTTGGTTTTACAAAAAAACTTATTCATCGTGCTTTTATTCGCCGTTCGTCGCATTCTACACTGATAGATTAAGGCAACCAACAGCGCAGCAGCGTACACATGTGATATCTGCTGCATGGCTTATTTGTTTCACACATACGCAAGTTTATAGCATGCGCAATGTTTGTGATTTCCTCTTTAGGAAGAAATGATGCCTAGTCGTACCAAAATGATGTCATTTTAGTTTTATTCAATGGCCCCTACAACTCAAATTTATCTCACTGCACACAATGGTAATAAGAACAAAAATATCTGTGGACACTCCCTGCGTTATGTTTTTCTTTTTTTGCATAATCCTTCGATAAATTACCACTACGTATGCGAATGAAGACATGCGATTGGTACCGTGATAGATAACTTGGCAATCTGCTCACCGATAATGTGAATAGTAGATTGTCACGGGGTCGTGACGTGGCCGAAGACAGGAAACTTCGTGTTGGGATTTAACTGTTTATTTGGGCGAACCTGTTCCCGGTAAAGGGAAAGTCTAATTACAGCAGCAGTCTTGCACAAATAGCAGTCTCGGACTGATAGCGGCGAACGCAGCATCGGCCTTCGATCAACAACAGACAAGCGGCGAAGCGCGTCGGCATTTATACCCTTGCCGTCGAATGTTCTAGCGTTATCGCGGGTGGTGGCGTAGGTTCCAGAACAATCTGTACCGTTCGCACAGTAGGCATGATCTTATCGAAATGATCTACTACAGTCCGCAACCTTCTCGAAAACTGCAGGCGCGGTTTGCGCCGAGAATCGTGTGGTGTTTTGAGACGATAACGAAAACTTGGGAAATGGAACGTGGCATTGCCCCCCTCGGAAAAAAGGCATCGTCCCGATGCTTTAACTAAAGATGAAGGTACAATATTAATGCAAGAAAGTGCAATGAATAAGTTAAGGGTGAAAGAATAATAAAAAACACTGTTTCAGTTTGTTAACGCGCATGAAACGGCTTGAGGCGCGCGACATGCACGACTTCAGGTCGTGATCGGCGTCGTTGAGAGTTCGTGATGCCGTCGGGGACAACCTCGTAATCAAGTGGGCCGAGACGTCGAACCACCCTGTACGGTCCGAAGTACCGTCCCAGAAGCTTTTCACTTAGTCCACGTCGGCGTATCGGCATCCACACCCAAACACGTTCACCGGGCTGGTATTCCACGAAGCGTCGTCGAAGGTTGTAACGGTGGCTGTCGGTCCTCTGTTGATTCTTGATACGGAGACGCGCAAGCTGTCGGGCTTCTTCGGCGCGTTGAAGGTACTCGCTCACATCGAGGTTTTCTTCGTTGGTTACGTTGGGTAACATGGCATCGAGCGTCGTTGCCGGGCTCCTTCCGTAGACCAATTTGTATGGAGATATCTGCGTCGTCTCCTGCACCGCCGTGTTGTATGCGAAGGTCACATACGGAAGAATGGCGTCCCACGTCTTGTGTTCGACATCGACGTACATTGACAGCATGTCGGCGATCGTCTTGTTAAGCCGCTCGGTGAGGCCGTTGGTCTGTGGGGGGTACGCTGTCGTCCGGCGGTGGTTTGTTTGGCTGTATACCAAGATCGCTTGAGTTAAGTCGGCAGTGAATGCCGTTCCTCTGTCGGTGATAAGGACCTCCGGGGCGCCGTGACGTAGGACGATATTTTTCGACGAAGAACTTAGCTACCTCGGATGCACTGCCTTTTGGCAGGGCTTTTGTCTCGGCGTAGCGGGTGAGGTAGTCGGTAGCTACCACGATCCACTTGTTTCCGAAAGCCGACGTCGGGAACGGCCCGAGTAGGTCCATACCAATGTGCTGGAAATGTCGGCAAGGTGAATAAATTGGCTCCAGAAGTCCCGCTGGCCTAGTCGGCGGTGTCTTGCGTCGCTGACAGTCCCGGCATGTCCTCACATAACGAGTGACGTCAGTGGTAAGACGTGGCCAGTAGTACCTTTCTTGTACCCTCGCGAGCATGCGAGAAACACCGAGGTGCCCTGCCGTCGGATCGTCGTGCAGGGCCTGCAGGAGTTCTGGTCGCAGAGCTGAAGGCACCACAAGGAGGTACTTAGCTCGAAGCGGTGAAAAGTTTTTCTTTTGTAGAAGACCGTTTCGTAGAAAGAACGATGCAAGTGCGCGCTTGAATACCTTCGGGACTTCGGCGGTCCTGCCTTCGAGGTATTCAATTAGGGCCTTAAGTTCGGGGTCGGCGCGCTGTCGTTCAGCGAAGTCGTCGGTAGTTATCGTTCCCAAGAAGTAGTCGTCATCCAGGTCGTCGGGTAGTGGTTGGTCGACAGGCGCACGAGAGAGACAGTCAGCGTCGGAGTGTTTTTTGCCGGACTTGTAAATGACAGTAATGTCATATTCTTGAAGTCTCAGGCTCCATCGTGCGAGGCGACCTGAAGGGTCCTTCAAGGTGGCTAGCCAACACAAGGCGTGGTGGTCGCTCACAACTTTGAAGGGCCAGCCGTAGAGGTAGGGGCGAAATTTCGACGTAGCCTAGATGATGGCGAGGCACTCCTTTTCTGTTGTGGAATAATTTGCTTCTGCTTTGGATAGCGATCGGCTGGCGTAACTAATAACCCTTTCAAGTCCGTCAGCCCTCTGCACAAGAACGGCGCCAAGACCTACGCTGCTTGCGTCAGTATGTATTTTTGTCTCGGCGAATTCGTCGAAATGGGCAAGTAACGGAGGCGTCTGGAGGCGATGTTTAAGCTCCTGGAAAGCGTGTTCCTGTGGCGTTTCCCACTTGAAATTCCACGTCGGCCTTGGTAAGGTTAGTGAGAGGATCGGCTATGCGGGCGAAGTTTTTACGAACCGCCTATAATAGGCGCACAGGCCCAGAAATCGGCGCACGGCCTTCTTGTCAGTGGGCGGCGGGAAGTCGGTGATGGCGGCTGTTTTCCGTGGATCGGGACGAACTCCAGACTTGCTGATAACGTGCCCCAGAAACAAGAGCTCCTCATACGCAAATCTGCACTTTTGTGGCTTCAGTGTGAGTCCGGACGTCTTGATGGCTTGAAGTACAGCTTCAAGGCGCCGAAGATGCTCGTCGAAACTCGAGGAAAACACGACGACGTCGTCCAAGTACACAAGGCAAGTCTGCCACTTCAATCCTGCCAGTACTGTATCCATAACGCTTTGAAAAGTTGCAGGCGCTGAGCAAAGGCCGAAGGGCATCACCTTAAACTTGAAGAGGCCATCCGGTGTTATAAACGCCGTCTTCTCTCGGTCTCTTTCGTCGACTTCGATTTGCCAATAGCCACTCTTGAGGTCCATTGACGAGAAGTACTTGGCGTTATGGAGCCGATCAAGTGCGTCGTCTATTCGTGGGAGAGGATACACGTCCTTTCTTGTGATTTTGTTCAGGTGGCGATAATCGACGCAGAAACGTAGGGTCCCATCCTTTTTCTTCACTAACACCACGGGGGATGCCCATGGACTCTTGGACGGCTGGATAATGTCATCTCGCAGCATTTCATCAACTTGTCTCTTCATGGCCTCACGTTCTCGCGTCGAAACCCTGTACGGACTCTGACGGAGTGGTCTGGCATTTTCTTCGGTTATGATGCGATGTTTCGTGATTGGGGTCTGCCGAATTTTCGATGACGACGAAAAGCAATCTTCGTATTGCAGGAGCAGGGCCTTGAGCTGTTCTTGCTTATCGTTTGGAAGTCTGGGACTGACGTCGAAAGCTATGGGAGGGGCTTGGTTCCTCTGAGCAGGTTCCGCAGAATCGGCGAGGGCGAAAGCACTGGTGGCTTCGACAATTTCTTCGATGTATGCGACCGTTGTTCCTTTGTTCACATGTTTGTACTCATTGCTGAAATTCGTGAGCATAACCGTTGCTTTGCCTCCCCGCAGCTCTGCAATTCCTCTTGCGACGCAAATATTTCGGGTGACCAACAGACGCTGACTGCCTTCAACGACGCCTTCCAAGTCAGGTGATTTAGGAGCGCCGACTGAAATAATGACGCTTGAGCGAGGCGGAATGGTGACTTGTTCTTCCAGCACATTCAAGGCATGGTGTCCTGACGGCGTGCGCGGCGGTAGTGGTTCATCTGTGGATAACGTTATCGACCTTGTTTTTAGGTTGATGACAGCACCATGGAGGCATCAGTTGTCCATGCCAAGGATGACATTTCTCGAGCAACGCTGTAGGACTACGAAGTCTGTAGGATCAATACGGCCGTTAATGGTGACTCTCGCTGTGTAGATTCCTGCAGGCGTTACGAGATGACCTCCGGCTGTGCGGATTTCAGGGCCTTTCCAAGCTGTCTTAACTTTCTTTAACTTTGCGGCAAACGACCCACTGATGACAGAATAGTCGGCTCCAGTATCGACGAGAGCAGTCACACTGTGGCCGTCGATAAGAACGTCGAGGTCGCTAGTTCGCCGTCTCGCATTACAGTTAGGGCGTGGCGTCGGGTCACGGCTGCGTCGGCTTGTTCCGCTGCTTCCATGTTGCGTCGTCCGGCCACCTTCGGTAAGTGAGCTTTTGCCTTCAGGGCTTTGCCTGGTTGGTGTTGTGTTCAAAAAGCTCCGTCGCGGCGGCGTCGTCATCGGAGGATCTTCGGTAGTGTTATGTCTTCACAACTTGGGAGCCGACTAGCCAACACACACATGTTTATTTCAACGAGCAATACAACGGAAAAGAATCGCACCGCACACCCGCGGCGGTCTTATATCTAACAAAGAACTTAACAGTGACGTCAGAGAGCCAGACACTTCCATGTGCATCTTATCTTATATACGACACGCGCTCTATCTTGGGTAGTATTACACAACACTCCTTCCCCCCCCCCAAGTGTTTTTTTTTTTTTAGTACCGATCCGGCGGTCGTCTTTGCCGGGTGCTGCGTCGAAGTTCCGGAAGTTCCGGTGGGGAAGATTGAGTCTCGCCCCCGCCGCAGTCCCCACCAGCAGATGAAGGGCCCGGTAGGTTGACCGGTTCTTTGTTTGTATCTTCTGCCTGCTCCTCGACTTGATCGGGGTCGGCCGTCTCTCGTGCGCCCTCGATGGGTACAGGGGCACCTAAAGACCTGCGAGGCACAACGTCTTGGGTGCATGCGGGAAGTTCGTAGTTTGCAGACGGCACCTGAACCGAAGGCGGGAAACACTCCTGGAATGTTCGTGGTCTCATATGATCAACATGCACGTACCTCTCCTCGTTCCCTATCCCTATCACATAAGTGCTTAAACTCTCGCGTTTTTTTACCTTACCGCTCAACCACTCTCCTTCCCCGGGGCGCAGTCCTTGTACGAGGACGTCTTCCCCTTCCTCGAAGTCTCTCCAAGCTCCACGTCGCCGATTGGCTGCCTGCCTTGTTCGCTCTAGCTTTTCTTTCATCCTTTGCTCGATATCTGGATGGAGAAAGCTCAACCTGGTTCTAGGTTTCCACGATAAGAACAGCTGGGCCGGCGTCTCTTCAGTAACACCTGTTGGCGTGTTCCTATAATTGAATAGGAATTGGTCGATCCGCTGCTGGAGAGACTTCATCCGCCCATTCTTCTGCTCGTCCATGACCTGCTTAAGAAGATTTTTCTTTAACGTCTGTACACAACGCTCTGCGCTGCCATTCGATGCCGGGTGATAAGGCGGCGATTTAGTGTGCCGGATGCCATTACGACTCATGAACGTCTCGAAAAGTTCCGAAGTAAATTGGGGCCCATTGTCTGTTACCACTTCTTCCGGTAATCCGTACGCGGCAAATACGGTGCGCAATTTCTCTATTGTCTTTTCGCTATTAGTTGACCTCATCAGAAACACTTCAACCCACTTGGAGTACGAATCAATAAGTACTAGGAACCAATGCTGGTCTCGATGCGCAAAATCTAAGTGCACACGCTCCCACCGGCGCCCCGCCACTCCCCATGACATCACCGGAACCTTGGGCGCCGCATTTTGCGTCAACTGGCATGTTACACATTCTTTAACTTTTTGCTCAACATCCGGCGTAAGGCGAGGCCACCATACGTGGCTTCTAGACAGCATTTTCATACGTGCCATTCCAGGATGGCCCTCGTGCAACAGTGATAGCACTTTGTCGCGGAGAGACAATGGTACTATCACCCGGTTTCCCCACGTCACACATTCTCTGTCAACAGAAAGCTCGTGGCGTCGCACAAAATAGGGCGCCAGTGCATCGTCAGACACTTTTGAAGGCCAACCGCTCTGCGTGTAAAACAACACTTTTGACAACAGGCTGTCTGTTCTCGTTTCCCTTCTGATGTGTTCTGCGGAGAGTGGGAGCTCGTCTAGCATCGAAAAGCCGATGTACTCCGACACGTCATCAGAGTTCCGAAGCGGCAGGCGCGATAGTGCGTCTGCATTGCCTATATCGCGTGATTTGCGATAAACCCATTTGTACTCATACGCAGCAATCTGCAGAGCCCATCGCTGCACGCGTGCCGCTGACATCGCAGGAATCGGCCTATCCTCTCCCAATAATCCCGCCAAGGGCTGATGGTCTGAGTATATTACAAATTTTCGCCCAAAAAGGTACTTGTGAAACTTCTTTAACCCGTACACGACAGCCAGTGCTTCTTTTTCGATATGGGCGTACGCCTGCTCTGTTTTAGTGAGCGTTCTAGAGGCAAAAGCGATTGGCCTTTCTTCTGATCCTACCTTGTGAAAAAGGACTGCGCCTAAACCATACGCAGATGCGTCACAAACGAGCCCTAGCTCCCTTGAAGGGTTATAGTAGGTGAGTACGGACGTGCTCAGCAACCAGCTCTTGGATGCTTTGAAGGCTTTTTCGGCGACCTCCGTCCATTCCCACTTGGCATTCACAGCTAGCAAGTCATGCAATGGCTTAAGTTGTGCTGACATGTTCGGTACGAACTTCCCATAGAAATTTATCAAGCCTAGGTAAGCCCTCAACTCATTCTTGTTCTTTGGAGTCGGTGCTTCTTTTATAGCAGGTAGTTCGTCGCACAGCAACCGCACCTCCATCGGTTGCTGCCCTTAGTTTCCTGGATACGGGCTAGGAGACCGGCCCCGCGTTGGGCCAGAGTACTGCCGGAGGTGCGGTGACATGCGGCGGCTGGGCGACGGCGAACGGGAAGGATTTCGTGGTGTCCATTGAGCTCCTGCCAGGTAGTCGGCGATGTCACGTGGCCGATCTCCTGGCTGCGGACGCGGTGCATTGACGGCGAAGCCACGCAGTCCCATATGTCGGTACTGGCAACGGCGGTATGTGTGCCCGGCCTCGCCGCAGTGGTAGCAGAGTGGTCGGTTGTCAGGTGCACGCCAAACGTCCGTTTTCCTCGGTGCACTGCGCTGGCCCGCTGGGGAACGGTAGGACGTCGGTGGGGGTGGTGGCGGCGGTGGCGTCTGGCGACGGAAGTGCGACGGGGCGGCGTTTTGGCGTGGACGGGGAGGAGCGTTGTGGTGCACTGCAGCGGCGTAGCTCATAGTTTCTGGCTCGGGCGGTGGTGTTTGGGGAATTCGAAGCGATTGCCGGACTTCTTCTCGCACAATGTCGGCGATCGAATCCACTTGAGGCTGCGCCGAAGGCAACAGTTTGCGCAGCTCTTCCCGCACGATCGCTCGGATCGTTTCACGCAGGTCGTCGGAGTCACTGGCTTGAGCAGCAGCGCATTCTGGAGTCAGGCGACGATTATACTGTCTGGTGCGCATGTCCAGCGTTTTTTCAATGGTGGTCGCCTCGGATACAAATTCTTGGACGGTGTTCGGTGGATTCCTCATTAGTCCCGCGAAGAGCTCCTGTTTGACCCCTCGCTTGAGGAAACGAACTTTCTTTTCCTCGGGCATGTCTGGGTCAGCGTGACGGAATAGGCGGGTCATCTCCTCTGTGAAAATTCCAACCTTTTCATTTGGTAGCTGAACCCGGGTCTCGAGTAGAGCAGCGGCCCTCTCTTTGCGAGCGACGCTCGCGAACGTTTGCAGAAATGCGCTGCAGAAGACATCCCACGTTCGGAGCGTGGACTCCCGATTCTCTAGCCAGGTCCTTGCGGTGTCTTCCAGGTAGAAGTACACACGACGGAGCTTTTCTTCGTTGTCCCAGTGGTTGAGGGCGGCCACACGGTCGTATGTTTCTAGCCAGGTTTCCGGGTCTTCAAACGATGAGCCATGGAACGTTGGTGGTTCCCTGGGTTGATGAATGACGATCGCGGGCTGGGACGCTCCGGTTGTCATTGTCGCTGCAGTCGAGGTCATGGTCTTGGTCTTCCGCGCCTTGTCTTGTAGAAGGCCGTACTCCGGTGGGAGACCTTGCTGTCGGCGGCTTGTTCGCTGCTCTTGGTTGGCGTCGGTGTTTTCTCCGCGACGGGGGCTGGGTTCACGGCTTGACGGGGGCGTCCGGTACATGAACGAAGCAGCACCTCCACCAGATGTCACGGGGTCGTGACGTGGCCGAAGACAGGAAACTTCGTGTTGGGATTTAACTGTTTATTTGGGCGAACCTGTGCCCGGTTAAGGGAAAGTAATTACAGCAGCAGTCTTGCACAAATAGCAGTGAACGGAGCGTCGGCCGTCGATCAACTACTGATAAGCGGCGAAGCGCGTCGGCATTTATACTCTTGCCGTCGAATGTCCTAGCGTTATCACTGGCGGTGGCGTAGGTTCCAGAACAATCTGTACCGTTCGCACAGTGGGCGTGATCTTATCGAAATGATCTACTACAGTCCGGAACCTTCTCGAAACCTGCAGGCGTGGTTTGCGCCGAGAATCGTGTGGTGTTTCAGAACGATAACAAAAACTTGGGAAATGGAACGTGGCAATATAGGCACAGTATGCTCAAGAAGGATACCAGGCTGCAGGAATATCAATGGATGAAAGTCCAGCGAGCCGTGCATTCCGAACCACTGTCCTTAATTGTTTTTTATCTAGAAGACATGGCTCACCAGGCATACGTTGGTTGCTATTGCATCCTTGCACAGCACATCGTTTCCGCAGCTACCGACGAAAGCATTCGGCTTTAAATGTAATTCGCATCGTTCCACTGCCAATTGGACACTGCACTGAAGACGTTCACCAACGATAAAATACACTTAACAATTTCGCTCTCTACAGAGAACGCAAGCAAGTGCTGAACACTAAAACACGTGAGGTGGCATGTCTTTGAAGACGTATTGTACGAGCGGGCCTTGCCATGTATACGCATGTAGCATGTAGTGCAAATGCTGCACTGAGTAATAATAGCGTGGGCAGAGGGCGCTAGAAAAAAAGATTTTTTGTAAAAATAAAAACCATCATAAATTCTTTGTTCCTAACACCAACGTAATAGTGTTGGAGAAAAGAAATTTCATTTGTAAAACTTATTGATTGCTTCGACTTTGAATCAAACTTGTTTTCTTTTTTCACTATTAGTGTTTTTCCCTCCACACATAGTCACGCTTCAATCGCAGATCCCAGACTCCTCATGCTGATGTCGCTGGCCATAGCTCCTGAACCACTTTTCACCCAACCCTTCGCGACCTATTTGAATAGACCTTGAACACTATCTGAAATCAGTAGCAGTTTCTGCAATTAACCTCAACTTGTTTTTGTACAGAAACAGCAGTGAAAAAAACTGACAAAAACGTGAAGCTATATAAAGTGACAAAATAACGTGAGGAAAATCTAACGCAACTGCTGTGGCGGTATTCTCTGGCGCGCCCATTCGAGATATTTTGCGACACTTGGTACTAACTGAAACACGCGCCCGAAAGGGAAAAAAACGCTTCCAGAAGTTACTCTGATGCGTCCGATACAAATACCAATTGTGGAGGCGAAACAATCATCTTTCTAAAGGAATCGCCCGTGAACAACGCAACTTGAAAGGCAAGTACGCTGTCCTATACGTTTCAGAAGCGCGACATGATTGTGAGGCACGCTGCAGAGCAATACTGTGGCGACCTCGAGTTTTTTAACCTGCTGCACATGCATTGTCCTGCTGTTCACCCCCATCGAAGCACGGCAGCCGTAGCCGAGAATCGAACCCATCGTCACGGTAAGCAGCGCGACAGCATAACAAACCTCATCAAAGCGGCGATTCTAATGAATGAAAAAAATGTGCATTTTTTCATTGTTTTACCAGGTGCACCATCGATGCTACTTTCGGTATTTATTTTAAGCTTGATACGAGCAAAACGCGAACGCTGGAAGCGCAACCTTTATTCCATGGCACAACAGTGTACAAAGCGAGCGCACCACAGCAATATTCGAAGAGTCCGTGTCATGACGTCATGCAAGCCTCACACTAGGCGGCGTCACTCCAACTACTTGCGGAGGGGCCAGTGGAGCGCAAGACATAAGGAAGAATAATAGCCGAGCGAATGCTCCGCTTGTTTCAGCGGAGACGGTGAAGACGGCGAAGTAAGGCCCCTTACGGCGAAGAGCATTGCTGCGCCACCTGTTGAACATGGTTGACGCTACTGTCGATCGAGCAAAGGCGTGGAAAGGGCGGCTATCCTGGAGAACGCTCGCACGCTGGTCCGCTGCGCACGCTCCGCTGAAAGGGGTGAAATCGTAAAAGCGCTGGCTCACTCAGCGGGCTGCGCATGCGCAGTTTGCGTTCCACTCGTGCGCTGGGCCACTCAGCTATTACTCGCTAATGAACCATCCTCTAGAGAATAGGACATCGCGTTAATAATCTCCTACGTCACACAGCAGTGTTCCTTTCGCAATGGTTTCCAAACGTTGTCTGCCTTGAAGGCGTGGTTTCGCGGCGAGACGCAACAAGGTCAGTGTGACGATGCGAGAGCCTTGTTGGCATCTGCTCAACGCTGAATACACACAGGATCGTAGACACACAGGATTGTAGGAGTTACAAATTTTTTAAAAAGTTAACGAGATAGGTCACCTGGTACGTTCGAATAAAATTAACGGGTGCTAAAGTAACACACTACACTTAAAAAGCATGAAGTGGAGTGACTACGTTCAAATAAAAGGAATGCGCTGTTGTTGTACATCTGCATGCTAAAGTAACGCGCTACAGTACGTTACCTCGTCGTTGCTCTATGCTCAGAAGTGTCAGAGAGTGTGTCTCAGCAGAAAAAATAGCCACAAAATGTCAAATAGTACTTACGTTAAGGTGCTTCGCGCTCAACCTCCCTCAGGATGAACCAGAAGTGCAGTCCTGCTAGTGCCGATGAAAATAAAAACTGATAGCTTGAAACCAAAGTCCATCAACAGCCACAGACGCATTTTATGAACACTGTAATAATTGCAACATGCTGTTGAACCTGAGCAATAATGTACTGCGGTGTTCAGATCGGACAGCTTGTCTCGCCTCTGACGGTATAAGACCACGCCCACGCGAAACAGTTGCTGAAATTGTGTCCGTGTGTTAAATCTCGATAGGCATACTTCGAACTTCCTTTCAGTTAGGACTGTTGCCAACATTGTCAAGAGCACACGTGTTGTGGTACGCGTGTAAGCCGATAGAAAAGCCACCGGGATACGTTTTGGTTATCTATAGGACTACGTCCCTTTGCATCAGGTGATCAACGCTCCAATACGAGGAGGAAGGAGATTGGGGATGAATTAATTTGATTTGATTGATATGTGGTGTTTAACGTCCCAAAACCACGATATGATTATGAGAGACGCCGCAGTGGAGGGCTCCGGAAATTTCGACCACATGGGGTTTTTTAACATGCACCCAAATCTGAGCACACGGGCCTACAACATTTCCGCCTCCATCGGAAATGCAGCCGCCGCCGCCGGGATCTGATCCCGCAACATGCGGGTCAGCAGCCGTGTACCTTAGCCACTAGACCACTGTGGCGGGGCGAGATCGGTGATTTGACGTTCCCCGCTACACTGTCGGAATTTTCAGTTTTGCGCGTATTCTGCATACGCGCGCACAAATAAAACCCACTCACGAACGTACATAATGTATGGTTGAAATACCATCGAAAGAAGTTTCTGGCTACGCTATAGGATGGAAGCGATCACTGGAATGAAAATATGAATGGGCCCTTCTCGTTACTGAAAAATGTTTGACAAATACAAAGTGAAGCGTCACAGGCGTTACCGTTAACATTTACACGGAATCACCGACATCTAAATAGGGAGTTTTAGAATAGCGCACCGCAAGCCCTTGCGATGCGGTCGCTGCCACTGCGCATGCGTCGTAACGCGAGTCGGCGTTCGCGTTCGCGGACCACACGCAAAAAAATCCGAAATTGCGTGCGGTGATGGCGGCCCGCATGTGGCCCGCAAGCGCTGGTTTCGAGGCTACGGTGTCGCTGCGATCGTGCGTTGTGGGTCGCAGCAGGGCAAACGCTATTCTAAAACTCATATGGCGCCCGCTACGCCCGCAGCGCTTGCAAACGGTATTCTAAAGCTCCCTAATATCCACGTGTCGTAATTATCATTAGCCTGATAGGCATTTCAAGGTCCATGACGCAAGTATTAGGCGCCGAAAAGAAGCCTAATATGGTCTATGCACCGTCTGTATCTAAACGGTTCCATCTGTATCTTAAAAAACCCGCTTACTTAGCACTCTTTTTCTCCAGCAGGTGCTGTCATTTTGCGGTGACGCAGGGAATCTCGGCGTTGCGCTCTAATAGGCCAGCACGCCGGTGATGGTGGTTCGTTTGGCTTCGTCTCGAGGGCGGCTTCAGTGCACCACAACAAACCACCGGACTGAAAAGGTGAAGAACGGCACTCAAAATAAGCCATCCGGTTGTTTTGCCGTGGTGCGTTGTCACACCGGAGTATGAACCGATACCAACTCGCCGAAGTTGTCGTATTAGTATTGCGGTTTTCCATTGGTTCCGCTCACAAAAACTCATGTCTACCTGGTTTCTAATCACACAAAAGGTGGCCGCTTGGCGTTAGCTCTTTTATTGTCCACAGGAGTGCGATTTCAGTTGTGCAAATGAGCCAATAATAAATACTAGGGGTCTCAAACACACCCCTTCTAGTGGGCGACAGTCGCGAAATTCAGTCCAACAAAAGCTGTGTCAGTGACTACAGCTGAAGAGAGCTGGGGGTGGGGGGGTGATCGCTTGAACAAAATGTGACCTAATGCTGCGATCTGAAAGAACGCCTTTTCCATATCTTGTATATAGGTCACTTCTGAAGGGCATATTTAACGAAATGTTCACAAAAAAACTTGCCGATACTCTTGTGAACGGCCCCCGCGTCTTGGCCCCACTTGGACGCGTGGAAGGATTTTGACTTTGCCACGCTTCCTCGTGGTCCAGAAAGCAACAGCACAGCGAATTGTTACGTTTGGCCCGGCAGTTTGTCTTAGCAGACAACTGTGCGGGAGCCTGTCTGCGAGAAGGCTTTCTCCCCGATATTGGCGCCCGGCCGGCAGTGAAAAGCACGACGCTGTCCTGCAGATGGGCCTGGCAGTTTGCTGGGGCCGGGTTACGAGGAACTCGACGGAAGCTTTGCGAACAACCCTTATTTGAGTGGGGTCGAACAGCGTGATACGGCGTCACTGTTGTAGTTCTCATGAAGTCAACATCTCCACACAGCCATTGTCGCTTACGTGAGGTCGTGACAAAGGACCAACAGTTCGGAAGCGTGGGAAGGCGTAGCAGTTCTCAGGGATCAAGCACCTGGCCTGCCGAGTTCGAGAAACTTCTGGAATTACTGTAGCAGAACGCAGCCATGGACCGCTGCTTATGTTCGTGTCAGTGGCCATTTTCTCCCCTCTCCATTAGACTACCCCCTCGCCCTGCGAAGTATTCAAGGCGTGGGCCGGGTGCGTCATTGTGTGGTGCGCTCGTGTTACCCATTGGACATTTACTAATCAGCCGAGCAGTCCGATTTCTGCACCCTTTCTGGTGGGTGTATCACTGAAACTTAACGCCACTTGATTCGTGTCAACAGTCGTCACTGCCTTCTTCGGGCTGTCGTGCAAGGAATCGACAGGCTATAAAAGGCGAGGACGTTTTGTACATAAGGCGGAATCTTTGTACAGTTCCATCTTTCTCATCATGTAAATGAACCTTCGTTCTGTCTCTACGAACGCGTCTCCTCACTGGCGAGCATCGGACGACGGTGGGGAGCCAGCTTCCCGCACAGCCGCAACGCACGTGCCGGCACACCTGCCGCGCCCAAGCAGAGGGTGAAAGAGCGTCGCCAATTGGCTTATTTGTCCCCAGCTTACGTGCGGCAGGGTTCCCGGCACGTGCGTTGCGGCTGTGTGAGAAGCGCGTGGAACGGCCCTACAGAGCGCGTGAAACGGCCCTAAAGTTTTCAGCCTCTTTTCTAACTACATTGATGGACGTCATCAAATGGTCAACATGCAAGATCTTACGTTGTCATTATTAAACATAAAGACAGGGGTACCTCAGGGGTCGGTCCGGGGGCCACTGTTATTCTCATTACACGTAAATGATTTGCCATGCATACTCAAATCGGCCGAGTTGCTAATGTACGCTGATGACACAGCTTTAATAGTTACCGCGGATAACATAGTCGATCTAGAATGTAGAGCTAATGAAGAACTAGAAAATATTTGTAAGTGGTTTACAGTGAACAAATTAACACTCAATGCAAAAAAAAAACCAAATACACCATTTTTCACTCCCGTTACCGAAATGTAAATTGTGAGTCATTTCGACTTACAATAAACAACTGCCAATTTGAGCATGTAAAAGAATTTACATATCTCGGTGTAATGTTCGACAGCCAAAGACACTGAAAAAAAAACAAATTGATTCAGTTTTTCACTAAGCTATCACTAGGCTGCAGTATGCTACTGGCTGCTAGAAATTATTTTAGCAGAAATACTCTTAGAGTCCTTTTTTTGTTTGTTCATAGTCATCTATCGTACTGCTTAGACTCATGGGGATGGACCTTTAAAACTTACCTTGATTCTATCTGAATATTACAAAAGCGTGCACTTAGAATAATAGATTATGTGGCATATAATGAACCCAGTGCGTCTTCGTTTCACAAGTTGGAAATTCTACCTTTTGATTACTTACGGCAGCATAAAACCGCAGTCACCATCAATAATGTTATTGCACACAGTGTACCTTTCGATGTATCTATCTTTTCTTCTTCGTCCCACGTCACTAGATGCATGAAATTGCGGAATTTTAATCTTCCACCTGCTAAAAACGTGTATGGTGAACGCTTACCACAGTTCGTAGGAGCTAATGTGTGGAATAACATACCACTTCAGATTAAAAATTCTAGGGCTTTCTCGAGCGCACTCAAAAAATATCTGCAACATGTAGATCAATAGTAATCACCATGTAATAAGCCTTACACATAGTTTGATGTTTTGTCTCTACTTGATTATTTCATTATTTATGAACAAAGTGCAACAATGTCTTCTATATACATTTCTGTACGTTCTTTCAAGCATTTACATCACCTTAACTCCCAATGATATCTTCTTGTATTTTTGTTCGTTTTTTTTTGAAAAATCAACGTTTTTGATGTTCTGATTTTTTTTATACAAATTGTATTCTGTTTGTATACTTTCTCCCGTTAGACCCCCTACTAGCCTATGGCTATGGGTCTAATCAGTGTTGTGCATTTCTTGAAATGTAGTCATAAAAACCTCAATAAAATGAAAAAATGAAAATGAAACCCGCTGTACCTGTCATGAAACATCGAGCCCATTACAACTGGTGGCAGCGCTGGGATGCCATCATCGACTTCATACCCCTTACAACTGGTTGGCAGCGGTGAGATGGACCTCGCGACATGCCACTGTGTTGTGGTGAGTGTTTGGTATTTGCTTTGCCTTTCTAGGATTCATTTTATCAGTAAGTAGAGTACAAGCTGGATTGTGTGTGAGTTAGGGACAACACTTATTTATGAGTATTGAGTGAGTTAGAGGGATCACCTAATTGTGTGTGAGGTGCACGACTAAAGTAGGACGGCAATCATGGAGATGAAGACAATACTAAAAGATTGTCCTTTATTTGTGAAGTCCTAGCTCTTGAGGTTACGGAAGAAATGCGAAGGTCACAAATTTTGAAGCTGATTTTGCAAGAAGCTATTGAGGAAGCTTCGATTGCCGAAACAGCCGGGCCCCTCGAAGAGCCGTAGAACTCGGGGTGTCGAGAGTCGGAAAAAAAATGAATTCCCGACGGAACTATGCAAGCCGAGCAACGCAACCTGAGGTCGGCGGAGAGACGCTGAGAGCGGCACGGTGAGAAAGACACAGAGGCGTACAATGCATTCGCTCTTTGCGAAACTTGAGAGTTCCCGATTCCAATGCTGCAGCCTGGCGCCACTCGTCCGTCGAGCAGGCATTGCCAGACGCTGCCTGCTGACCGAGACAACTCCTTCCGCCCCGAAGCGCGCGCGCAACACGACGCACACCCGCGAACACGAGAACATAGTTGGCGTGTGAGCAGCTCGGAAGATCGGGTGCGCAGAGGAAGTATGGTCTCTAGAATAACTGGCTAGTCTGCCGTCTCCATGCCATGCCCATGCAAGACCTTGTCCGCGCCGCTCGTGCATGCGCAGGGGGCACTGCGATCTATCGCAGCACGTGCTTGGTAAATGCCGCGCAGGCCACGGAGGAGAAATCGGTGGAGCATTGCACCTTGCCGTTCATTTTGCGCTCTCGCATTAACTGCACGTTTTCGTTTATTCTGTTCCTTGGGCACACTAGAACGTCTTGCACCGATAAAACATGCCAGCCTAGGTGTAACAGCAAGGGCCTAGCCAGAAATTTTTTTTCGGCGGAGGGAATTCACATCGACCCGACGGGAGGGTGGGACACATGCATCAGCTTTCTTTTGTGACGTGATTATTGGGGGTAGTTTGGGTATGCTGTGTACATGTATATAAAGATCATGAGACTCACCTCCCCCTCTCCGTGCGTATATGCTTGTGAAGAGAGTAACCAAAAGTAAAGTAAGAGCTAGCAGTAAATATACAGTAAACGATCGGTACAGTAGTCGTTTGGAGCAACGGCCTCTCGTCGCACCAGTGAATGGACTGCATGGTCTTCAAAACGCACAATTGCGACGACCCGGCCGATCAACGGCACGCACATCGTTAATGGTTCATCTCTATTACGCGTAGATGGCGTAGTCTTCGTCGGGGCTAAGTGCGTTTCACAAGGACGGCTCCGCTTACAACGTGGAATGAGAGTGACTGTATGTCTATGCAAACAACCCCAAGGTCCAAAAATTGTCGTAAAGAGAAATATGTGCACTTTTACTTCGTGGACATACTGCCACAAGAATTTTGCGAATACGTGTTGTATTAAAGAAGTTACAGGGGCTAGAACATCGCGTTCAGCTGGCTTCAAATTTTCTGGGGGTCTCGCCAACCTTGTCCATCAGAGGAAGAAGGCGTGGCCCGTTTGTGGCTCCGCCCACTTCAGCAATGTGACAAGACGTCAGTGATTGACGTCATTGGTGAACTCGATCAGTTGCGATGCACTTCGGCTTGCTGCGATGCCTGGTTGTTTTCCGTTTACCCGGTGCCGATGCTTCTCCGCAGCCCAGTCGCTCGATTTTCATCCGACGATTAGCAGCAAAACTGCGTTCCAAACCCAGACATGAAATGTAACTTAGAATTGTGGCAGCTTGGGCTAGTTGGTATGGCATGACGATAGTTATAGCACGAGAACAAAACGACGACACAGAGACTTTCGTGTCCTTCTTGTCTCTGTGTCGTCGTTTTGTTCTCGCGCTATAACTATCGTCATGCCGGACATGAAGTTCGCCCGATTTTTCAGGAGTTAATTTTTTTCAAAGCAGACTGCCGCGCCTTCTGAGAGCAACAATACAAAGCACAACTAATGCGTTTGATGGTTTGCTTATCAATAGGTGGCGCGACAATCTGCTCATTCTCAAAAACTGGGATGAAGTTTTCCGATCTTTATGCATGGATGGGGAGTTTCGCAACTCATATGATTGAATAGCCCTGTCATAGCTGTGGGTGGGAACAGGAACTGTCGTTAACTTTACTACAGTTTGTTGAGACCTGGTTTAGACCAATCGACGAGCTGCGTGCTGCGTCACGTCGCCGAGTTGTCGTCACTGCGCGTGCAAGGAGATTGGTCAGGCGTATACCGCGGAAATTTTTTTTTCGAAATAGAGTCTGTGCGTGGCGTGCCATGGAGGAAGGAAAAATTTCGGAGAGGCCCTATCCTATCTCAATGCATTGCGAGAAGTGTGGCGGAAGTGACGTCAAATTTATGGGGCAAACAAAACAGCAGACGCTCCGCGGCGTGCTCTCACCGCTGGTTCGCTTCTTCGCGTACTTATAGCCCCGGCGCAAACTTAACGCATATTGTATGGTTTGCAAGAGGTAAAATGTTGCGAGCACAAATTTTCAAAACTGTTCGTGCGTGGCAGGTCCGAGCGTGGCAGGCTGAAATACTTCGTGAAGAATTTTTGTGCAACAGCACAGAAAGCACCGGCACGTGTCGTAATCAAAATCATTCAGCCCCTGCATCAGCCCCTGCGAACTCACCCGGCAGTGACTTATGCGTTCTACTCGCCATAAGGCCTTTCTTTTTGTCTCTCTTAAGCCCGAACTCCATAAGCGCGAAAATGCACGCGACAGCGACGAGCGACGATATGAGCGACGAAACAGGGCGTTCGCGCGACGTGTCGCGTGCTCGTTTTCGCGCGATCGCTCGGTTCTCCAGATTTGGAAACCGTCGCTCATCGCCCGGAAGTGCTGGGCTCAAGCAGCCAATAGCGAAAAACCGGAAAAGACGAATACTACATAGGTGCACGTGACCCTGCCCGAGTCACGTATGCGCAACAAGAAGTAACGCAATGTTTATTAAGCATGCGCATATAAAAAATGCTGCAAGGCAATAATAAACACTTTCCGTTCCATTACACAACAATATATCTTATTTTTAAATTGGAAACCGCTCGCTACGCGGTTTTCTTGGTGCGAGTTGACGGCCTCATGCCAGCAACAGTGGAATTCGCTCGCCGAAGCCGTCGCGTGAATGAGGTTTGCCTGCGCTAGCGACTGATCGCGCGACGCCGATCTACGTCGCGTCGCTCGTCGCTGTCGCGTGCATTTTCGCGCTTATGGGGTTCGGGCTTTAGCCAGAGTTCCCAATCTTCGGGCTGATTGGCAGTTCTTTGCTCGTATATAGTGTCAGTGTGGCGATGCACGATTTTGAAAGCTTGCTTCGTAGCTATTCCGTGCAACGCCAGCCTACTACTTGACGTACTTCACGTCGGTAAGTAGGCACCACTGTATTGTACATTAGATCGTGCACGTAAAGTGTGTAATTTCAGGGCACGTGCACACAACTAAAACGCAGCGAGCGAACATCCTACAATACATTCACACTTAGTCCGATAACAAGAAAAGTTTATTGTCATTCCGTATGAACGACACAACTTCTAAAAACGCGACCCGATGCCTACAACACTAAAAACAAAAGTTCACGTGTGTTCTAGCTCAGTTGGTGCAGTGAGTAAGAACCAAGGAGGTTTAAAAAATTCTTCTGGAGTGGAAGCGCCTGCCCTCTGGTGACGCCGACGGCCGCCATGTTGCTCCAGGCAAAAAACGTGCCGTCGGTCGTTTGGGCCCCCGCCGTTCGTGCCACTGAACAACAGTTGTCGCGTTTGTCCCTCGTTCTTTTGTTCTGTGCGGATTTTGTGCAGTTCTAAAGGAAGTTGACACGATTCCGGACGTTATGGTGAGCTCGTGTGTCGCCTTCGGCTGCACTAATCGTGCGAAGCAGAAGCCAGGAATCACTTTTCACGTGTAAGTACGCGGGAAAAAGCGCTTTCAATCGCTTGTCTCCTTCGGCGCGCTACCTCATTCGAGAAGCGCGGTTTCAGCTGAAAACTTACTTTCATTAGCATTTTTCAGCTGGCGAGTAGAAGTTGAATAACCTATTTTGTGCGTGTGGTACCGCAGGTTTCCAAAAGACAAGACGCTGCGTGACGCATGGCAGCGTGCTGTTCGGAGGGATGGCTGGGAGCCTAAGAATGCGGACGTTCTCTGCTCGGAGCACTTTGAAGCCAACTGCTTTGACAGGACGAGCCAAACGACCAGACTGCGACCAGGGAGCATTCCTACCATTTTTCCTGCGTTCCCTGCGCATCTCCAGAAACCAGTGAGTACCATCACGAATGTACATTTTCGTTACGGTAAATAGGCTATAGATTTCCGAATGTGTAGGCACAGTTTCTCATTTCCTACGTGCTGTTCAAAATCACACCACTCTCTGACAAAGCGCACGTCACGTACACTTACTTGTCCAACTTTTTTTTTTTCACTGTGCGTGCATAAATACGGGCACGCTAAACTTCCGCACCGAAACTATAAAAAGATCCCCGAGGTAGTAATCCCGTTTCTAGTCAGTCTAAGCAGTGGGTGGGACCATTATACCCGGCTTCTGAACTTTGGAGCATAACTGATTTTTTTTTCTTGCAGGCGAAAAGAAAGCGAGAGGCCCCTAAGTGTCGGACTGCGCTGTCACCTGTCGTCAGTGCTGAGGCAGCGGTTGAAATGCCATCTGAGCCTTCTTCGCCGGCGAAGGATTGGTACCGTTCCAAGGCAGAGGAGTCTGCACAAGAGGTTCTCCAACTCAAGAGGAAAGTTAAGACACTGCAGCAATCCAAAAGAAGGCTAAGCAAGCGGTGTGATGCGTCAGAAAATTTGATCAAGGAGCTAAAAGAGAGGAAACTTTTGTCAGAAAAAGGCCTTGAGGTCTTTGAAGCAACTTTCTCGCCTGAAATTCAACAGCTTCTTGTCCGAGCCCATGAAAAAACAAACAAGATGTACCCCCCAGAGCTACGTGCATTCGCACTCACTCTGCACTACTACTCTGCGGCAGCGTATGAGTATGTGCGGTCGAAATTTAACAACGCTTTGCCTTCGCAACGTACGTTGCGTGAGTGGTACAAATCTGTAAATGGCGATCCGGGTTTTACCTCTGAGGCTTTTGATTTTATTAAAAGTTTAGCCAAAAGCCAGGACAAGCCCCTGATCGCAGCACTCATGATGCATGACATGGCCATCAAATAACATGTTCAGCTTGTTGGGAAGAAAGTGGTAGGCTACATCGATCTTGGAACAGGTATCTCCGATGATAGCCTGCCCGAAGTGACAAATGTCGACAATTTTTTGAGTTTGAGCCTCATCTGTTGGACTGCGATCTACTCGACAATCACATCTACGTTTTGGCGAAAAATATTGCCAACCTGTATATAACAATCAGGCTTCACCACATTTCCAAAGAAATCAACCACAAGAACTCGCGCCGTGGGGTACGAACCCAGCTGACAAGGACTATTATATTAAAAAATCTGTAAGGTACAGATGAGAACCAGCGTTGAACAAAGCGGAGCAGCTGGTATATTCTATATTTTTTGCAATTTTAGTGTGTTGTTATAGAGGTGCCTGATATAACCTGCGTTTTGGGAATCAGGCCGTTTTCGTGTGAATTGTTTCTGTTTTATTGTATGTGCTTTTGGAAATTGTATAAAGCCCTGAATGAATAAAAACTCATATACCCCTGTGTTGCTTCCACCGTGAGCCTCATTTCGAGAATTGCAAGCGAATCCGCACTTACAGCAGCTAACCGTTGTAATGCATATTCGCTAATACGTAATCGCGTACGGCTCACGTGTAATATCGTAACTGACGGCTTTGTACAGATCTTGTTTATCTAACACGAAGAAAAAAATGCGAGTGAAATTAATTACACTAAGTGCCCCGTTTCATTCGAAAAAGCCGCCACGGAAGCGTGCTGGATACGTTGTCTGCGCTCTCTCTTGCCTGGAGCAAGATGGCCGCCAACCGGTTTCCCCGGCTTCACCCGCTTGCGTAGGCGTGAACAGGGGACCTCCACTCCAGAAGTTTTTTTTTAAACCTCCTTGGTAAGAACCAACGTAGCGTGTAGCTGGGAGCTCTGCAAGCAAATACCATGCATTATTGATCAACAGTGAAGCGAACATGCGTGAAAAGTGTCCCCAGGTACAGCCCGCGGTGCACGGGATTCGCACCGAGTATACTCTACAGCTGGGCATCGCACAGCTTTTCTAAAACACGCAAAAGAAGCAGCACTCGTGCATTGACTCGCTGCCGGCAGAGTCAGCCGCAATGCCCTCAGCCGCAAAATTGCGCAATGTTTATCTGCTTTTCCGCTAGGAGGTAGTGCGGGTGTTTGCGATGCGGCGGCTTCACGAATATGACGTCATGGCCTCTCCTATATTTTTCCTTCCTCCATTGATTGATTGATTTGTGGGGTTTAACGTCCCAAAACCACCATTTGATTATGAGAGACGCCGTAGTGGAGGGCTCCGGAAATTTTGACCACCTGGTGTTCTTTAACGTGCACCCAAATCTGAGTACACGGGCCTACAACATTTCCGCCTCCATCGGAATTTTCTTCCTCCATGCAGCGCGCAGCTCTTTAATAATCAAAAAACGTTATCGCTGCGGTCTATTCTGCGAATTACCGAGCTTGTTTAGGGGGTGTAAAAAAAAAAAAAAAAAGTCGGAGCCTGTTGACTGGGCCTTTAACATGCACCTACATCAAAGTGTACCGACCTCGGGTATTTTCACCTATACATCAAAAATACGTACGACAGGGATTAGATCCCGTGACGTGCAAGTCAGCAATGGAGCACCATAACCACTGGAACACCGCGCTGGGCAGTAAAAAAGACGATTTTAGTGAAATCACCATGCGCTACTTTCGTCCAGCTGTAAAGGCGCAAGTTCAACTGATTGAGATGTATTGCTGAAAATCACTTCCATGCCGTGGCAGAGTGACTCCGTTCTCTCCCGTGGCCTACTCCTTGCTTTTCGGTGGCACCTTTCACTTGCAGACGTCGTTCACGGATACGAAAGGTGTGAACGGCAAGGCAACAACCCAAGTTTGCATGTAACTATTCTTGTAAATGTTGGATAACATATGTGGCATATATGACATATAATGCACAGAATAATCTTCTTGTCAATTGAAAAAGATAATCAACAGTATTCTCCTATGTGACGTCTGTTTCCTTTGTGAAACATCGCCTGCACAGAATTTATTTCGTTTCTTCTAAAAAAATTATGATTACTATATATACTCTTCCTAATCTTGCATGATAAAGTGTCCACGCCCACCCATGTTTCTCCATTCTGTGTATTTCCTATGCGTTCTGTCACTAGTTGCAAAAATCACTTAGTGTGCCCTTCCAGTCATGCCAATGTAAAGGGACTAACAGAAGAAGCGAATGAATATAAATAGTTTTGATTCGTCGCTTATTTTTCAGCGTTATGTTCTTTATTCTTGCGCTGTTTGCCACGCTGCTGAACAATAAAACTCGTTATCACCACAACTGCCCACGCTACATTTCTCATTTTGCGGCTTTAGGTTTATGACCATCATCATTTAGGGGCGAAGCTACTTAAGTCGTGGGTCCCCGATGTATGTAGTAGTAGTAGTAGTAGTAGTAGTAGTAGTAGTAGTAGTAGTAGTTGTAGTAGTAGTAGTAGTAGTAGTAGTAGTAGTAGTAGTAGTAGTAGTAGTAGTAGTAGGTAGCCACCTCTCGTTTAGTCCTTGGAATGTCCGCCGCTGGGTGGAGGTACTTGTATGCAAATATATGTTGAAAAGATGCGAGATGGCGGGACTTGTTGTGTTCACTAGATAGATAGACAAACAGAAGGACGGACAGACGCTTCGCTCCACTCATCATCATTCACTCCGTGGATATGCTGTGATTTTTTTTATTAATCAGCCTAAGTTATATGATCGGTATTTGAGTAGGCCTTTCTGAGGTTGTGATTGGCCTGCGCGTTTGCCTGTGTTGCACCTTCTCACTAGACAACACTTCGGAGTGCCTTTAACAGCTGGGTATAGTAAAAAAAGAATGGCCCCGTATCTGCATGTTTCACTGCAAATGTCGCCGAAAGACAATAGTCTTGGTCAAGAGAGAGTGAACAAAACGTTTATTTGAGACTCTGCGCGATAAAATCAGTGCATTGTATTCTGGAGGCGCTGCGTTAGAGAGTCTCGATCCGTGCAGCGAAGGCGAACGAGCGCATCGAGGCACGTCAGACACGAGCGCCATCTGGCAGTTATCTTCGAAAACAAAGGAAGGCGTGCGCGCCTGTCTCGAAGGCGATAAGATGTAGAACGCAAAGCCACGGGCAAATGCCACCACCGTGTCGTCTTAGCAAAGTGTTGGAAACCCTTGCCTTTTTGAGCATCGTGTTGCAGTGCCATCACAGTGTGATAAACGCTATGGTCCTTAGAATTACTTGTGTATGCCTTCTCTAGTGTAAAGATACACATACAAAACATCAATGTATTCTTATGGCGTATAGGATGTGCGCAATAATTGCTTTTTAAATGAGACTCGCACAAGTATGAACGCTGAAACTTGAGCAATATCGGTGAGCACTGCGGATGTGGTTCGCCGTTTGAGGTGTGGTTTGGTGCTGTTTGGTGCATTGTTACGGCGGACAAACACACAAATGTACAGACAGACCAAAATTTTTGCGTCGAAGTACCAAAAAAAAGACTCTCGTCTTTAATATGTATCAATATATTGTACACCCGCATACAATGTAAATACAAATAAATATAAATATCAGTAAATATAGATAAAAAATCGCCCCGTATCTGCATATTAATCTGCAAATGTCGTCGAAAGACGATAGTCTTACGTGTGGAGAGAGTGAACAAAACATTTATTTTATGTTCTGCGCAAGAAAATTGGTGAATGGTATTCTGGAGGCGCTGCGTTAGAGTGCCTCGAGCGTGCAGCGGAGGCGAACGAACGCATCAAGTCACGTCACACGTGAGACATGAGCGCCATCTGGCAGTTCTCTTAGAAAACGAAGCACGTGGCTCTGAGACGGGTGTGCGCGCCCGTCTCAGAGGTGATAAGGTGTAGAACGCAAGGCGACGGGTAGGTGCCACCACCGTCTCGTCTTACCAAAGTGGTGGAAACACTCGCGTTTTCGTGCAAGCGTTGCATGGTCGGGGCAGCGTGATAAGCGCTACGGTCCTTAAAATTACTTATGTATGCCTTTACTAGTTAAAAACGCACATGCATAATATATATGTGTTGTTATGGTGTCCCAGACATGCACAATAATTGCTTTTTAATTGGCAATTGCACAAGTATGAACGCTGAAGCTTGAGCAACATTGGTGGGTGCTGCGGATGGGGTCGGCCATTTCAAATACCCGATGCCATTAGGAGTTGACAAACAGACAAGTGTACAGACAGACAGACAAACATTTTTGCGTCGAAGGTCCCCAAGGAAGGCTGTCGTCTTTAATAAACCGAAGTTCGCTGGATGAGCCTTCCGTGGCGCTGTCGAGTGTGTGTGTTCGTGCGTACGAGCATATGTGTGCGGAAATGGACGGGTGTTCGCGCACGCGCGCGCGCGTGTGTGTTAACAGAACGTGTGAAGGATCCACAGAAACGTTAGTCTCTGGCTTGAGTATATCTTAGCACACGTTTGAAAAGTCACAATGTGATATGCTTGAAAGTGGCGTATCAGACCTTGGAACTGTGTGTGGCTTTTACCATTAAAACGAACCTCTGCCTAGTGAACATTATCGTGATCGGCTCCGGCGAGATCTGTTACGGAGGGTACACTGTATGACCACCGCTGCAGCATATATCCCGTCGCCGAGCCGACTGAAAAACCCTCGCGGCCGAGATTCCCGCACAAAATCGCAGTGTCAAAGCCTTGACAAATACCGCGACACGTTTTTCCGTATGCAGACATTATTCACTGTAAAAGCACCCAGGAAATATTCGTATTAGTAGCACCGTTTAGTTTCTTCATGGCGAAGCGACGAAAGAAGAAAGGTGGGCAAGTGGCGGTGGGGGTTTGCGAGAAAAATTACGGGGGGGGGGGGGGGGGGGGGTGAACCTTTGCTTGGCTACGCCACTGTCAAGAACAGTGGCTACGGTGCTCGGCTCCTGACCCGAAGGTCGCGGGTGCGATACCAGCCGCGGCGGTCGTATTACGATGGATGCGAAATGGTAGAGGCCCGTGTATACTGTCCGATGTCAGTCCAAGTTAAAGAACACCGGATGGTCTAAATTTCCCTAGCCTTCCACTAAGGCCTTATTTATAATCATATCGTGCTTTTGGGACGTAATGCCATGATATTATTGACCAATAAAACAGTGCATTGCACTGTTTTTTACATACCTCGTTGAAGTTATCTCAGGTCCGTTCATTATTCACATTGTCGCATTCAAGAACCGCCAGTAGGAACCAGTATAATTCTCCTCACTCGTCATTCTGGCACACCATTTGTTTTTTTTTCCGATTTCCCACACCTTTTAAACAACGTAATGAATGATTTTGTTACCAAGGGGTTCAATACCCCGGAGGGTTACGTTGGATTCGTAAAAGAAGCACGGAAAAATGACAGCCAAAGTGTGACGCTAAAGGTGATGCCAAGCATCACGATTGCTCATATCCATCCGAACGCCTTCGAGAAGTTAAGGGTGGCTGCAGCTTTTCAACTCTTCGGTGATTAGGTGATTTAGGGGGTTATTTTTGTTTTCCGACAAGGTAGAGAAAGATTGTGGCCCCGCGGAGCCAACTCAAAACTTTATTAAAAATATGAATACATTAATTAAAATAATGACCTCCCGAACGCAAAAAAGCTCTCTACCCGAATTCGTCAATATATGCGTTTCTAAAGAAATTTTTAAACTATTTGAATGAATGGAAGACACATGGCACGAACACGATTGGTGGTTTCCTTTCATCGAGCGCAGCAGAAGGGCTCCGTGTCATAATTGAGAGCACGGTGCAACTGCCCAAATTCCTCAGGTCTGTCGGTTTCAGATATTTGATTACTTCGAATCTAAGCCAGGACAAGCTGGGAAATACATTTGGAATTGTTCGGCAGTACTCCGGCACAAATAATTACCCCACCGCAGCTCAGTTTTTGGTAAGAATAAATGCCCCTGCATTTTACAACCTTGCAAGACCACCAAAGTCGGAAAACTGTTCGCCGCAGATAATAAGCTCTCTTTTGTATAGAAATGGCCACCCATGCCTGCCACAACTGACGTCGTTGACAGTCTGATCAATGTAGGAGATTTTAGTGGCGCGGAGACTGCACTAGCTTCCCGCAGAGGCCACTGTGCATATGTGGCAAAAAAAAAAAAAGCCACGATATGCTCACTTACTATATTGCTTGATATGTAGCACATGAGACACTAAAAAAATACGTGGTTTGAGACTTGCGCAACTTATGTCTCACGTTAGACAGAAGCACAGCTACAGGGACTGATCAGGCTTCACTGTTCACAGCGCATTTTGATAACGGAGGCCTCACACACCCCTCCAGAGCCCTCAAAGCAGCTATTGCAAAACTCGGAAATAGTTTCACTACTTATTTCAGCGTGAGTAAGCTGCATGAAAAGAGTACTGTGGATTTCAGCGCTTTCTTGAAAAAAAAAAAAAAACAGATTCGCCTCACCTTGGGTGTGAATAACATTCATTTTGCATCACAAAAAGCCCCCATGAAGTCCTACATTTTACTTATATTCCGTTTCTTCACCAAATCACTGAACAGCGAAAGAGACAGGGGCTTCAGAACCAGGGGAGCATGGGGGCCGTCGCTCCCACAGGTTAAAAACCAAAGGGGCATGCCCCCCCCCCCCCCCTAACAGCTGCTCCGTCCTCCCTTTCTCGCCTTAGCAAGAAGAGAGATATGTAATAACGCCCATATATATATATATATATATATATATATATATATATATATATATATATATATATATATATATATATATATATATATATATATATATATATATATATATATATATATATATATATATATATATATAAATTGTTAAGCGGTTTATTGGTGGACACTCAGCGATGATTAACGACAGCGACAGTCAATGCGGGGATCGACTCTCTGCGCGAGCTGCTCTTCTTATGAAAAGGGCGACCCACTAGAAGGCGCTGAAGAGGACAACCCACTGTTCAAAGGCTTTACCACAACTACCCCGGGTACGAAAAGGGAGCCGCCTGGCGACCTAACAGGTGGTTACAATGAGCGGGTCATTGTAGGCCTTCAGGCGCTCCACGTTAACAATGTCGCGTCCTCGACGACGCATGTCCGAAGATGGTTCGATGGGTTCAATCAAGTAGTTGACTGGGGAAGTGCATTTGACGACACGGTAGGGGCCTTCGTATTTGGGCAATAGTTTTGAAGATAGGCCAGTTGCAGTAGTAGGAATCGAGAGCCAGACGAGCGCTCCAGGCAGGAACGTGGGCGCAGTAGTGCTGGCGTCAGCGCGAATGACTTTTTGCCGCTCTTGATCATGCACTGTAAAGGTCCTTGCAAGCTCTCGACACTCTTCAGCAAGCTTGGCTGTAGCAGAAATAGGCGCCCACTCGGACGGATCTGGCTTGTACGGAAGTATAGTGTCGATGGTGTGCGACGGGTGCCTTCCATATAATAAAAAGAAAGGTGAAAAGCCAGTAGTGCTTTGAGGGGCGGTGTTATATGCGTAGGTGACGAAGGGTAGAATGTCATCCCAATTTGTGTGAACGGCGGCGACGTACTTGGAAAGCATGTCGCCGAGCGTACGGTTGAAGCGTTCCGTGAGGCCATTCGTCTGCGGGTGGTAAGCAGCAGTTTTGCGGTGAACAACGTTGCACTCTTTGAGAATGGCTTCGATGATTTCAGACAGGAAGACGCGGCCTCGATCACTGAGCAGTTCCTGAGGTGGACCGTGTCGCAGCATGAATCGTTGGAGCAGGAAGGAGGCCACATCGCTCGCTGTAGCCGCGGGGAGAGCGGCCGTTTCGGCGTATCGCGTGAGGTGGTCCACAGCAACAATGGCCCAGCGGTTACCAGCTGACGTTAGTGGAAGTGGCCCATACAAATCGATGCCAACGCGCCCAAACGGCCTGGCAGGGCAAGGTAGAGGTTTCAGACCTACCGGTGACAGTTGCGTTGAAGTTTTGCGGCGCTGACATTCTATGCAAGAGCGAACGAATTTCTGCACGTAGCGGTACATGCCGCGCCAAAAGTACCGTTGGCGAATGCGGTGGTAAGTCTTCGATACCCCGGAGTGCGCACATTGCGAATCAGAATGAAAGAATTCGCATATGTCAGAGCGCAGACTGCGAGGTATGACTAGTAGCCACTGGCGGCCGTCACCGTTGTAATTGCGTCGGTGGAGGAGGTCGTCGCGAACGGCGAAATGGTGGGCTTGACGACGCAACGCGCGAGTGGATGGAGTGGATGGATCAGTCAGCAAGTCTATCAGTGAGGCAATCCATTGATCCTTGCGCTGTTCAGTAGCAATGGCATGAATGCTAATCGAAGAAATGGCAAGGTGAGACACTGAGTTGTTGGCATTGTCGTCAGGCAAGGGAGAGCGCGACAGGGCGTCGGCGTCAGCATGTTGCCTTCCATTGCGGTATAGCACGCGGATGTCATAGTCTTGCAGGCGAAGTGCCCACCGGGCGAGACGGCCTGAGGGATCTTTCAATGACGACAACCAGCATAGTGCGTGGTGGTCGGTGACGACATCAAATGGGCGACCATACAAATAAGGTCGGAACTTTGCAAGGGCCCAGACGATTGCCAAACATTCCTTCTCGGTGACTGTGTAATTAGTCTCGGCTTTAGTAAGCGTACGGCTCGCGTACGCCACGACATATTCCGGGAACCCTGGTTTGCGCTGCGCAAGGACAGCGCCGAGGCCGACACCACTGGCATCCGTGTGTACCTCTGTAGGGGCCGTAGGGTCGTAGTGGCGGAGTATGGGAGGCGACGTCAACAAACGACGAAGTGTTCTGAAAGCGTCGTCGCACTGTGATGACCACGAATGGAGAGGCCCGTTACTTCCGAGAAGCTTCGTCAGCGGCGATATGATAGTCACGAAGTTTCGAATGAAGCGCCGAAAGTAGGAACACAGTCCTACGAAACTGCGCAGTTCCTTGACGGATGTCGGCTTGGGGAACTCGGTCACGGCCCGAAGCTCGGCTGGATCAGGGAGAATTCCGTCCTTGGACACGACGTAGCCGAGTATTGTCAGCTGCCGAGCTGCAAATTGGCACTTCTTTAGGTTCAGTTGCAGACTGGCGTTGCTCAGACGCGTTAAAACATGCCGAAGGCGTTGAAGATGCGTCGAGAAGTCAGGAGCGAAAACGACGACGTCATCGAGGTGGCACAGGCACGTGTGCCATTTTAGGTCACGCAGAACTGTATCCACCATGCGCTCAAAGGTGGCGGGCGCATTGCACAGCCCAAACGGCATAACGTTGAACTCGTACAAGCCGTCGGGAGTGACAAAAGCGGTCTTCGGTCGAGCGTCCTCAGCCATAGGTACTTGCCAGTACCCTGAGCGCAAATCGAGGGATGAAAAGAATTCTGGTCCTTGCAGGCTGCCAATCGCGTCATCTACCCGCGGTAGTGGATACACGTCCTTACGAGTGATCTTGTTGAGGCGTCGGTAGTCCACACAGAACCGCACAGAACCGTCCTTCTTCGTAACGAGAACGACAGGAGATGCCCAGGGGCTGCTAGAGGGGCGAATAACATCGCGGCGAAGCATGTCGTCGACTTGCTCGTTGATTACACGGCGTTCTGTGGGAGATACGCGATATGGACGTTGCCGCAGCGGTGGCTGTGCGCGTGTGCTGATGCGATGCGTAACGGTGGATGTGCGGCCGAGAGAAGGTTGAGCGACATCGAAAGAAGAGCGGAATTCTTCCAACAGGCCCAAAAGCTGGGAACGCTGGCCCTGCGTAAGGTCGTCGGGTATGCAGGGACCGAATATATCATCGAATGATGAAGCTATATATATATATATATATATATATATATATATATATATATATATATATATATATATATATATATATATATATATATATATATATATATATATATGTATATATATATATATATATATATATATATATATATATATATATATATATATATATATATATATATATATATATATATATATATATATATATATATATATTTGCCCACAAACATCATCGCCTTCACACTTCAGATATACTTCAGGAGGCCCTGGAAAGAGATGTACAGCGGCAAAGAATGAGCTGCTGCTAAAGTTTAGAAGATGCAAAAACACATATAATGGAACCAATAAATAATTTGATGCTCTTAATTGTCTCGTGAAGTGATAAGCAGCATGAATGCACTGAGAGATGATGGTCACCACTGGGAAACTTGCGTGACACTTCGTGCTATTCTGCAACATGGGCTAAGGTATTCCTTACTTACGTGTGAACAATTTTCACCTTCTGCAATAAAAGAAAATACCGCACACAGTCGACCTGACGAGGTGAGCAAACACGAGAGCGCTGTTGTAAACCTCTCCGCCAGCCCGTCTGTAAGCGGGAGCGACGGGAGCGCCACCACCACATGCATCGGCGGGCGGCCGCGGCGGAGACGGCAGACTAGCCAATATATTATAGGGACCATAGAGAAAGCGCTCCCTTCAGGAAGGTTTGAAGAGGGCCATGAACATGACGAACAAAAACGCGCGTTCGATGCCACCATGGTCATTTGAAAATGTACGCACTTCGTAACACACCAGAACACATGAACATCGTGTACAACCCGTGTCAACTTTTCCAATTCCTACTAGAACCTATACTTGAAAATGGACGTATTTAAATCATTACCATATATAGTTTCTGCATTAGAACAACAGAAAAAGACAACACTTAAGTTTGGTTCTAAAGTTTTACAACTGATGCCCCGTGATTAAAATATTTCGCCTTGCAACTCTTATTTGTTACTTTCGTTCGCTCAACACTTTTACTCTAGCGAACAGGTTATAAATATACGCGTGCTTTGCAATCTGTCCCGAAACCGGCGTCAGCAGAATTACGCTATCCGCGTGTTGCGTCATAGAAATGACGCAACACGCTTTCATTTAACACGTAAAGATGCGTACACAACATACATATGAAGAAGTAACACACTTCGAATGAATTGAAGAAGCGCCCAGTGAATACTATTCTGAAAGAAATTACTCATATAATTGCCCTTTGGATTCGCTGCCTTTGTAGATGTAAGCCTGGCTTCCAAGCCACCACTTTTTTTCTATTTTAACTCAATGATTCGGTGCACTAAACGGACATTTAAAAAATAATAATAATAATAATAATAATAATAATATTAAGATGATGAAAAGGTGAAAGGGGAAATACACACACACACACACACACACATATATATATATATATATATATATGTGTGTGTGTGTGTGTGTGTGTGTGTGTGTGTGTGTGTGGAGAGAGAGAGAGAGAGAGAGAGAGAGAGAGAGAGAGAGAAAATGTGTCAGTATGCACTATTCATGAGAAACTTTCCTCGTATGTCCAAGCACGTGCCGGATAATTCTCCTTAGAGCCCCACGGAGCTCGAAATTTCTTTATTTTTTTGCTGTTTGTTATAGCTTTTTCTTTTTTTCAGTTATACACTATTCTTTCATCTGCGTACAGTAACATTAAATAATGATTTGTCTCTCTCTCTCTTTCTTTTTAATATCTCACTTCCCCTTTCTGCGCCTAGTACTACAAGTACTTTGTTAGTCGTGACGACGGATGTACTTTTTTTTTCACCTTCGCACTTCTTTTTTCAGGGCTGCGAGTCTCCCTTGCCGGTTGGTTAATTCTTTCGAGTGAAGCTCGCTACCCCGGTGACATCGCTGCGAAAAAAAAAGAACAGGAAAACGCAAAATTTAATTTTTCTGGTTCGGGGAAGTGGGTTCTGATGGTAGCGAAGGAAGAAAAATGCTGTGATAAAGAAACAGCCAGCAGGCGAGACAGAAAGAGCAGAGGCCGCAAACTCGGGGATAAGTTATAAACTGAATGAAAGAATGGAAAGAGGGGGGTTAAAAAAGGGGGGGGAAGTCGGAAGCGCGATCATTTCCCTCACTCCTTTCCCCTGCCTTCTTTCGTTCACCGGCGTGGCTGGTCTCCTCGCTTTCGAAATTTATTTCTTTTCCCACTTCTCAGTTTTCCTTCTATTTTCATTCCTTGCGACGAACCTTTCGCCGCCGGCGAAACCTGGTGGGGAGGAGAGATCCTGCGCAGTGGGATGTGAATGGGATATTGGAGCAGAGGCGCCGCCCTGCTCGTGCGGCCATGGAGCAAAGCGGGTCATGCCCAAAAGAGCGACCGGGCTGGGCACGCTGTCGGCCATGTGAGCGCCTCAGCCCTAGAAACGACAATGGCGACCCGAAGGCGACTGCTCCGGATAACGGAACACACCGCGTAAAGACGGCATCGCTCGAGTGGAGACAAGTCTTGCCTAATTGATGCGCCGATTGCGAAGGAAAATTCCTCCCCATGGCCTGTTACGCACGAGGAGTGATTTTACACGGCTTCCAGCCTGTGAAATTCCTTCCCCTTCCTGGTCGTGCAGAAAGAGGCGAGGCAGATGGTGACGTCACTTTAGAAATTTTCCTTGTTCTCCGGAACAACGAGTCCTAAAATGGTTGACGCTAAGACGCTCACGTTGGTTTGAGTCGTTTGCGTAAGGAGTGTCGCTTTAGAGGATACGCCAGAAAATACACCATCGCCGCAATGAAGGCTCAAGGTGCGGCTCAACGCGCAAGATTAGTCCTCGGTATCCTGGATACGCGGGTTCGAATTAGCGCCTACGGATGATTATCTTTCCGAGCAATTTTATTTTCCATTTAACAATTTGCCCTGCCATCAATATATGACTGGTCTGTTTTGTTCTATGATTGTGAGTAGTAGGCAAAAAAAATAAAAATAAAAAAATTCGGCAGATCCTATGCACCTAGGAATCGACGTTATGCGAAGCAAGCGGAGGAAAGGTGACCATGTTGCAATTTTTTCATTTAGTGACGTGTCATGAAATGACGCTAAATATATGTACAAATGTTGCATGCACAGACATATATGTTGAATAGTTCCAGGTGTTTATACAACCAGTTGTTTGCACTTGCACAACGATGCCAACTGGAACACGCGTATTAGAAACAACAGAAGCTGATGATCGCGGAGATGCTGGCCCTGGACGCTGCTATATAAATCAACTTCAACACAAGGCAACTAACCACAACTGACGTTAAGCCGACGTGACGGCTGTATCATTGGATTACATATGTAATGTTCATAAAATTGGGTAGGCAGTACTGCAACCACTATTGACGTTTCACGAAGATTAGCGTCTATTTGAAAAGTAGTTCCGAGACATGGCGTAGCTCTGTGGTAAAATGCTTCATGGCCCCGCAGTATGCTTGGGTTCGATTCCAGCTGGGACCCTGACATTTATTCTTTGCAATCGTCGGGTCGACGCTACCGATGTCAGGTAGCGCCTTAACACTCCCACGTTAAAATTGCCCATGTGTGTTCTCATCGTTCCTGGGTAGATACCAAGTGTCGATCACCTGCGGCACATACCCGCATACCAGCGGCACATACCTGCCCGTGGGTATGTGCCACTGTGTGGCGGTAAGTGTTTGACGACGTACGCGGCGGGATTGTGACCTTATTCATGCATGACCAGCGCGTCATATTGGTCGAGCCCTCCTAACCTCCCATGCTAATTTCGGTTTGCGCCAAGTTAAGGGGGTTACCTCGAGAGCACCCAAACGTAAACAGCTAGCTAGCTAGCTAGCTAGCTAGCTAGCTAGCTAGCTAGATAGATAGATAGATAGATAGATAGATAGATAGATAGATAGATAGATAGATAGATAGATAGATAGATAGATAGATAGATCTGATAGATACGCTCAAAGTCACCGAAGAAGAAATGCAAAGAAATGGTTCGCATTTAAAATAAGCCAGTCAACCATTTTGTTCCTTTATGACAAACCTTCACAAGCATAATGTTTTTAGTCACTTAGATGTTGTAACGCGAACCACCACTAGTAGATTCCTACTTAATGTATAATTTTCGTTACGCATGCGCATACATTCTCTGAATGTCAAAATATGTCCATAAGAGCAACCACATCGGATCATCACTAGTTTCTTTGTCGGGCAGTTTAGGGTTTATAACCAACAAGCACAGCTTCACCGAAAGGCAGCGTACGCGAGGCACACCCAAGGCCAAAGGGGCCGCCTGGGCGGTCGGCACCACCGCCACTTTAACCTATTCCGGCGCCTTAAGGTCGCTGTCACCTGTTCGTCTCCACAACATGTACCAGCACGCAAGCCTGGTCTCTCACCCATTGCGTCCCAGCCCGTTGTCAACACTCGCCTCTTTCGGGAACGATTGGTTGAGTGGTGGAAACATCAAAAAGCCGCTTTATTGTCACCAGCCGCCGTAACGACCTCCTCAATCACAACCATTTATTTAGGTAGCCCGTATGGGCGAACCGGCGGCCACACGATTTTGGGTGGCCGACTAATGGAACGCCACAGGCAAGACGGCGGCGACGCTCCTTCTGGAGCCGCAGGGACGGGTTGAACCAGCGCCTCCTAGAACTTGTTCTAGGTGGCTTTGGTTGAACACGCATGCCGAGGCGGCGGCGGCTTTCGGTCGACCATCAGGGCGAAGAATAGCCGGAGCAGGCATTGCCGCAGGAGCTTTTGTTACACTCGACAAGCATCGCATTCCAGGATGCATATGTTAGTACAAAGAAAAAAAGAAAGAACCAGCTTACAAAGGGCTTCTTCAAAGTCTTTTTCTGGTATCTTCAAGTCATCTCTGTCAGTACCCCCCCCCCCCCCCCCACTGCCCCATCCGGCAAATGTCTGTTGTGGTAAACAAAACCGTCTGTGGGTCAAAAAGCCTTTGCCCGCCACTTTTCACGAGACAGAATGTGCTTTGTCGACGTTCCGATCGAGACATGTCTCGACACACAGCATGCAGAATAAAGACAGATATGTTTCTGGCTAGAATAAATGGCACTTTTATTACTCCTTAAACAATATTAACAATAAATAAAAAGACCACCATATTGACAAACATAGACGCAGATAGAGAAAAGGAGAGAATCACCTTCAAATTGTAGTTCGCACCATTTGGTAAGCTCTTGTGGAGCATATTTGAAACAAGTTTAACTGTTTTAGCAAACCATGACTTGGACACTTGAAAGGTTTGTGACACCAGGAGACGAGCGGGGTAGACTTAGTGAGACTCTAAATTAACGTGCCCGCTGCGACAGGTCGCGGCAAGTATGGCGACTCGTGCGATACACAAAAATCTGTCGCGCCGACTTCGTCAGGCGCATAAATATAAGAGTTATTCAGCTGCAGCTTCAACACACACGCGAGCTCTTTCGATAGGAACATATGACAGAGCTCCGCAGAGACTTTGCATCTATAGTCGTCTTCGTCGAGTATATAGTGTGTATATAAGAGTAGTATGGTATAGTGGCACTCAGCGCGAAGTTTCACACTTCGGATCCTATAGGAACTTGGTTATTAGTCAACGCGTTAGAAATCAGCTCGAACTTAGTTCTGAGGTGTGCTTTGTACCCCTGTCAGCGCGGCTGACTCGCTATCATAGGAAAAGAGACGTGCGAGGACACAACAACACTGAACCAGAAACGACGGTACACGTGGACTGCGGTGAGCTACGCGGGGTTTTGAGGGACTCGAAGGGAGCGGACGCTGCGCGTCAACTTATGCTCGGGGTTCGGGAAGTAATCGGACCGGGCAGCGGCTCAGCCTGAGCGTCTTCGACGCGTCAGACGCCATTATAGAAGCCCCCGCCGGGTTCCGGGAAATCAGCTGTTGTACAGGGAGAGGAACGCCGGCGCACCCGGTAGCTCTAGGAACTGCTTCACGCCGTTTGCGACGCGTGGGAAGGAATCTTCAGCCCCGGGTGACGCACCAAAACTAAAACAATACACGACACGTCTTTCTTTTTCTTTTATCACCTTGCAAGGCGCAGGAGCCCAAATTATGAGTAGGATGACAAGGGCTTCCACGTTCCCTGCCTAAAAGTGCAACGTACTGCTTCCTACAAACTGTTTCTTGTTCTTCAACCGCTGAACTGTTCATCCCGTAGTCGTAATGGTTACAAGGGACAGCTGTAGCATGCTACTGCCCACAATAGGTTGAAAGCAACAAGTGAGAGAGCTGTTGCTTGTATGAATCAATGCTCATAAAACCTGTCTAAACAAATACAGAGAGTGAACCCACACCACAGAGACTTTTTCGATGTGCCACAACACTGACGGACCCAGCCAGTCACCAGGCCCTCGTCGTACCAGTGATTTATACGTAAGCCTGCATTTTAAGTCTCCATCCAAACACTGAAGTTTCCGTTTGTTTCATTTCCTCCTCCTCCTCCCAGTTCCCCCATATTCTCTTGCAACCACCCAGTCGCGCTGCGACAATCATCAACGTCACGCAAACGAACATGCGCAACGTAAAAAGTATTTCCCACTACAATGATCCCGATACAAATCAACTACTCTAATCAAGCAGCCCTAGTTAAGCTGAACCAAAGGGTAAGCCTCTTGCCTGTCCTACATGTCGTACCCATAAAATGCGCGAACAACGCCCAGTGCACGGTTCAAGAGATACCCTATTGCGCTCTTTTTGAATTTCAGCTAGAAACTCCACAGCAATACCTTTCCCTGAACGTGCTCAGTTGGGGAAGTCGAAGTAGAACAAAGTCTCCAGTCCCCAACAATACACGGTTACCCAGCCAGGACCATGCTTCGATGTGGAGGAGCGCCTGAAACGTATGTACGGCTCCTGTATAAGGTGTGAAAGTAGCTGACATAAAGCGAAAAAAAAAAAATTAAGGCAGCTTCCTACTAAGGGTGCCGAGCCTAAAGGAAGTGCGCACATTGGCAGCCTTCTTTCTTTCCTCCTCTCTTTCTTTTCCTCCAGTTTTCTCTTTAATTCTACTTATTTCTGCTTCTCTCTATCCATTTCGTTCTCTTTTTTGTTGTTTCTTTTTTTTTCTTCTATTTCTCGCTCGCTTCCTCTTTTTAGCTTCAATTTTTGTAGTGTTTTCGCGCCGAGCGACGACCGCATACGACAGCCCGGGCCCCTAAAGTGTTCCGCACTCAATAAATAATTTTAACTATATGGCGCTGTGTTATTTAAACGCGTTTAAACTGAACCACCCGACTGCGTCGGGATTTTCAGTTTCATACTGTGCCTCGGCGCAACGCGCCACTTTGCATACTGCGCACACGCTCATACACTGGGCGGCTACAACGAGAGGTGGGAGGTGCAACTGGAGGAGGAAGCCTGGCACCAGCACAATGAAAAGTACGAGACTAGCACCGTACTTGGTCCAATCGATTGATATGTGGGGTTTAACGTCCCAAAACCACCATATTATTATGAGAGACGCCGTAGTGGAGGGCTCCGGAAATTTCGACCACCTGGGGTTCTTTAACGTGCACCCAAATCTGAGCACACGGGCCTACAACATTTCCGCCTCCATCGGAAATGCAGCCGCCGCAGCCGGAAATCGAACCCGCGACCTGCGGGTCAGCAGCCGAGTACCTTAGCCACTAGACCACCGCGGCGGGGCCGTACTTGGTCCAGCGCGGGGGTCATGAGCTTGAGATGCATATGCAAAGCAGAGATAGTAACTCCACCAAATATCTTCCTCCCGGTCGGCACTCATTAGCTAGCATGCAACTACATTTATACGTATTACGCACGGCACACGGACATTGCAACATCATTCGATCGTAACGACTCCGCGCAGAGATGTAATCAGCACATCTAGTCACGTGTCCGACTTTGAAGCATGCTGGTACATTCACTAATACTCGAGCGCTTTGCCTGATTCGATTACGTATTAGTGATTGTTATACCACTGCCCCAACATGCAAGGACTGCAAGTCCCCCACCCCCTTCTCTCTATTTTAATCAATATGGTCGCTAACTATGCGAAATGGGCGTACTTATTTGAGCCGGGCTAACCTCACCCGCAGCTTAATTCGAACAGAAATTCGAAAAAAAAAAAAAACACCAATTCCAACAGCCCGCATCTTCTCTCACTTTGGCTTCTTATGTGGATGCACTTTTAAGACTGCTCTGTGTTAAGAACACCCCTTCCTAGAGCCATTTCTATCGGCCACAGAAACAAGTGAACGATACAAAGTCGCATGTTGCGACATCACTTTCGAGTTCACAGGGAGAACAGTTCGCACAGTCACATGTTCACGAAAGCGCAACACACGACAATATAAGCGTCATTATATCCACCACTGACACGTGAAACACTATAGTGACACCAGAAAACACACAGCTACGCACAATTCACCGACAACAGAAGTATATACTTATCGCTCTCAGGCATGTGATGCCTTGAGCACGACTTTTTTTTTAGTTTTTATTTTTTTTCCTGCACCTTCTTACTGCACACTAAACACTTCCTGGTCTCTGGAGGCCTTGGCGCTACGAGTATCGTGGAGACGTTTGGCATAGTGCACGCCGTTATCGACGACCCCCTTGGACCAGGTAATTAGTCATCTCATTCCTGCAGGAATACAACTTGCTGTCTCGCGCACAAGGGACCTTTTTTTTCCTCCGGAAGTCGTGATATAGAATAACACCTCGCTTTTCCGTCAAAGTGTGCGAAGTGAGGGAAAAAATGTACATACTAAGCGCTCGTTAGCGCAATAATTTAAGCCAAGCTAATGGAAAAAAAACAGAAAAAAAAAAGTATCTTCAGGGATCTACTATTGAGCTTTTTGCTAGCGAAACATGCTTTAATAAAAAGATGAAGTGCCGATACCAAGCCCGATTTCAATAATTACTGCGGCCACAGCACAAGAATGATGACTGTACTTTATAAATAAACTTTACATTTTCCACGCAACAGAAAACCTCGCTTCGCGAGCGTAGACCTTTTCGACGCGGACGTATACTTTCAACGAAGCCATGGTCCTTGCAAAGAAACAAGGTAGCCCCAGAATGCTACTTCGAAAAAGGAAGTTGAAATTTAGAAACCGGGCTTCGCAATAGTGAATGTAGTTCTGGGTTTTGAAAACCCTCTTGTCATGCCTCACAAAGAACAAAAAAAAAAAGATACTAATCGGTTTGAACAGCGACAGGCTACGCCTGACTGTACGCAGGAACATTATTGCAAGTGCTCGCGTCACACTTCTAAGTGATATCCATCCGCGTTCCGAGCTTTGCTCTTGTCAGAAAAATAGCTTTCGTATTTGCCGCTTCTCCAAATACCAGCAGCCAAGCTGGAAGAGGGGGATCCTGCTAAACTAGACTCCTCGGCACTTCGTGCTTCCTCGGTAAGTGTAGCTAGGCTAACTCCAACAATATATGCTGTATCTTTCGGTCCCCTGGACGACTTTTTTTTTTTTTCCTAGTGTCAGAGCGCCTCGAATCACGCTCACAATGAATATGACTGCGTCGCGCACAACAGTCTTCTGAAGGAACGACTACATGAGCAACGAACTCAGCTCCCCACGCAAACAAAGCTCGCACTTTCAGCATGGCCCAGATGGCTGCCGTCTTTCAGGCCCATCGCTATAGCCGAGCGATTTTTCGGTGCATACGCGTTCTCGGCATGAGTACCAAGGGTGTCCGATCACGGGCTTACGCTGAATTCCAATAACACGTTCGCAGTAATTACTGGGCGACGCGTTCGGCTTTGCGGAGCAGCGCTTCTGTTCGAAGTGCACGCCGAAACGTAAACTGAAAACAGATGTACTACAGTTAAAGGGACACTGAAGAGCAAAACAATTTTTCGCGCGTGAATTATGCACAAGTTCACGATCTCGAAAACACCACTCTTAGTGCGACACGATGCTTGGTAAACGAGAAAAGGCGAGAAAAAAGAAATGCGGCTGGAGACGCCAGCTTGTGATTCCCGCACCAGATACCATACGTCAGAGATTTTGAAGGCGTCGAGAGGGTTCAACGCAGCCTCTAATAAACAAAAATGAAGTACATTATCATCTGTGGGTGCCACAGACCCCAAAAACAAGGTTTCAAAAAAAGAAATTCATTGAGGCAGTTGTCACGAAATTACAAGAAGTACCTTCTAAATTTATGACGCCACGCACGGAGACCTCGGCGCGAAATGTAAAAAATGAAACTACAACCTTTCTTTCCTCCGCTAATAATGGACGTATGATAGTGAAACATATGGCGTTTGAGCTGTCGGAATGCAGTTTGTCAATATAAACAAAGTCTTTGTTTCTTCTCAGTGTCCCTTTAAGATCATCCCGACGAGCAGATGCGCTTGCTCGACCATGTACCCGACATCGGCGCATTTGACTCGATGAGCGCGCATTGTGTACAGTCACAGCTTACCAGGACCAATTCGCATAATTTACCGGTCAGTTAACGCACCCTTTGAAGTTTTAACGAGGGCCATTTACAACGCAACGCGACTCGGAAACCAGCCACATTAATTTAAATATGGAAGAATACAGTTTAAATGCCCAACGACACGGAGAAAAAAAATACTTTTCGCAATTCCTTGGTTACCATAGCAAAGTTACGGTTAGAGAATGTGCCTTTAAGGTTCACAATAACCATTATAAAATGCACCTGTGGCGATCCTTCCTATTCGCAAACCCACATGAAATGGGCGGCTTCGCCGAGCAGGCCATTCACTACTGGGCACATCCCAAAGAAAGGCGATAGCTGCGCGTTTTTTTCTGCACGACGCAGCGGGACAGAAACTGGTGCGGCAAATAGCCGATGGATAAGCTTATTACGCATGCGAAGTCTTTAGAAAATGACGGCAAGCCGGGTACTTTGGCATCCGTTGCGCCCGATCGCACACTTGCTGGACAAGGAGTGTTACCAGCAACGCACTCGGAGCGGTGGCACCAGCCGCGAAGCCAGGGCTATGACGCGGGCGGTTCTGCCAAGCTCCTACCCCACAGTTTTCATTTTGTGTGTGTGAATCAAGCACACACAAGCAAACACGTGCACAACTGCATAAAAGAAGTCACCCCCCTCCCAACCACCGCCCCCGAAAAAAAAAAAAAAAAAAAAACCTTCTGGCTACCCATTGGCAGGCGCGTTGTAACGAATCTGCCATTGGAATTCAGCGTACGCCAATAACCAAAACGTTCGCACTGAAAACTGCATGCTGCTTCTTGCAGCAGACCGACTTTTTTTTTTTTGAACAGATAAGTCAGCTTTTTTGCTTTGCTTGCTAGCCTGTGTTGCTGAGCCCAACACCATAGGGAGATCGCGAAAAGGAATGATTTTCGAGGAAAACGAGCGAAAAATTGCAACGGCGTTCACACACAAGAGCCACTCACTCGGCTCAGGAACTTTGACACAGCTGCATTATACGCCGCGCGTATCGATATGAAGTTGCGAAAATACGAGATAGGGTCAAACCCATGCGAGCATATTACATTGAATTTACAGCGATAAACGGCACAATGAAAACACAAAGACGCCTCTTAGGAGAGCTTTATAGGGACTTAGTCCCCCTGAGTGTGCGCTGCTGCACCTTGTGGTGCACATTGGTTGAGCCCCGACGCCAGAGCAACGCGGGAAATGCATGCTTACGCACGCGAGGGTACAAATAACGCCACTAGACATGTTTGCATCTAGCCAACGACCACAATGCAGTATATTATTTGCATGTAGGCATGCAACAAAATTCGTTTTGTAGCTCCAAGCAGGTGTCATGACCAACTGACAAGGTGAGGTAAAATTGTTGCTGTACGGCTCCCAAAGAGAGGTATACAGGCCCCATAACACACACGCAGTACAGGAACATTGCCCATTAAAAAAGTTAAGTGCTTCTTGAAGCCTAGGAACTTTTGCTTGGAAACATCGCAAATGCGACTTAGGAACTGTGATACGTCTCCTTTAGATTCAAAATAGCAGAAGCGTTGGCGCTACCTATATGCACCAGGTCTCTTCTGCAAGGTTTTCATCACGTAAATGCCCGAAATGTCCCATTGTGCACCAGGCGGCTACATTCTGGCATTAGGAACTTTCAGAACCATTTGAGATGGTGTCAGTGCTGCTCTGTGTTTAGTAATTTATACCAGACAGTCGATAGCTTAAGAGTCGCTAAGCTCACAGACACGAGCATCTCCAACAGGTGTGGTGAGGTAGTTGCTGCCGTTGGACGGCTCAGTGAAGATGTATCAAATCAAGTCAAACCACAAACAGCTATGCAGCAGCCTTGAGTGGAAAAGTTAATGGTAGGAACATCAACCACACACACAGCAAAGCAGTTGCGAGAGTTATCCTTAGGAACTATGAAATTCAAGTGGCACAAACAGATAATTCCACGTCCACACATTTACAAAACTTTACACAGCATAGGAACTGAAAACTCTGCTTCCTCACAGCCTCGCAATGCAGCCTGAAATAGAGGTACACAGCAGTGGCAGGTCACACTTATGCAGACACCACCAATGAATTCCATGATGTGGGCATAGGATAGCAGCTGCCGTGCCCCATGTACTAAGCAATTAAATGACAGCACCGATCAAGGCAAGCATACTGCCTTGGTTGGTACAGTAAATTAGAGACATCCCTTAATCAGATGAGACTGTCCATGCACCCTCTATAAAATCCAGGCAACAGATAACACTTGCCTTACTTATGACAGGTTAGTCTTAGGATAGCAGCAAACAAAAGCGAAAGTCCGAGCTCACTGTTTAAGGAGTCAATATGTCACCATACTGCAGATTGTAAAAAAACAAAAAGAGGAGAGTTGTGTGAAAGAACACATGCAAGATAATTTAAATAGACCTCGAAGAGCAAGAAAGAGAAAGGCGATGCTCTGTTTTCAGCTTCATGGAAGTACCAGCCATTGATGTTGGAGACACTAAACCTGAACTGAAAAATAATGAAACACCTGTACAAAAAAGCATGCAGTTACAATAGTGCATCCACTAAAATAAAAATGGAACCAAATGAAAAACAGTCATGCGATTGGATAAAAACTCAGGAACTTTATTCTCGTATCACAAACTTCATAAAAATAGTATAGCATAAAACAAGGCAGAAATGCAATTCCTGAGATCTGCCTCTGAAACTTTGCCAAAGCAGCACTGTCTGCCAACACCGCTGGCAAAAAGAAAAATCTTAAAAACCTTCCAAGATTATGTGCCCAGTTTACCGCTCTTGAAAATATGAAAAGTTTGGAATGTTCACTGGTTCTTAAAAAAGCTGCACGAAGTAGTTGTATGTGTTAAGTGCAGCTTGTGGCAAACAGGAAAATGATGTAAAATATAATGCCTTCCCCAGGCCTGCATTAACTGCACCAATTATGCAAAGCCAGAATTTTTTTTTTTTTTTGGCTATCAGCGAGTACATAACGTGCTGCTTTGCCTCAAAGCCAGGGAAAGAAAATGATTGCAAAAATGCCCGTCATATCACAGAACGCTCCTTTTAAAGCTGAAAGCATTTAAAAAGGGAGTTATGCAAATTGCAAACGAGTGAACACATACATGCATTTGCACTTAAAAACAAACAAAAACCTTTGCAGGCGAATTAAAATTCAAAAAACCGTGCTTGAACTAACAGGACTATGCAGCACAACTCAGATCTTTCACAATGAGCATCAGGCAATGCAAATGCAGACTGACAAAGGCCTCTAAAGCATGCAAAGCTTTCTTTGGTGCTGCAAGTCTACAGTACTGCACTTGTAAAGCAGCTAGTCCCAAAGTAACAGCCTAAAGGGCATAAAAAAGAAAAATTAAACAAAAAAATCTTGACTATAACAAATACAAAAACGCATCAAAATGATTTTAAGCACATTCAAATGCACCTCCATTGGCAATGGTGCTGACACAAATAAAAGGAAGAAAAAATAGTAAAAGCTCTTACTTGCTGCCAGTGGCAATGATAAGCTAATTTCTCACACTTGGCATAGGTCTTCTGTCACCCTTTGTAGTTTCTGCAGCACAATTTTTGTACATTTAGAAGGAACCTTGTAGTATGGCACATAGGAACTTCTGCGAAAACAGACGACCAGGCTGGTGCACAGAAACCAGAGTATAAAATTGACGATAGTATATAAAAAATAGGAACTTTTTTTTTGGTTGCTCTAGAACCTCAAATGTTTAGTCTAGACATGCTTTGCAAACCTGTGACTACACAATTAAAAACACTCAGGCTGTTAAAAGTGCCGTACTTCTGCTGGGCAGGTACTTTGAGGCAATAAATTGGCATAAAAAGACTTGAGTAATACGGGCAGCTGCATCGACTTACATTATTGCACACTTCATATTGGCTTATGCATGTGGGACAAAGACCCAGGATGCTTTTGACAACTGACTAGTGTGCTTGATTCACCATAAGGCCCACAGTTATGAACAAGTTAAACCAGCAGTGACAAGGCCTCTCTAAAACAGGCTAACCATCGAGCACATTAAGAACACAATTTCATCCATTACAAAAAAACAAAGAGCAACAAAAACAAAGGAACACAAAAGGTGTTGAATCAGCTGCATGGACCTGATTAGAAGAGCTGCACCCTGTTGTTGCCAAAGTCGACGACGACGATTCGACCTTCAGGTGATATGCAGAGCCCCGAGGGAAGGTCTAGCTGGCCAGGCTCCTGACCCTGAGAGCCAAAGCAGACAAGCAGCTTGCCATCAGGCCGGAACACCTGCAGCCGGTGGTTGCGAGAGTCTGCGACCACAATGTGGCCCTCCAGATCAACAGCCACACCCTGTGGTCGCTGAAACAGGCCTGGCTCTTTCCCTTCACCACCCAGATAGCTCGCCGACTGAAAATCGGGCCGGATCACAAGCACTCGATGGTTATTGAAGTCTGTGACTACTACATGTCCGTCACCAATAAAGGCCACACCACGGGGCGAATCAAACTGCTTCCACAGGGGCCCCTCAAAGCCATACTTGTTGAGGAAAGTTCCATCTGCCTGAAACAGCTGCACTCGATGGTTACGAGTATCAGACACCAAAATGTGTCCTTCCGAGTTGACTGCAACATCCCATGGGTAGTTGAACTGGCCACTCTTGCTGCCCCATTCGCCGAATGTTAGAAGAAAAGTGCCACGAGAGTCAAAAGCTTGCACACGATGGTTGTCCTTATCTGCAACGACGATTCGTCCTCCATGAGTTTCGTCCCAGGCTACACCAGCAGGCCGATCAAATTGACCTGGCAGATCTCCACGAGTGCCAAACTTAAGGCGAAAGCTTCCATCTGCGTTGAACACTTGGATACGGTTGTTGCTCCTGTCTGCGACAATAATGTGACCTTGGGAGTCTGTGCATACACCCCAGGGGCGGCAAAGCTGGCCGTCACCGCTGCCTTCGGTTCCAATCACGAGGCTAGCACCGCTGATGGCCGCATAGTTGCGACTTGCGCGCACTGAAACTGCAAATGGGCTCCTCTGGATGTCTGCACCACGCAGCAGGACGCGCACGATGTGTACACCCTCCTGTTGCGGCTGAAAGGTCACCTGATAGGTGCCGTCGTGACGATCGACTACATCCGCGCGACAGAGGCTTCCGTCCGGAGCTCGCACCGTCACCTGGACCGGGTCTCCGCCCAAGAGCCGAGACTCGCCCAAATGGTCGCGTGCGTGCACAGTAAATATGGCGTTTCGACCGCGAACAGCACGCACTAGCGCCTCACCTGTGGCGTTCGAATTGGGTCCGTAGCCGGCGCTGCTCAAAAATCCTAGGGTGCCGATGGCTCCCAGCAATGCGCCGTCGGGTGCGGTGAACTCAATTTGATCGTCCTCGGCAGGTTCGGTTGGCGCGTCTCGAGCCTCTTGCAGCTGTGCTTGGGCTTCACGACGGGCTCGCAGCAAATCAAGGTCGTCACCTGCCTGCTGCAGGGCGCTAGCGGCCCGCTCCAGACGCTCGAGCTTCGCGCTCAGCTGGTCACGTTGCCGTTTGAGCGCCTGCTCTTTCACTTGCTGCGCCTGGTCAAGCCGCTGCAACAGGTCTCGCTCGCGCTGGTTCAGGGCGACGCGGTGGCGTCCGGCCGTGCTTCGTACTTCAGCGGCTACATTCTGGGTGCGCACGCGCAAACGTTCAGACATTCGGCGTGAGCGCTCCATGCTCTCTTGGAGGACAGTGACCACGGAACGCATATCAGCCAGTGTAGACGGCACAGCTGTGCGCGCACTGTCGAGTGCGTCCTGCAGGTACACCAGGCTGTGGGATCCGTGTTCTTTGACAGTGCAATCACTGCAGAGCGCCTCGCAGCATGTCTCGCAGTAAAGCCGCAACACCTGACAGTCATGACGGTCGGACCAGGACTGAGTGAGGCTTGTGTCAGCAGGTGGCATGGCCGACGCCGTGGTGCTGTTGGAAGAGACGCTGACGATCTCGTGGTCTTTGGTGAGACGCACCCGTTGATGGGCCCAAACACAGTTGTCGCAGAGCAGCTCATTGTTGCAGTCTCGGCAGCGCCCCGAAGCCCGTTTGCCCTCATTGCAGTTGCTACAGGCGCTGTAATCGAAGTCTTCGTGAACGACATTCAGAATGTTGCTAATGAGAATCGACTGAGATAACGCGTAAAGATTCTCCTGGCAAAGCGGGCACTTGTAGCCGACCGCATCGCAACCCTTGTCGGGAACTTCGTCGAGGCACTTCAGGCAAACTGCGTGGAAGCATGGCAGGACGGTAAAGTCGCGCCGACTGTTGCTACTGTGACAGCGGACACACTGCGCCGCTGGCATTTCTGCGCGGGAGAAAGAAGACGCAACGGGGCTAAAGCGTGGCTCACGTTGCTGCACCTCTTGCATGTCGACCGTCGTAAGCAGGCCTTGCAGCTCAGGGCTCAAAAAGTAGCGTAGCGTTAGTCTTAAACCCAACAATTTCTCACGGCGGGCGTTTCGGGCTCGATTCGTTGGAGGCAGGAACTTCGTTCACAGTGCATGGACGCTGAACAGCGGTGCGGCCAGCTCCTAGGATAGAGGGGGGTGGATGCCTTGTGTTAGTAACTCTTCACATGACCACCGACAGCACAGCGCCAGCAACAGCGGTACGAATAACTCACAGCCGTTACACACCTTTCGTAGTCACCCAGCGCTCCAACAAGGGCAGCAGTGCCTTTTCCGGCCTTTCCTTCTTGCTCAGGTTGTGAGTGTCCTTTCCTAAAAAAAAAAGCAACAAAGATAACTATTGGCACGATTGGCGCGTCGCCTAGCGACGTAGCATAGATGTCCTCTGCGTAGCAGATAATCAATGCATGCTTTACCACGCTTCTTTGTATCTTTAAAATTAGAAGATAATATTAAAATAAACTTTATTTTTAAATGTATAAAATTAGTGGAATGACATTTCGAAACACATGGTGCTGAAACTTGCACATGGACTGACAGCCATCTCTGAGTCTTTGACACAAACGAGCTGCAAACACAAAAAACCAAATTTTGGAAGCCGAAAACACATCATGGCCACCATGTTATAAATGTGAACTGCAAAAATGGCGTTTTGTTACATATTTGAATTGTAGTATCAAACATGCCGTAGCCATGGCCACAATAACTCTGGTCACGACAACAGGTCGTGGCTGTCATAGAAAAAAACCTTCCCATCGTGATCGCAATGCACACAGATGGTCGCGCCACGTAGCGGCCGGCGAGAGCAAAATCTCAGAGATGATTCGTTGAGGAGTGGAGCCAGGCGGGGTTTTCGTTTCTTACCAACTTTCATGCACGCGATGGCAAAAAATCGAAAAGCAACAGGATGTGTTGCGTGCCTCAGTGCACGAACAGAGCGGTGAAGGATGAGATAAGCCTTCATTCGTTTCCGCTGGACGTGCGACTCAAGAAGGAGTGGGTGGTGAAGCTCCGTATAGGCAAGCCTGTGACGCCGCCAATGAAGGATTGCAGCGCACATTTTGTCACCGAAGACTTCTTCTGGAGCAGCATCGGTAAGCCAAATGCTAATTGTTGACATTGTTCAGGAAAGCATAAGGATTACGCTCTAATGATATTGTTGAAATGAACGGCGCCGTCGATGCGGGACGATGGACGTAAACACCGCAACACTTGATTGTTGCTTTTGGAGAGTTAGGGAGCTAGTGCCTGGGCGTCTGTCGCCCGCATAAAATGAAGGGAGCGTTAATTTTGACATTCTGTCGGTCTTTTTAACAGACCGGAATGCGCGACTGCACTTTGGTGTCTTTCCTCGCGGGCTCTTTCATTGCGATCAGGGCCGATCCGGATCGAATTTCGTAATCAACGCTGACCGCTGTTTCACGGCAAAAACCTGTCCGGATCATGTTTGGTGCAGACGTCAATGAAACCGCGATCATATCAATCCCAATTACACTTAATCGCAAGTGGCATTGTAGGGGCCATTGATCTGGACCAAGCCCGATGCAAATCAGCCCTGATCGCGAGATAAATTTCATTGTGACACAGGCTTTGCTTTTTAACGCGATAGCTTTGCGACTGGTTTTTAAGTCTCATTAGTGTGCATTAGCAATCTGGTTTAACCAACAAAACATTTTAATTTTTAATTCCACCGATGGCCGGTGCATCGTTATGAATGCAGAATTACGTAAAATGCTTGGCTACCATGCATGCATTGAATGCTCGTGTAACAGTAAGGTATTCGAAATGTGCTTTTCTGTAATGCACTAAATTAGATTGTTGTTGTGGCACATGAATTTGCAGGATTTCATTTCAATCCTCACTATGTAAATCCCAAATTGTGGACACCTAATCGAAGACGACTGAAGAAGACTGCTGTGCCTTCGCGGAGCTTGCCCATAAGAACACATGAAAAAGAAGACCTGGCAAGGATTCAGGAAGCAGCAGCTGGAGATGCCTGTGCCTCTGCTAGACATGAGCATGGTATGTTTGTTATCGTTAACATTTATTATGATACGCCACACAGGGCATACAACAAAGAAACCTTGGAAGGCTGTGGAATCGACCATAAGTGGGTGGCACTGTGGTATATTGTTTATTAGTCGGCATTTGTTCTGCTAGATTAGAAAAGATAGTAAGCCCGTAGATAGTCATATTTGCAAGTTTTTTTCAGCACGCGACACACAGCAAAAAAGGGACTGGACAGGGTCCACGAGGCTGAAGAGTTCACGACACCTCTTTTGTTTAGCTGCTGTGCGATCGTTCCCGAGAAGTTGTATTTGCAGGGCTTGATGGTACAGGCGAGCCTGCCGAAGCCATTCCGAGCATAGAATCTTGGATACTTTTAAACCATTGCCAACAGAGGGAGTGAGGCCACCAAACAGTGCCTTGATTCGGGAAGTATCTTTAGCCGGATGCAATACGCCAGAGAGCATCGAAGCAAACCACCACTCTGATTAAACTGACAGGAACGGCTCGTAAAAGAGGAGGCATAGATGCCCGATGCACTAGAAATGTAACTAAAATGTAAGATAGTCAGTTGTAAGAAAATAGTCAGTTGTGTAATGTCAAACCAATTCTGTTCTGAAAGTGCTGCAAGCTATTTAAGCACTACTGGCTGTCAGCGATCTCTACACTGTCCATAGGCAAAGGTTTCATCTCTCCTAGATTTCTTAGAATTCTAATTTCTTCTGCAACCACCATGATGTTGCAGACACTGCAAAACAATGCTACCCGACATTAAGGCTACCACTGAATTGTGCGTCATGGAACTGCTAAGAATGCACACAACGAAACTCGTGCAAAGTGTCGATAAGTGCATGACACCAATATTAGCAATTGGTTGAAACGTGCACTCACCACTTCGAGAAACAAAGGCACGAAGAAGACACACACAGAGCGCGTTTTTGTGTCGTTGTTTGTCCTTATGTAGAGTTCACACTGCCTTTGTGTCTCTGTTTGTCTTTTGTGTTGAGTCTGTGCCTTGCAATCACATTTGAAAGAAACTTGAAAGTGCCTAAGTCTTTAAAAAAAAATGCAACAGCTGGCTGCAGAAATGCATGGTTGACGAACCATAAATGAGCCAGACTGATTGGCTGCCAAAACTTATCGCTCCGACTATTTCACATGAAAAAGCTGCTGTGCAGTTTCGAGTGCATGTTGTAAAAAGTCTGCAGCAAAAAAAAAAAAAACTAACAAGGCATAGAATGTGGCTTGTGACATCATCCAAACAGCATTTTCTCGTGCTCCAGCTCAAGCAGTGAAGAAATGACAGGACAGGAAGTGAGAGCTTTCAGTTACACTCCTTTACTCTCCAAGAATTGGCTTCTTTGCAGTGATTTCAGGTGGTCACAAGATGTATTAATGCCTGACATATGTCGGCAAAACATGTGGAGCTAACTCACGCTCGGCAAATACATTTTGCCCTTAGGGCTCATTCGACCTCAGGCTTACAAAACATTTTCTCAATCGGGCTCAAATTGACTAAATTACTTACCCCGACTCACTCATACACAGACTCACCACTTCGAGTTTGAGGGAGTTCACTTGTGAGTTTGCCAACCTTTGATGCCAGATAATATCTTGAAATTCAGGACATAACAGGGCTAACTTAAAGCATTACTCACATGGCTAGACTACATCACTGCAAACAAGAATAAAAATGTGCTGCTCAGTAGAGCTGCTTGCACTCATCTGGGGCTAGAAAATGTAAACCAATCTACAACTATTCAAAGTATGCCCATGTCGTGCTATGGCCAAGATAAAGCAGTTTTCAATCACTCTTTAATATAAACTGCCTCAGGGTTGCATGTTCAACATATCGTAAGTACACTCTGAGCTGTGCTGTGCCTGTATACTCTTTTGTAATGCAGAATGTTTACGAATTCTTTCATTTTACTTTTGCGCAGGATCAGCTTCTCAAGGAACATGTTGGGAGCCTGCTCAACCTGTGCATGTGTCACCTTATGAAGAGAACCCCGATGGAGCCCTTTGTGATGTAAGGGCTCAATCATATGCTGTAATATGTAGTGCTATTGTAGTTATATGTATCCAGGGTGAAAGCTTGGAAACTAAAATAAAGATTTATACTAACCAGAGAGAACAACTTTATGTCAATAGCTTGAAACACGTATCCCTCAAAGCGTTGTTACGCCCTCTGGCAACTTTTTTACAACCATAAGCCGTACACTGATCTAACCTTCGATATTGGCACCATTAATAGCTGGCAGGACGACAGCGGAGAATGAAGTGAGCAGCACGAGCTAGTATGCAAGGTATGCACAGGGTAAAATCACAAAACGGCTCAAGGAATGCATATCAACTTATGCATTATCATCGAATATAAAGTGAAAACTTCTACCGATTTTTAGAGACGCTTCAGGAAAAAAATATGCCACATTTCACCTATTGCAAGCATTCATACTCTTGTTTCAAAATAGGGTTGTTGCAGCATGTACCTTAGATTTTCTCATATTTTGCTCCGTAGTCGAAAATCTCAACATGCCACTTTATCACAGAAACAATTAGTTAAGCAGCTGACAAGATAAGCAGGGAGTGAAATGCCAGAACACTGATACAGTCAAACCCATTTATTAGAGACACTAATGTAAGAAACAATTGGATATAAGAGACACTAGTGTGCGTAGATTTAAATAGAAGTTCATAAGAAAATGCTTACGTGGTACCCTGCTCATAAGATACATCTCATGTACATGACAAGAATTGCTCCCCGGTGTATGCCTCTTATAAAAGGGTTCAACCGTATGCACAAATTGATATAAACAGTATAAGATCATGGCATCACACTATGGCACGCATCATCAGTTGTTAGGCAACTGTGTATATATGTGATGCTATGAAGCATTTAAAAACAATTACAAAGCCAAACGAGCTATGTAATTGCTTTTTATAGCAATTAAGCCAAAACAAGTTCAATCATTTTGACGTCATTTCTTCTAAGAATTAGAAGATTCTCGGCACACTTGCATTTGCTTGAATCTGTCTTTATGGGAAATCTTTCTTGCGCGCAGGTACATGAGCAGGGCCAGGAAACTGCATCACATCCATGTGCTAGTGGTGCAACTGCTACAGCTTTATCAACAGTGGAGGTTACAGAAGCCCTTCTTCAGCTTTCGCAGTGCATGAAGGATGTACCAGACATCATGTGCACACAAGACAAAGGCATCCAGGTCGATGTAGGGAAGCAGTTCTGGCTTGTAGATATGCTGACATCAGATAATACTCTGCTTGCTTTTACTGGTGTGTCATCAATGACTTTGCTTGTAGCCATTAGTAATGAAGTGAGTAGGATTGAAGACGCAGTAGCTGAAATGTCTACTCTTGAACGAGTCATTCTCGTTCTTGTGCGATTGAAAACTTGCTTACCCTTTGTGTGTATGGCACCACTATTTTCTGTGAGCCGCACAACCATCTCTCGCCACTTCTACAGCACACTGTGTAACCTTGCAACGGCACTGAAATGTGCAATTCCATGGCCAAACAAACAAGAAATTGCAAGCAATCTGCCTCAATGCTTTGAAGAATATAAAGAGGTACGTGTTGTGCTAGACTGCACAGAGGTTGCCGTAGAAAAATCGCACTGTGCATCTTGTAGAATTTTAACATACTCTCATTACAAAGGTACACACACAGCAAAGCTTCTTGTTGGCGTCTCACCTGCTGGCTTAATTACTTTTGTGAGCTGCGGTTTCGGAGGCCGAACGTCGGACAGGACTTGCGTAGAGAAATCGGGAGTTCTAGAAAAACTCGGCAGTTTTGAAGATGATGTCATGGTTGACAAAGGTTTCAACTTGGGCTCGCTATGCGAAAACCTTGGGCTGGGGGTTGTGCAGCCTCCATTTCTTTGTGGACAGCTGCAGTTCACGGCGAAAGACTCGGAAAAGACTCTAAAAATAGCCAGGGCACGTGTGCACGTCGTGCGTGCTCTCCAGAGGATGAAAGTTTTTAAAGTTCTGAAGGAACCTGTACCTTGGGAAGTTGTTGGCGCCCTTGATGAAATATTGGTGATTGGTGGAATTGTAAATCTCTCCTCCCCTATTCTCTCTGAGAAAAGGTTCGAGTGATATTATGGAACTTGTGTTTGCAATGAAATGTAGTAGAACTTGTGCAGGTAGTCAGAAACTGAGGTCAGTGAAGAAGCTGAGCACCACAACATGAGGGATAACACACCATTGTGCTGTGTAAAGACTATTGAGTTAACGAACCGACACACAGGGTCCCTTAAGCAATCATCTAAGAAGACTTGAAAACGAAAGCAATCTTCTTTTTCTTCTATGTCGATGCACAGTTGTACCCCCCCCCACCCAGGACACGTGTGTTTGTGAAAAGAGTTGTTTTAACTGCATCTCCGAGCTGAGGAAGTTATTTTCGGTGTACTCCTAAGCATATGCATAGCTGTGTGGTAGAACACCTGCTAGCCACGCAAATGGCCTGAGCTCAATCCTCATCTGGGCCCGGAAATTCATTACTTATTTTATTCGCATATGTCTCGATTTTTCAATCATGGACAAGATTATTGTTCACTCACAACCAACAATCCCGGCGCCGGAATTTCAGTGAAACGAGCTCTTTAATGCTACCACATTATTATTCAAAAACCCATTGATGCTTCCGACTGCTCACACCATCGCTGTGTATAGAGCACATGACGAGTGACATTACACATATCTTAAGGGCAGAGGGTAGGCCCATATCTCCCATGTATTCTAAAGCTTCAGTAGCATGCATTTTTTTTTACTGCATGTAAAGTGTTTGGGTTTGTTTCATTTTGTGCATTAGCATGTTCTTGCAGTGGAACTAAATGATAATAATCTATCCACTGTTGATATTTTTCACATTTGTTTAGCGAAGCATGTATATTTCGTCGTTACCTCATTATAGTTCGGTAGCTTCGTATTGATGTTTGGTTTATTTGAGGAAGAATTGATCTTCTGTCTTAAATTGGAAGTATTTCTTAGCGAACTGCAGGCTATCTGTCTCGCCGCCTAAGCCTGGATGATATGCCTCATGATCGCCTCCTTGACTTGGGGTAGACCAAAATTAGTATGGAAGGATAAGAGGGTTTTGAGAATATATGTGGCTGATCATGATATGAATAACGGGACAATCATGTCACATACATCGTCTAAACCTTTCTTCAAGACACGTGTGGCCCATACCTGTTATCATGGGTCATGGTAGACAGGTAATGCGAGAAAGGTGATTGACAGTTTTTATCTACCTAGGAATGGCGAGAACAAACATTGCTGATTCTTTAGGGCATTCAAACATTCTACCATAGTACCACACCAGGTCTCGAAACAGTTTTGGAAAAAGGCCCTGTGTAGCCATAATGCTAGTGCAGTGTCAATTGTGGTGCTTGCTACCTAATTATATATACCTAAATATTACCCATGTACTCCAATGATGCAGGCGTCATGTCGAGTTAACATCATTTGGAGTTGGGTGCCATCCTCCAAAGTTAGTTTAGGTTGCACTAGCTAGGACTACTGTCCTCGCACGCATAAGGGATACATATCAGTTAACCACTTCTGATGTTGGTAATATCCACGTTGCTGTTGGAATTGTTACGGAACTCTTAACAACTGGTTATATAAAACGCATGTGACTGTGCGTACGTACATTTGTGCATATATTTAGCATCATTTTGTAATGTTTTACTGAATGAATCAATTACAGCACAGTCACTTCCCTTCCGCATGTTTCGTATACTATAAGATTCTCATGGTATGTCGGATCTGCCAAATTTTTCTAGGTTGTTCTGATAATTGGTCAAAGGTAACAAAAAAATAGCTTCGACTTATAGAGAGCTGAAGGGAAAAAAAAGTTCATTTCTTGTTTTGTTCGAATAGATCATCTGCCATGAAATCATGACATGGATCATCTCCCTTTCTTTGTTCCTGGTTTACTTTGCTGTAACTTCCGTCTCTATTGGCCAAATACTGATAATGGCGGTCGATTGCACCAAATCATATCGCAGCGTTACGCCCAAACGGCCTTGATAGTGTTTAGTGCGGCCATGTAGGCCTTTCAAATAGTCAGAACAATTTCAAAGGTGGCAGTTTTGGGGGCTTTTTATTTAAATAAACATGATACATTGTGCTCTCTATGTGTTCCATGGTTCCTTTGCATTCTGTGCAGATACAATTACTCTAAATCACAGTTTGTGGAAGCTCCACATAAATAAATGGAGAATATCATTTACCACCGCAACAAAATCAATAATAGTGCAACTAAACTGAAAATGGATGCACAGAACAGCGCCTACATGCACGTCCTGGACACAGAAGGCAATAGGCCTAGGTGAATGCAACACATGTTTAAGAAAAGCAGCATCAAGTACCTTTAAGTAGCCATAATACTTTTCTGGAAGTCTGTTACGCTAATAAGAACTACTGGTTTCAATTTTAAAAACCATTCACTTGATTTTTAAGTTATGGCACACCGCTTAGACGACGAAGACTGAACCACACGGACACAAGCACAAACTTTTAGCTGGGTTTATTAGACGGACACATGATGCTTTTGTACAATCGTGTTTCATGGTTAGAAAGAAAATGTTGACAAAGATTGATTTACAAACATGTAAACAGTACACTGCTGATAACCACACATGCCGAGAAATCACATACCTATCGCACAACCCTACATTACGAATACAGATACATTACATCGTTTTGCGTTAGTCCCACATATGGGATACTGATGCAGCCATTACGCAGTCGAATAATCTCTGACACCTCAATGGTTTCGCGCATCTAATAACTGTGTATAGCGACCACCTTGGTTTCATGAGACTTCGGCTGACATCTGCAATCTTGACAATGCAAGCCTAGGTGTCCTTCCGCACGAGAGCGGTATCACACCACCACTTTTTGGACACAATCCACAAACTTGTTTTTGTGGTTAGTTGTGCAAACATTTGTTCCAGTCACATTTTTCTTTGTTACCCTGCAAAGTGATGAGAACTTACGGGGTGCCAGAAGAACCGCTTGCACTCAGACACGGCTCCCAGTCGTTTTCAGACTATGGGAAACATTGTGAAAGTACGGTATCACAGTGGTCCTGCAAAAGTCTTCGTCATCTAAGTGGCGCGCAATAACGTTACAATGAATAGATACTAACTTTCTCAAGCAAGTATCCTTATATTCACTTGAGCCAGGAACCCCAGGTTGTGCACGCTCTGAGAAAAAAAGGGACTTCGCTGCTCGTCAGTTGGTCTTCAAAAGCCAGGTCGTTCAGCTTAATCAAAACACACAAAAATGTGTGGGGAATCGAATATTGTTAAGGAAAGCTCTATCATCACAAACAACCAAAAAATCTAAATCTGATTTTATTAAATTTTGCCCTATCCTCAGTCCTTAAGAACTTAACATGGCAGAGCAGGTAATTGAGGCCAAATGTTACTGAACAGAAATGCATAGCCTGCTCATCCTTAAGCAAGCTCGGCAAGTTTCGGCAAAACATGCTTGAAATACACAAATTGCAGCTTGCGGACAAGTTTGTCGATGTGGTCATCATTTCTATGCACAGTTCATATCAACTCCAGTTCTGAATACACTACGAAGTGTGTAACAGCCAAGTTCAAAAGAAACATGCCAAGCTGCACCTGCAAGAAGTATGCATGCCTAGGGTTCACAGTGAAGTTTTCGCCGTTCTTCTTTATGTAGGCAAGCTTCTTTTGCATAGCAAGTTGGGCAGCAGTTGAAGTTTTTCCCAGTACAGGGCTCTTGACTTCCAACAAAATTGCAGGGTTGGAATTCTTGAAAACAACACCATCTGGGCTGTATCCAAGCCATGGATCCTTTGGGTGAACAACGAAACCGATCTTTGAAACGTCGTTTATGGTTATGCTGCTGTATTTCTCAATGGCTAATTGTTTGCAGTGTTTACCATAACGAGTAGCGTTATTTCCCCAAAAGCTTTCGGAGAGCATTTTGGACCCCTTGCTTTCACAAGATGTTGGATCTTTTGGAATGTATGTAAAATAAGCGTGACATATGCTCCCTGTTATCCTCACTTTTCGAGCTCTTCGCCACTTTGTGTTGTCCTGATGCCTTGTCTCGGTGCACATTAGAAGTGCCTCCTCTTCAGTGAGTTTAATGTGTGTGATGTAGAATTGAAGCTCATTTTTCGCAAGGTCATTTTTGGAAAACTTATAAATTCTCATTGCTGTTGCATCACTGAATGCCATGTCATGGAACATAAGTTCACTGTATTGTTCCATTTCATTCTTCATGATGTGCTTGATTAAAATTTGCTCCTGAATAGTGGCACATTCGCAAACTTGATTGCTTTCAATATAGTGCATTCTGGCACGCTGATGCAGCGCCAATGCACTCTGGTGTGCTGTCGCAATCAGTCGCTGGCGTATTTCTTGTTGTTTGGTGCCCAGAATTGGCAGCGGTTTGCACTGTACATGGCACAGTTCTTTGAGTTTACAGGCCTCATATAGTGCATTCGTCTTTAACTTGCCCCAGGCTTGTGTAACATCAGTAGACGTCAGCAGGTCCAAGTTCTGGATGCCAGTCCTATTAATAAAATGAAAGGAACCACAAATAACACTCAAAATAGCTTCTGCTACATTGCAGTGCTGCGAAATAGATTACTTGGGAAGCACGTGTCGAGCATGTTTTGCAAAGTCGCACATAAAGGTTTATTGGTTAGTAACCTGTGATGTTGGCTCACTTTCTGAGACATGCCTGTTACACAGTTAACTTGAACATTTTGTTGTGCACGTCAATGTTCCCGGTTTTGAGAATTTATTTTGCTCTGTATCAATAAGTCTTTAGCAGTGATTCTAGCATGAACCAAACAGCATGAAGAGACCATAGTGAACCATAAAATTACTCATTTGTAACTTTAGCTACTTATACAAAATATTTATGTGCAGTCAGTCTTGAGCTACTTGATTGAGGAGAGGCAAATTGAAGAAAAAAAATGCTGTAAAAGGTTTTCGCACAAATATTTTTGGTGGTGCAGCTTCTGGTACTACCATCAGAGTTTACGAACAATTTTTGTTGAGACAGTAGCCCCATTGAATCGTACTAGAGGCACCAGAAGCATCAGTGCATTTGAATGCTGGCTGCTGCAGCATTAAAAGCCGAAAGTGGCAAAGGGAAAATTAGAACCACCTTTAATGTTTGTTTGTTTCTGAGTTTTGGACACTATGGATTCAAATAGTGTGTATGCTATGCCTGAGAGTGTGAGAAGGCCAGTTGCTGTAAGAGGCAATGCTTGTGATAGCGACAGATCAGTATCATCATTTGATAGTGAGTGCAAATTTTTGCATGCCTTTTTGTAACCTGTTTGATTATGACCATGTGACTACGTGCACTTGCAAATGTCTGTATCATGAATATATATTGCAAGGTGATGATAAATAAAAGCTGAAAGTTGGCGCCTGTTCATATTAATTCTTTCCATGTCCCTGCCGAGTTTATAAGCACATACCAGTATTACCTTCAAGTGTGAACCAAAGCGCCCAGCTACAAGTTTCATCACTGTAGAAAACATTGATGGAAGTTTGGATCACATTGTTTTGCTATCTGTATGCTTGGCTGGTGTTTTATACAATTGAATACTGCTCCTTGCCTGTTCACATGTAGCAACATTGCAATCATATGTCTGCAACGCTCAGAGTTTCCAGCCTTGCAGGAGCAGTGGCCCTGCAGAAGAAAGTAGGTTATTCACATAAGCTACCTTTGAGAACATGGTAACACTTCTTCCAAATAAAGATTGCACTACTGCGTTAGTCACCTAGGCTCAGAAAGGAAAGCTGCTTCCAGCTGGCAACTGTCACACTTGGTCCACCATATCCTCACATGCACCATAACCACCCAAAGTTTACCTAAAAATGCTTTAATTGGGTCAGTTATAAAAGCATAAAATCTGCAAACTGATTTTAGGTATTCCTACTACAGCGGTTTTGTTTACAACAAAAAATTTGGTTGCTTTCGGTAACGTTTCATTATTTAGGAGCGCCATAATTATAGTGGGCTGAAATTCAGTTAAGAACACTGCTTGATCACTTGCATCAGACACACAGTTTATCGCCGCTGTGCATGAATTTTGAGTGTTTGATAGTTTGGCAAAAATACAATAAAATTTTGAAGTACGGAAGTGCAGCTCGCAATGCAGGAAAAAATGGCAAGGTACAGCCTGTTTCATGCTCAACGGAATACCGAACGGAATACTCAACGGAATGCTCAACGGAATAATAAAAGTTTTCACCGTAACGTACACCGATTAATGCTTGGGTTGTGGCTATTCGCGGCGCTTTTTTTCTAACCCACGTATGTTGTACGACAGTGCTTTCAACCCCACCCGAAGCATCTTGCTTTGTTTTTGTTGCTGAGGCAGGCGAAACAGAATAATCAAATTTCATGGGCGGCACACTTTCTGCTTCGTAGGTAAGTACGGGCAAGACGCAGCTGTTACATACCTTCCTCTTGAGGGTTAGTGACAGATTATCATTCATGATTTGAGAATGCTTGCCGAATGTGATCAACCCATTCTTATTCTTCTAGGTATTTTATTCTCATGGTTCGGCTCCGCAATTGCTACCTCTGCAGGACAAGTCTTGCTTAATGAAGGCACGAGCTCTTGCACAGTTTTTTTTAGTACTTTGATAGTGTCACTCCCAACATGCACGTGGTATCAGTAACTGTTTCAACACTACTATAGCTGTACCTACCACTGCCTTGCAACAGTCTTTACATTCACAGCAATCTACACACAATGTGAAAATGAAGTGCTGCTAAATATGCACTACTACAAACCCATTTGTTACCTAGTTGTATGTGATACTATATGCAAAGTTTAACACGTAGAGTGAAGTACAGTATGTGCACCCCATGACATGCATTGTCCAAGAATTTTGACGCCTGCACATTTCCTGTAAACTGGGTAATTCATAAAGCAAAAAACAACAATCTGTGCACCCAATTTCATACAGCTTGAACATACCATATGCTATCACTGCTTTTCAGTATAAGACTTCCATTTGTCCGCCTGGCATATTGGTGGCGCATGGGGTTATCACTATGGCAACTGTAGAGCTTACGACTGGATGTGGGTACGTTGGAAATCAATGGTCTCTTTTTAGTCCAGTTTTCTGAGAAGAAAAAAAAAACAGACTCATGAGCAGGGTAAGACAGAAATGGTTGAACAAATTATGTTCAATAAATAAAGTATCTTCAACCATACCTTGCGAGGATTTTGGCCCATGAGCTTGCTTTCAGTGATGACACATTCTCCGCTGACTTTAGGTAGGTTCAGAGTGATGAGGCATCCAAGCATACACTGATATGAGCAGTTCCTTGGAGGCTGCTGTTGGGTTGCAAGGAAAAAAAAAACAGTCCTGGTTACTCTGGTAGAAGCGTGAACGAATTTGTGATGCATGACTAAGAAGAATGTATATGGGAACACTGCATACAAGAAAGGTAATGTGGACATAACATTGCTGATTTTGTGACTTTATCTTGTGGATGGCATTATCGTGAATTTGTTTTAGTGACGTTCTTCAGAGGACAAAGTTAGGTAATTCCCCAACTGGATGGGCTATATAGTTCATGCGAATGTAATATGCTTCATTGCAAACTTATGAAAAATGTGTATATGTACTAAAGGTTCACTCGGGTCTACTATGCATTGAATTTAAGAGCATATATTGCAGCAGACTCATTTTGAGCAGAAACAGGTAGAACTTATGCTGTGATCTGCGCTACAAATTTTAGCAGTACATATATTTTCAGTGAATGCGACAACGAAGTAAACAATCTCAAAAATTCACAAGGTGGGCATCCCATTAGCTGTGCAAGTCGAAACCCCCCGCCACGGTGGTCTAGTGGCTAAGGTACTCGGCTGCTGACCCGCAGGTCGCGGGATCAAATCCCGGCTGTGGCGGCTGCATTTCCGATGGAGGCGGAAATGTTGTAGGCCCGTGTACTCAGATTTGGGTGCACGATTTGGGTGCACATGATTCACTGCTGCTTAGCTACATAGCCATAGACTTACCTAGTTAGGCAATATGTTTTGTGATGTTGCGCATGACCAAACGTATTTGTTTGTTCTACTTATTACCTGTAAAGCTTAGTAGGCAGACTTTATGAAGGAGCCTGTTTACGTCACCATAAAATGATGTGATGATCCTGTGGTACTAGACACCGCAGGTAGGTACAATTGTGCATCTATAAGGTTACCAAACCAGATTTCATTCAGCCCTTCATAAGATAAAGGGGTACAGAGGACTCCCTGCATTTTCAAGAGAAGCACACCATTACAAAGGCAAATCGGGCAGCTCCAGGCACATCAGCAGTGCTAACAATAGTCTTCCTTTTTTACTTCTAAGTTCATGCTACAGTTGGTAGGGCTTTTCAGAGGGCCATATAAAAATTTTCGGGGATGAATAATTCTTGGCACTCTGTTAAGGATCTGTGATCTAAAATTGTAGCTACGGAATTGACAGTTACAGATAGTTATGCAAATATAATGTTGGTATTAAAAAAGCAAACTTTTTGGAAAGCAATCAAATAAATGCTTTATTAAATACTTGAAAATATTTAACTTCAGGCTTTGCAGCATACCACATGACACATGTGATCGATCCATGCAGCAGTATATTACACTGTATATGGGATGGGTGAACCTCGTGCCATCTCCAAGATCCGCTCAGTCTGTTATTGGGCTATCTCCAAGACGCGTTCACCTTGGCATAAAGCACACTGAGCAGACATACTGAATCTTGAGATCATGCAAAAACCTGATAAAGGAGGCATAGAGAGGTTTACTTTAATCCTTTCTCTCCTGTTGATGAGTATAGTAGTCATGAGATTTTGTACCAAAATGACTCATGACAATTATATTTGTCATGAACAAAAATGGGTCCCACATGAAACCAATGGCAGCTACACTCTCCGTAGTTGTGTTTCTTGATGCTACAAGACCACACTTGTCCATGTCGTGCGATTTGTGTCTTGGCTTTCATTTTACAGCCACCTTTCATTGTATTATCATACAGTAAAGCCATTTTTCAATTATTCTTTATGCAATAAGTTAAATAAACTAACTGCATTGAATTGAAAGAACGGTATTGTCTTATTCAAAAAAAAAACAGAAAACTATACAAAATGAGCAACAGAGGCTATTGGTAAGTTCGGTACAATTCTCTTCTATTTTACAATAGGAAAAGTCTTAGTGGAGGATGAGTCTGTTTTAAGGCACCTATTTTTTACAAAGAGAAGATTCAGCTACTTTTTATTCTATCTATTACTTCACAGAGAACAATATTGGTAAGATATAACAAACAACCATGCCAAGGAAATTATTGGGAACATTATTAGAAGTAAATGTAATATATGTGTGAAGAAAGAAAGGTGGACGAAAGCATAACTTGCCATGGGCAGGGACTGCGCCTGAGACCTTCAAATAACACGTCTGATCCTCTACTATTATCAACTACTATGGCGGTGATCCCTTCGTCCACTTTATGGGGTATATATGTGCATTAAACGTGAAAGCGTCAGTCAGCGCCGCCAGTAGCTATGATGGAGAGTGTGAAACACCCTTCATTTGCCTGTTGGGCATCACGCAGCACATGAAGTTATTACGAGCCTTTAAATGTACACTTCTTTCCTTCATTGACAGAGAACAGACACTCTCACCAGTGCATCTGTAGGAAGTTCATTTGGTGAGTAATACTGTCCTATGAGGCAACAGATGCCGCAGTTTGCAAATTTTGGGAAGTTCCACAAAGGAAGCTTCTCTACGAGAAGTCGGGACACCAAATTTCTCTCCATTGCTACCCTTATCCTGCAGTCTACTCTGTGCCTACAAAAATTCTGTCTGGCAGATCATACATGCTCTTGTCCCTCCAAGTGCCTGGCTCCTTTCGCATTATCTTCTAGAGTGGAGCGAGGTTTGTTTAAGAAGCTTGGTGGACCGCTCAACTGCTGTCCCATGTCTTTGGTACTGGCTGTTCCTTACATTGTATGTGACACATATACAAATGTCCCCTTTCTTCTGTGATGGAAGCAGATGCCCAACCATGAATAAAAAGCACTTGTTTCCTACTGCAAGCATGAAATGTTTAAAGTTATGCACGAAATCACAAGATATGTTGAACACCAAAAATTACAACACTATTATGAGGAGTAGGCTTTAGTTTGAGCTGATCAAATTAGCACTGCTAACATTGACAAGTTGCGGTGTCCCAGATGCTTGTAAGATCACGTTTTATCCAAAATGTTTTGCCAAGTTCTGTCTCCAGGTATGGTAGTTTAATGAGAAGATAACATCGCCATTACAAGTACATTTATGCTGAAGAAAATACCTTGTATTGACACTATAGATACTCTAGCTTTGCATCCATGAGAAAGTATGACAAAACTGCACAAAGGTGGACACATGACCACTCAAAGTATTCTGGGTAATCTAAAGGCTTAATGCATAATACATACATTTCGTGCATATTTCTCCAGTTCAATTTGAGGTCATAGACTGAACACTTTTTCATTCTTGTTTCTTTCTAAAAATAAACATATAAATCAGTTTAGTATATGCAAAGAATCCTCGTATAGCCCAAGAACCTTCTTTTTTTTTTTTTGACACGGTTTGCATTACGTGCTCTTTATCCCGTTGTTGTCTGAAACCTTTAGCCACCTTCCGTCCACACAGATCCAGAACTAAAAAAAGTAACATTCAAAAAAAAAGAACTTTACGTACTCCTTTTGAGATGTCACACTATCCAGCGAGAAAACAAGCGTGTGAATCAACAAACAAGAAAGTTTGTCAGTCAGTACAGCATTCTTAAATATAGTATTCACTTCCTAAATATGAATCGGATGAGAAGGATTTGCCACTCTCTTTCTTTCTCTCTCTCTCTGTGTACACACACATACAAAGAGAGAGACAGAGAGCATAGGACACATTATTCAAAGGTTGCAGCTTCGGTTTCTGCCCGCAACAAGTTATCTTTTCGTCCACATTTTATTCTTCACTTTACACTACAATTACAACAAATAACAAATAAAATCCCCTATAATTTCCTTCGTATCAGTTTGTTAGTTTTCATAAATAGGTACTGACACGAATTTCAAGAATTTTCAGATATTTGCTGGAAATAGATGTACTGGTGTCGAGAAACCTAAAACGAGTACTTCAGTGGCTGGGATTATATTGAAAATTTTTTTTACTGCTGCCCTAAAAGACATTTTCAGTTTCAATATCGAGTGTTGACTTCTCAGGAACGTGTTATAGCAGTGTGAAATCATGGGAAGACGACAACTGACGATGTACTAGCGAGAAATCTGTCATCGGCTCATGGTGCACATAAACAACGAAGAGTTAATGTCGTCCACTAATGCCGAAAGTGATTCCTACAGTATTGACTGCATGTAGGATGCACAGCTCGCAAATTCAGGAACTGTATTGGCTCATTGGGATGTCCATTGCAGTGAAGCTTGCTTGCAGATGCTCAGCGACGAAAACTTTAAAATGAAAATAAATATTTTTTATATGTTTTGCCAAACTGCAGTAGTGTGTGCAGAGTGTCGACACTGCATACCAAGAGAATGAATACTGGCCCTTTCGCGATGTCTACAAATCGTGAATCACGCCAGTACTCCTTTGATATTGTGTATAACAAAGTAAACGAGCCCTTCAAAATTACTTTTTTTTCTTCATTCATTGCAAGGGTCCCATTTTCCCAGACTTGATGCCTTCAGATTGTATGCTAGAGATTAATGGTCAGCTGCCGGCTCATAATAAGATCATGTGCTACATGACGCCGATAGGCAGAAGTGTTCCACAGTCGCTCTAATGGCTACTGGCAGTGTTGACTGACACTGCCACGTTTAAAATGCACATATATACACTCTACGAAGTCGCCCAAGGGATGACTGCCACCATAGCTCAACTAGTAGAGCTTAGGACATGTTGTTGCAAGGCCGAAGGTTCAATTGGGTCCCTATTAGCATCAAGTTTTATCATTTTGTCCACTTTTCTTTCTTCACATTTATATTACAGTTATAACTAATAACATCCCCGATATACTTCTTGGCATCAATGTGTGTTATTTTCATTATTATTGTGTCTAACAAAAGAGGAAACGAGCCCTTAATATTAAAATTTAATATTACATTTATTAACATTCGTATATATATATATATTGCCATGCTCAAAACAGACAGAGAACGAAGATGATGTGCGCGCTAACAGTCTTGTGAAAAGGGACACTGAAGAAGACGACGTGCTTTTGTTTAGGTCTCTTGTTCTTGGCTCCTGCACGAAAAACACACGCCGTGGGTTTTCGGACTCAAGGTCTCGGTGATTTGCTTAAATTGAACCGCGACACTGGTGGAGGTACTGGGTTGCAAGCGTGCCGATGCTCAACACCCCATCTGGGATGTTACGAAGATGGCGACGCCAACACGGTCCCGAAGGCGCCATCGCTCCGAACTCCGCCGATACGGTCACCAGCCGTTTTGTAGCGTGTGTTACTCAGTTCGCGACTGCTTCTGCGTAGAGCTGATAGACGAGCGGACGAGACGACGGTGAGCTAAAGCAAGGTTTATGTACAGCATAGAAATAGAGGCGTTACCAATTCGGCACTGGGGCCGACAGCTTAGAGACTCGAAGAGCCGAGCTCTTCGAGTCTCTTCGCGTCGCCAGCAGTAGACATAGGTCTACTGCTGGCGACGCGCCACAGGGCATTTTTTATAGGCACCGGGTGGATCCTTTGAATAACCAAATGTCCAACCAGAAGCACCACTGTCCGTGATGTCGGAATCCTCCAATGGGGCCCGCCGCTGCAGGTGGTTGCATCAAGGACGAGGGATGTTGCCACGCGTTGCCTAAGACTCGCCAGATTCGAAGGCGCCGATTGCTGCACGTGGTTGCAGCCAAGGACGAGTGACGTTCCCACGCATTGCGTGAGACTCGCAAGACTGGAAGGCGCTGATAGCTTCAACAGGCTCGTGGGCTGAGAGAGTTCGTGGTGCGTTGCGTGACAGACCGGCGCCACCGCTTGATGATGTCGTTGAGTTGAATGCGTCAAGTGGGTTCGATTGCTGGCCTTGACACAGATTGCCTTTTGCAGAGGCAGTGGTGTTCGATGTGGACTCGCAGGCGTAACAGGGAGCCGTTCATCAAGTCCCGACACGCAACCACCTGTTACGACACCAGTGCACCGCTTCAGTCAGCGGTTGCTAGGTCTCTTTCCTGAGCTGACCTCCTTGGACGAACATCCTACCAGGCATTACGCACATCTTCCAATGGCCTCCCCCAGCCAGCCACAGGTGGTCCAAGGGATACAAGGCAGCCTCGTTTCCAATCCAGCCCAGGTAACACTTCTTCAGCCACTTCTACCTGATCGCTTCAGTGGTGCCCCACATGAAGATGTTGAAGATTGGCTTGAGCATTACGAACAAGTTGCTGACATCAACCAGTGAAATGCTCAACAGAAGCTCGCCTGCACGTACTTCACTCTCGATGACAGCGTTCACACGTGGCTAGAGAACCAAGAAGGCCATATATTGACATGGATGAGTTTCGTCAGCAGCTGCTTGACACCTTTGCCAGCGTCGACCGTCAAGAGTGGGCTCAGGAGTTGCTCGAGTTAAGGCTTTAAAAACCTAATGAAACTGCGGCAATGTTTGCTAAAAAAGTGAAGCGCCTATGTCGCCGGGCTGATCCCAATATGTCCGAGAAAAAGAAGTTGCGCTACCTTATGCGCGGCGTGAAAGAACAACTGTTCGCCGGACTTGTGCGCAATGCCCCAACTATCGTGGCCGATTTTATCAGAGAAGCCACTGCCATTGAGCGTGCTCTGAACCAAAGATCGAGGCAGTATGATCGCTCGTCCACTACCACTCCAATCAACGCCGCTTCAGTGACTCTGGACAATAAGGGCTCCCCACGTGACTTGATCAGAGTTATTGTCCAAGAATAAATTTAGCTTCGGACTCCTACAGTGGATACACCAGTGACAGTCGTTGCCACAGTCGTTCATGATGAACTTAGACACGCTTTTTCAGCAGCTGATCTCGGTCCCGAGCACCGTCGAATGAGTTACGCCGACGCTGTCCACCGTCCACAACCCGTCCCGCCTATTACGTCATACTAAGAGCCACCTACAGCCGCACCTTCGTCGGAACCTTTGCAGGAGGCTTTCAGATGTCGGCCCATTTCTCCGACGTCTTCGTGCCACCAGCCACCACTTGCCGCGCCTTATTCACCACCACAAGGACATGAAACGCCCACAATTTCGCAGAACGGATGCTAGGCGCACTGTCGATCGGCGCCCTCTCTGGTTCAACTGTAGTGGTTCCGGCCATATAGCTCGCTATTGTAAGTACCGCAACACATTGCTTTACCGGTCTCGGCCAGGATACGACGATCGCCGTACATTGTTCGCCATGACGACCATGGTTTTCGAGGACCTCCAACAACGTGGTCTCTCTATCACGAGTCGCTTCCTAATCCCCAGCCCGATTCCGCCCACAGGTCACGCTCTCCATCCCCTGCTCAGACATCGTCACCGAATCAACGTACATTTGCAGACATTCAAGGAACAAGGTCGCCCAGCCCTTACCGGGGAAACTAAAGGGGGCGACCTCTCAGGGTAAGGTCGCAGCTCCACTAGAAGACAATAAAAAGTTCCCAGTACTGCCGCTACAGATTGACTCGACACCGACGAATATTAACAACGACGAAATGGTAAGCGCTGACCTCAATGTAATTATCAATGTAGAGCAAGTGACGGTCTTAGTTGATACGGGTGCTGATTTTTCCATAATAAGTCACAAGCTGGCTGATCAACTTAGAAAAGTAAAAACGCCACAGACAAGACCTTAGTGGATACGGGTGCTGATTTTTCCATAATAAGTCACAAGCTGGCTGATCAACTAAGAAAAGTAAAAACGCCACAGACAAGACCACACATAAGAACAGCGGGTGGTCAATTGCTGCTCCCTACTGAAAGATGCACAGCAAGAATCAGCATAGGCGATTCTTCTTTCGTCGCGACTTTCATCGTTCTCCCAGAGTGCTGCAAAAATTTAATTATAGGAATGAACTTTCTCAGGCAGTATGGCACAATAATCAACATTCCAGACCATGTGGTTTTGTTTTACGAGAGTGCTCGTCTGACTGATTCTTCATCACCAGAGTACAAATTCTTTCGTCTCAAAGACCACAATATAGTCGTGCCCCCGCGATCATGTATCCTCGTTTCAGTAGCATGTGACGTACCGTTCGACGGTGAAGGAGTCGCCGACCAACTAACCTCGCTGCTTTTCACTGACGGGATTTCAGTAGCACGAGGATTAGTCAATGTCACCGACGGCCGAACGGACTTGCTGTTGACCCGTTTCGCCTCCGAGCGACGGCACCTTCCAAAAGGCACAACTTTGGCATATTTTGACGAGATCGTAATGTTTGTGAATGCTTTTTAGCACTCGAAACAACACCTACACAAGACCCACAAGACCTAGCACCTAACCTTTACAACAGCCCTACTTTTACTCAGAACAGCGGGAACGCCTGCTTGTGCTGCTAGCCGAGCTCCATGACTGTTTTGCGTCGACCTCGAAAGTTGGCCGGACGTCCTTGACCAAGCACCGAATATCACAGAGGATACGGCTAGACCAATCCATCAAAATCCGTACCATGTGGCTTCAAAAGAACGAGAAGGGATAGAACAGCAGGTAACCAAAATGCTTGAAGACGACGTCATTCAACCGTCGAAAAGCCCTTGGGCATCACTTGTTGTTCTAGTCAAGAAGAAAGACGGCAGCCTGCGTTGTTGTGTGGACTATCAAAAGCTGAATCAGGTTACAAAAAAAGACGTCTACCCGCTTTCCCGCATAGATAATTTGATTGACAGGCTTCGAAACGCACGTTACTTCTCTTCCATGGACATAAAAAGCGAATATTAGCAAAGTGAAGTCGACCCCAGGGATCGTGAAAAAGCCGCTTTCGTGACACCGGACGGACTATACGAATTTAAAGTCTTGCCATTTTGCTTGTGCTCCGCGCTTGCTACTTTCCAGCGTCTCATGGATACCATTCTCTCTGGGCTTAAATAGAGAACCTGCCTAGTATACCTTGACGACGTCATTGTGTTTTCTACAACGCTTGACGAACACCTTGAATGATTGTAAATTGTCTTGCAGGGCATACGATCCGCAGGCCTGATGCTCAACATGGAGAAATGTCACTTCTGCTTTGAGGAACTACAGTTTCTTGGCCATGTTGTTAGTTATGCAGGAGTTCGTCCAGAACCCGAGAAAGTTGCCGCCATCGCACAGTTTCCAACACCATCAGAAAAAAAGGCAGTCAGACATTTTCTGGGTCTCTGTGCATATTATCGACGGTTTATTCCAGATTTTGCGCATTGCTTCACCTTTAACTCGTCTCACGAGAGATGTCGTTGCATTGGTTTGGGGTGACTTACAGAAAGCTGCTTTTAATGACTTGCGGCAACGTCTACACACAACCCTCGTGCTTGCCCATTTTGATGCGACAGCCCCTACAGTGCTCCATACTGACGCCAGCAATGTTGGCCTCGAAGCTGTGCTTGTGCAGCGCCAGGATGACGAGAAAAAAGCGATCGCTTATGCAAGCAGAACTCTGTCACCCACAGAAGCAAATTACTCAACCACTGAAACGAAAAGCCTCGCCGTGGAGTGGGCAGTTATGAAATTTTGCCCATACTTGTGCGGCTGCCCATTCAAGGTTATCAGTGACCACCATTCGTTGTGTTGGTTAACAAGTCAGAAAGATCCTTCCGGGCGATTGGCACGCTGGAGCCTTAGATTACCGGAATTCAATATAACGATGGTGTATAAGTCGGGAAAACGACACACGGACGCCGACTGCCTGTCTCAATCACCAATAGAGTCGACTGCTTCTTTTGATGAAGAGACAGCATTCCTCGAAATGCTCGACTACGTCAACCATCGCAGATCACTAGCACGACGATCCTGAGCTACTTGGCTTGATTAATTATTTAGAAGGACGAAGCCAGAATGCGCCCAAAGCCTTTGCAAGAGGACTATCATCATTGTGTCTGCAAAACAATGTCCTTCACAAAATAAACTTCTCGTCAGACGGGTCCACCTACCCGCTTGTCGTTCCTACCACTTTTCGTTCTGAAGTATTGCAAGAGTGCCACAACGAGGTCACATCTGGACATTTAGGCTACACGCGCACACTAGGCAGTGTTCGTGGGAGGTATTACTAGCCTAGACTCATCGCTGTCGAGAAGCATCATGTTCAGACCTGCCTCGATTGCCAGCGGCGCAAGTTACCTCCAAAGAAACCAGCCGGTTTGCTACACCCTGTCCACATCCTGACAACGCCATTTGACCAGATCGATATGGACCTTTTGGGCCCACGTCCCACCTCTAGTGTTGGTAACCGCTGGGTTATAGAGGCGACCGACTAACTTACTCTCTACGCCGAGACAAAAGCCATCCAGAGAAGCACAGCAGAGGAGGTGGCCCGATTCTTTATAGAGAACATTGTGCTGAGACTCGGTGCACCCTTGATCGTTATAACAGATCGCGGAACTGCATTCACGGCCGGGCTTTTAGATCAGGTGTTGGTGCTCAGCGGTACTATTCATCGCAAGTCGACAGCTTACCATCCAGAAACCAAAGGGTTGACCGAGCGGCTTAACAAAACTCTGCAAGACATGCTTTCAATGTATGTGGACATCGAACACAAAATCTGGAACGAGATTCTCCCTTACATAACGTTTGCATACAATACTGCTAAACAAGAAACCACACGGATGACCCCATTCAGCCTTGTTCACAGACGAGACGTAAGGACGATGTTGGACGCAATGCTGCCACACGAATGCGATGACAACGAAGTGAGTGCTGACGCATTTACTCAACGCGCAGAGGAAGCCAGGCAGCTCGCACGTCTGCAAATGTACCAACAGCAAGAGTACAATGCAGGTCGCTATAACCTACGTCTTACACCTGTAACGTACGAAACCGGGGACAGGGTATGGGTGTGGACGCCTGTACGAAGACGGGCACTATTCAAAAAGTTGTTCAGATGATACTTCGGACCTTATCAAGTTCTGCGACGACTAAGTGACGTTACTTACGAAGTCGTCCCGAATAGCCCAAACTGTACAAGACGTCGCTAGCACCGACCTGAACTTGTGCACGTAGTGCGCATTAAGCCATACGTCAGCGAGTGACTCTGCGGGGCACCGTTGCTTATGAAACACGCAAGGTGGCGGAAGGGTTAAAAAAGGGAAAGAAGGCAACCACCCGTTTATGGCACGAAGTCACAAGGAAATTCATACGGATTTCTCAGAAAAAAAGTCTCTTAATTGCCGAAATTCGTCCTGGTCGGGGGATTCGAACCCAGCACCAATTATTATCCGGGGCGGTCGCTCTGCCAATTGAGCTAACCAAGAAGCTTGCAATTGACAGCGCGAGGGCGAATTCATAACTCTTTCGCCACCTTGTGTGTTTTCAGAACTCAGATGCAAAATTTGTGTCCATATGCTTCGAGTTGTTGATGAATTTGCCCTCGCGCTGTCAATTGCTAGCTTCCTGGTTAGCTAAATTGGCAGAGCGACCGCCCCGGATGGGCGTTGGTCCTAGCTTCGAACCCCAGACCAAGAAGAATTTTTTGGCACCTAAGAGGCTTTTTTTCACAAAGCACAAAGGCACAAGGAAATCCATATGACTTTCCTTGTGCCTCTGTGCTATAAATGGGTGGTTGTCTTCTTTCCCTTTCTTTTGGTACATAGTTTTGAAAAATAACGAACCCAGCTTTCAAACACAAGACAGGCACACAAGAATAGAAGTAGTGACAACCACAGACACTGTGAGCTAGCAACAGTTTAATGAGAAAACATCTACTCAATAAGGAAACCCTAGACACACGTGTGCCTGATATGATATCTTAGGGGAGAGAATGGTGGGAATGTGACAAACGAAAAAGCACCCGTGTTGTCCTCTTTGCTTTCCTTGCCTCGCCTTTTGTTTCACTTTTCTTCTAGCACTTTCGTGCTCGTGCTGCAGCCCTTATTACCATGAAAAAGCACAACTAAAATGTGCATGCGCCTTAAAAAACCGTGCCCATAAAAACGCAAACTGACTCACTCGAACTCAGAATCACTAAATTTTTTTTTTAGCCGGACTAGCATAAACTCACCAAAATGCTATACAACAGAACTCAATTATATGCATACTCGCAGCCCGATCTGAACCTGTTGAGTTGATTACTCATGAGTTTGCTGACCTAGCTATGATACAAAGTGTCCCAAAAGGTTATTTTTATGTCAAATTGAGTTGCAATAAAGTTGAGGTCCATTTAAGTTACAGTACATAGGAAGCATAGCATTATGATATATGCACATATAACCACGAAACAAGAACATACAAAAATATGAGACAGTATATGAAGCAACAGATGTTTCAGTGATTAAACATTAGGTTCACAGAACACCATAGCTCTCTGAAGGGTATTCACATTCACACCCACATTCATGTTATCATAGATGTGGGTGTGAACTTGTTGTTTTGGATGTCCCAATTGTTTTCAGGCATAATAACAAGCTAACATAAAAAATTGAGAAGCCTTCGTAATCAAAATAAAAGACAAGTCGTGTTTCAGCCAACCTTCACTCAATCTATCAGATAGCGACTACAATCTATATTGAAGATCTGGTGCCATACTCAGATTTGTACAATGATTTTCAAGTGTCTGTGCCACTGCTTGCCAAGCTATCGGTGGTTTCTTTTTAAATGCGAAGCATTTCTTAGCGAACTTTGGTGACTTTGAGCATATCTATCTATCTTTCTAGCCGCTTATGTTTGGGTGCTCTCGTGGGCACCCTCTTAACTTGGCGTGAACCAAAATTAGCATGGGAAGGTAAGATGCTTTGACTAATGGGACGCGCTAGTCAAAACATGAATAATGTCACAATCCCATCGCGTACGTCGTCGAACACTTCCCGCCAGACAGTGGCACACATCCATGGGGGGGTATGTGCCACTGCTATGCAGGTAAGTGCCACAGGTGATTGACACTTAGTATATACCCAGGAACGACGAGAAAACACATGGGCAATTTTAAGGCGTGAGAAGAAATACCCAACATCGGTAGCGTCGACCCGTCGAATGCAAAGAATAAATGCCAGGGTCCCAGCTGGAATCGAACCCAAGCATTCTGCGTGGCAGTGAAGCATCTTACCACAGAGCTACGCCACGTCTCGGAACTTCTTTTCAAATAGACACTAATCTTCGTGAAACGTCAATAGTGGTTGCAGTACTGTCTACCGAATTTTATAAACATCACATATGTAATCCAATGATACAGCCATCACGTCGGGTTAACGTCCGTTGTGGTTAGTTTCCTTGTGTTAAAGATGATTTATATAGCAGCGTCCAGGGCCAGCATCCCCGGGAGTATCAGTGCTTCATATCAGCTTCTTGTGTTGCTAATAGACATTTTCTAGTTGGCATCGTTGCGCAAGTGCAAATAACTGATTATATACACATCTGCAACTCTTCAACATATCTCTGTGCGTGCAACATTTGTACATATATTAATATCTGTTTATGATGAGTCACTCGATAAGAAAATTGCAACACGGTCACCTTCCTTCTGCATGCTTTGCTTAACGTCGATTCCCAGGTACTTGGAATCTGCCAATTTTTATTTCCTTTTTTGTGATATATTCACTTTGTAGACATTGCTGTCCCCACTGTGCCGTCATATTGTCATGACCTACAAATTGCAGCATTGAAAAAAAGTAGTGCACAAGACTGCACTCATTCAAGCATGACATTGACAGTATATGAGCCTACGAAGCCACCTGGGTCGACCACATTGCACAAAGTGGCATTACTTTTAAAGCTGAATTAGGAATTTAATGGGCCAATTTCAGCTTCATACCTGCACACAGTACAATGCATATTTATGTAAATTAAACAAATATTTATGTACACTGACAATAGAAATGTTCTGCTAACATTCAGATTCGCCCCTGAAAAAAGAATCGTGAATAGGGATAGCAGTACATTTGCTTTTTACTATAATAAGCTTACTATAATGCAGTTCAAGTTTACAGTAAAATACCTTTTAGGGTAGTAAGTCCTGCGCTAGCTCACATATTTAGTTTGGAAATTGTGTTCATAGTGTTTCCATACTGTCTGAAGAAAAATAGGACAATGTCTTGTGCCATCTTGTTATCAGTGTGAAAGTTCTCATATTTCTCACCCTCCTCCAATACCCAATGAGAAATGAAGCTTCATTCATTAATTCATTCCTTCATAATTTAAGGTTGTAGTGATGTAAAAAAATGCTGCAAATTACAGAACAATAATAATTATTGCCATTTTCTAGAAAAGACAGGAAAAAATAATGTTTTTGTCATATGCAAAATTAAATTTTTTTTATATATAAGAAACATAAGTAACCAATACACAGTTCAGACTTCGGAAAGGCACATCACTTGAAACAGTTTCACTAGAGAAGTAATAAATATCACAAAATTCATTTACAGCAGGCCTTCTTGTAGATACATCTCTACTTATCTTTTTATTCATTGTTTTCATCACTTGTACAGCTTTTTTTATTGTTTTATTTTTGGCAAGGTCTCATGATGGTCATGAAGCGTTACTGCACAATCTTTGCTGACATGAAAGACGTGTCAGTGTATTTATCATTGGTTTTGATGACATATTATGTCAGCAACTTGAGTGCACTTATTTTGGCAATTACACATAATCTTTTTTCTTCTTGCTTATATAAAGTGGTGTCCTGCAAAGGAGCATACTCATATGAATTATCTTACTAGCATATTGTTATTAGCATTAACAACACAGTTCATTATGGAAACTAACTAGAACTTTGTGATGTATGCACATGGTGCAAGTGTGCTCATTTCTGGCTCAGATTCAAGTGAATCAATAACATTGTTTAACATCTTATTTGCTTGTGCAATGTTTTTAAAAATCAAAATCAATCCAGATCGATCATGAATTTATACAAACAGGGCAACAAGCGAATGTAGTCAAGATGACACATACATGTGCGAAGAGCTGTTTTTTATTGCATCTTCACCTGTTGTACTAGTGACAGACGAGCTGTGCAGAAAAAAACAACAAAAATGCCATTTTAGAAGAGATCACTGCGACTGCTTGCTGTCGTACATTTGAAAGGCAGTTTAACTTGCCATGATGTACGATATCTTCAATCACTACATGATTCTGCTATTGTACTTTCACAGGTACCTGTAATAATGTATTTTTGTTTGGCTACCTGCTTTGCTAGGGTTCTCTGGATCAGTCAAGCTGCTAATAGCAGACTTCAGCCAGTAGACAGCTCCAAAAAGTGTACATACTTTCATTTTTTTTCTGAGAAATAAAAAGTTGGATTGAATTGAAAACTAAGCCAATTTTCTCCCGAATCCATTTGAGCATGCACAGGTGTTACTGAATGAGCACTCGCTGTCAGAATGCTGAAGGGATGAGGAGCACCAACAATATGAAGTATCGTCATTATTATATTATTTCATTTTACCCTCAAGGTACACAGTACATTACAGAGTGGAGGGGCTATCATATATGCCTGTATTAGTCGAATAACAGGCAAAAAATATTCTAATAGAACTTGATAAGGGTTACATAACATACGAGTAGTACATAAGCTAATAAGCACCTAAGTACATTAAAGGGAGCCAAACAATTTTTCACGTGTTAGTAAAGCACAATTTCAGAATCTTGAAAAGACCACTCGCATCATAACATGATGCTCAGCAAGGGAAAAAACATGGGAAAAGAAAATGCAGGTGGAGACGCAACCTTGAGATTCCTGCACCAAAGACCACGACGTCATAGATTTTGAAGGCATCTACAGTGTCCTACGTAGTTTCTAATAAAAATGAAGTACATTGTCACCTGTGGGTTCCATAAACCTAGCACACGAATTTCCAGAAAACTTCCTTGAGGTAATGTCGCAAAAATAGGAAAAGTGCATCTCAAATTTTTTAAGACACATGCAGAGTATTCAGCGCGAAATTTTAGAATGAAACTTCAACCTTAGTTTTATCTGCTAATAATGAACTTATGATAGTGAAACATATGAGGTTAGAGTTCTCTGAGTATAGTTTGTCAATAACCAAGTCATTGTTTCTCTTTCATGTCCCACACAGTAAATATACAACGCGAGTCGCAGTAGTACAATAAAAAGAGAAAATTTCACAAAGGCTATATCTAGGTGATTAATCACAATTTTAAAATGTATAAGGTCATGAATGTTTGTCATAGAGTCAGGAAGCTGGATGCATTCTCTAGCAGTCTTGGACAAAAATGTCAATGAATGGGTAATATATTTTGTGTTACTCTTGGGCACCTGAATCTGCTGACAGTGGTCGAGATGCGCTGAATGAAAGATGGGGCATGTATAACAGTGATAGTAATTGTGATGGCAAATCTTATGTCTTGTAGCAATCAGATTTTACTACTCCATACCATATCATTACAATATTGCTATGCCTCCATAGCTGTGAGAATACGATCTCAAACACTAGGTGCACACGAAGCCACCAGTCATCTTAGCAGCTTCCACTTGAATGCTGCAGATGATGCCCGACATGAGATCCCTGATCTAGAGGAGGCACACGCTCTGCTCTTGCCTGGCCGTAGTATGTGTGGGCTCAATGACGTGACCTTCAACATTCCATGTGTGAGAGGAGTAAAGCTTGGTATAGTGGCTCAAAAGAGACTAAGCCTAAGTTCCACCAGCCACAGGGTGATACAACATTGATAGTAAGTGGAGCGTATGTGACAGTACTGTAAGCTAAATTGAAAAATTTGTCCCCCTACATACCTCAGGAACTCAAATGACAAATCTTCCCAATACAGGACCTTTATTCTGCTATCGAAAGCATGGATCATCACTGTCAGCTTTGGAAAATCAAAGGGGCTCCTGATACCACGGGTGGGTACTCCCTGCCTATTCCAACGTGGGACCGACCTGCAGGGGGTCGGGATAACACCCAGTTCTCCTTTCTTGGTGCTCAATGAAGTTATTTATCTATGTATTTTCTCTAAAAGCCTGATCATATCAGCTTTCTAGTAGATCATCTTCCAAAGTTAACATATTGGGTGAAGCGATATGGGTGACTTTTAACCTCTAAAGTTTTTTGTCATTGGCTTTCAGTATGTAGCCAAGTAATTGAAGTGTGAGTACTGCTGTTAGCTCTTTGTATCCCATGGCCACTCGAGTTGTGCAAATTAATTCTTTTCTGTATGTATAATAACAACAGACAAAAGAAGGAATAACCCGAAAGCAGAAAAGCGTAGCATTATTTCTAGAAGAAAAGAAGTGACTACATATGTGGGTGCTGGAATCACTAATTATACCAGGTCAATGATCTTACTTCATCGTACAACAAGTCTTCGCTTGCTCACACCTCTGTTTTGATGCATTAATCATGACAATCACCACCATATATAAAAATTGGTGGATCCTTAAGCTTTGCCTCTAAGAGATGAAGGTGACAGCGATATTCCATCCTTAGTGCTTACTTCAAACACTTAAGGCATAAAATCTCTCCGAACTTGCTATGCACCCAATACGTGGCCTTAAGGGAATAAGCACCATGCTTTGATCATATCCATATGCTTTATTCATATCCATCATCCTCACCATTCAAGTCATTTTTGCTTGCCCACAGCTCTGCTTCAATGGGAATATGATAATCATTATTATTACTGATTATCACTAATAATGTGTTCATCATTATGATTTAATTGAGCACTCTCATCCCAATCAGCAACATCTTTCAAGAGGCCTTTGCTTGCCAGTAGCTTTGCATCAACATGTTCATCATCGGAGCTCTCTAAATCAGAACATTCGATTGCTTTCACTAGGCAACCCAAAATTTTGGCATATATGCATGTCTTCATCACTTAGCCCACTCCTAAGGAAGGGACCAAATGTCTGGTGAGTTCTTAATTTTAAAATTAGAAAATATAGAATAAAAGTGGCTGTAGAGCCGGTTTTATTAATCTCGAATAAAGCAAATCAATTCGAAACACAACTTATAAAAGACACATTTAGCCCTGTTTCAGATAAACTTTTCTGCACAGCTACATGTTAGTGAAGACTCTCCTACTACCAGGTGGCATTCTGTAAATGTCGCTCAAGAATTCTGGATGCCTGGCATTCACAAATGTGGATGCTGGAGGGACCACTCAACTTAACAAGAAACTTTGGTTTGCTAATAATGTAACAAAAGCTATGCAAAAACTCATTATACCCTTTCTTTTCTGGAATGAAGCCAAAAATTCAAGAACTCTTAGTCATTTAAGGACATTTAAGGTAAAAAATGTAGGCATACATCTTGCCGGGTGACTTTCGAAGTATGCCATTGTTCTGTGTATACTTATTGCTTTTTGTAAACAGCAGTTGTCACATGGAGATGTTTTCACTAAATGCTGTAGTAATATGACAACATTCCAAATAAATATTTAAAACAATGCGCTCACTAACCTAATGTCACTTTACTAATATGTTTTGCCCCATATTTGGACGTTGGGATACAAAGAGCTGACATGCGTTCATCGAAACACCATACTTCATTGCTTGACACAATATTCTTGTGTTTACACCTACTGTACAGCCGTCAGCAAGCTTGACACGAACCCTCCGATGCGTGATGTAAACTAATTTGACTGATGCCAGCCGCAAAGCACTAAGTGCTGTTGTCAAGGTTATACTTTGGTATGCTTGGATAGTATGTTGGCATGTGTGGGTAACATCTGGGCAACTGAACCTAAAGCGTCAGTCAAACTGTTTCAGGACACATTCGTGTTTACTTTGCTGACGACTGTACATCAAGTGACTGCCAACATAAGGAAGGGGGGCTGCTCATTCTCCCGAAACCTGTACTTTATTCTGAACAGCTTGAAGGCAATGGTAAACATTCACATGACGTGTACAGAATAAAGTATTACACCACCTATATGTCGTGCATCATCATCCTTACTTCACTGTACCTTGGCCCAGTAATTGAGCTAGTATAAAGCTCTTGACATTCATGTCGGTAGAGCCAAGGCCCATTGAATTTGAAATGGTCACAGAATGTGTCTCTCTGTTGTTGCATCTGTCCTTGCCAACAGTACAATAGCAGTAAAAATTCCGAGCCTATCACCCTCTCTATCACTGATGAAAATGCACAGCTACGCAACATTACCAGCCATGTCATGACATGCCCCCCACCCACAACGCTCTTTTTTCTTAAGGAAGTCTGTCAACTAGAATGACGCCTTTCCGTGGCCTGTTAAAATGTCATAACACCTCATCGTATAATATAAAAACAAAGAGAACAAAGCTTCTAGTTAGAATTGTTGATTTTCAGCACATTAGGAAGCCTAAAAAATTGGTAGGAAAGTTCGTCAAGACTGCCCTCCAGTGCTCCTAACTGCGTTGACAGGCAGACACGAGAGGCCCAGAACGAAAGTCATTTTATTGTTGTAGCGTCTTCTCTTTTATAGTGATGCTGGCCTCAGGGTTGTTAGACCAGCTACACAACTTCGATACACCTCCATTCCTGTGAAGGAACACAGAAAGAAAATAATGTGAACATAAAGAATTTGCTAAAAGCTCTTTTCCTAGTCGAGATGAGAAGGCCTGTTATGACCGTCATCAGCATTGAAATTCTTTTGGCAGCTGTGAACCCGATCAAAAGTTCTAGATGCAGTTCAAGGAAGGGTGGGCAGTAGAGACGGGCTGATTTCCTCTCCGTCAAGCGTAAACAAGGGTGTCATCAAATTGGTTTGGCGCTAAGAAAACCCACAAGAAGGGAAAGACCATTGTGACCTCGACTCCATACAAGGCTTTCTGGGCAAACAAGGAGGTGATGGGGCCATTTACAAAGCCACCATGGTATTTGCTGTTTGGGGTGGGAGCTAAAACTAAACCAGCTACACCTGCACCTTTGGAGGAAAGCGAAGTTCCAGAAATTTGCAAGTGTTAAGAAGTAACTCCTAGCAAATGACAAAGAATTAGTCAACACACCTCATTCCCTCTCTCCATAGTATCTGCTGCATGGGTGGCATGTGTGAAAATAAACCTGTCAGGCTGCTACATTGTTCTATCTGAACAAAGACAGGCAAGATTGGCATGTGTCCCAAGGAGCCGGTTTTTTCGAACATCAACCCCTTGTTGGGAGAGTTCTTGGAACACAGGTCGGCTAGGATCATCGAACATGCACAAATTCTCGGTGCTGTGTGCAAAACCTTGGTGTTGTGAGTTCGTATCCATATTTGGGCATAGTTGGCTGTGCCCCCTCCACATGTATTGTGTGGTGTTTCCCCCCGCCTTCGTGAATGGAGCGTCGTATTGGCTGAAGATGCGGAAAATGCGCCCAGTGTTGGCAAAGTGGCGATATATAAATGGAGGACCTTTGTATAATTTTAGGTCTTAAAGGAGCTTTTACTAACTTGATCACAAGACCACCTTATGTTGGCTTCTCAGTTCCTAACCATGTAAATAATTCTTTGTCATTTTTTACGAGCACCTGATCTGATATGTAGGACGATGGCTCCTACAACAGGAGTCCACTACCAAAAATGAGACCTGGCTGCTGAACCCGGAGTCGCAACAGGCTTCTTTCTAGACCTTGCACTACGACAAACACCAGTCTCTTTGCTGACGGACAGCTGGTCGTCCTCAACTTCTAAGCCTAGGGGTCCTGTTGCAATGGGGAGTTCCAAAGTAGTCCCTGACGTCTGATCGGTTTTTGAGATGGGTGATATGGATGATGGAGCGGCTGGCTTTGGTCTTGATGATAATTTAGAGTGGCCACTGTCTTGTCACCATCTACTTTGTGGCTCGCTCGAAAATAGACGCACATTTTCCTGCTGCGCTGCTGCGACATCATCCCAGCCATCATCATATCTACTATGACATTTGCTGAAATCCTCTTGGGCCTTTAGCAAGTGTTGGCGATTTCGACAAAGGTGGCTTCCATCTTCCAAGCGGACTTGACAGGATTGAGGTGCGAGCATTTTTTTCTACACAAGCTTTCGTAGTCCAGCTGTTCGGCACTGGGGCCGATAGCTTAGAGACTCGAAGAGCCGAGCTCTCTTCTTTGACACATAAGTCTACTGCTGGCGACGCGCCACAGGGCTTTTTTTATAGGCACCGGGTGAATCTTTTGAGTAACCAAATGTCCAACCAGAAGCGCCGCTGGCCTTGATGTCAGAATCCTCCCATGGGGCCCGCCGCTGCGCATGGTTGCACCAAGGACGAGGGATGTTGCCACACACTGCGTGAGACTCACCAGACTCGAAGGCGCCGATTGCTGCGCGTGGTTGCAGCCAAGGACGAGTGACGTTCCCATGCATTGCGTAAGACTCACAAGACTGGAAGGCGCCGATAGCTTCAACGGGCTCGCGGGCTGAGGGAGCTTGCAATGTGTTGTGTGACAGACCGCCGCCGCCGCTTGATAACGTCTCTGAGTTGATCGCGTCAGGTGGGCTCGATTGCTGGCCTTTACACAGATTGCCTTTTGCAAAGGCATTGACGTTCAGTGTAGACACGCAGGCGTAACAGGGAGCCGTTCATCAAATCCCGACGCGCAGCCACCTGTTACGACACCAGTGCACCGCTTCAGTCGGCGGTTGCCAGGTCTCTTTCCTGAGCTGACCTCCTTGGACGAACATTATACCAGGCATTACGCACATCTGCCAATGGCCTCCGCCAGCCAGCCACAGGTGGTCCAAGGGATACAAGGCAGCCCCATTTCCAATCCAGCCCAGGTAACACTTCTTCAGCCACTTGTACCTGATCGCTTCAGTGGTGCCCCACATGAAGATGTTGAAGATTGGCTTGAGTATTACAAACACGTTGCCGACATAACCAGTGAAATGCTCAACAGAAGCTCGCCTGCACGTACTTCACTCTCGATGACAGCGCTCACACGTGGCTTGAGAATCGAGAAGGCCATATATTGACATGGATGAGTTTCGTCAGCAGCTGATTGACACCTTTGCTAGCGTCGACCGTCAAGAGCGGGCTAAGCAGTTGCTCGAGATAAGGCTTCAAAAACCTAACGAAACTGTGGCAATGTTTGCTGAAGACTTGACGCGCCTATGTCGTCGGGCTGATCCCAATATGTCCGACGAAAAGAAGTTGCGCTACCTCATGCGCGGCGTGAAAGAACAACTGTTTGCCGAACTTGTGCGCAATGCCCCAACTACCGTGGCCGATTTTATCATAAAAGCCACTGCCATTGAGCGTGCTATGCACCAAAGATCGAGGCAGTATGATCGCTCGTCCACTACCACCCCAATCAATGCCACTCAATGACTCTGAACAATCAGGGCTCCCTACGTGACCTGATCAGAGATATTGTCCGAGAAGAAATTCAGAAGCTTTGGACTCCTACAGTTGATACACCAGTGACCGCCATTGCCGCAGTCGTTCGTGACGAACTTAGTCACACTTTTTCAGCAGCTAATCTCAGTCGCGAGCAGCGTCAAATGAGTTACGCTGACGCTGTCTGCCGTCCACAACCCATCCCGCCTATTACGTCATACTACCAGCCACCTACAGCCGCACCTTCGTCGCAACCTTTGCAGGAGGCTTTCAGACGTCGGTCCATGTCTCCGACGTCTTCATGCCACCAGCCACCACTTGCCGCGCCTTACTCATCGCCACGAGAGGACATAAAACGCCCACAATTTCGCAGAACAGATGCTCGGCGCACTGTCGATCGGCGCCCTCTCTGGTTCAACTGTAGTGGTTCCGGCCATATAGCTCGCTATTGTTGGTACCGCAACACATCGCTTCACCCGTCTCGGCCAGGGTAGGACGGTCGCCGTACCAACGCCGACTACATTGTTCGCCATGACGACCATGGTTTTCGAGGACCTCCAACAACGTGGTCTCTACATCACGAGTCGCTTCCTAATCCCCAGCCCCAGTAAAAAGTCCCCAGTACTGCCGCTACAGAACGACTCAACGCCGACGAATATTAACAACAACGAAATGGTGAGCGCTGACCTCAATGTAATTATCGATGTAGAGCAAGTGGTGGCCTTAGTCGATACGGGTGCTGATTTTTCCATAATAAGTCACAAGCTGGCCGATCTTAGAAAAGTAAAAACGCCATGGACAAGACCACATATAAGAACAGCGGGTGGTCAATTGCTGCTCCCTACTGAAAGATGCACAGCAAGAATCAGCATAAGCGATTCTTCTTTCGTCGCGACTTTCATCGTTCTCCCACAATGCTGCAAAGATTTAATTATAGGAATGGACTTTCTCAGGCAGTATGGCACAATAATCAACATTCCAGACCATGTGGTTTTGTTTTACGAGAGTGCTCGTCTGACTGATTCTTCATCACCAGATTACAAATTCTTTCGTCTCAAAGACCACAATATAGTCGTGCCCCCGCGATCATGTATCCTCGTTTCAGTAGCATGTGACGTACCGTTCGACGGTGAAGGAGTCGCCGACCAACTAACCTCGCTGCTTTTCACTGACGGGATTTCAGTAGCACGAGGATTAGTCAATGTCACCGACGGCCGAACGGACTTGCTGTTGACCCGTTTCGCCTCCGAGCGACGGCACCTTCCAAAAGGCACAACTTTGGCATATTTTGACGAGATCGTAATGTTTGTGACTGCTTTTTAGCACTCGAAGCAACACCTACACAAGACTCACATGACCTAGCACCCAACCTTGATGTCAGCTCTACTTTAATTCAGCAACAGCGGCAGCTTCTGCTTGTGCTGCTAGCCGAGTTCCATGACTGTTTTGCGTCGACCTCGAAAGTTGGCTGGACGTCCTTGACCAAGCACGGAATCATCACAGAGGACACGGCTAGACCAATCCATGAAAATCCGTACCGTGTGGTTTCAAAAGAACGAGAAGCGATAGAACAGCAGGTAACAAAAATCCTTGAAGACGATATCATTCAGCCGTCGAAAAGCCCTTGGGCATCACCTGTTGTTCTAGTCAAGAAGAAGGATGGCAGCCTGCGTCGCAGTGTGGACTATCGAAAGCTAAATCAGGTTACAAAAAAAGACGTGTGCCCGCTTCCCCGCATAGAAGATTCGATCGACAGGCTTCGAAACGCACGTTACTTCTCTTCCATGGACTTAAAGAGCGGATATTGGCAAAGTGAAGTCGACCCCAGGGATCGTGAAAAAAAAAACGCTTTTGTGACACCGGACAGACTGCACGAATTTAAGGTCTTATCATTTGGCTTGTACTCCGCGCCTGCTACTTTCCAGCGTCTCATAGATACCATTCTCTCTGGGCTTAAATAAAGAACCTGCCTAGTATACCTTGACGACGTCATTGTGTTTTCTACATCGTTTGACGAACACCTTGAATGTTTGCAAATGTTCTTGCAGGGCATACGGTCCGCAGGCCAGATGCTCAATCCGGAAAAATGTCACTTCTGCTTTGAGGAACTACAGTTTCTTGGCAATGTCGTCAGTTACGCAGGAGTTCGTCCAGATCCCGAGAAAGTTGTTGTCGTCGTCGCACAGTTTCCAACACCATCAGAAAAAAAGGCAGTCAGACATTTTCTGGGTCTCTGTGCATATTATCGGCGGTTTATTCCAGATTTTGCGCATTGCTTCACCTTTAACTTGTCTCACGAGGGATGACGTTGCATTTGTTTGGGGCGACGAACAGGAATCTGCTTTTAATGACTTGCGGCAACGTCTTCACACGACCCCCGTGCTTGCCCATTTTGATGAGATAGCCCCTACAGTGCTCCATACTGACACCAGCAATGTTGGCCTCGGAGCTGTGCTTGTGCAGTGCCAGGACAACAAAGAAAGAGTGATCGCTTACACAAGCAGAACTCTGTCACCCACAGAAGCAAATTACTCGACCACTGAAATGAAAAGCCTCGCCGTGGAGTGGGCAGTTATGAAATTTTGCCCATACTTGTGCGGCTGTCCATTCAAGGTTATCAGTGACCACCATTCGTTGTGTTGGTTAACAAGTCAGAAAGATCCTTCCGGGCGATTGGCACGCTGGAGCCTTAGATTACAGGAATTCGATATAACGATGGTGTATAAGTCGGGAAAATGGCACGGACGCAGAAAGCCTGTCTCGGTCACCAATAGAATCGGCTGTTTCTTTTGATAAAGAGACAGCGTTCCTCGGAATTCTTGACACATCAACCATCACAGACCACCAGCATGACAATCCTGAGCTACTTGGCTTGATTAATTATATAGAAGGACAAAGCCTGAATGCGCCCAAAGCCTTTGCAAGAGGACTATTGTCATTCTGTCTGCGAAACAATGTCCTTCACAAAATGAACTTCTCGTGAGACGGGTCCACCTACCTGCTTGTCGTCCCTACCACTCTTCGTTCTGAGGCATTGCAAGAGTGCCACAACGAGGTCACATCTGGACATTTAGGCTACACACGCACAATGGGCAAAGTTCGAGGGAGGTATTACTGGCCTAGACTCCTCGCTGTCGTGAAGCATCATGTTTGGACCTGCCTCGTTTGCCAGCGGCGCAAGTTACCTCCAACTAAACCAGCCGGTTTGCTACACCCTGTCCAGATCCCGGCAACGTCATTTGACCAGATCGATATGGACCTTTTGGACCCACTTCCCACCTCTAGGGTTGGTAACCGCTGGGTTATAGTGGCGACCGACTACCTTACTCGCTACGCCAAGACAAAAGCCATCCCATCCAGAGAAGCACAGCAGAGGAGGTGGCCTGGTTCTTTATAGAGAACATTGCGCTGAGACACGGTGCGCCGTCAATCGTTATAACAGATCGCAGAAACACATTCAGGGCCGCGCTTTTAGATCATGTGTTGGTGCTCAGTAGTACTATTCATCGCAAGTCGACAGCTTACCATCCACAAACCAACGGGTTGACTGAGCGGCTTAACAAAACTCTGCAAGACATGCTTTCAATGTATGTGGACATCGAACACAAAATCTGGAACGAGATTCTCCCTTACAAAACGTTTGCATACAATACTTCTAAACAAGAAACCACACGGATGACCCCATTCAGCGTTGTTTACAGACGAGACGTAAGGACGATGTTGGACGCAATGCTGCCACACGAATGTGATGACAACGAAATGAGTGCTGACACGTTTACTCAACGCGTAGAGGAAGCCAGGCAGCTCACACGTCTGCAAATGTACCAACAGCAAGAGTACAATGCAGGTCGCTATAACCTACGTCATACACCTGTAACGTACGAAACCGGGGACAGGGTATGGGTAAGGACGCCTGTATGAAGACGGGCACTATTCGAAAAGTTGTTCAGATGATACTTCGGACCTTATCAAGTGCTGCGACGACTAAGTGACGTTACCTACGAAGTCCTCCCGGATATCCCAAACTGTACAAGGCGTCGCTATATATATATATATATATATATATATATATATATATATATATATATATATATATATATATATATATATATATATATATATATATATATATATATATATATATATATATATAAAGAGAGAGAGAGAGAGAGAGATCTTCAGTTACTGTGAAACAATCTGCTTACATTGAACCGCGACAATATATATATATATATATATATATATATATATATATAAAGAGAGAGAGAGAGAGAGAGATCTTCAGTTACTGTGAAACAAATAGAAAAAAGGTATATGCCTATAAAGACTGTTAATTTGTCAACAGCTAATATCAATGTTGCTGCTGGCATTGTTATACAACTGAAGACAACTGGTTATATAAAATATGTATGATTGTTCATTGTGTGTACAATATTTGTACCTATCTTCATTTAACATCATTTTGTAATGTTTCACTAAATGAAAAAGTTGCATCACAGTCACCTTCGCTCCAAATGCTTCGTACAACATCGATTCTCATGGTACATGAGATCTGCTGAATTTATTCTTCTCAATACATGTATTAAATACACTTGTGTGCCAACAAAAACGAAGCGAGTTTCGTACATGATTTGTGAGCAGCTCTTATTTTGAGTCCATTTGTTTCTGTGAGTTTTCCAGATGTTTCTAGTTTCTTAAATAGAATGTCTGTGTACCAAATAAAATCATCATCGAATTTATTTGTGAAAGTTAAGAGAATTTTGTGCTTTCAGCTACCCAAACACAAAACCACCAAAGTAATCACAGTTTCCTACTTGAAAATATTTAAGGCCAAGTTTCTGTCACCTGATTTCAAGATATATGAAGCTCAGAAATGAAGGACCCTATTCATAAGCTAGTTGAGATCATATGGGCCAAATAACTGCATGTGTTATGAAATGTGAAAGTTTTATTAGAAAAAAGCTCAATATTCCTGAACAGCTATAACAGTGTGAAGGCTGTAACATTGCTGTTAGGATGACTCTACCAAAGCATTACAACATGAGAAAGTGCTGATGAGTCTAAACTTCATGTGCAGCGACAGTGGAAGCTGACATGGTTTCGCAGGCAGGATGAGGTGTGATATAATGTCCTACGAGGCAATATAGATTGATGTTAGCTGTTTCTTTTAATAAAGTAGTGGATCAAATGATCTCTACAAGATTTTAAGAATATAGTGATATTGCTACTCGATCATTCGTCAGTCACTCTGGAATGTGTTTAGTATCTCATGATGAAGCATGCTGCATGGTTTCTAATTGTTCATGGTGAGTATATTAAATAAGATTGCTCACAGAATGTGTCTCACAGAATGTGCGAGCGTTTTTTCAACCCAAGCTTTCGTAGTCCAGCCGTTTCTTTCTAGAATTATAACTGGATCATCTTCGTTCAGTGGTGGAAGCAGATGCTTTAATTGGCCAGCTTGTGTATGTTTCTCGACCTCAGGAGCCTGGCATTCAGCAAAATTGGGCAGTCATCCCCTCAGCTTTCTGCCCATGAGGAGATAACACGGTGCTCTCTCATCTTTCATTGGTATAGTATGGAGAACTTTATTGAAGTCCTGAGGATCAGTCCAAGACTGATGCTGGCTGCTCCCACGTCGGGACAGAGAGGCCTAGCAGCTCTGCCGCCACACGGGCCCTCTGGAGAGCCCTGAGTTGGTCCGCCAGCGCGTCACTGCGCAGCATTCGCTGCCACCATTGTTCACCGTGAAAAGCTGTGCCAGCCATTGCCGAGCAGTGTCAGAGCATGTGTACCATATCCTGTAATTCAGAAGACCAATACATAAATCTTCTTTGGCAAACAATGTCTTCTTGATCAAATGCTTCATTACTTGCACTTTCTTCTCTGCTAGACCGTTTGAATGAGGAAACCCTGGACTTGGAATTATGTGCCTTAACTTGCACTCTCTGGTGAAGAAGCGAAGTTCTTGTGGAACAAACTGTGGCCCGCCATCTGCACATACTTCAAGTGGAATTTCATGGCCCACAAAGATTAGTCCAAGTTGATCAATTAGATGGCGGCTCGTCGATTTCGAAAGGCTGTAGAAAGGCTGCACCTAGCGCGAAGCTAGACGAGTCTGCTGTTATTTTCTACAGTCTTTACGGATTGAATACTGTGAGCACAAGTGCAATGAATAAGAGGTCACCCAAGTAAAACAGTCAAACTGTTCCAGTCAAACAAATGATGATGTTTTAGCAATGCACTTAAGTTTCGAGTCCTTTCTGACAAGTTCGATATGAACCTGCCGAAATAATTTACAGAGCCTCGCAGCTTCTGCACTCCTTGCTTTGACATAGGTAGTGGCATGCTACCAACGCATTTGACTGTGCATCTGGTTTGACCCCGTCTTTAGAAATGAGGTTACCCAAAAGCTTCACTTGCTCAATGCCAAAAACGCATTTTTCACGATTGAAGGTGAGACCCTGCAGCTGCTTGTACTGCTTTTAGAATGCCCCGGAGACACCTGTCATGCTCTTCCTGTGTTCTGCCCTCACAAGCACATCATCAATGTAGATGCACGTTCCTTCTAGGCCATCAAACACATTATTCATTGCCTTCTCAAACACTTCACTTGCTGTTCGAATTCCAAACGGGAGCCTAAGAAAATGGTAGCGTCTGTACACTGTGCCAAAAGTGCAAATTTTTTGATGAAGTCTTGTCCAGCGATACTCGGTAAAATCCACAGTTAGCGTCTAATTTGCTGAACACTTTGGCTCTCGCTAGCTGCGACTCTATTTCATCTCGGGATAGAAGCAGATAGTGTTCCCGTTTTAAGCAACGATTACCATGCCGAGGGTCCATGCAAATGCACACACAAACCGCCGTCCTTTTTTAGTGCTACAACCAAAGGACTTATCCAGTCTGAAGGCTCCTCTACCTTTTCAATGGTGTGGTGTTTTGTGCACATAAGTTCAGCCTGCATTGGCTCTCGAATTAAGTGTGGAACCCGACGCACTGGCAACACAACTGGCGTCGACCTCTTTTCGAGGCGTAGGCTGCAGGTTTCCATCAAGCATCCCAAACCGTAAAGTCGCTGTGGAAATTAGCTGACAATCGTGGAATCCCTATGCTCTTGAACCTGCAGGCACTGTGCCCTTTAGATCAGCCCGAAGCGTTCACAAGTGTCCAGTCCCAAGAGTGCTTGCTTGCCTTTCTTAACGATGAAAAAGTCCGTTGACTCCTCGATTTCACCAATTCTTAGCGACAAAGTGATGACTCCAAAATGCTTGATTACACCACCATTCTAGCTTGTCAATACCATTGCAGAAGGTCGAGTTGTTGCTGTCTTGCCGAGCTTGAGAACCAGAGAGTGGAGAAGTTTGGCCTGTGTGCCTGTGTCCACCTTTAGCTTTACATCATGGTTGGCCAGTTTCTTGTTGCCTACCTGTCTGGAGTTTTTCTATACGTCATTGACGTTCACAAAACCTGATACTCGTCATCAGATTTCTCAGTTTGTTCCTGTGGCGTGTTATGACAGCCAACTTGCTAAACGCTGTTTCACGCCTTGCAACAAGCTGCAAAATTATTCTTTTTGTGGCAAACGCCGCATGTCTTGACCCATGCTGGGCATGTCCTTGGTGGATGCCCTCGCCCACAGTACAGGCAATCCTTTTTTGGCGAGCTCAATTGGTTCCCGTTGTATTTTCCGTACAGCGTTATCCGAGATTCGCTATGCTCCCAAGCTTCGTTTTGACTCTCAGCAACTTCAGCCATTTTGCAGCACTCAGTTGCTTTCTCCAGCGTGAGGTCCCACTCTCGCAGAAGTCTGGCCTTCAATTAGCTGTCTTTCATGCCACAAACCAATTGGTCTCGAACCATCAAATTTTTCAGCTTTCCAAAATTGCAGTACTTTGACTTTAGCTGACCATCTCTCAAAAATTGTTCAAATGGTTTGTCCTCAAGCTGCAGGTGTGTTATAAAGACATAGTGTTCGTACACTATATTTCACTTCCGACAACAGTACTCCACACACTTCTTCACAATCACATCGTAGGCCTCACGTTGCTCATTTGTCAGCTGAAATGTCTTAAAATAATGACTGCTTCCTGACCTGGAACGTGAAGGAAGGTTGCCGCTTTCTGGACCTTTGCCTGTTTTAGCATTGTTGCTGTAGCCTTGGAGTATAGCTCCATTCGTTGACAGAATTTTGTCCAGTTTTCTGCAGAAACTTTGGAGAGCAGCAGACGCTTGGGCAGTGGCAACGCTTCCATGGTGGCGTTTCAGCTGGCGGTACGCCTGGGCTTGTATTTCTGACTTTGTGCGTAGACAGGCAGACATGAGAAATCCAAAACAAAAGTGGTTTTATTGTTGTAGCGTCTTCTTTTTTACAGTGATCTGGCCTCACGGTTGTTAGACCAGCTACACAATTTCAAAGCACTCCCTTTCCAAATAAAAACAAAAAGTGAAATTTATATTTTTGTCAACTTGCCTATACAATAGTTTTAGCGAGATCAACAGTGAAGAGCCAAACATTTTACACCAACAGCTTTGCATTGGTGTAAAGGGCTTGAAGATAGACACATGCTCAGGACAGCACATAGTTTTATTCTATTTGGATTTGTACAAAATGTAATTTCACTTTTCATCACAGTGTTTTGCTTTATTACAGTAAGATGTTGACCATGTATATGCAGCACATTTTGGAAAATTCTTTTCACCCTGCTTAGTTTTCAACAAGAGCATGCAATCCATTGTAGACCACAATTACACAGAAGCCTGCCATGCAGCCTTCTCTTTAAACACCACTTCTACGAATGATATTGTTGTACAGTACTGTTAAAGTATAGTAAAAATAACATGAGGGCCTCAACACCATTTAAAGGTGCACGACCAGGGCAGCTTGCTTGAGGGAATGCTTATTAGGCAGAATAGAGCATGATAGGTAACAGTTGGTAGTGGTACGGTTGTATACCGAAGTAGTAAGCCTGACAACCATTGTTTCAAGATCCAAAACCCTTTTGCTTCAAGGAGCCTTACAGAAAGCTCCTAGTACAATAAGCAATTGCCAGTTTGCATACTTTAAAGCAAGCTCCTTTTGACATGGACATAGGTATACTACTGCTTGTAGTCAATGCAAAAAATTATGTACATTTTTCTCGCACAGTGTGTAAAAGTTGAAAGCAATAATTACAAATTAGTTTTACTCACGCTCATTGAGGTTAGCAATCTAAGCAAATTGTTGCACTATAAGCATTCGAAGCTCTGTCAATCAAGTTATAATTATATGTATCACAGCACATATATGAATACATTTTTATACGGGCCCCACAAAGTATTGGCAATGAACCTACATGTGGTGTCCAGGAATAAGCTAAAGAGCTACCTAAAGCAAAAATAATTTCTGTTCAACACAGAGACCGCCAGGTGGCGCCGAGGAGTGCACACGCATTCACATCGGCTCCATCAATCATAGTACCTAGCAGCGGTTAAAATCATGTGACTACCAGTGAAACTACGGGAATTGTGCAGGAAGACGTCAGGTACACGCTGACACCACCTTTTTGGACAAGCGATCCCAGTTTCCTCTGGCAAGTGAAGACCTTCGGCAGAGCATGCCAACCCGCCACGCTAAGCCTCGCAGCGAAGCGGAACGCTGAGTCCTGGCAGCCAGCTCTCGGCCGACGCCTTGCACTGCACCTGCCCGAACCCCAACAGACAACGACCCGGAACTAGCCCAGGCACTTATGGACATGGATGACCAAGACATCGAAACCCAAGTGAGCTCTGCAGTGGACGCCAACGAAGATTTCCTTTCACCTGATGAGGTGCTACAAGGAGAATGTACTAGCGACGCCGAGAACAAGGAAAAAGACTCTGCGGAGGAACGCGACGACGAAGCCAAGAATGGTCAGTGGTAGGTAGCTATGTCATTGCGACAGCGAAAACACATCAGAAAACAAGAACGCGCCGCGAGTGATGACAGCGTTGCTCGAGGCGAAACTGAGAGCAACAGCTCCGGCGCTAGAACGCTTGCAGAAGAGCAACGCGGAAGAGCATCTGATAGGGGCCGGCGACGAACGCGCGCGGTGCCGCTGCCCAAAAACGATATGAAGATTATCATGCGGCCCAGACCAGGGTTAGTTGTGAAGGAACTGAAAGCATACCAGGTTGCGCGAGCGATAGAACATGCGAGCGGTGACCCGGAGGCCTGTAACAGCCACAAATTTCTGCTTCGCCTTCGCAACGGATCAAACATAATTATTGCAAGCACTCCGTACGAAGATGTAGCAGAAAGGATCTTGAAGATAAAGACACTGGAGCTCAATGGCACCAACTATCCCGTGAACACCTACATATCCACTCCTGCTGGATACCTGAAAGGAGTGGTACACGGATTAGAACGCGAAACGCCAGAAGCTGAACTCCTGAGCCATCTCCGAGTGCGCACTCAAGGAGTGACAATTGTTCAAGCCCGCATGCTCGGACAGTCACAAACTGCAGTGATCACGTTCGATGGACCAATACTGCCGCGCTTCGTGTATTATTACGGTAGCGAAATGCCGTGCGTGCCTTATCAACCCACACGGCAGTACTGTAAACTCTGCAAGAGCCAGGGACATAGGACGGATGTTTGTCCCACACCAATGACAAAGGCGTGCAGTAACTGTCGCCTAAGAGACCCACCTGAGGACCACACTTGCAATCCAGAATGTGCCCTGTGCGGCGGACGCCATCCCACGGCGGCATCGGAGTGCACCAAGAAACTCAAACGCGTCCCTCAAAAGGGCCGGTCGCTGCTGTCGCACCAACACAGCACACCAAAAACCACTGGCATACTCAAGAGACGCTGGTTCAGCACGGACCGCGAGGACTCAGCACCACCAAGCAGGGCCCGTTCCAGTTCCCGGTCCAGATCTCGATCTACATCCCGATCCAGGTCCGGCTCTCGAGACTGCTCCAACTCCAGGAATGGTGCCCACAAGCAGGCCCAAGCAAAGCAACAACAGCACAAGGGCAAGAAGGCGCAGAAAAAGGAAGCGAAGAACCAGGTGAGCTGGGCAGCAAAATCCTCCCAACACTCACACCAAACACCACAACTCACGCGCTTAGAACGTGAGTTAGAGATAATGCGGGTGAGAGTAGGTGACCTAGAACGCGAAAATAGGGAACTAAAAAAGCAACAAACGCAGCACCCGCAACAAAACTCTATACCCACCCAGAGTGGCCAGAAATCGCAGACGCAACCGAATGCAGGAGGTGACTCAATGATTACGTCGTCGATGCTGAAAGAAACATTAAAGGAAGTTATACCGACAGTTATAGAGCAAGTAATGATAAATGTCGATAGAAAGCTCGAGATTCTGGACAAAAAAATCCAGGCACAACACGTCGAATTCACGAAAGCCTTGCGAAAGCATGCCACAGGCATCAACATCAGAGAAAAAGCTGAGAAAATTTACAACAGGCCCGGATTGTCGGGCATGAACCAGGAGACGCATAATGGCTAATCATCAAACGCAGCGGTCAGAAAAGTGCGAAATATGGCAGTGGAACTGCCGTGGTTTCCGGCGGAAAAGAGGGCAGCTGTTGCAGCTGGTCGCGTCGCAACAAAAGCCACCTGCTGTCATAGCAGTCCAGGAAGCCGGAACACAACCAAAATTACGGGGCTACGAAACCTATAGTACCGGGGACGCAGAATGGAAAGTTTCTACATTAGTCGATAACTCAATTACAGCAATATGTCATCAGCCCATTGAAGAGGCGGATATCCCGCATATCATAACAGAAATAACCTACAAAGGAAGCCATGGAAAGAGCGCCTTCATACTTAATATCTATAGTCCCCCAAGACAAAAGAGAGCAACATTCGACAAGCTCTTTCAAGAGACAGCAAAACTGGCGAAAGGGAATCCATTAATCATAGTTGGGGACTTTAATGCCAGGCATGCAAGCTGGGGATATAAGATGCAAGACACCAAAGGCAAGAATATCGCAAGACAAATAGAGAAACTGGAAATGACTCTGTTAACTGACCCTGCAATACCAACGAGGATAGGCAACAGCGTATCCATGGACACAAGTCCGGACTTGACGATAGTACAAAACTGCCACAGCGTGGACTGGTACAACACCCTTGAAAACCTGGGCAGTGATCATTACATACTAAGCACCACAATCCGCACCGGCCGAATCCGCAAACACATCGGCACAGCCAAAATTACAGACTGGCACGCATATAGAAAAGCGCTAAAAGCGCACGTGACCGCCATAGACGACTTGGACGAGTGGTGCAAAGTAATTCGAAATGAAAAGCAAATGTACACCAAAACTGTCGCCAGAACAGATGATACCCCTGAAGTAGACGCTCACCTTCTCCACCTGTGGGAAGCAAGAAGAAACCTCACTAAAAGATGGAAAAGGCAAAAGCGAAATAAGAAACTCAAAGCGAAAATTGAAGAAATAACGCAGTAAGCCGAACAGTACGCTAATCAACTCGCGACAGCCAACTGGGAACAATTTTGCGATTCACTAAATGGAACCCTAGGAACAGCAAAGACATGGAATATCCTAAGAGCCATGATTGACCCTCTGAAAACTAAACGCGAAGGACAAAAATCTCTAGAAAGATTATTGCACACATATCTAGGCACAAGAGATGACCTGCTTCAAGACATCTATATTAAGTGTTTTGGCGCCCGAGCCATCACAGCCCCTTACCAGGCTAAATACACTGGGCTCCCAAACTCAGAACTGGATGCACCTTTCACGCATGCCGAGGTCAGAGCGGCAATCGTCAGCATGAAACGCAACACAGCGCCTGGGGCAGACCAAATCACCAATGCCATGATTTGCAACATGAATGACGAAGCCATAACAGCGCTTCTAAACTTCATTAACCAACACTGGGTGAATGGCACTATACCACAGCAATGGAAGCATGCTGTAATAATTATGATACCCAAACCAGGAAAGAAATTGGCAATAGAAAACCTCAGGCCAATCTCTCTTACCTCGTGCTTAGGCAAAGTGTTTGAGAGATTAATAAATGCCAGACTTCAACGGCACCTTGAACAAAATAACTTGTTGCCAAACACCATGTTGGGTTTCCGCTCGAACCTTTCGACACAGGACATCCTTCTGCTTTTAAAGGAGGAAGTACTAACAAATGTTCCAAAAGCAGGAGAAAACATTGTCATGGCCATCGACATAAAAGGCGCTTTTGACAACGTAAGCCATAAGGCCATATTAGATGGGCTAGCAGCGACTAACTGCAGTCAAAGGACGTACAAATATGTACAGAACTTCCTTACTAAAAGAACCGCTGTTATCAGATTAGGAGAACACGAATCCAATGTCTTCCACCCACCGAGCAAAGGCACACCACAAGGCGCTGTGATCTCGCCTACGCTTTTCAACATAGCCATGATTGGTCTAGCCCAAAAACTGGAAGGTATTCCCGACATCCGACACTCCTTCTATGCGGATCACATCACTGTATGGACAACCAAGGGTAGCTTGGCGGAAAAAGAAGAGCGGCTTCAACTGGCAGCTAAAACCATCGAAGATTACACTAAAGAAAGGGGGCTTCAGTGCTCAGCAGACAAATCGGAACTCATTCGGTTCTCCAAGAGTAAAAAACAAAGGACAGACCCGAGCCTCCGCCTTGAGGTCAAGCTAGACGGCAATATTATTCCAGAGAAAACAACTGTTCGGATCTTAGGGATGTGGTTACAGTCCAATCAGCTATGTCTCCACACACTGAATATGCTTAAACGAAAAGCTCAACAAATTGTTCGTATGATAGTTCGAGTAACGAACAATCGTGCTGGACTGAAAGAACAAGACGTGCTTCGTTTGGTAAAGAGCTTAGTCATCAGCAGACTAACATACTCGCTACCCTACCACAACATGAATAGAGAGGAGAAAGAAAAAGCAGACAAAATAATAAGGATGGCGTATAAAGCGGCTCTGCGACTACCACAAAGCACTTCAACTGCGAAGCTATTAGCGCTCGGATTTCACAATACATTTGATGAGTTGGCTGAGGCACAAGTAACCACCCAGATTAACCGCCTGCTACAGACGACAACCGGCAGAAAACTTCTTCAGAGGATCGGCCTCGGCGAACAAGTACAGGCACATGGAAGAGCTAAGGAATTGTCGTGCTCAGTCAGAGCCTGGTACAAAATATGCCCCCTACCGAAGAACATGGACCCAGTTTTACATGCTGGAAGACGTAAAGCAAGAGCCGTTTACATAGATAAACAGACAAAATATCTGAATACGGCGAGATTTACTGACGCTGCACCATATCAGGCAAATGCAAAGAACATGGTGACCGTGGACACAGACCGAAAAGGAAACGTCACAAGTTGTGCCTCCATAGCCCAAGCCTCTATCACAGAAGCGGAGGAGATAGCGATCGCGCTGGCAATCAAGGAGGGCAGGGAGCGAAAAGCCCCAATGACAATAATCACAGACTCGAAGGCTGCATGTAGAAATTACGAAAAAGGTAGAATATGCATGAAGGCCTTCCAAATTCTAACCAAAGCTCACAAGGACTTCCCAATTGAATACACCCAAACCATTATCTGGGCGCCAGGGCACGAGGGCGTCACCGGGAACCAGTTTGCGGATGTGGCGGCTCGAGGCTTCACAGATTATCGAGCTTCCTTGCACACTGCAATAGAGGATCCAACGCCCCTAGACCCTAACTTTGGTGCAATTCTTCAGTATTACAGGGACAATAGAAAAGTGTATCCAGCACCGCATAATAAACTTACAGCAATGAAATCGGTGGCATCACGCAGAATCCAAACAAACACATACACGAACTTACACAGGCTGCATGCATTCTACCCCACAGCATACAAAGATATATGTCCGTGGTGTGGGGCCACACCAACTCTGTTTCACATCACGTGGGAGTGCACGCATCACAATGAAGAATACCACAACATGAACAACACAGAGGAACAATGGGAGGTGCTGCTGTCCAGCTCGGCCATTGTTGATCAGCGCTGGCTGGTCCAACGGGTAGAGATGATGGCTAGGGCCAGCGGAGCCGTAGAATAGGGGCCCGACCATTTGGAATGCTCCCCGTTATGCGCAAATAAAGTTTTCTCTCTCTCTCTCTCTCTCTCTCTCTGTTCAACACACCTTTCACTCAATTTCTCACTATCATAAAATTCGTACCTTTGGTGACTCACATTTTGAAAATAAATGGCACACACTATTCTGATCTAACTGCACTGGCTCAGAACATAAAGGGTTAGGCAGACAGTGAGACTGTCATTAATAATGTTATTGCTACTGCACACACATTAATATATATCACCTAAATTCAACAAGTTTACACTTGCATGTACTTCAATTCTAGCAATATAACGGATCTCATTCAACAATGTTTAGAAATAACACAGAAGTTTGTTTTCTATATCAAGCAACTGTCCAAAATTAGCATAGAAGAGGATGATCAATAAAAGTAATTACTGAGAAACCTACTTTTCGCTCAGCAGTGTAAAAGCTGTTGCTTAAATGTATAATGTTGCTTCAGGAAATTAAGCATGCTAGTGACCAAAGTGATTTGAACTAAAGCCTCAGTCAAATTTCCCATTGGTGCACTTAATAGTAGATACCTTGAATGTACAAAAAAGTGCATTTTTACCAACTTCCCAAAAGAAACATATAGTATATGTAGTTATATGCTGGGCTCTTCAGCACTTAAAGGGCCAGTAAACAGCCCTGAGGTCCAAAAATTTTTAAGAGATATATGTGCAGTTTTTCTTTGCAAACATGTTGCCACAAGAATTTTATGAATACGAGCTATATTAAGGAAGTTACAGGGGTTAAAACATCGGTCTAAGCTAGTTTAAAATTTTCGCGTGGCCTCGCCCCTCTTCTCCCTTCAATGAAGGGGAAGGCGTAGCCCATCGTAATGACCCCGCCCACTTCGGCAACGTGACACCACGTCAGCGATTGATATCATCGGCGAACTTGATCAGTCGCAACGCACTTCTGCTTGCTGCGAAGCGTGGTTGATTGTTTACAGTTTGCCGCACCAGCCGCTGGTCAACCATGTAAGCGTCAGGTACAAAGTGTTGACCACAAACCATCAGGTCCCCGGAGTATGTCGCTGGATGGCCGATTCACTTTAGCCATGCAGCGCGCAAGGCCCCATCGTGAGGCACCCAGTGCCGATGCTTCTCCGCTGCCCAGTCGCTCGATTTGCAGCCGACACCAGAGCAACACTTTTTACCCGTGTTGCTCATGTCAAGGGCGAAGTACGATCATACGTGTGCACAGGCACTGTAGTTGAGCGAGGAGCGTACACGTGAACGCGACAACTTCGAGGCTGGCTCTTTCACCACAATGCCAAGAAACAAGGGGCAGCTTTGTAGCTGTTGGGTGGGAACAGGAACTGACGTTGACTTCACTACTGTTTTTTCACACCTGATTTAGACGAATCGGCGAGCTGCGTGCTACGTCACGTCGCCGATCGCTGAGTTGATGTCACTGCGGGTGCAAGGGGGTTGGTCACGTGTAGCGATGATGCGCGGGAATCGTTTTTCGAAATAGAGGCTCTGCGCAGTGCGCGGCGCTGTAATATTCAGAAAATATGATCGCTGCTGTCTAATCAATGAATTGCAGAGCTTGTATGGGGGGTAGAAAAAAAAAGTCTGAGCCTGTTCACTGGCCCTTTAAAGAAGTCACTAACCGCAAATATTTAGGTGTCACCATTTCTAGTAGCTTGTCCTAAAACCTTCATGTGCAGAACATCCCCTACCATTTGAGAACAGTGCTTTCTTAAATACAAATTTCAACATGCTCCAGCCTCTGTTAAACTTCTCACTTATTACTATTTAATTTGACCAAAGGTCGAGTACACCTGCCTTGCACAGGACCCCTACATGCATTGTAACATAAAGAAACTTGAGAGAATTCAGACAGGCTATCTGGTTTGTTTGTAACAAGTTTCCAACGTTCGATTCACTAACTAAACTAATGCACTATAATTACGTTCCAACAATAGAACCGTGTCAAAAAAAATTACGGATTGACTTTCTTTTATAGTTTGTTACTAAGACAATTGCACTCGACCCGACAGTGTATCTAAGTTCACTAATGACAAGGCCTACTTGCCAACATCACCGAAATGCTCCAACGCCTTGTTTTGCCCAAACTAATTTATTCAAATACTCTCTTTTTCCACGCACCATTAAAGATTGGAACACCTCATCTCTGTAAACACTTTATTATTTTACTTTTTACGCTTGCATTTTTTTAAGAAGGCTTGTTTTACTGTTTCTTCAGTTGTATGCCCAGAACTATATCATTCAGCTTACCATATTATTATACCTTCGCTGACCTAATGTAGTCTACACACCCTGCATGGGCTGTCTCTCTACAGTATGTATTAAATAAAAAAAGTTAAATAAATCAAATGCAGATAGAGCAGAAGTGCCCAAAGTGCAACTAAACATTCAATGTATACTATCAACGAATTGTCCTTGTCCACATGTGTGCTGTCCCACAGAGTGCAGGGCTTCTCACCATAATCTCGTCAATAACTGCTTCCTCAGCTGACCTACTGCAATGCACTTCCCACTTTGCCAGTACCATTATTGTTGCTAGTGTAGTTATCAGTTGTGCAGAATATTGCTTTGATAAGTTCCGTTTCCCAACTTGCATCACTTTGCTTTTGTTCCAAACCATAACAGATCTTTCAGAGTTTAATCATAATGTGAACATGTGCATAATCCACTGCAACAGTGATGATGGTTATAGCCACTGTTGTAGCACGATCAAGATAAGAATGGCACTGAACTTGGGACTGAAATAATTAATTAAAGATAAACATACTGACTTCACAGCACATACACAGGCCAGACCCGTAGCCAGGATTTTTTCGGGGGGGGGGGGGGGTGGAGGGGAGGGGGTTACATGCTGAAGACCTTGACAAACCCATATTTTCTTTATTTATTCTCGGTAAATACCCCCTCATCCCGTTTCAGGGGGCGCCCAGGCCCCTACGGCACCTTCTCTAGCTACAGGCCCAAGGCACTATTCCACTGTACAAGATATGTATTGTCTTCTTGTTTACACTGTTTATGAAGTGTTCCAAACACTAAACTATAACGTGTATGCACTAAGCCTCCAATGCAAGGTGGCGACAGGATGATAGGGCCACTGTGCCATATTGTTGGTCATGCATCATCATGAACATACTTCACAGTTGACATATCAACACGAATGCAGCATTGTTTTATGCATGCTGGGGAGAATTCTTTCTTATTAGACAGTGTCTCTGTAGTGAGTGCATCTGCTTGCTGTGGCCAGAGTATGTTGAGTTGCACCATTATGATGATCTGTGCCATGATTTACTTTAACATCCACACAAACACAAGAATGAAGCCTTATAACGTAGCCCAGGCTGGTTTCTTTGCAGTGTCCAGATGTGATCAAGCATGAGTGACAGGAGAATGTGCTAGCAGTACTAAGAACAGTGCAGTGAGTTTCCACATAAACTGGCAAATTGACTGCACCGTGACTTGTCAACAGTTATGTTTGGTGCCATATAAGGTTAAAATAGCACAAACTTGTTTCTTGTGGCAGCAGTGCATCATGGCCACACCACATTAAACCCAGCAGGATTAGTTCCGCTAGACGCATGCATGGCACGCTGTGCTTCTTGAGTTGCACAAATACACTACCAGAAAACAACCGCACGCAAGTAGGATTCCTTTTCTTGTCATAGCATTAGATTACCATAGTTCAGCAATCTGCCTAAAGTTTTCACAGCTTGCTGCATAACAAAAGTGATTTAGGAAAAACAGGGTAAGTCTACATTCCAACAATAACCACACCGTCTAGAACTATGACACATGGCTGTTACACACAGCCACAAAATAAGTAATTATTACTCACTTTGGATTTCTGGACGAAACGCTTGTGTTTGCAATGGGGTCTTGCAGAATGACATGAGGCAGCACTTCTACATTTCACTGAACGTCCTCGTCTCGGTTTGAGCGGGTTGGCATACAATATCTGCATGAAACAGGTGCACTTTTTCTTTATAGCGGCAATTTTTCGAGTTTATATAAGCCGTATGTACACACATAAACACGTTGCTGTCGAAGTAAGCACCACTCAAGCAGCAAACAAACTATCACACAAAATGCTGGGGCCACATAAATCATGACCAACAATAAGGCTGCATCTGTAGATGATGCCAGTGCATGCTCGCTATAAGTGATAAAAAAAAACGATCAAAAAGCAGGAACTTGAGCTGTTTTACAGGGATTCATCGTGAAAGAAGGTAAGGCATACAAACATGAACACAGGAGAATAGTACAACACAAACACCAACTGTCAGCTGAGTGTACCATGACGCGAACCAAAGTACACAAAAACGTATCTATGTAACATGAGGTACAGTAATGCCACCTCCACCTATTGGTCAGGCACACATGCCTGTATGTGCAAGAGAAAACTGTTGAGTTAATTCCTTTTGTTATGCAAGATAACTGCAAGATGGCTTACAGATGCACTTCCGCTATGTCAGGCCTCAATCACTAGATGTCTTCCTTCATTCTTGTGTCTGTATAAAACTTCGCATTCATGAAAAATCGGTGTGCACCTACTTTCCCAACAATGCAAAGAAAGATAACAAGGAGAACCTCCGGTTAAGAACCTTTTGTGCTCCACTAATCTTCGATTAACAAAACAGTCTCTCAACATATAATAATAATTTCTGGGGTTTTACATGCTAACACCATGATAGAATAATGAAGCATGCCGTTGTGGAGGGCCCCACAAATTTCGACACCTGGAATTTTGCAGTATGCACATAAATTTAAGCACACGGGTCTCTATCATTTTTGCCTCTATTGAAAATGCAACTGCTATGGTTGTGACCGAGTGTGCATGCCTATGTGGAAGCAGCCACAGCAGAAAGCAACTTTATATTTGTGCATCTTAGCAAGTGCAGCAGAACACAGAAGACAGAGACATGCAAACAGGATTTGCGCTAGCTATAAACTGTAAGTTTACTGACGTAATATTGAGGAAATGTACAAATGCACGCAGAACCCACAAAGAGGTGCAGACAACTGGAATGTCACTTCATATAGCTCTTTCTTTCGCATGCAAAGCCAGTGAAGGTGTCCTTACACCTTAATCAGCTTCTACGCAGATGCAGTATCTTACAGATTCCTCGAGCTTTCTGAGCATACTGCATCAGTATCAAAGCTGATAAATTTGTGAGTACATCTTCAGTCGCTTTACATGCAAAATAAAACGCCAATATGAAGCGACATTGCAGGTATTTGTGTTAGTATACTCGGCAACAACTTTTCTTGAAAGCACTGTGGAAGCTACAGTACTAAAGCACATTCCTGCCACCACATCAAAAAAAAAAAAAAGTACTTAAGTTTAGTGATAATCTTCCCATATGCCAAAGTGAAAGAAATGCTGCTTTATTTATTATGAGACTGAAACAGTTGTGACAAGTCGTAAATAAAGTACACTGTCCTGTTTGACTGATATGTACTTTACTACACAATAAAGCGTTATGATTACGACTTTTTTTTCTGATGCTGTAATGATTGTCTCAGGAAATACAAGGCCTGCCTTCATACATATATCAAATCATTGCAGGCAGTGCGGGTGCAAATATGTGCATGACAACACTAGGATTTTAGGTGTCGAGTAAATACAAAAACCGAAAGGGATATTTTATCAGCATTCTATGTTAGTGGCATACAACACATCAATGCACCTGTCTGGTAAGAAGATGAGCTTGTTAAAGCCTGTGATGACTCATTAAGATATTGTATTATGTCATGCATGGCTGCTTCACGCATGCTTTTGATCAGCTGGAAGTGCCAGCCTGTACAGTCATTTTTTTTGTCTGTGCTTCATGTTTTTCGCTTGTTATTATCCAATTTGAAAAGCTTGGTGCCATGCTTCATGAAACTTCTGTTTGCCCTCCCTTCCCCCCCCCCTTTATTACCTGTTTATTCTTTTTATTTACAACAGAGCATATCTTACCTAGGTTATAGGGAGCTAGAAACAAAGTTAGAGTTGTAACTACTTCGCACTTTCTTTAGCCTGTGCGATAAAGAATGGACATAAGGAATGTCTATGACTCGCTTCTGTTACTAATTCTTCCGCAACCACTTTCACATTGACGAAAAGATTAAAATATTTAGGCATTCAGTGACAGTGGTTACAGGAGTGCGAGGACTATCTACTACCAATAGGGCCGTAACTTGTGAATTACAAGAGGCATTCGAGATGACATGATGGTGATTTCATTTATTACAACCTTAAGATGCTTGGATGAAAAATTTAGCGATGGTTTAGAAGACCTACTTAAGTGCTGTCAGCCCAGATGGTTCATTATTACGCATATAAATAGTGCTACAACACTCTGAGAGAATAATTTAGTAAACTTCAACTCTCCTCCATTAACATTTGATTTTTCACACACTGATGTAAGGGGTTCAAATTCGTTACTACTGCAAAGACATCAAGTAATAATCCACGTAACAAAATAATTTAATAGTCACATCGGCTGTCTTCCAATTGCAGGTGTCACACGGTCACTTTTGATTGCGACCGGGCATGATACGGATAGAATGTCACAATAGTGATTGGCTTCTAAACGCACTTTGAAGAAGAAATGCTTTCAGACGCCGGATCCTGATCACTTTCAGGGCCGATTATGAAGGAACCAACCACAATCAAGAAATTTGGTTTGAATCATGCCCAATTGCGATAAAGAGTGACCGTGTGACACCGGTATTAGCCGCTGTCGCCTTTTTTTTTTTTTGCCATCTGGGTCTGAATCCTACATTGCTATTCAACTGACGTCAGCGCTATATACGATCGTGTTTAGATCGTGTAGCAACCATTAGATCGTTGTAAGAACGACAATTGTTGATCACGAAGGCGGTCCGGATCAGCCTTGGTCACCATCAGAAGTGATCCATTGACATTGGGTATGCCTATCTTACTAAGGTAGAGTTCAGTAAGGGTAATAATCTTAGAACTAAGACAAATCATTTTTGGACATTAACACAATCTCAGAACTAATGCAAACCATTTTTTTTTTTTGCATAGAAACGACTTCTGTCTCTCCGACAGCCTCGACTTCATATACAGATGAAATTTCCACGAAAATTCGACCGTATAGCCACCAAGTTCGTCTGTGAAAACCAATTTCGCACTTGTTTAATAATACAGTCCGACACAGATTAACAATCAGTCACAAAATGGGGAGATGCCGGGATTAGCCTGCGTCCTAAAACGCTGGGTCGGGGAGGCATGGTAGGTGTTCTGTGGCGTGGTCACAGCGTGGTCAATATACCGAAAATACGCTCAATATGAGTACCTAGCCAATCCACTAACCGCCTGTGCTTCCAACACAGAGCTTCTTTGGCAACACCTGTCTTATTATTCCTTCAAACGTTCTTCAGCTAATGAAATTTAGTTGCTAAATTTAAGCTGAAACAAAGCAGCGCTCACCTTGCTTTTTTAAAGACTGGAAGCAGTGTTCTGGCTAGAATCAGTGTTGACGTAATTGCCTTGCTCTAGTAAAATTATAAAAACCTGGTACAAGTACGTTTTTTGTTGTTTAATAAACGTTGAAAAAATTTTTGTGCGTGTTTATGCGTGCGTCGCGTACAATTTCAATCCGCATATGGTCACCAATGGTTTTGTGCATTGGCTAAAAGCTGTAAATTGGCCGGATCGCCGAATGGCTTAAAAACTTGATAAAAACGGCGGCCTCTATCTCTACGATGGCTTCCGAGCCGCGGTGTGCTGTCGAGTTGGGATTTGTAGAAAAACGCGACGCATGGGCTCTGAAAAGCAAGTACTTTCCAAGCAAAGTAGGTGGGAAACCAGCTTGGCTCCACCTAAGTGATGTTCCACGTGGCAAACGTATTGCCTGCAAAAACTGCGGTGAGCCGTGTGTTTTCCTTCTGCAAGTGTACGCGCCACGTGACGATGTCGACTCTGCTTTTCACAGAACTTTGTTCGTATTCATCTGTGTTGCTCCCGATTGTGCTAATAAGCACGACGCTGGCAGTTTTTTAGTGCTGCGGTCTCAACTGCCGAAAGAGAATCCGTTTTACAGCAGTGAACCACCTGTGGAATCCCCCGACACTTCGTGCAGTCCGTCGGCAGAAGATTTCTGTAAAATTTGCGCCGTATGCGGCGCATTGGGCGACAAAACGTGCTCCAAATGCCATAGCCGTCACTACTGTTCCAAGTCTCATCAAATATTGGATTGGAGAGACGGCCACAAGGTTCGTTGTAACCCCCAGTGCACCGACGGCTGCGAGAGGACTTCAGCTCCACTGTTTCCAGAGTACGAGCTGGTTACAGAAACGGAAGACGACGCTTGTGGCGACGACGAAAGCTGTAAAACAGACCAAGAAAGGCTCGCAGACTACAGCCAGTATTTGACCAGTCATCCGGATAGTTCGAATGACGGGGCAGATATCGTGGACCTGGACAAGGTGGCAGCAACCTGTAAAGACAAGGCATTCTGGAAGTTCAAAAAGACCATCGCCAAAGCCCCTGATCAAGTGTTACGCTACAGCTTGGGTGGTACGCCTCTCCTGGTTGCAAGTAGAGGTGGCCCTCAAAGCGTGCCTTGTTGCTCCTGTGGTTCAGAGAGGCAATTCGAATTTCAGGTTTTGCCTCAATTGCTCAACAGCATTACAGAGCCTTCAGTTGATAGCTTGGACTGGGGAACATTATTAGTTTATACGTGCAAGGCCTCCTGCGAAGACGAACCGTACAGAGAAGAATATTTGTGGAAGCAAAATTTCTCAGAGGAATAGTTTTCAACCTTGCATAATTAAACACGTGCGTGTGAACTGGAAACACGCGGAGGGATGTCGCAGTTTTATGATGAGCCTAGCTCGTCCTTTTTAATAAAAGAAATGCTACTAACCCAGCAAAGCCCCTGTTCTGGATACACATCTGCCTTTGTGGAACAGTGGCTACGGGCTAGCGTGCTGATCCAAAAGTTGTAGGTTCCATCCTTGCTATGGCAGTCGCATTTCAGTGGAGGTGAAATGGTAGAGGCCCACACACGTTAAAGAACACAAGGTAGCCAAAATTTCTGGAGCCCACCGTTATGGCGTCTTTCATAATCATATCATGATTTTTGAGATGTAAAACCCCAGATATTATTAATACCTAGTGTGCCATTGTGACATAATACCATCGTGATGTAAAACCCCTGATAATATTATTATTACTGTCATGGATATCCACAAAGTCATGAATGTGGGTGTGAGGGGACTCCATCGATATGTGTGTGACCATTGAGCACATACATTTATACCATGACATTTGCTTTGCACAACAAAAAAATGGTTTTTCGAATCATTTTCTTTTAGATCATTTTAGATCTTTCAGATTTTTTTCTCTTACACCTGCAACCAGTTGCCTGCGATAAGAGTCATACTTTTGAACAAGACAAGGGGAATTCTAAGGACTATTTTTCTCTCGAGATGTCACATTCTCATTTTTGTTGTAGACACAGCATTCACATTTGTTCGTTAGGTACTTCTTATGTGGTAATTGTTAGAACTAATTCATAGAAATATAATTTACAGAAATGTAGCTGCTTTGGCGGCATCAAATTCCAACCACGGCAGCTACATTTTCGATGGAGGCAAAAATGCTTGAGGCCCAAGTGCTTAGATATAGGTGCATGTTCATGAACCCCAGGTGGTCGAAACCGAAGCCCTCCACTACGGCATCTCTTATAATCGTATGGTGGTTTTGGGATGTTAAACCCCAACAATTATTATTCTTGGAAATAATGTCCCCATACTTTCCTTGGCTTGATTGTCTGTTGATGCTCATCAATGCACTTTTCTCCTGTCAGCTACATTTTATCTAATCCAGGCTGCTTGCAACTATAAAAATGCATACAAAATTGGTACAAGGAGCAACTTAAATGGCTTTGATTTTGGGGGCATGAGTGTGTAAGTTCTCAAAGTTGAGATGAGAAAAGAAGCTTGAATTTAATATGCCTGCAGAAACAATGATACGATTATGAAGCATGCTCTAGGGGGGGTGGGGGGGGGGGTTCGGATTAATTTTCACCACCTGGGGTTCCTTAACATGCTCCTAAATTTAAATACACAGCTTACTGTGCATTTCGCCCCCCAGAACTCATCTGCCATGGCTGGGAATTGAAACTGTGTCCTCGAGGTTAGCAATAAAGCATCATAGCTGCTGTGCAACCATCATATATCAACGGAACTATGGTGTGATTTGCAGGTGATATTTTATAATTGGCTGTGTGTTGAATGACAGTAACAATACAGATAGTTTGGTCACTACCTGACTTTTATAACTAGTTCATAAGGCTATGTTAGATGGTTATGCAATGTCCCATTTACTCATATATACTCAACCTCATTTGTTGTTTCAAAGTGCATATATAGTATTGAGAGAAAGTAGAATGTATGTTTGACGCAGATTACTAGAGGCATGTGCATAATCAAAATTTCAAATTGAATTGTTACTGTTTTTTGATTCCTATTAGATTTGAGAATTGGCTATTAAAAGTTGTTGTGTAGTTTTATGCAAATATATATGGGATCAAAACACTTGAAATCTCAAAAAAGGCAGAACAATGAATATGAAGGCTTTCCAATGATCAAGACGATTCTGTAGCATGATAATTGTAGTGGTTGCACAGGGTTACTGATTTCTGAGCAAAGCACGAATTGTGTTCCTTTTGCGCAGTAATTTCTAATCACATCATAAGAAGTGCTTTCTTTTGGGCAGTTAAGACAAAATTTTTTTCCATATTATTGTTTGTCTAGTCTTGCTGCATTATTTCGTGCAATGTGTACTGGCATAGTAATACACTTCTCTGCTTCAGTGAAAACAACACTGGACATGAGCCTACTGATCACTGACATTATTATTTTTCCCCCTTACGTTTCAGAGCAGTTTTTTATTTACAAGCTTCTCAGTAGGTTGGAGGACAACACATGCATCTGAGAATGCATGTTCTTTCAACTGAAAAATTATGAAGGAATGTACTGTCAAGAGCAATAGTTTGCGGGATGTGCAGCGCGTGGTGGAGTGGCGGAAAACTGCATTGCTGCGCCGCCTATTGTGCCACAGTGTGGTGTTGAGGCTACCATATGCGGCCTTAGTGATTAGCAACAGTGCGCTTAGACAACGTGCGGCTGCCAGATCTAATCAGAAGCCGTGGCTGATAAGCTCAACACCATGGTGCACGTCATGGTAGGCAGCGCAGCAATGCAGTTTTCCGCCGCTTCACCACGTGCTGCATATCCTGCAAGCTTTTGCTGTTGACAGTACATAAATGTGTCAAATTCACACATTATTCCATGGTTTTCAATGTTGCTTTGCAAAGAAACAGTTCGTAGGATGTTGCTTTGTGCCTTCTCTAGTGAGCTGTAACATTGGAGTAATTAACAAATCTTTACTTTGTACATGTAGTCATGCACTGCTTTTGTATAAAAAAAGTTGAGTGACTGGCTCAAAATGTATGCATAATGACTTAACATTCTTTCACAATTGCTGCAAGATCTTTGAACACTCGGCCAAACATGATAATGTCTTCAGAAAAGTAAGCATCTCTAAGGGTATGTACTTGTTGAAGTGAAATGGAAGTACATTTTTGAATGCAATGGTTTCATTTCACACAAAGCTCAGTGTTTGTCCCTTTTCCTGCCCTGCTAGATATATCTTGCAAAAGCTTTAAAAGATTACAAAGTTCTCATAGTGTGGCAATGTAACTGTTAAATGACAGCCTGAATTTGAAATGGGTAGACACAATGTGTATCTGCAATGTCTTCACAACAGTTTAATGAAAAAAATGGCTATCAATATTTCAAGCCTAAAACTTTCATGTAGGTTCCTGTTGGCAACCCGCATAGTGCCACAAACATGGCCATGAACAGATGTGCCATCTCGGAACACCATGTCTATTAGAGAACCAGTATGACAGCCAACGTAGTGATTAGGAAGGCAGTACTTCCCCTATTTTTTTGCAATGCCAGCCAGATGTTCAGATCCAGCCGTTCACAACTCCCTCTTCACATCCTTTTATACTCTTCCCTATTGGCTAGCCTTTGTGCCTACTTTGCATTTTTGGGGGAGAGAGTCCTTTATATGATGCCTTACTACGATAGCTAGAGGAGGTAATTTTATTTTTAGTGTTGTTTCTATATGTGGCATGGTGTCTTGCATCCTTCATGATCACTATGCTGGCTGGCACACTAGCCTTTTGACGCGGTATTTTTATATGGCGCGTATTTATTTGTGGTGTTATGTGGGCTACCAATGGGTATGCATCTCTGTGACGCTGCTGCATACGCTGGCTTTAAGATGGGCCACACAAGCGCTGTGAGGTGGTAGTGGCATTTCTTCTGACAGACACACAATGTAGGATAGGGACAGCACTTCTAATGCATCTCCACTGGAATACACTCATATGCACATTTGATGCAAGCAGTCATACATTGCATTGCACTGCAACTACTCCTTAAACTAAGGCAGATCATCAGTTTCTATAGAGAAGCGAGCGTTTGCACTGGCATTGAAAAAAATACAAGAAATAATCTTGAGGGATGCATGACGTCACCTCACGAATGTAAACACAACTGAACAAAAAATTACCTCCACTATTAACTTGCATAGTGAGGCACCACCTCATTAGAGTACTCCCCCACATGAGCACAGAGCAGGTGTGAAGGCTAGCTGAAGGGAGAGAATAGAAAAGGACCAGAGAAGAGGGTGGTGAATGGCTGGATAAGGTGGGCATTGAAAAAATAGAAGAGGTGCTGGTACGACACAGCACCTTTGTTGTGTCCCCTCCTCTGTCCTAGTTCAAGTTGCGCTGTGCGAACATGACTACGTGCCCATTTTTTATTTTTTTATATAGCAGGGCATGAACTCACGTTTGTTTTTTCCAGGTTTCTCAGCATTACGAGGGTGACAACTTCAATGAAACACAACTGGGAATGCCTCTGGGCTTTTCTCACGTGCACCAGAAATAGCCATACAAAACTGCTTTCAGGAGAGCACAAAGGTTTTAAATAGACTCTAGGTAGCCTATATATATCTTATACTTTCCATATTTCCAAAGTATTGTACATTGTGTAACGACACTTGGTGTTTTGATATAGGCCGAAGAGCAAAAAAAAAATTTAGCATCGAGAAATGACAAAAAAGGAAGAACAAAGGCTTTGGTGGTGCAAAGCATGTACAAGTATTAGGTGCTGCTCGGTGTGCGAGGCTAGTCAGTTGTTAAATATTCAATCCACAGAGCCAAGCAACATGAACACAATAGTTTAGCATTGAGGGCATGTACTCTTGCTGTGTAGAGGGTTCAGGAAACAGGCAAAGTGGTCCACCATACCAAGGGACCAGGCATTGGGTGAAGTTCCTGCTGTGTAATCTGCCATTTCTGAGTGGCTGCTGCTGTAGCGGGCTTTCTGTCAGCGATCAGCATTGTTGATCAAGCTACTCTGTGACTTCTGCAGCTACAGAGGCGCTTACTGCCACTGCTTTGACTCGAAGCCATACTATGCCATTGCTGGATTCATTGTGACATTGTCCGTGAGCCAGGCAATGCTTTGACACAAAAGATTTGGTATGTGAACAGGCTCTCACAACACTGACATAGACCGACATGAGACAATAGTTGCATTTGTCGAGACATTTCATCTAACCAGTACATGTAACTGCCTACTTTCTTTAAAGAAAAAGAATCGCAAATTTAGGAGCTCCTTTCTTTGCTAGACATAAAATTAATGAGATGTAACAGACAGCTAGTGATACCAAAAAAAGTATAGGTGATGTTAATAGAAGTAATTGTATATGTGAAGAAAAATGGTCGAAAAGACAACTTGCCACCGGCAGGGACTGAACCTGCGACCCTCGAATAATATGTCTTATGCTCTTGTGTTACTTCATGTATAGAGTTTTATATTTTATTAACTTGATAAAGTGCTCTCGGATGTTGGCTATGTTCCTTACTGTGTGGTCCTGGGCACACACCCTTATGTACTAAATCACTCTGAAGTATAATTTAATAAGGCATGACATGCGTGTAGGTCCAAAATATGTACACAACAAAAGCAACGCGCCGTATCTCTGGCGAATGTACCAAATGTTCTTTTTTGTCCTGTGCCACTCTTGATTAATTTTCTCCAGTGCATTCCCTTTTACTAGGCTCACCTTAAATGCAGTGTCTATTAATAACTACAACATACTCTGCACAAGAGCATGCTCGACGACTGGGTTTGTCTTTCTACAAAAGTTTATCACAGCTAATCATGACCTCTCTTTAAAGTGGTGACCAAAATAGCTTCCTGGATTTTGGGCTTATTTGTCTCTCTTATGCTACTGTTACGGTATGTACAGTGCTCGTAAGGCGATTCCGGTGGTTCAGCTGATGCTAATTACACTGTCATGCTATCTGGTCTAATCTGGCTCAGCTGTAACATCTAAATGCTGGTTACATCGGGCGTTCCTCCTGCTCGTCTCTTTCTTAGTTCCGGGTGTTCATAATTCAATAACATGACACACTTCACTCGACATGAAGAAAGTCGCTGCACAAACCTGTGGCATGGTAAAGTTCCATGGTGCAGATGTACAGCACCTCATTTACGATCAAATGTTTTTAGGATTTTGAGTATCAAATTTTTTGAGTCAGACTCCCCAACAAACCATTAAACATTGAATGTCACCTGTGTATTCTACTACTAATGTCAAACAAAGTAAGGGTATGGAATGACTGTATGCGCATTTCGCACACTAAAGCATCTAGGCACATGAGTGTCAGGATACATCAAACTCTTGTCATTGAACATTTCGACAGAAGGGGTGAAGGTAAAATGGAGGTTGTGTGTACTTGTCTTATGAAATGCTCAGTGAAACTCTCTAAACAAGTTGCTAGTACCTAACTATGCAGCTGGTCATCATCCTTGGCTCCTAATGAGGCACGAGACGTTATGATAGTGTAGAGGGTACACCAGCTGCTTTTTACGGGGAATATTTTCATGACTTTAAAGTGCACTTTGCTTCTTCGATGAATTTGCGGAGCTCGCCTCATAACCTTAGCTACCCCTTAAGTCAGCGCAGGTTGCACAGGTGCACCTCTCTCCCTGCTTCATGCACACATGTTAAATCTTCAAATGAGGTGCGTGCAATGTAAACTCCAAGCAAAAAAATCACAGCATATCCTTGAGAAGAATGATGACGAGTGGGGTGAAGTGGATGGATGGACATAAGGATGGATAGACGCATGGAAGCACGGAAGTACTGACAGACGTTTCGCCCCACTCATCATCATTCACTCCGTGGATATGCAGTGACACAGTTTTTATTGACATGCAATGCAGCTGGCGACTACGATGTCATGGGACATACGACCCATAGCGTAAGAGGCTTCCCCCTACAACAAAGCATATTAAAGTTAACAATGCTTGAGAATACGTGATAAATAAAGTTTCTACACAGGCCATGGACGTTCACTATTTAATCTTCACAGTTTTCAGCCCTTGCAGTATTCTTCTTTTTTTTTCCTTTGTCGGCTCTTCAGCCAGTATCTCTACATCCTCCCGGGCGTCTATTTTCATTGCTTTATACATGGTATTGTAGTATGTTCTCAACCAATGCCTCTTCAGCTTTGCTTCTTGGTCCTTGATAATATATGGACGTGAGAATTCCTTGTTGTCTTGCTGATTTCAAGACCAGATAAATGCACCCTTCGCGAATGGACCTTTTGAGTCCAGCTTCTTTTGTACCAATACCATGTCTCCAGGTTGAATTTTAGGCATGGGTGACTGGTTACCAGAAGCATTGGCATAAATTTTTCTGCTAGGCGAGTATCTCCTTGATTTCAAGTGGAGATAGGGTCAGCAGATATGGACGAGCGTCATTGTGTGATTCATAGCAAACAAAATCTCAAGGGGGGGTAGTCAGTGTGTCACCCCTGGCTGCACCACTGCTGGCGATGTTTATTAAAGCTTGTTTCCCTTGTTTTCCTATATTTATCTTTTTTTCTGTTGCAAATTCAAAGGCTTTTCCTTCATCAAGATTTTTGCAAATATACACGGTTTTTGTCCGCGCTAAGTAAAGACAAAACGGTGAAGTAGGGGCTGCATCCTAGGCCAGCAGTATGTGTTTGGTTATAATGGTTGATAGCTGCCTCCAAAAATGCACTTCCACCCACCTTTCAAGTTGGTGTACAAGGCTATCAACATTTCCAGGTCTCGAATAATTTTTTCAGCTAGAGAGATCGCTGCCGGGTGATATGGTGCTGGAAAACGTTGCTTGATATCTTTAACTGATGCCCAATACCGAAGTTTCTCACTTTAGAGCTCAAGTCCGTTGTGTGCAACAACAACCCTCATGTTGCAGAAGATGTGCCTGTCTAGAAAATAGCAACAAAGTACATACATTCGTTCACTGCGACTAGAAAAGCATGGGTCTCCATGACACCTTCCCCCTTCTTTTTAAGTTCTGCAAGATCAAGGTGTAGTACCTCAATAGGTACATTGAAATATTGCGGAGTTGCTATTTTGTTTCCACATGGCTCGAACTTTGCTTTGCAAAGTTGACAGTTGTGGCATGTCTAGATGTGTTAACCACATCTTTCTTCATTCCCTTCCAAGCAAATCTTTGGGGTACCATTAGTGCCCAGTGTACTTTACAAAGTCGAATTCATTTTTCATGAATAGAAAATTCACAATTTGATCTTCTGATTTTTCAGATTAGCTTTTTTCAAATTTTTCAAGCCAGAGGTTGCAGTAAGATACTCCTAAATTGAGACATTGACTGGGGTCTATTTTTTCTGTGCTAGAAGTTGTTAAACTTCTTGAAAACGAGTGCATGTTTAATGCACATGATATCCACTACATTTTCAAAATTAATGTGAAGTTTCACACTTTATATATTAAAAAATCGAAATTGTACAGTAAACTCGCATTAAGACAAACTCTGTTAAGACGAATTCTTGCTTAAAACGAATAACGTGGGAGTGTTTGTTTGGTTTCCCATGGACTCAAGGCAAAAAAAAAATATATTGCTTAAGACAAACTGCGTAACAGGCCTCTTTTGTTAAGACAAACTCTTGAAGCGGCTAAGAACGACGGGAATTCTGCTCAGCGAACAAGTCTTGATGGGGGCATTGAAATGAACAAAAAGAAGCAAAATGAAAAAAAAAAAAACCTTCCTGGTGCAAAAACTCAAATCTAATTGCGATGTGGAGGGATGAAGCAATATATGTGGAAAAGAAAGGTCAGTGCATAAAGCCGGTATCTCTATCGTCCCTAGCCTGTAGGTGAAAAAAACGCCAGCTTTATCAACTAAGAGAACAACAAAAAGCGTTCATTCTTTCGTATTCTCCTTGCATTCTTCAGTTCCCCAACAGGAGTATAGTAGAGAACAGAAGATTACAAGAGCTTGGCTAGAGGGAAAAATACAAGGGAGGAAAGGCAGAAAAAAGCCAAATGAAAGTGAAAACAGGAACAATATTTGTTTGTACATTGTAATTGCATGAAACTAAAGCCACATATGCGGCACTAGCACTTCCATCAGAGGAGTCAGGTGCATTGTCATCGCTGTCACACAATGGCAGCTAAGCACATGTGGTCAGTTTTTATTGTTTTGCATAGGGCCTGTATACATCATATCTGTGTTCAGTAAAATGCAGCAGATCGTGATGTGCCACTTTCATCACGAAAGTGTACAACAAAAGACAATAATTTTGCACACTAAATATAGTTGTGTCCTGTCTATTTTTGTGTGCCCGAGGCTTGTGATTGTGAGTAGTGTAAACGGAGATCTTCAGCTGCACGTTGCTCAAGAAACGTTACTGTGGGCTGAAAAAAAAAAATATCCGAACTTCAAAGAAAAGCTTGCAGACTTTCATAAGCAACTCGGCGTATATTGGCTTTGTCATGGTATCAGTATGCATCGGAGGTGCATCCATAAGTAATAGCAAAGCCAGTAAAACAGCCTCTCAGCAGGTGAGCAGTCAGAAGAATAAGTTTTTCATTCTTTGTAAGAAAATTTTCTGCGTGTAGTTCCCTTTTTATCTATTTCTAATCGTCAAAATGAGGTCGTGCTACAGTTTTATTGTTAAAATGTGGTGGCAATTTAATCACGAGCATATATTTATTCCGCAGCCTGCAGGTCAGCAGGCCGCGGGATCAAATACCAGCTGCGGCGGCTGCATTTCCGATGGAGGCGGAAATGTTGTAGGCCCATGTGCTCAGATTTGGGTGCACGTTAAAGAACCCCAGGTGGTCGAAATTTCCGGAGCCCTCCACTACGGCGTTTCTCATAATCATATAATGGAATTGGTATGTTAAACCCCACATATCAATCATATATTTATTTTCAACTCGTGAAATCGAGTACTTGTTAGATTAGTTTACATACTATACTCGAAAGTATAGTTTTTATCAAGCTGAACCAAATAAATGCTTTTTATTGTTCCTTTCCTCCCAATTATAAGTATACTTCTCTCAGTGTTTTCAGGCCACATATTTGGGTGTATCTGGCATGTCAGCGTTAGGTTTTTGGGGGCACTTATGATCAGACGAACTCTTGATAAGATGCACGAATGATCATTGTCCCTTTGATTTCATCTTAAAGGGAGTCTACTGTGCTTCAGAAGGAACAAAATAATTGCGGCAAAATGCAAGAATTCGCTGAAGTGCATAGTTTTGCTCTAAAGGGTAATCAAACGTTAGTGTACTTTTCACAGTGCACTGGGGCTTTGTGGGTGCTTACATGAGCATTTTGTTGCAGACTGCTTCAGAGATCGATCCAGGTATTTTCTTCGGAAGAATGTTGTTTTGATGGTTGTTCAAGGCTTACAAGTTTGCAACAGATGTGGGTATATGTGTGTGTACATATGGTGCGGATATATCAGAGCCTGTTTGTGTTGTCATTGTGACTCCTGACACTAACATGGAAACTGATGAGGAAGAGGGGGATGATGACATTATATACGAATGGATGCCTCTGATAAAGAAATGATAATGAACATGGAACAAGAAACTCGTAGAATACTGCTTCTGTTTTGATCCAGGAAATGAGGATCTTTCCGTAAAGGGTAGAGACAATAGCATAGTTGCTATGGCAATGAAATATGACATAGTCACACCACTATGTTTATGGAATAGATCGTCAATCTACTAAAAAAAATGTAGTGTCACTGCCAAAGCTCATTATCAGCTACAGCAATGACTTGGGAGGTATTCACCTCTGAACAATCTGTGTATAGCTGCAGAATTTTTATCCTTTGGAAAAAGAGGTGGAGGCTCCTTTTTACAGAAATGATCAATATTGCTGCACTCAAAGATAGAGGGTCTGCTAATGTAATGAAGGTTAGCAGACCCACTATGCATTGACTGTGGCCATTCACCAGCATAATAGCAAGGCACTAGTTGCACTTTGTAGTACCCAACAGAACTATCAAGTGGTCGCCAGTGTTCATTGTGCCTGTTATTATCCTCTATTTGTATGCATATTTGCACACAATGAATGACGATTGAAATGTACTGTCTATCATAAAAAAAAGAAATGGAGCAAAAAGTGTTGCATTTTGCTTTGCAAGAAGCGTCGATGCTTCGACAAGTTTTATATGCCTAGACAACTTTGGTATTTGTTTGACAAGGATCTAGCATGCTTGCTATTCTTGTACCGAGCTAGCTTGCTCATTACTATGGCGAGAGCCCAGCGTACTTTCTAAAGTACAGTATCATAACTTCTGAAGTAATGAATGTGACTATGAAAACTTGCAGCTGTTCTTGTCTACTGTAGTTTGATAAACATGCAAATTTTCAATTAAATCCAACCAACAGCTCTTGCATGGTCCTTAATGAGTTAACTTTCTGCAAGTTTTTTTAAAAACATTGTGACCTCCAACATTGTCATGGTATTATTGCAGTATGGTAGATACTGCCATTCTGGGCAAAGTATCGTGCAATCTTGCATCCTAACCTCTTCAGAGTGATTGGGTTCACTTCAGGAATATTATTCTTGGGTCACGAAAGCTCGTGGGTGAATCTAAGGGTGTCGTTCACTCATGAGCTTTCATGCAATCACCCATCAGGTTTGTAGAGCTTCAATCAACCTTCTATACATGTGTCATGAAAGTTTGTGGGGGAATCTAAGGGTGCACCCATGAACTTTCGTGCAATTGTTCCATCAGGTTTCTAGACCTTCATTTAACCTTCCATGGGAATAGTCATCTGCATTGGTGTTTTATGCATACAAGTAAAAAACTCTTCTAACCATATGGGTCTGTTCATTCAAAGATAATTGAAAGAGGTATAATTTCTAACTTTTTTTAAGTGCTCGGAAAACAATGTTGCTCCCACCACATGAAGACTAGTTTATACACAAGTTTGAGAGTCTGGAAGGTGCTAGTTTCTCTAAGGATCTTTTGTATGTGGTGGCAGAATCTGTACTTCAGAAGATTATGAGGGTGCATGCTACAAGTGGTATGCGAGCAGAATGTGTTTCGGGAAAAAAACCATTTGAAGTCTTACCTTGTGTACATAAGTCGTCTCATAATATCAAGAAAGCAGGTGGATGGAGGATGAAAGGGCATAAATATTGTAATTTCAGCTCCCTGCAAACTTACTAGCCTATGCTAATGAGTGACTAGTGCAGAAGGGGGGGGGGGGGGCATATGCCCGGTGTGCCACCCCCTGGCTACGTCAGTGAGCTCTTGGAAGGACTAGCAATACAGTATGCACCACAAAACACCACCGTTTTTTCACCACGTGTGCGGTGTATAACATTCCGTTGTCCAAATTATATGGTATAAACCGGTCAAGCGGTTGTTGCATCAATTTATGACTGCATGACCATTACGCTACTTTGAACTCGAATGATGGCGCTAATCTGTCCCGCCATTGTAGTGCATGTGGTGGCCACTCGCTTTTCAGTAATGTTAGTCATCTGGAAAGAGGAATGTGAAATGGTGGAGGCATTCTACATTAGGAAAAAGGGAGGTAACTGTATCAGTACACCGTCCTTTTGCCTTCTTGACAAAGAATTTAGTATTTTGCTACGATGGCAAGAAATATGATTGTGTTTAATTACACCTGGTGATGTCATAGCAATAATTATGTACCACACATGCCTTGTGATATTTCCTGTTTGATTGCTTCCATTAATAATAGCACAGTTGTTAGTTACAGTATTGTGTACATCTGCTTGTATCACATGTCCCATATGTTTTCTGGCTCTTCAAGTAATATTAAACAACTGGCTCAGATTTGCATTGTTCTGCGAACATTATAGCGCAGCACATGGATGGAAGATTACAATTAATTTCCAAGTTTAGCTAGAAATCGTTCTGCCGTCTTTGTGCACATGATGTGGTGCACCCAAATTTCTGCGCCATATACCCGAATTCAAGGCCATGGACTGATTTGAGCATTGAAGCTGCATAGTTACCGAAGCCGCCGTCTGCTCACGTGCACATGCTCATGATCACACTGAAAGTAATCTGCAAGCTCGGAAAAAACGAAAGAAAATGTGCTGAATGACATGACGCGTGTGACGCAACTTCTTTTTCTATGCCATCTCTTTTAGCTTCCCGCACACTTGTTAGGATGAGAGAAGAGAGAAAGCAAGCACAGAGTGTGACAAATCTCTAATACCACTCGTACTTAATGGATGCTAAAAAGTTTTGAAGGAGTCGATTTGTGAGGCAATAGACTCCTTCAATGAAGCCGTTCGATGGTTACTTAGAAAGGTGTTGCAGGGCCCCTTCAAGGATATGCTGGGCGTCTTCTCTCCCCATTAAAGGGTGTTGACAGGGTCATTGTGACAAGGATATGTTGACGGGCTTGTCATGGTTTGGGTTAAATGGGCAATACTTGAAGCGTCTGGCAGCTTCCCTTCGACATTCGGGTATATGACAACTTAGCTGACTGCTCTTGACTTTATGGTCCATGTTGTAGGGGCAGTTGATGTGGTTGTTGAGTTGTGTTGAATGTGTTCACACTCACTCCTTGGGGATCCTGAGGAACAGCCAGATAAATATTTTATGATGTGGAACATTGACACGTAATAGCTGATTTGCCACATGTACTTGCTGGACTTCGTGGAATCACGGGGTAAAAAAGACTGTGCGTGATGCAGAGGCATGGCACCTCATTTTCATCGTTGAATAGTTATTTCTCCCACTAATAATAAATAATGCTGGTTTAAGGGCCTCTCAGCAGGCTTTGTGGTAAATTTTGAATGACAAAGCACCACGATCAGAGAATTGAATGCCTTATTACAGCCATTCTTTTTTGCTTGCCTCACTTGTGGTGCCTGTTAAATTGCAGAACACATCTGAAAAGCTGTTTTGGAAGCAATTATTTGGCTGTTTTCAGAGATCACTTATGCTGAGGAGGTATAAGAACATGGCCTGCTCTGTGTATTTCTTGGAAGTTTAGTCTGTGGTGAAATTGAGAATAGAAGCTCTGTATGGTAGCACTCTTGAATTAGGTACGTAGGATAACATTTGTTTGCACGAATGAAAGGGCTGATTGTGAGGAGCCAACCCAGTCTGCAGGTCAGACCTTAGTGACGATGGATACCTTCAGTTCAGGTTGCCAGGGGCACTTGCCACTCTGTGTGCCCTGTGGATCAAACTGAGTTGATCAACAAGGCTGTCGCTGCTGGCCAACCTTGGCAGCCGTCTATACAAAGTTTCCATTGACGTCATTGTGGTTGCCATCCAAAGACCCCCAGCTGGTTGAGATGCTGTGTGAGCTCAAATAGTTACATCAGATTAGTGCTAGTGCCCCTTGTGTTCCTTTATCTTCCCTCTTCGTTGGCTCACGGACAGAAGAAAGTGGAAAGAGCACAAAATAACACGGGAATCAAACAACTCTGTGTCCTCCTCACTGATACGAGATAAAAAGTCACGGTTGCCTCCATCCTAGGGCCCCCAGCTCAGAGAACTTGTCTACAACATCACGTGAAAACTGTGTCACAAAAATGTCACACAATAATCGAAGCCATGAATTTGTTATTGTATATTTCGAATGTACTGTGTGCAATGCAGAAGATGAACACTGGCATTGGAGAGTTCAAACTCCCCCCAAAACTGTCAATTTTGTATATGTATATATATCATAATGAATGTATAAGCTTCATAATTTTGTTATACTTCATGTTTCTCCATAACAATGTATTGTTGCATGTTTAATACATTTTGTATTTTTTAAGACCTAACATATTTGACAGTTGTATTTTGTGCACTAACATTACTTTTAGCTTTTTAATGTAGCTGACTGCAATTTGCGTACTGTCACCAGAAGAACATGAAATGGCACGTGCCCTCTTCATCATCTCGAAACTCTCGAAACTCAAGTGCCGATTTCTTCTTCTCCTTTTCTGATGGCTCATACCCAATGCGGGGGGGGGGGAATTGGCTGAGTAGTGGGTGAACTTTTTCAGTATTTTCTTTAGTATACGACTAATATAAGCTATAACTAACTAATATGGCAAATATAAATATGAATTATTGTGGATTAAATATTTGAAAGATGAAGAATTTAGCTAGATATTGATTGATAAATTTATCGTTTGATGCCGTTTGGGGAAAATCTTTGGGAGACGCTCTAGGTGCCGACCAGTGCGGACGCGCGAAGATCGGCTCCTGCTTTCAAGAATGCTTTCCTGTGGTATTCACGAATTTGTCGCCGAGTTTTTACTCTCATCGTGTGCCTAAGTTCTTAAGAAATCAGCAGATACCACCTTTGTGCCGGTGAGTGGACTTTTAAACCGTTTTTTGGGACATTTTTGCACGGCAACGCCACCGGGGGATTTAGGCCTAACCAAGGAGGCGATTGTCGCCGATGCGCCGGCCCGGCGCCAACGCGACTCAACGCTCTGCGCGTTCCAGTATCTGCAACTGAAAATGGAATACCAAGTAGATGGAGAGGACATCTCTCCAGAGGATTGCACGGAAGAAATGGGTTGGAAGGAAGCCGAAACGAGACGCTCAAGGAATAAGCAAGCCGCGGTTAGCGTTCCTGCTGCCAAGGGTTCCACCGAGGCCGGCGTTGCGGGAGACGCTCGAGCCAGTCGTAGTAGGTATGACACCAAGCATACAATCGTGCGAGCTGGACGCATGCCGCCACTACCTAAGGACTTCAGCAAAATTGTGCTACGACCACGTGGAGGATTAAATATCTCGAGAATTGGCACTGGAGCCGTGGCAGACGCGATAGTACTGGCGGCCGGCGTCAAAGAGGAAGAGGCCATGCAGGACATCATCTGTTCCAACTTGCAGCAGAACATTATGGTGGCAAGCACTCCGGACCAAGACAGAGCTTCAAGATACCTCAAGGTCAAGCAAATTGACATTGGAGGCAAAGTTTTCGAGGTTAGCGCGTACGCCGCGGCACCCCACGACACTTGTAAAGGAGTGATTCGCGGGATCCCCGTAAGCGATACTCAGGACATTTTGACCCGAAAGATTGTGAACGCGAACAACCCGCTCGCGCTGCAGGCGAAGAGAATCAAGGACACCGGGACAATCATCATAGCGTTCGAAGGACACAAGGTGCCCAGATTCGTGAGATATGGACCTTCACTTTTGCAGTGCTCCCTTTACCGCAAGAACATCGATATTTGTTACGTCTGCGGAAAGCTGGGACATCGGGCTGACGTCTGTCCGAACCCAGCTGAAACAATCTGCAGAGGCTGCGAAATCAAGAACCCAGATAGCCTGCACCAGTGCAATCCAAGATGCAGGCTGTGCGACGGTCACCATCCCACGGCAGACAAGGAGTGCAAGAACAGGTTCTTAGTGCCATACGTCGTCAGACGCAGACGTTGGGAAAGATCGCGAGCAGCCGCAGAAGCCCGGGACGCATCAATCACATCGAGTCCAGACATCAATGACAAGCAGCTTATTCCAGCCTACGGGACCCAGAGCATCCAGACTACACAAGAACAGGAAAGGCGGCCCCACTCCAGGGGAAGGTCGCGTTCCAGAAGAGGTTCTAGACCCAAGGCCCGCTCCCAATCACGGGGGCGCTCGTGTTCTCAAGGTCACCATCAGGGTCGGGATCAGCCTGGGCGGCACCCGAACGGCCAGCTACCTGGCGTTCAGTTCGAGATCACGGCTTCACATCCGGGGAGGACGCCTGCAGTTACTTCGAAAGGCAGCTGGGCTGAGCGAGTGCGCAACGGCGGGGCAGAGGTGATGACAGGTAAGCTGCCAGAGCATGATAGAATTGCACAGCTAGAGCAAGAAAACGCGAGACTTACAAAATCAAATGAGAGGCTATCAGCTGAGTTAAAGGAAATAAAAATTCTTCTCACTAAGCTAACCAGCGCGCAATCTTCACAGCCAATGCCTCAGCCAGTTGAGGTCCCTGTGGCTGAAAACGTGGGGGACTCGAGAACCGCGAAAAAGAGGGCAGTCATGGCAGAACACGTGGAAGCCAACCAAACGACCATGTCAGATATGAAAGAGGTGTTTGACACGCTCAGCAAAGTAGTAGCCAATCTTAGCGAGCAGATGGGTAGGCTACAATCAAGCGTGGCGGCACTGGAAGAGCATATGACTTTGCGCATTACAAAGGTCGAATCATATCTGCACAACACAGCAAGGCCTCCTCATGCACCAAGCTCACCCCTTCGGCCACCAATACTAGTGGTACCAAACCTGTCGACAGGTGCAGCATCAGGCTCTGGCCACCCATGTAATAACCATGATGGCAGCGCTACGTGAAGCATTTCGTATCTGGCAATGGAACTGTAGAGGTTACCTTAAAAAGAAGGCAACCCTGCAGCAGTATATCAGGAGCAGCCAAGAAAAGCCTCATATTATATTATTACAAGAGACCCTTTCACCGCAAGCAACGTTGCCTGGATTCCGGCCTGTAATAGGGGATACTGAAGGGAGGGGAGTCTGCACCTTCGTATGCAACAAACTAACGCACGTAACCCATGACCTCAAGATAGAAGCAGGCCGATTGGAACACGTCTTGGTAGAGATCGTGCCGGGTACCAGCAACCGTCAGAGCATTTTCATTCTTAATATATACAGCAGTCCAAAGGAACAAAAGCAAGGGTTCAAGACGGTTCTAAAGAAAGCTGTTAATATCGCCGGGGAATGTCCACTCGTCATAGCAGGTGATTTCAACGCCCCTCATCATACATGGGGTTACAAGTATAACACTGGGAAAGGAAATCGACTTTGGCAAAGCGCCAGTGAACTTGATCTCACCCTAATCACAGACCCCAGCCTACCAACAAGGCTTGGTACATCTTGCTGCAGGGATTCCACCCCGGACCTTACATTTGTAAGGAACATCAAGAAGCCCCAGTGGATGAACCTTGCTGTAGACCTAGGGAGTGACCACTGCATTCTTGCCACTACCTTCTCCATGGAGCGTAAAAAGCAGAGAGAATTCCACTTCACAGACTGGGATAAGTTCAGGAAAATAAGGATGGAAAGGGAACAAGATGGCCACAGACAAGGCTTGGAGCAGTGGGTCAAACAGATTGAAGATGACATCAAATCCGTCTCCTCCACCATTACCACAGATCTTCCGGTTGAAAGAATGGATAGCCGGCTTGCTCATCTTCTTGAGGCAAAGCAAGCACTACTGAACCGTTGGAAGGGTCAGCGCCTGAACCGAAGACTGAGGAAGAAGATAGCTGAGGTAAACAGATCAGTCGAGGAACATTGTCGCGCACTATCGAGGCAGCAATGGGACGAAATCTGCAACTCCGTCGATGGTCAGATGCGCAATGGCAAGACATGGAATATGTTAAAGCATCTCCTCAACGAAAACACCACCAAAACAAATCAAAAGCATGTCATCGCTCGAATTTTGCATAAAGAGATAGGGCGCACTACAGAACAGCAAGTTGTCCAGCAGCTCGTGCATAAGTACCTCCCAATCAAAAGAGGATTGGCACCACCAAGTAGACAGTACCAGGGCACGCCAAATCCAGGTCTTGAGGGCGACTTTAACATCGAGGAGATCAGAAGAGCCTTGCATGATCTCAACGGCAGGTCGGCCCCTGGTCCGGACGGTATATCAAACAAGGCCCTGCGTAACCTCGATGACGATTCAATTGAAACCCTGAGGGATATGATCAATTCAGCATGGAAAGAAGGCAGGGTGCCAGAGCAGTGGAAGCTGGCCAGCACGATCCTTATTCCTAAGCCAGGAAAGCCCCCTAACTTGGACAACATGAGGCCAATATCCTTGACATCATGTATCGGCAAGGTCGCAGAACATGCCATACTGCACAGGATAAACAAGTACTTGGAAGATAACAACATATACACACACAATATGGTTGGATTCAGGGCAGGGCTATCCACACAAGATGCATTGAAGCTTATCAAACACCAGATCATTGACAATGAAACCAGAGACGTGAGAGCCATTCTGTGCCTAGATCTAGAAAAAGCGTTTGACAACATCCACCATTCATTCATACTCGAAGCAATTTCCAAGCTTGGTCTAGGGAAAGCCTTCTATGACTACGTATGGTCCTTTCTTACAGATCGGAAAGCCGTGATGAAGATTGCAGATATCGAGACCGCAGAAATCGAACTAGAAGCAAGGGGCACGCCACAAGGGGCAGTGATTTCACCAATGCTGTTTAACATTGCCATGATTGGACTGTCAAAGAAATTATCGAGCATTGAAGGATTGAAGCACAGCATCTACGCAGATGACATTACCATCTGGTGCACAGGTGGAAGCGAGGGGCAGATTGAGAGCGCTCTGCAAGAGGCGATTGACACCGTAGAAGACTACCTTCGCCCTTCTGGGCTCAAGTGCTCCTCGAGTAAGTCAGAACTTTTGCTTTATCGGACTGCACGCCGGGGACCAAAGCCCAGGGGATGGAAGCCCTTAAACCAGATAGACATCCATCTCCGTACAAATCAAGGGGATGCCATCCAGAGGGTCGACTCCATCAAAGTCCTGGGAATGCTGATAGAGTCTACCGGCGCCAACAGCAAATCTATAGCCAAGTTAACTCGGAAAACAGACAGTGCGGTGCACCTCATACGCAGAGTGGCCAACAAAAGAAATGGGATCAAGGAAGACAACCTCATCAGGTTGATGCATGCGTTTGTTCTAAGTCACTTCACATACGAGGCAGCAATGCACAACTGGTCAAGAGCAGAGTCCGAGACACTGAATGTGCTCCTCAGGAAAGTTATCAAGAAGGTCCTGGGCCTACCCATACATACCAGCACCGAGCGTCTGCTTGAGCTTGGCATACACAACACGCTCGAAGAAATAGCAGAAGCCCAAGAGAGAGCACAGTTTGCAAGGTTATCTACTACAAGGTCGGGGAGAATGATCCTGCAGGAGCTGGGCCAAAACCCAATAGCAATCAGACGCAATTACAATGATATCCCTGACAACATCAGGGAGACTATCACGGTATCTCCTATACCGAGAAACATGCATCCAGAACACAACGTCGGAAGAAGAGTAGCGAGGGCCAGGACTATACTTCGTCAAGTCTCAAACGAGGAACGAGGGGTCGCATTTGTTGACGCGGCTTCCTACGCCAATGGGAAAGCGTTTGTGGCAGTGGTAGTCGATGGGGCTGGCCATGTCGTCAACTCAGCGACGGTCAGGACGAAAGACCCAATCATTGCGGAACAAGTGGCCATCGCCTTAGCACTCAAGATGGATAACATTGAAGTGGTCTACAGTGATTCCATGGCAGCACTACGGGCGTTCACCAAGGGGACGGTCTGTGAACAAACGCTAAAAATACTGCAAGGCAAGAACATAACACATCATCTTCTGAGTTGGTTCCCAGCTCACCTTGGACAAATCAACGATTCCCCTCCCAATCTCAACGAAGCAGCACACGAGGCGGCGCGAGAACTCTCCAACCGCGCCTCCCCGGGGATGCGTTCTAGCGGTGAAGGGGATAACCGGGAAATTCTTACAACATATAACGAGCTCACTAAACATTTCTACCTGTCTAGAAGGATTTTTCCTCCACCTCACAAAAATCTAACCCGGCCCCAAGCACTTACATTAAGGCTTTTGCAAACGCGGATGTACCCTACTTTGAAAATGTTACACATCATGTACCCTGACCTATATCCAAGTAATCTTTGTCCACATTGTGGGGAAATAGCTTCATTAGAACACATGCTCTGGCAGTGCACCAAATTCGCTCATTTATCGCACATCACCTCTGCCAGATGGGAGGCGGCAATCCGCAGCTCATCCTTGGCAGATCAGCTCTGGGCTGTCCACCAAGCCCGCGAGGCGGCTGAGGAGCTTGGCATCTCAGTCCCCACGTGGGAGCTGCCCGCAACACAGTGATCTGTGTTTTGGAGGACCAAATAAAAGTTTATCCAATCCAATCCAATGCCGTTTGGGGTATCGTTACCATGGACAAACGGACAAACAGAAAAATGTACAGACAGACATACAGACCAAAAGTTTGGCGTCAAAGGTCCCCAAGAAAGACTATCATCTTTAAAAATGCAGAGAAAAAGGTAGACATACAGATATAAAGAAATGGGAGGTAGAGAAAGAAAGATAGAAAGACGGAGGAAGAGCAATAAATACAGAAAGAAAGAAATAAGGAGGTGAGGATAAGGAAGAAGAAGAGCGCCGCCAGCTCTGCTGCTCCCCAGTCTTCGCACCACTAGTGCGGAGATGCCCAACCTCTTTCTTTTCTTTTTCGTATATGTATACTGCCCCTATGTAATACCCTCGCAAGAGAGCCCATAGGGCTGATGTTAGTGAAAAAAAAATAAAAGTACATACGCGCACGCGAGCATAAAGAGGGTTGGTTGACTTTTCCCTCCCTCTAAAAAATTTATAAATCCAGAAATAAAACTGCCTGCAAATGGCACGCCTCCTTGATATTGCGGCGTGCGACCGAGAGCAAAAAAAAAAAAAATCTCTGTGCTCTCTAAAAAGCAGTGGGGTATTTTGAAGCAACGTTTATGAATCTGTTTTCAAGCACCAAAGTAGAACTCCTCGAGCCCTCTATGAATCGCTGATTCTCTAGCGGGTGATAGTAGCGGTGGCGCTGTAATCACATGGTACTGAAGATCTCAGGAGCACTTCATTAGGAGCGCACGCAACGTAGCCTACGAAAGCGTGTACTTGCTCGTTTTTAGCGCGTTTAATGCGTTTCTGGGCCTTTATCAGTGTATGCACACCTGCTAAGCGCCATGATGCACGAGTGAATATACAGGCATACTGAAATTCTGAAATTGCGTCGAGAAATTCACTGTTTCAGGAGCCCGCCGACAAAAAAAAAAAAGAATGTACAATTGGAATTTGCACGGATCCACCTAGCTTCTCACTCGAGCTGCGCTACATTAAGTGGCTACTGGCAAAGTGCAAAGAGAGGAGAAGTATCAAAACCGCGAATAAATCATACGCTCGTTTTGTCAGCAGTCTCGATATCCAGACTCTGGAGCGCTCGCTGTCCGATCATATGGGTGCACATGCGTTCTATTGTTTCATGAGAAACCCGAGCATAAGTAACGTTGTCACAACATTTTTATCGTTGACGACTCGATTTTATCATGCCATATTTGCGGAAGATAATAATTATTGCTTTCTGAAAGGCTTATATTTTTGTTTCAACCGCGTGCTTTCATGCTTACTTCGCTTCTTTTATGCAAGCTCCGAGTGCTTAAATACCAGGAGGTAGAGCCAGGGAGCTGAACTGACGAAACGTGTGTACCTGCAAGTCATGAACTTTACGCGAAAGGGGTTATCTTAAAGGGGCCCTGCAACAGTTTTTTTCAGTAACCATAAAATTAATTCACTCGAAAAGTGTATTGCCTCAGAAATTCAATGCCGCAAAAATTTCAAGAATCTGTCCAGTACGAACGGAGTTACAAAGATTTGTCACACGTAGCAATCGCATTCTCCCTTCTCTCTTCCCGGCGAAAGCGCTGGAAGCTAAGCAGGGTAGAGTTACTGTATATGCTACCTTTTGGTAGCATATAGAATAACTAAGTTAGCATATACAGTAGCTCTAAGCAGGGAGGGATGGGAGGGGCAAACAAAAAAACGTCGCGCGCACCTCGTGACCTTGACCACTTTTTTCCCCCTTCGAATACGTGGCTTTTTCAGTGCGATCGCGCGTGCACGCGTGGACAAGTGACGGCTTCCCGCGGCGATCTCTTTAACGACCGAACGCGCCATGTTCAAATCAGCCAATGGCTGATAGATGGACTTATTACGAGTGATTTTTGGACTTATTGCGTGATTTTTCGAAAGAAAACAAAGCAATTCTTAGCTGACTTTAATTTATTGTCAATTCCAGGCCGCATGCTGCGCTATACTTTTTGGCTCGCATGTTGTCGGGAGCCTCTACTACCGATCGGAAGCGTTTCCTGACCATGCTCAAAAAGTGTTGCAGCGCCCCTTTAAGCATATTAGAGAGTGCCAGTTGTATATAGCCCATCCGTTAATCTGCGTAAATTCACTGTAATCAATTCTCATTTTCTATCGACTGCTTAAATTGTGCTGCTTTCCAAATATTGGTGTACCTCCGTTGCAAGCCAGCAAATTTATGATGATGTTTTGTATTATAAGTGCAGATTGTTTATTAAAGGGGCCCTCTAACACTATTGAAGCACCTATTTTTTATCTGTGGTTTGTGTAGACCGACAGTGTAGATAATTTTAGCGTAGGTCTAAGCGCCGATATCAAATGATTTAGCATTTTAGTCACGCAATGAAGTGACTACATGACCACCAACCACATCACCACGTAGTGGCGTTCGCCAGAACTTTGCGGGCGGAAATGACGCCGGAATGTTATATGGATAAATGTAGCGTTAGAAGCGATTGGGGTGTAGGATCAAATCTGAGGGGACTAATGTGTTTCATTTTTCTTCTCTGTGTTTTTTCATCGAACCCTAAACAGACGCGGCCACAACAAAAAAGATCACTGCGACTACAAAGCACGACAGAGGCGCTGGCTGCCATTTCGCCACTGGTATTTTTGGCTTTCGCGGATCAATTATACGTATGAAAGACCTCTCTCTTTTTCTCCCCTCTTCCTGCTTTTGAGAGTTTGCGAGCTGCCTCTTTCCGCACGTGCGCTGTTGAAGGGGTGCAGTGCGCCATTGTTGTTCGTTGGGCGGCTCACCGAACAACGCCTGAAGGGTCAACAACACTTCACTGTCTCGGTATAATGCATTGCTGGGCGAGTTGGTGCATGTCTAAAAACAAAAGTAGAGCGCAAATAAATAGAGCGTTCTATGCTGTCTACTTGTTTCCTGCGTCCCGTCTTTATTTGCCCTCTACTTTTATTATTTTTGTTTTTTTCTGTCTTGGTCGTTCACACACGTTCCTTTCTCAAAATAAGAGGAGGGACTCACTCTGAATGCCGTGAAAAACAGCAGGAAATACCTCGCTTCGACACAGTAGCTCCTGCTCCAATTCTGACAAGCCAGGCGTCAGCCACCACGCTGGCAAGAAGGTCAACATGACTTTGAAATAAAGAAAATAAATAAAGCAAGCAACGATGAGGTGCGAGCTTCGCTTACATAGGCGCGTCCAGCTTATTTAATTGGGGCAGCCTTCCGACGTCATGGGCGAGTTAAATGTGGGCAAGTGACCCCGCGAAAATCGAGTTGAGGGTCAGCATTTTTTTCTTGTATCTTGAATATTCAAAGTCGAATAATTTTAGATTGCGAGCCGTTATCACTGCCGTTTTTGCTGCATTAGTCTTCCTGTACTTTAGTCTACACCCCACGAATAAAACACGGGGAGTTGAATAGTGTTGGAGGAGCCATTTAAGTGTCAAAAGTGTAGGCAGGCAGTGTTGCATTTTGTTTTGAAAGTTTTAACTTGTGTATGTACACACACATACACACGCGCGCTCGCTCGCAAAAGTGCCGCGTTCCGCAGCCAACCAGCATATTTTTTACGTTCACACCCCCACAGCCACTGGCTGCAAACGTTGTTGCGTCCAGGAGTCTCGACGCCAGCTTCCTGTTTTTTCTTATCCCTAGTTTTTTTCTAATTCCCGGCTTATCTCTAGTTTTCTTCTAATGCCTGCCTTTAAGCCCTGGACACCTTTGTCATTAGTTCCGGTTATTTCCGAACGCTGACGCGTTCCGGTGTCGTGCATTGTCCCGCAATGCCATGCGTGAAACTGATGTTCGTTTTCGTAAAAAAGCTCGAGCATTCCTTCCAATGAGAAAGTTCGGCTGTCTGTGGTCATTTTCGGAACGGCACAGACTCGAACTTACATAATCAAAACATGCGGAAGCAAAAATGTGCCGAGAAACAGCTGGAGGGTGACAAGAGTTTATATTTGAAACAAGTATATACATGGCAGCCAACACACACATTGAGAGATTCTTACCAAAAGAAAGTGAGGAGGGCACTTTGGAAAGAGCTGCGGTAGGCAAAAAAAAAATGGCATAAACTATTTGCAATACTTGTCTCTGTTTACTTTTCACGTTATTTGTTATTGTTCTTTTGTTCTACCCCCAGCTGGTGCGTCCAACTTTTGGCTTCTGTGTCTATCGACAATGAAACCATCCGTTCGGTCTTTTCATGTTAGCCTCTCCCCGGGCATAGGCGAATTTCGATAGCACTCCAACGCACTTGTCTTCTGGCATGTCTCCGTCATGCCGTTCTGTCATTCGTTACTGTTTATTTGTTCTACTGCGTATCATCGACAAATTGGTGCCTGTGCTAGCTCAAACGAAGGCACGTGTACTCGACTGCCCTATAGCAGCCGTGGTTTTGCGATGTGTATACATAATAAAATGTGGTTGTCACTTGAACTGGCCGTACATATATAAAAGGGAAGCTGGGGAAGTGAATGTCACGCATAAACTTGAGTTTGTCCCTGCAATTTCATGATTTTGTTTCACGGAGTTGAGGCCTATCATTGTCAGCGTCATTCCTCTAGGTATAAGCCACTCCTCGCCGGTATATATATATATATATATATATATATATATATATATATATATATATATATATATATATATATATATATATATATATATATATATATATATATATATATATATATATATATATTCAACGTATAATGCACGAAGTCCGTAGCCTTACAATTCTGCGAACAGCACGTTCCCAGACAGAACGCCACGCACTGTCTTACGGAAACCTGTAACACGGATAGTCACGGCATGGAACTATTTTCTACGTTTGCGAATTCCTGGATAAACATTCTCCGAATTCGATATTTACTCGCCAAAAAATTATACATGCACGCCGTCAGTCTTGCTTTGTAAGACAACACCAGAAAACTTGCAATTTAAATGGCATTCAGACGTCCTACTCGTTCCAATGTTTGATACGTGCAGCCACAGACCGCAAGTCCTCCGCCCATAAATTTAAAACTCAGGGACAGCGTCGTGTCAGCGAGCATTTGAAGCTTCAAGTTACCTTCCATACAGCTATACGCATGTATTACACGCATGCGCACCTTTGATATTGTTTCTAATTTCACAAAATACGCGAAAAAACAGGCGATCGTCAGAGAACGAAGCGAGAATACTTACACGTGAAAAGTGATCTGAGGCGTCATCTTGATGTGATTTGTGCAGCCATTAGCGACGCACGAAGTCACCATGGTCTTGTAAAATCTTTAACTGCTTTACAAAAACATCTCACAGTCCCCAAAGGCCACTGCAAAGGCGGAGCTACGAAGCGCAATTAGTGGTCTGCTTCCGAGTCTTGCTTTTCCAGTGTGGCGGCAACCTGCGTCACTTATCGGGGCGCACCTCCACTCCAGAAGACATAGAGAACCTCCTTGGGTGATGCATGGGTGCAGCATTGACACATAATTTTTGTGCACCTCCTCTGACGGTGCTGGCACGGCACAGACATCGTGCAGACGAGCGCAATAGCAGCGCAGCAGACGACACAATTCAGGTGGCGCATGTAGTATTGTACGCGCCTCAGTACGCAATGTGGGCTGTGTTTACACCATTTCACAGGAGCGAAGAAACGCCGCCACAGAACACCTACCACGACGACGTGGGCTCCATCGAGGTGGGCGAGCACCCATCCACAGCTCTTGACCTCTAATTTGTGGGGGTTGGGGGGCACCAGGTGCTAAACTATACAGGAGGCGTCCCAAGGAAGGCTCATGTGTCTAGAAAAATCGGTTAGCGATCTTGAGTACTTGGAACACTACTATGGGAGAGCATAGAGCCGTCCCGTGAGCCTCACAGGGAAGCGTGTTTAGAAAAAGTGGGTAACGTTTTTTGAGTACTAAGTACTCTACTATGGGAGAGCATAAAGCCGTCCCTGTTTAGAAAAAAGGGGGTAACGATTTAGAGTACTATTTGTACTCTACTATAGGAGAGCATAAAGCCGTCCCTTCTGCCAGAAAAACAGCATGTGGACTGTGAATGCGAGCGTCGAGCAGTGAAACAAACAAATGTTTATCTGTTTTACATAAGCTTCCATGGTTTATCCAGTTCATATTTAAGAGTTTAAATGCCCAGCCACATTCACTAATTAGTAATTCGTGCTTTTGAAACAGTTTTGACAATTAAAGTACGCTTGCATTCTAACCTTTATTTAAGCGGCGAGAAGTAATAATATTGTTTAGAATTGTACTCTTTTTTTACCTCTGTAATACGAGACAAACCTTTCTTTTCTCACAGAATCTATCCGGGTAACTCGGATACGGGGAAGCTTTCGCCTCGCTTGCTCCGTAAAGCTTTTAAAGTTTTTCCTTCCTCCATGCGTAAAGGGGTCGTATATTCTATTTATTTTATTCGCGAGCATGTAACAAAAAAAAACCATCACAAGTTAATTAAAAGAAATTTGATTTATAGCCCCATTCCAGGACTCGCTCGCTGGATTCCGTGCCGACCGGTTGTGCCCTCGCGATCTCCGACATCAGCGTAGCTCTGGCCGACTGGACTTGCCCTACATCATCTCCTGACGCCGACCTCCGACGACAGTAGCTCTGACCGACTGGGCTTGCTCTACGCCATTTCCTGACGCCGCCAAGAGCTCTCGCAAGTGGTGCCCCGTCCTCGGACTCCTCCTGTGACCGTGTTTCCATCTTTCCTATCGCTCCTATCCCCTCGATATGTCGTCACTCTCTCGCATACCTCATCTTTTTCTCTCTCTACACGTTTACTCCTATCATTTTAATCCCTCCTCACCCCATCTCTTGTGAGCTACTGCTGAGGTGTCGCACCCTGATGCAGACAGTTGCGGGGCTCACTTTTCTCTTCTTTTACCTCTCTTATCACTTCAGTGCCTGCTTTGGCACAGTGACCGATCGGATGCAGCCCTTTCTGTTCAGACTCTCATCCTTCCTCAAGCCACCCTCCCCGAGAGAAGTCGTTAAATAGCGCCTCCAACAGGAGCATCTGGCAAACAACGAACTCCAGCTGTAGCCGAAAAAAAAAAAAAAAGCTCTCCGCGAGACATCGCCTTCGCGACACGATGGTGGCTTCTCGAAATCGGTATTTCACCGGCTGCAGCTTCTAAGCGGTATAAGACGCCCTCGCTGGCCTTCGGTGTCATGCCGGTGGCATAGCGAGCTCGCACGGCCAACTCCGGCCACCGACGAATCAAAGAATGTGTTTCACAGAAAATGAAGGTGGCTGGAAGGAATAACAGTTTGTATTCTCTGCTGCGCCTTGTGACCACAACTCTCAGAACATTAATACAAAGGTTAGCGCCGAACAGAAACGGTGTACGGCGTGCCCATGCATTGCGAGCAACTGGAACCGCGACTGCGAACCGTCTCGTTCGTTTAAGTCTATAGCTCCGTAGTCCAAACTGCGTGAATAGCGGACACCTATTTCTGTGCGTGTAAAAAATAATGGCGACGAAACTGCGCAGTAGCAAGTATTTTATGATCGCCGGCTGTCATTCGTCGTATAACCGTGCCATACTCGTGAGTGAGGCCTAGCGGTCGAACGTGGTAGTGGCGGTGTCGTGGTTTTACGCCGGTGCTGCGGAATGGACGCCGTTAAAGTGTTCATGCACGGCCGCGTGGGCTTTGCGTACGATTTAGTAGATTTTATGGATTCACACACAGTAATCCAACGGAAAATTTAGTTTATGCAACTGGGCACCAGCTAATACTGAAGTTTTTTTGCCCCACCGCGGTGGTCTAGTGGCTAAGGTACTCGTCTGTTGACCCGCAAGGCGCGGGTTCGAATCCCGGCTGCGGCGGCTGCATTTCCGGTGGAGGCGGAAATGTTGTAGGCCCGTGTGCTCAGGTTTGGGTGCACGTTAAAGAACCCCAGGTGGTCTAAATTTCCGGAGCCCTCCACTACGGCGTCTCTCATAATCATATAGTGGTTTTGGGACGTTAAACCCCACATATCAATCAATTAATACTGAAGTTTCGCTATAATAAAAAAAATCACAGCATATCCACGGGGTGAATGATGATGGGTGGGCGAAGCTCCTGAGGGGAAATCATCGGTAAAACCATGACTCTTCAGTGAAGGTTCGCCCACTACATCATCAAGAAAGACTTGAGAAACACTGTGTGTGTGTATATATATACTCGCGCTGCAGTACGGCGATGGCATTGGCGCGAGCCTGGTCGTTCTTGATGGAAGATATTGTGACTAGACTGTTTGAGAACCACAATCTGTCGCACACACTGCAACTGTGTCCGAACGTAACGTCTAGAAAGTCTCGCTTAAACCGCGCGTCGGCACCTTGGGGCTGAGCTCGCCTGATGCGATTTGCAGACGCCTCACGAGCTCTCACTGCATCGGGGTCTGCCTGCCGATACGCGCGCTTTCTCGCCGCTTCCCGTTCTCTGACGTTTTGGAGATCCTCTTCGCGCCGCAGCCGTGCCGCTTTGCAGTATCTGTGCGCGAGAACTGGCAACGCTGACACATGTGCTGTGGGGGTGTGACGCGTGTGCGGGGGGAGTGATCACCGACGTACTACCACCGGACATTGTGAACCACATAGCCTCGCCCGATCACGAGGCGCAGCTTAACGCCATCCAGCGGCTTGACGCGGCCCTGGCTCAGCAAAAGCGAACGGAGCAAACTCCTAGTAGCTCGCGCTGGGCCTGCCGTCGTTGAGGTCTAAATAGACAGGAGGGTGCGGAACCCTCCCCACGCAGGATAGCCCAATAAAGTCTATTTCTCTCTCTTGGCCTCCCGCTCTCGTACGGGAGGATCTTGGAGGCGGCGTCGCGCAGCTTCACGGAGCGCTGCTGCCTCGCGGGCTCGCACATAAGATTCTGTCTGCGAGCACGCGCAGCCACCGCCTTGTGCGCTCGCCGCTCTGCGGCCTTATCCATCGGGCAACTCCGAGCGCGCGTCAACAGCGAACGGATTCTATTACAAACTAGAGGTGGCTACGTACATACGCCGAGAATGGACAGACCCACGCCTTAAGGGGCTCCGCCCCTAAAACGTATTCAGTATTAGGCAAGTTTATGATAAAGGGCCTGTGTGCTAAACAGTTTCGAGCATGCCACCACAAATTCAAGTCTGCACTGTGAATTTTTATTGCTTAATTATTCTAAAAAATACTTTTCCAAGACCTACATGGCAGGTCAAAATTAGGTAGTGTGGCTGTGCTTGGTCAGTGTGGTCAACGTATATCTTAAAACATTACAAACACTACAAGCTTACACTCCCAGTTCTCTTGTTCAAATTTTGGGGATCTTTACCTGGACGGCTTTACGCTCTCCACAGCAGAGTACCTAGTACTCTGAATCGTTAACTACTTTTTCTAAACACACTTCCTGTGGTGACTCACAGGTGTTCCTTCTCTATTCCTCTTAGGGATGGCTTTTAGCTCTCCCAGAGTAGAGTACAAAGTACTCTAAATCGTTAACAACTTTTTATAAACACACAGCTTGATTGCCTAGGCCCACGGGACAGCCTAGTGCTCTCTCAGAGTAGAGTACCAACTACTCTAAATCATTAACCACTTTTTCTAAACACACAGCTTGATTTCCTACACTGTAAACAAAGATAAGCCCATAAGGGCGTTTTAAGCATGTTATGTGCGCTTTTTCCACCCATTTCGAAATACGAACACCCTTGAAAGGGGATAAAATGGGCTGAAACCATTATTTTACCATGATCATCAAAAATGGGAAAGTATAGAAGTTAAACCAGTCTGAAATGGGAGTGACCGAAAAATAAAACGAAAAAAAAAAATTGGCGTGGGTCAGAAGGGTTTATCTAAATACGCCCATTTCGACAAGAACAAACAAGCGAGAAGGATCGTTCTAAGCCTCAGCGTCAACGTAGCAAAAGTTATTTCAGTAGGCAAGTTTGAAAAAGCCCGCACCGCGCCGATGCTCTTCAAAAAGTTCATAAACCGCGCCTTACGGCTCGGCGTATCAAGAACGACACGCACGCGCGGAGGAGAAAGTTGTCCGGACTATGCCATCTTGTGTACTTCGGAGCGCGGGAAAGTGCGTCGTTGTTCTGTGCCTCGTAGCCTCAGGTAGGTGTTCTGTGGTAGCCTCTACCTTCTGTTCGTCGAGGCAGGCAGCGGCGGCGAGATCCACCGAAAGGGCCCTCTACGCGCCGATCGCTCTCGGACCGATTTTTGCGGCGTCTGCCGCCGAATCGGCTCGCCGCGAACCAATAGGGGGCGCTAGCCGAGGAACTCAAAGCAGGAAATTGCCAATAAAAGGATCTATGATAATACTCGGGGTAGTTCTCTACTGTCTGAGGCCAGGACGGGAGTACTGCGAACCAAGACATATCGGGCCAAATACGAAGGGGTAGACACAGTATGCAGTGCGTGTGGAAAGAAAGAAAAAACTGCCGAACACTTGATAATGTTCTGTAAAGGGCTTCACCCTATAGTTCAGCATGATGGCGCAGAGTTTTTCAAAGCACTGGGGTTTAGGGACCGGGAGGGCAAAATAAACTTTAAGCGGGTAGACTTAACTAGAAGGAGGTTATCTGATTGGTGGCTAAAGTTAAGGCACGAGTGAAAATTAAACTCTTCACTGCAAAGTACGAATCCTCAAACTCACCTTTTAAGGAATAAATAAATAAATATAGTTTTTGATTCATTAGGTATTACGGCTTGGTGGCGCTAGCCACCGCCCGATCTAAAGGGTACAGCCATATTCATCCATCCATCCATCCATCCATCCATCCATCCAAAGGAATAGCGGCCGAGAGGAACTCGCTTGTCATGTCGAAGTCGAGCAGCGTGCGCGTAGCTGAAATGCTGATCGAATTGGTGGGCAACCACCCCGTCCTGTACGATAAACGTCACCCAAAACACAAGGACAGCTTGCTGAAGGACGACTTATGGAGGAAAATCGGAAACGAGCTCGGAATGACTGGTAAGTACGAGTTTATGTGCCGATATTGCTTTGCTCCTTATCGAGAACACCTTGTGCTGTGGAAGTACTCATGCTTCTCGTTCGCGTTGCAACGAACGTGGAAACGCACGCGTACTGGCCCTTTGATCGTGCTCTTCAGTGCGCTATTTGATGTCAACAACGGAAATGCTAGACAGACATCGTACTCATTGAACGATGGGCTCAGCGATGCAGGTACGCTGCAGGGGAGACAGCGCGGGCATTGTGCACGTCTGTTCACCATCCTGCTTGCCCTGCGTTGTATTCACGAATGCCGCATGAGTTGAATTTGATTTGACACCGAAAGGCAGCATGTTTGTGCTGGCTTGACGCATTGTAAAGGCGCATCATTCGAAGCACGTTTGTGCTGAATTGAACACGGTAGCAACCTAATTTAAGGTCTAGAAACGTTTCCCAATACGCTGCTTAGCTGGTTGAATAGGGCGAGTGTGGCTATACTTACCAAAAAGAAGTAATGAAAGCATAGGTGTTTTTCTAAAGCAGGTACACTCTGCAGCAGGTCCTCCCCTCCAGAAATAAAAATTTATTACTACGAGCAGGGTTAAAAAGAGCGCGCATTTTAACGAGCGAGTCATACAGCTATGCATACTTCGCATACTTGTGCATTACGTGCTGCTCTTTCGTCCCGTAAATATATGCAAGCAACTTACTGTTTTGTGAACCTAGCGACATTCACATTGTGTTGGTGTAAAATTTTCAAGGATGTAAAAAGCCTGCCTAATACGTAAACTGAATTCTTCACAGGAATGCAAGCACATGCCAAATTCATAAACCTGAAGGACACGTTTACAAAACACAAAAACAGGATTAAGGGCTCCATGAAAAGTGGTGCAGGGGCTGGAGATGTTCACAACGTCAAATCGGTGCATTTCGAGGCAATGATGTCCTTGATGGGTCCCATACTCAAAGAACCAATGTAAGCCAAATTTTGTGATCCTTTTTATTTTTTATAAATCAATCGATGCAATGAAAGTGTACACAACTTCAAAAAAAAAAAAAACAACAACAACACAAAGACATAATGCTCTCCTGTATGTAGAACTGCCGGCCACAATTGCGCATGCTAAAAAGAAAATCACAGTTTGTTTACTTGCACAACAAATCAAGAATTCATTAATGCCCCTACAACGAAATACGTCAGCTAAGAACAAATATTGCAGCCACGATGAGCTGATGGAATGGTAGATCACTACTGCATAAGATTCTAAGCTTCGTAGTTATGCTGTTTAGCAATTTTCAGAGTGGCACATCAATAAACACGTATACACACAACACAAAGCACAAAGTAAACGTTTTATAGTTACTGATGCACTAGCCTCACTGCTTGTTGATGTCAAATAAGCTTAACAAATAAATCAGCATACTTTTATTTACAAAATCATGAAGACTACAATGAGGAAGCAATTACACCAGATGAAATTAACATATTTGGTTAGTAATTGTTTATAAAAAGAACATAGCGTACTGCATAGCTTGTTCATCGAAATTTTTTAAGGCATGATTGCTGTAGCATAACTAAAAAATGTTAATGTTTTCCAGCATTTCTACAAATGTAGGATTCATCAATCCCGATCGGTAAGTTGCAAGAAAGGTACCAAAATAACTTTGCCAGCAAGAAAATGCATGATAGTGCTAAGAACATGATGAAAACATTTGTTATCACCTAAAAAGCCATTTTCTGCATGCCTACCAAAAACGCTAACAATCAAATGAACGGATGAATGGATGTGGTGAAAGTGAACGTTGTGAGGTTCACTTTTTTTATGAGTCAAGCAAATAGGGCTTGCAGTGCAAAAGCATGTTACCTGATAAAGTTAACACCACTTGTGCATTCAGAAAATAAAGTTTAAGCAGTATCTTATCTCGTAATATTATCGTGCTTTTGCGACATTCACCAACAATAATTATTTCTCATTGATAAAATATTACTTTTTCCACATCACAAATGTTTCACGCGAGTTCATCTTTCCGACGTTTCGCATAGAGCATCAGGTGAGCGGAGTCCGGCGCCTGCAAGTAACACCAGCAGTGGCAACGCAGAGGAGGGCCAGGTCGACCACGACAGCTATGTCACAGTCATCTTGGATGAACCACTAGAACAGCCTGCATCTTCGTCCGGTGCAACACCTGCAAACACCGAGACAGACAGGTCACAGCAATTTTTTTAACATAAAATATCCGAAGTGAAACGTTGCACGTTTCATTTTACTCTTTAGCTTTTTTACTCTTTAGCTGTAATACAATATTCATGTACCCAACACCAATCTACTTCGTAGGTCAGACAGTGCAGAGGGCGAACAAAATACAAGGAAGCAGACTGAGCGGTAAGTTGTTCCAACAGAAGCATGACAGCTTTTTTTTTTTTTTTATCCGGGATTCGCACTTGCTATATGTTATGATACTTCCCTTTCTTGGTGTTATGTCACTCAGTTTTCTTGTTTTTCACTGACAGGCCACGCAAGGTTCCAAGAATAGCGGCCAGTGGTGCAACGTAACAACAAAAGCTCTGACAATGTAACGATCATGTGTCTAAAGTAGGCATTGCTTTTTTTGAGTTCATCAAAGACACTCTCCCATATCGACATTGCAAGTGAATGCCTTCACCAACTGCGTGCCGTCAAGGCAGCACAGGAATCAAAGGAACAGCACGACCTTCCCTATTTTTTCGGCATGTCATTGGTGCAACAGCTGCACTTGTTAAACTCCCACCAGCAGGTAGATGCTATAACAGCACTACAAGAAGTGATGCAAAAAAAGATCAGTGAAGCAAGGCTAGAACTCGAATTCGGCAATTAGCTGTCAATGTCAAAGGGGTTAAAGTGCATAAATCCCCCCCTCTCAAAACATAAAGGGACATATTTGCCATGTGCTGATGCACTTTTCTGAACTCCTTATGCAAAATCCAACGACAAGCAGGCAGATGACCATTCCCAATCGATATTAGCCTATTTTTAGTTTTAATAGTCATGCAGTGTTCTTTAAAATTGGACTTTAGCTTAATACTTGCTTTTTTACAACACTGATTTATTTTTCATGAAAGTACACAAAATAAACTTGGTAAAGCAAGTGAAAAGATTTGTATTTTAGGAAAAAGAAAATTTCACTTTTCGAGTGGCATCTCCCCTAGTTGAAAAACAAGGAAGGAAGGAAAATAAGAAGAACGGCAGGGAGGTTAACCGGCCTATAGGCAGCCGGTTTGTAACCCTGTGCATGAGAGGGGGATGGGGGAGATGAAAGATAAAGCAGAGAGGGAAGAGAGATAAACACAGCACATTTGGCAGCACACGCACGCACACTCAGTCATTGTCTAGTCTTGTCATACACTTTTCATGCATATAGTTGAAAAACAATATGCATGAAAAGTCTATGTAGCAAGTGTTTTGTCGCAGCTTTGTAAGTTGAGTTGAGTCTGTTGGGCAAGTTGCTTGATATGTATTGTGAATTGTAAAGAGCAGACCTCAGGACATACAGCAGAACACCTCTAGCTTTCATCTTTGGTTGAGGTCAGTATTTTCCTGTTTTGTGCTGCAACATAATGCACACTTTTTACAACATCATGGCAGTTGTGTCTACGTTTACAGAACCGTTTTAGTGTTTCATCATAGACATCTCAAGGCGGATCAGGTTGTTTCTCTGCATGACAGTCATGATAACAATAAATGGTGCACTCACCACTGTACAGTCTTGTGTCCATTATCTTGCTCTCTTGCCAAGGCACCTTGCCGTTGGTGATGAAGTGCTTTGCCAGGAGGTCCCGCGTTTCGTAAGCAAACCTGGGAGAAAAATTTCTAGACAGTGAAATACACTATACCACAGCACTGCAAATTACGCCGCTCATATAGATGAGCTTTCATTGTGGCTGATGCTAGTGCATGGCTTACAATTTAAGGCCTACCGTGAACCTTGCCACATGAAAATATCTTTACCTTGTGGCGTGGCAGCCAGTCTTCGGTAGAGATGGCAGAGCAGCACTGCTGGTGTCATCAGCCCTCCAGTTGCTTTCGGTGATGTTACCCTGCCAGTCAACCTGATTGGCTGTCCCTGGAGAGCAGTAGGTGCACCGAGATGTCTCCGACTCTTTCATCATGAAATTGTGAAGGACCACGCATGCGGAGATAATTCGCCGGATGTTATCATCTTTGGCTTTGAAAGGACGCCGCATGATACGCCATCTTTGAGCCATTATGCCAAATGCATTTTCTATCACTCGACGGGCTCGGCTTAGGCAGTAATTGAAAATCCTTTTGCTGTGTGCCTCCGAAAAGGTGATAGGTTCGCAGTTTGTTTTTTCTCCTTGAGATGCCTCTTCAGGTGTTGAAGCGAGGAACAGTTGAAGACCTGCATAAATGGTTATCCCCGCACCTACATGAAAAACACGTCATCCTGATAGAGCTTCACAGTAACTCAGCACAGAACACATAGGCACACGATCAATGAACACATTGTGCCATGTTTTTGTTTTGTGTTCATAAAAGTTGATCAAAAACATACTTCCACAGAGAAAAGAAACGTACTTTCAAGGAGAAGCGCCAATATGTGGTGAAGTGCTTTAGTGCCTCTAACATAAACCAATCACTGCGTTTAATTATGGCATCATGTTTCGGCTGCTTGTCATTACAGTGAATCTGTGTACTGAACAGCCTCAGATTATTAGCATAGAGCAATGCACTCCAGTACTAAAAGAAATCAAAGGGGCAACTTGCCTTTCAGAGGATACGTCCGCATCAAGTATGTCTTCAAAGGAAACGCTTTGACACTACGTAATAAACAATGACCCTTTGACACTACGTAATAAAAAGCTATAGTAAACATTGCGTGTACCAAGAGAGAGAGAGAGAGAGAATAAACATTTATTAATAACAAATGCACACTGAGCCTTCTTTGGGTGGGGCCCTCAGTCCAGGGCTCCATTGCCTTGCGCGACCCTGCGAGCCCGCTGGACCAGCTGCTGCTGTTCCTGCCGGCGTAAGCTGAGCAGTGCAGACTCCCAAGAGGAAGGGGTGGGATTGGGAATGGGAGGCACGCCCTGTGGGGCAGAGCATTCCCACGTGGAGTGGTACACCGTCGGTACGGATCCACAGAAGGGGCAGTAGGAGGGGTAGAGAGTCGGATGAAAGCGATTTAGCATATAAAGGCAAGGAAATGAATTGGTCTGTAGTTGCCGCCAAGCGACAGCATCTGCTCTGTTAAGTGAAGGATGAGGGGGAGGATATGTATAACGGCTCTGTCGATAGTGCTGCAGCGTAGCGTTGTAGTTTAGTGTTTCTGTCGATGCGTCGTCTGGATTGGACAGCTCTTCCAATGGAGCCCGGCCGGTCAGCTCTCGGGCAACCGCATGAACGCGTTCATTACCATGGAGAGAGGCGTGTCCAGGAGTCCAGACGATACGCACAGGACGTAATGGGGACGGTGAGACAGAAGAGAGGATATTGTGTGTATGTGCAGCCACAAGTCCTTGAGCAAAAGCACGGCAAGCAGCTTGTGAATCTGTTACAATAGTGACAGGGGAGTCATGTGACAGTGTCGTAGCGTAAACAATTGCCAGAGCGAGAGCTCCCTCCTCTGCCAGACCACTGTCTGTAGTGCGAAGTGTGGCAGACGCCACAAGGGCGTCTCTGTCATCTGTCACGGCTAAACACATGGCTGACTTCTCTGGGTAGCGTGCTGCATCAGTGTAAAGTACTTGTAAGTCTGATGTACCATCACCAAAGACGCGTGTCATAGCCTGAACTCTGGCACATCGACGACCGGCGTGGCGGGAGGGATTCATATTGCGTGGAATCGGAGGCACTTTGATGAGTGCGCGGACAGTAGAAGCAAGTTTATATCGCGGTACTTGTGCGGGTTTTTGAGGAATCGGGTAGCCAAGACGAGACAGGATGGCGCAGCCCTTACGGGTCTGCCTGAGCCGTTGGAGCTGACTGTTGTGCTGGGCCTCGATGAGTTCGGTTATGGTGTTGTGGACTCCTAATTGAAGGAGGCATTGTGTAGATGCGTGTGGAGGCAAGCCAATAGCCGCCTTCACAGCTGTCCGTAGAAGGATGTCCATCTTTTTCATTTGAGCTAGAGTGAGATTGCGAAAGGGAAGATGATAGGTGAGCCGACTAACTATGAGTGCTTGTACTAAGCAGAGGACATCCTTCTCACAGAGGCCTCTCCTGGGATTGGTGATGCGTTGGATCATGTGTGTAATTTGAGTTATCTGCTGAGCCAGAAGGTGTGTAGTGTACGAGGCCTTGCCGTTGGACTGAAGATAGAGGCCTAAAATGCGAATTTGTGGTACCAGAGGGATAGGATGGCCATCAAGAAACAGCGAAATGTCAGGAGAATCAGCGGCTTTGCGGCGCCGCTTGTATGCTAATAACAACTCCGACTTATCCACTGAGCACGTAAGGCTGCTGGCAGCAGCATAGTCTTGTACCACAGACACAGCTTCCTGTAGGGCATCCTGAATGGTTCCGTCTGATCCTTTGGTCGCCCAAATTGCAATGTCATCTGCATAGATGGCATGCTGGATGTTGGGAACCTGTTGTAATAGGGAAGGGAGTTTAGCCATAGCCACGTTGAACAAAGTGGGCAAGAGAACCGAGCCCTGTGGTGTTCCTCTGCCTGCGAGACGAATGACGTCCGAACGGAGGTCTCCAATCCCAATAGTGGCCGTGCGGTCAGAAAGAAAGGACCTGACGTAATTGTAGATACGTGAGCCACACTGAGATGAAGCGAGATTGTCAAGAATAAGGTCGTGGGAGACGTTGTCAAAAGCACCCATCAGATCCAGGGCCAGAATAGCTCGGACCTGGTTTGAAGTGGGGCTATCCAACACGTCCTCCTTAAGCTGTAATAATACGTCCTGTGTAGAGATACCAGGACGGTAGCCGAATAGTGTATCAGGAAAAAAGTGATTGTCTTCGAGAAATGGTTGTAGTCGAGAGAGAACAACGCGTTCAAAGAGTTTAGCTACACATGAAGTTAAGGATATAGGGCGAAGATTCTGGAGGGATAGCGGCTTGCCAGGCTTTGGAATAAGTATGATTTCTGGGTGTCGCCACTCCTGTGGTAGCGTGCCGTTTTTCCAATGTTTGTTGTAAAAAGCGGTTAAATATTCGATGGACTGGTCATCCAAATTACGCAGAAGTGTGTACGTAATCCCGTCTGTACCAGGTGCTGTGTTGCGCTTAATGCTTTGCAAAGCTGCCCTAACCTCTGCTTCTGTAATGTCCTCATCTAGAGGCGTATCGTGTACGTGTGGATAATCACGGTAGGCGGGACGGGGGCCCGTGGATACATAGTGTTGCTTTAAGGTGTGCAGCAGAGTGTTATCGTTGAGCCCTGATTTGTGGAGAATGGTGCGGATTGCGTTAGCAGTGTGTGATTTTGTCTGGGTGGGATTTAAAAGAGCACGGAGTATACGCCACGTTCGAGGTGTACTTAGTGAGCCGTTGAGTCGATCACAGAAGTTATGCCAATTGTTGCTAGTGAGGATGTTCGCATAGTCCTGTGCCTCAGTAGCTAGTTTGGCGATTCGGAGACGAAGTTTTCGGTTATGTTTCTGTCGCCGCCACCGCCGTGTCAAGCCTCTGTGGGCATCCCAGAGATGTAGCAGATGCCGGTCCACATCCGGCGTTTCTGTCGTCGCAGCGATGAGTTTGGTAGCTCTTTGAAAATCGGAGTGAAGTTGTAATATCCAAGCCTCTAGGGAAGGAGAGTCCTGATGGGTAGTTGTACGATTACGCCTAAATGCATCCCAATTCGTTAGTTTTATGATGCACTCTGGGGCACGCGTGGGTGCTACTTGGAGCTCTGTAGTTAGTATATGGTGATCACTGCCTAGATTCACCATGAGGTTGCACCAGGAATGGTGACTAACGCCCTTGACTATCGTGAGGTCGGGGCATGTGTCCCTGCTCACACTATTACCTAGGCGAGTGGGTTGATCAGGTTCTGTCAGCAGGGTCATGCGATGAATCGCGAGAACCTGTGCGAGTCGTCGGCCTTTAGGCGTTTCTGTTGCGTAGCCCCAAGCCGGATGGGGGGCATTGAAATCTCCTACAATAACTATTTGTTTACCCAACTTGCAGATTTGTGCGAATAGATTACCGAAGTCATCGTTCCTGGCGTTAGGTGCACTGTAAACGTTAAGCACGTACAGACTGCTACTGGAACGAGTGCACGGGACTAATTCGAGAAGTACGTGTGAGATGGAGGTGCTTTGAAGGGTGTGTTCTATGACAGTGACATGCTTAGAAACTAATGTAGCTGTGCGATGTGGTGTATTGTTTGTTACGTCCGTGTATGTGGTGTAACCCGGAAGCGTAGGGGTATATTGTACTTCTTGTAACGCTATGACATCGGGAGTAATCTGCTGCGTCGCAATGAATTGCATTAGAGCTCCGCGTTTCCTACGATACCCCCTGCAATTCCACTGCCACACACGTAGGAGTTGAGGGGTGTGACGCGTTGACCTACGGTTTCTCGCCATGATCATGCAATAGCGGGGCCTCGGTAGTACACGGAGGCATTTCGGACTGTGCTAAATCTTGGTGGAGGGTGGTGGGAAGCGGGACTGCAGCAGCTGCGGCTGTTGGGACGTTTTTTCGGGACGGTGTTAGGAAATGGGAGGGGCGTATGTAAGGATGCGGTCGCTGTGTTTCACGTGTCGGAGATGTGGTGCGTTTTGGTGCAGATGGCGCAATATTAAGTTGGCCAAGTGCAGACGATATCTGCTGTTTAACATCCGTTACAATCTGCTGGACAGCAGGTTGCAGGGCCTGCTGGATCAATTGTTGGAGTGGAGCTGTTAGTTCAGCCATAATGCTATCCTTCATTTTCTGCATTTCTACCTGCATCATAGCTGCGAATTTGTTCCTTAAAGAAGTAGCCATTTCGTTCAACGCCTCTCGTGTGCAATAGTCGGATCGTGCCGTAGTTGACGACATGTCACGGTGAAGCTGAGTGTCTACTGACATGGGTTGTGGTGTTCTTTCCTGTGTTGATGTTTGTGTGAGGGAGTGGGACTGGTGTGGAGAGGGAGGGAGAGAAGGGAACTGCCCTGCCCAGCTTACCGTTTGTGCTTTCTTGTGGGAACCGCTTTGCTGGCCATGATGATGCGTTGTCCCGTCCGTGTGTCAGCCTTGAGATCCCGGCTGGCCAGCGAAACCACTCCGCGATGACGAGTTTCCTCGCTTGGGCCCCGACTTATCCCTGGAATGGCTCCTTCGCCTGGCTGCACTCCCGGACGCACTGCTCTGCCGTCCGGGGCTGGGAGATGGTGACTGGGCCTTCTTGGTGGGAGTAGCTGACCGGGGTGGTTTGCGTTGGTCGACAGGTGGCAAAAACCGCTTTGGGCATGGTTTGGCAGCCGTCGGGTGGTCGCCACCACAATGCATGCAAAAAGGGTGGCACTCGTGGTTGTTGGGTGATAGTGAATCCCCGCACACTCGACATTTCGGTGTGTCAGGAGGCTGTGGGCACACATCCTCGCGGTGTCCAGTTTTGTTGCACTTTCTACAGTGGGGAATAGTCCGTTTATAGAGGTAGCAGCGGAGAGCCTGTCCGTACGCGTTCACAAAGAAAGGGACTCGCTTGCCACAAAATGTGAGCACCATTGCTCCGGAGTTGCCGAGGCGTCTGCACGTAAGGACCTCGTAGCCCGGTACTTCAACTTCTGTCAGGAAGTCGTCTGGTGTGATTTCATGGCCTATTCCGTTGACCACCCCTTTGCACGAATTATCAGGCGCAATACCATAAGAGGTGATGTCGTAGGTTGCTGCGTGCACTGTAATTTTGGTGATTTGTCCAAGTGCCATGGCGATGTGTTCAGATGAGGTGCTTATTGTTAGCACATTTTGATTTTCGTCAACTCGAAGCTTGATATCAGGCTTCTCACTGCGCATATTTGCGACATGAACTACGGCGAGAAGTAATGTCTTGGGGCTAACCTTGCTGAGATTTAATCCACCATGGGGACGGATTGCTAGCTTGTAGTCCTCGGCAGGGAGTGGTGGGAGTCTTGGTAGACGCGTCTTAGGCCGGCTCTGGCGTAGAGCGGGCTCAGACGGCCTGCTGGGCAGCTGTTGAGTCGGTACGGCATGGGGTTGCAGCTGTCGGCGTTTGTTCGCTCTCTTGGTAACAGTGATCCATGGATTTGCGTTGTGCTCATCGCTCACCTGCGTATCGGCGTCTTGACTGGTCTGCGTATCCATCATGTGGTCCGTGGAGCGAGAGGGCAATGAGTGCTTCTCGTCGGCTGCGATGCTCCCAGAGACGCTCGCCATCCGCTGTAGAGCGGGGCGGCGTTCTGTCCAAGCCGCGTCTCCGGCTTGTTAGGGTTAGTGAGGTGGACCTCTTCAAGAACTTTCGAAAGCGTTAAAACGTTTAAAAGCGCACTCACAGGTTGAAGTCCGGTATAGGCTTGACAGTGGTGATGCTAGGAACAAGTTCCTATCGTTGCAACAGGTCGCCAGGAAGAAATTCTTCTTGAAATTGAACCTGAGCCGGAGCCGATGTGATTCGCGTCCGTCGCATGCTCTCGCTACTCGGCGACCCCCTGCGTGTACCAAGCTAGCCGCATCTAACTGCGCGAAAAGTGTGAAATGCTTGCTCCTTACTTCACATTTCACAGCCACCCTAAGCAAATGAATGCTCTGGACGATTCATAAGGCGACCTTGCCTCAAAGTTTGTGCAAGTCGGTGCTCGGGACTGATTGCCTTCCGGAAATTGGTGTCTTTTTTTTTTTTTCAATACGACGTTTCACAAGGTGCAACAGCGTTCCGAAAGTACGTGGAGGCATCCTGATGTATCTACGGAGATACAAATGACACTGCGTGAAGCGCTACAAAACACCTCTGCACCCAAGGGCGCCTAAGCGAACGTTGTAATCAGAGTTGAACTCACTCTCGGTAAAACTCCACGTCTCGATCTCGTAGAAGAGGTAGCAGTTTGTTGGCCTGACCAAGGTTGGCGCGTTCCTGCAAAGCAGGCCGGACCCACCAACGTCGCTGGCGTCGTCGTTGCTTCAGCGACGTTTTTTCCTCTTCTTCATGCATTGCAAGGCTGCTGCTTGCCAGAAGAGCTAGCAGCGCTGTTGCTTCTTGCTCACTTGACAGCATAGCGGCTTAAGATTAGAGTTCAACCGCGCAAAACAAAAAGATCGAGCTCGTCACGGGCGCACTGGTGTTGCGAACCGCTGACAACATCCGGGGAACAGCTGATCCGTTCCGCGCTCGCCCCGTAGTTTATTGTTCACTCGGCAGATGGCACGCTATGGCTATTCGACTTTAATTCGACGTAAAGTCCCGGACTTTTTAATTCGGTGAATGCGGCGGCGTGGGGCGCATCCAGTGCGAACAACGCTGCGTTTCGGCGGCAGGATAATTTCGGTCGCTGTAAAAAGCGGATGCTTCAGTGTAAAAAGTAAACGCGGTGCAGCTCGACGAAGCTGAACGAGGACGCGTTGAGAGCCTGGTTAGCATTACGATCGCCGAGAACACTTGAAGTAGACGGTGCAGCAGCAGCGAGTCGGCATGTCCGAACGTGTCTCGTTTTTGTGCGAATCCGGCTGAGTCCGGCGCCGAGGCGACCGGTGCATTCGCTCGCGCCGTTTTTGCTGGCGTATGTCTCCCCAAACAAAGATTCAAGAAGTGCTGGCTGCGTCTTTACAGTAATTTGCGCGTAAACTGGAATTCGTTATGGAATATAGCGCGCAGAAAGCAGGCAAACTCGAATTAATTCGCGAAAGCAGTGGCGGCCGTATCATTCCCCGGGCCCATTACAAATGCGAACATTTTCGACGCGTGCGGACGTGGTTTTCTGGCCGCTCTAGTGTTTTCGTTTCGGGCGTAGCCAGGGGGTGGCACACCGGGCCCGCGGTCCCCATCCCCTCACAAATTTTTGGTCGTTGGCACGGAAGCAGAAAATGGTCATTTTAGAAAAGTGCCCCCCCCCCCCCCCCACCCCGCGAAAAAAAATTCAATTCTGGCTAGGCACCTACTTCTGAAGTGTGAATGCGGCATGTGTGTTGCAAGCGCGTGCTCTTAATAGCTTCGGTCGAAGGGAAGGAAAATTAGGAATGACCATACATGCAAACGTTTGTCACGCAAATGTGCAGTTTTGTTGACAAGGCCACCGTGGGGTATTCGTAACGCCGCTTGAGATCATGAAAAACCTCGCATTGCTTTGCTGTGCTTCTATTTGGTGCTGCTAACGCTCGGTGTAACGAGCGACGGCGTGGAGCATTCGGCCCGAAAGTTCTTTCATGCAGAGCAAACTTATGAGTTGCTGTAGCATGCGATCACTCAGAATGCGTTCGTTTAATAATATTCATCTGACTAAAATTAACCATAAAGAATATGTTTTCCGCAAGTTCAAGTTCAGTTTTTTTTTTCTTCTAAAAGCAATGTGGTAAGAGAGGCTGATTCTTAGCTACGATGATTCGAGCTACGAGCAGCCTCTTCCTGGGCTTTTCTTCTCTGGCTCATGGGGAAACGAGTCGACTTGGATTATTCGACCGCAATTAGGTGTGCCTTATCGAGGCCAATTATGCTCGGCTAAATGAAGTGATACCATTATTGATTATGCCTAATTCGGTTTAGTTATACTAAACTTGACCCACTTCGGCTCATTTAAGCGTTACATGGATTAACACGAAAACAGCAAACGACTATGCCTAATTAAAATTAGCTTAATTTAATCTGCTTATGCTTGGCTTTTACAGGTTATATTATGCTACACTACGCTTGAGTAGCTTTTACTACAGTTTGGCGCAACAAGGCAGGTTTATCTTGGATTAATGTGACAAGGGCAAGCTGAGCCGAGGAAACTTAATTTTTTATGCTTGGCTTCATTTAATTATATGGTGCTAGCTATGCTTATTTTAGGCTAACTGGTAAAAAAAAAAGAGCTACGCGCTCGGCACTTCAAGTCGCGCTGCCTAAGCTGCTGTGTGAAAGAGCGGCATGCCCCGCCACGGTGGTCTAGTGGCTAAGGTACTCGGCTGCTGACCCGCAGGGCGCGGGTTCGTATCCCGGCTGCGGCTGCTGCATTTCCGGTGGAGGCGGAAATGTTGTAGGCCCGTGTGCTCAGATTTGGATGCACGTTACAGAACCCCAGGTGGTCTAAATTTCCGGAGCCCTCCACTACGGCGTCTCTCATAATCCTATAGTGGTTTTGGGACGTTAAACCCCACATATCAATCAATCAAAAGAGCGGCATAGATTTGACGGAGCAAAGAAAGCAACGCTCAGTGGTCGTTTTGGCTGTGAGCGCGGTAACTTCGTCAAATAAAGTGCTATACGAGGCAACCTGATTACGACTGGACAGGCATGCGCACTGCAGCAGGCAGTATGCAGAGATGGCACGTCGATGCATTCTGCCACACAACCCTTGGTCTGCACACTTTTGCTTACGCCTGTACGTTTGAGACGCGTTGCAAGCTGTACTAGGCTGGTGCTACATTCAATAACGTCTTTATAAACGTGTGAGCTCATCATAGCAGCCTAAGCAGTGCAATAAGCACTTGCAGCTGAATTCTGCATGTTCTGTGTTTGTTACAGTCATAATTCATATTTTTGTCGTGTTTTTAAAAGTCACATTTATTTATTACTAGCTGGCCTGCAACTGATTTGCTGCAACAAGATATAATTGTACTGAACTTTCACACCTTTCAGAAAGAAGGTGCAGACTCATAGCCAAATCTCACTTGACCTATGGCTGTTCCCTTTTGTGGTAAAGTATGCATTAGTTGTCATGTGCCTACTGATGTTTCTTTTCATTTATATCAAGCTGTGGCCATCATGTGTTGTTGCCCCGCCGCGGTGGTCTAGTGGCTAAGGTACTCGGCTGCTGACCCGCAGGGCGCGGGTTCGAATCCCGGCTGCGGCGGCTGCATTTCCGATGGAGGCGGAAATGTTGTAGGCCCGTGTGCTCAGATTTGGGTGCACGTTAAAGAACCCCAGGTGGTCTAAATTTCCGGAGCCCTCCACTACGGCGTCTCTCATAATCATATAGTGGTTTTGGGACGTTAAACCTCACATATCAATCATCATGTGTTGTTGTGAGCGCTTTTTCATGCAAGCAGCAGTGATAAGAAAAGTGTGAGAACTCGGCAGGATTTGTGTATAAGTTAGCCTATCGTACAGTGTGATGATGATATACACAACGAAAATTTTGAGCACAGCTCATGCATATAGAGGTGAGCACTAGCATTCAAACGAAAGTAATGTACAACAAAACGAAAGTAATGTACAACAACCTCGGAAAGGAGCAGCGCTTCGAGATAGGTAATAGTGCACTTGAAGTTGTAAAAGACTATGTCTACTTAGGGCAGGTAATAACCGCTGAGCCTAACCACGAGATTGAAGTAACTAGAAGAATAGGAATGGGGTGGAGCACATTCGACAAGCACTCTCAAATTATGACAGGTAGATTACCACTATCCCTCAAGAGGAAGGTATAACAGCTGTATCTTACCGGTACTTAGCTACGGAGCAGAAACCTGGAGACTTACAAAGAGGGTTCAGCTTAAATTGAGGACGACGCAGCGAGCAATGGAAAGAAAAATGGTAGGTGTAACCTTAAGAGACAAGAAGAGAGCAGAGTGGATTAGGGGACAAACGGGGGTTAAGGATATCAAAGTTGAAATAAAGAAGAGGAAATGGACATGGGCCGGGCATGTAGCGCGTAGACAGGATAACCGCTGGTCATTAAGGATAACTAACTGGATTCCCAGAGAAGGGAAGCGGGTTAGGGGGAGACAGAAGGGTAGGTGCAGATGAGATTAAGAAGTTTGCGGGTATAAATTGGCAGCAGCAAGCACAGGACCGGGTTAACTGGCGGAACATGGGAGAGGCCTTTGTCCTGCAGTGGACGTAGTCAGGCTGATGATGATGATGATGACTAGCATTCAAAAACTAGGTGAAAATCTCTCCAAACTATACTGTACAATGTTTCCTGCATCACCGTATTATTGTGAATGTGCGCTGGGCCCAAGATAGTATTGCATGATTAAAATGCATTCAGCTGCGAAGTGAACATTGCAAGGGCTTTGATTGGCTTCCTCGTGGCTCTCCTTTTTCAAATAAATATTGTAGGCACAGTATAGAGCTTACAGGCAATTTGAAATCACTGTACCAGGTGGGGAAGCAGCAGGAGAATTGGTAAATTATTTTCTGCAGTAGTCCCTGCTGTGCGGCTACCTCTGGCTTGATGCTCTCAACTTTGTTGCACTTTGATTATGTTATCATTACATATCTTTTCTTTGTTGTTTCAACACCTGTGAACCTTGATGGAATTCAATTTATCGCCTCAACTGCTATTCGACATTCTTCTTTCAAAAACTTCGGCACTTAGCAACAAGTGTTCAGCTGAGACCTAGTTTGGGCCCATTTTGAATAGAGCTCAATAGCGTTAGGACATAAAAAATTTAAATGCAAAAAAGCATTGGTATATTAGTCTTTTGCACTTAATTTGTGTATCAAGTATAGGTTTTTGCCACTATGCAATGCAAAGCAATTAATGTAGTCAAACTATTTGATATTTTGAAAAACTTAAACTCTCACATTTGGTTTCCCGAAATGGTCTGCACCCGCAAGACATGGCTTGAATAAAATTCTTACCGAATATCTGTGCGGTGAACAAAATATTTGAGCCAGAGTTTGCTAACAGTGGATGTAAAAAAATTTGTTGACACCTAACGGGTTTGCTGTATGGATACTGTATGTCCGCTTTCCAAAAGCCACTGAAGATTTCACGCGGCCTTGCAATTTTGAATTGGATTTTCTGTACCCGAGTCTCATATATATTTGTGTCACAGTGTGTATGAAAGAAACCTAATAAAAATACAGCAAATGAGCTAACATATTTGCTTATAAAGCATAACTGAATCAAATTTAGCATGAGTGAACAAAAGGGGAATAGCAAATAATTATAGGCAAAGTGAAAGAGATGTTAGCGTCATAGTCGAAGCTTTTGTATGACGTTTTATTGCCAAGAAGTATAGGGAGATTGATAGCTGCACATAGTACTATGTGTGTCACAATATTGCCTATAAATAAAGAAACATTTCTGGTCAATAAAATATTTGCCTTTTCACTGCAGAGCCATTGCTGGTAGTGTGCAACAATTAATCTGGCAATCAGGGTGGGACCTGTGTCGTAGGGTCTACTGAAGAATAGCCCCAGGATGTGGTGGCTTCATATGAACATCGCATGTGCCATAACCACAAGGCCAGCTAGGAATCCGGAAGTTCGGCAAGTAGCGTTTTTGTTTCTCCAGCAAAGTCATGCTTCTGTCTGCAGATCAGGTAAATTGAACTCGCAAGTCGAGAGCTTGCAATCTTTTGTTGAGAATTTGGAGCTTCAGGGCAAATGACACAACTGAATAGGAGAAATTGTGCCTATTTTTACCAATAATTGTCACTGAAGCATTAGAAATTTTCAAGAATTTGGTTCTGTAATTGCCAGGAGAAAAGCTCTTCGTGAAAGTAAGATAACTAGTTCAAATTCACTACTGCTCGAAGACGCCTGTAATTGTGGAAATGTTGTAAATTCAGTCATAAATTTCAGCTTCACAATCCAAGTGATGAAGATTTGTAGAAGATTTGAAGGACCCAATCTCAAAATGTAACTGTTCTGGTGGTTGATCTGCACGGCAAAATGGTAGCTTCAATTCAACTCGCGTTTGAAATCATTTGCTTTTGACAAAAGATGGACCACATTACAAATTGCTGAAATAATAGTAGAAAACCTGGAAAAGTGCTTAAATGCAGTGAATATGAAAAGAAGCTTTGCCGAAGGTGCAGTGGCCCCCCCGAACACACTGAAGCAAGAAGTTCAAAGGGAGTAAGGCAAAGAAATGGAACTGGTATAGCTGTTGCAAGGCCCAAGTGCCAGAAAATTGCTGTGACAAAAAATAATCATGCTAGCTAGGCTCATCAACAAAACATGTGACGAACAAGGATAAATCAAGGCTGAATGCATGCAGTAATTTTAATAAAACCACCAGAAAAACATGAATACACTCCAAACAACTGTGCACTCGCATCAGAAAAAAACATTATGGGGTGACTCTTTCTGGGAAGTGCCGTGGTTCTTAAATTAAGGTGGACATGTGGCCACAGCAGCCATAATATGTGGAAGTATGCTTCAAAACACTGCATTGTTGGGCTAGTTAGTTTACATTTGGCCTAGAGGAGCGAAGGCTTGGAATCAAAGGAAGACTACTTAGAAGACGCTCGACTTCCACCTTGGTTTATTTTGAAAAGCATTTCACCGCAAAAACAAATGTGCAGGCGCAGTCACATTTGATTTTCACTGAGCCAACCTTACCTTACATCACAACAGTCATTTGAATTAGTGCCCGTAGTCAGGAATGAACGAATTAAAAAAAGTCTTTCAGTACAATCCCGCTTTCGAATGCCGGTTCTTTTAAAACTCTGCTGTGCCCTATTCTATGCTGTTTCGGCTCACCAAGCACTAGGCATGTTCTTCATGCAAAACATATATAATTGTTCGTCATACCACCAAAATAAGACATTGTTGTGAAACATGCCTTGTTAACCTTAGTTGGACAGACCATGCGTGGTTACAGAACATTTTTCAATTGGTTCAACAGCATCGACACTGAATGTTTCAATTTTGCTCTGTTTTGTTTAGTGTTGCGTTTGTGCTAGTCCGTTCGTATGTGATATTAGTCCTGTCGCGCTGCGCTACTCGCAATGGCTTTTATGTCCAAACAGGAAGTAGTCCAATCATCAACTTTTTTTTTAAAGTGTTGCTTTCTTTCTTCTATCGCAGGAACGAGCGCAGTTTTGGCCTTACCTGGTGCAGAAAAACATATTGTCCCTGCGCTGCACTATGATGGACAGCTTGTTTTTAAAGCGTAATCACCATTTTCTGGAATAGCCTACCTTCTTGTGCCTCATGTGGAATACACTTGAAAAAGCTCACAGAGAATTGTTCACAGAACATGCATTATTCGACTTTTATACAAAAAACTGCATTCCGAAGCCTTGACGTGAATTAAAAAAATTAGTAGTGACTATTTTGCCCTGCTGCTTTTTTTTCCTTCACAAAAGTGCTTCTGTCTTGGTACTATCTTGATAAGTTTGATTGCAGTTAAAGGTAATGTTTTCATTGACATTACCTTTGCCTTAAGAGTGGTGCCAGGGTATTTAAACCAACACATATGTGCTGTATGAACGCTGACTCAATGTGATTTTTTATGGAGTTGTGGTTCTGGTATACTCTACTGGTTTTGTGACTGGGCGCAGATAGGTCATTGACCCATGCATACATGTATAGTATGTTGTACCTTGCAAACCAGTGCAAGAAAGCTCAATAAAAAATTTTGGTAAATGTAACAGGTTGGTTGGTGTTACATTCAGTGCAGCATTGATTTTTTACCTGCCATGATCTCTGTAATTGACACCATGATTAATACACTATATTTATAGTTATTGTACACAATGTTTTTTCCTAGACTAATTGTCAATTGAATTACTGTTGTGTCTAACGTAAAAATAAGCCCCTTGAAATGCTCCCATTTTTTGTTAATTTGCATTCAGTTAGCATGTTATAACTGGGTCATGACATGCCAAGTCAACCAGCGTTTTTCAGACCATCACAAATATGGCCAAAAAACTTTCACATTTCTCAAAGAACTCGCCCTGGTTGTTTATTTTTGTTGTCAGAAGTTTTCGTGCCTATTGTAAGTCTATAGTTATATGCCTACTGAGCTAGAGGGCGTCAAAAAACAATTTTCTTTCATAAAGTGTTTTGTAATTCACTCGATAAAATGCTACTTGTGGCAAGGTAATGAAACAATGTAAGTGTAAAAATAATGACTCATTTGTGTATATCAATTCTCCGATGGTTTATCACACCAGCAAAACTGAATAGTTGCTAAATTCGGTTGTTTTTTTCAGGAAACATGGCAAGCTCAAAGGGCACAAATAGATTATGTGCAGCTGGCCTGTTTGACATTATAAAAAAGAAAAATAATTTAGGCGCTGAAAGTATAGCAGATCATCTGAGAAAAAATTGCGATTTTCTCTTTTTTGGGGGGTAAGAGCTCCGTATTCAGCGTCTAAAGTCACCGTGGTGCTTAGGCAAAAATATGCATGATATCTCACTTGAAAGCATAATGTATTAGCTGAAAATAGGTGCAGTTGCTAGAAAGTATTATTTTAAAAACAATACTTTCTAGTAACTGCACTTATTTAAACTAAAAAAATATTTTTTGAAATTTATTATTGCTTTTACAGCTTTTGGCCTACGTAACTCTGCAGCATGATGCGCTTGCAAAGGCAATCTTCAGCCCATGCCCACTGATGAGCATGTAGATGGCAGTCTTGGTGCCATCTATAAAGCAACTGTAAAGGAAATGGAGTAATCGTCTGTGTTCTACGGCCAACACAGGTGCACTACAAGGAATGTAGCTGAAGTGTGGTGACAGGTAGCATAGCAAAAAAAAAATTGTGTGGGATTGTATGAAAAGAAAAACTGTCAGCCACACTTCACGTACATTACTGTGTGCATTTCTGTCTGTACAGGTATATATGCTTATGAATAACTTAAACTGAAAAATATCTGAAAGCAAGGGGGGAGGTGGGGGGGAATCGAGCATCTCTCTCTCTCTCTTTTTCTAGTGATGACACTAAGATGAGCTATCAAGCTGTTAAAAAATTATACAATATGCAATAACACTACATTACCCACAACACAACAACACAAGCGAGAGAAGACAGTAAGCTAGCCTCCAAGTTTTTAATATAAAGCTCTTCATTAGTGTGTAGTCATATCACAGGGTTTGGGTCTCAAAGAGCAAGGTAGTCTCCTGAAAGCTGAAAAAAAAATGAATTTGTATTAAGACTACGTTCATCAGTGTGTTTCGTGAATGGCACTTGTGTACTGAATATGAAAACTTTTTTTTATTAAGTGTGTAAAACACGCCTGCATTTGCAGAAGTTCATAGGAAAGTAGCATTTGTGACTGTAAATTTCTATTGCTAGATGGTTCATCTGAAGTCACCACATTGACCACATTTAGTGGTATGTATATTTGTTAGCAATAGAATGCAGATGATAAATCCATTTCCTTGTAGATAGCACAAAGTTTGCCATCTGCATCCTAGGCCAGTCAGTTTCATTTGAGGATCGCCTTTGTGAACCCATCATGCTGCTTGAGTTATATATATAGGTAAAAAGCTGTAAGGAGTACTCAATTTAAAAAAAAATGTCTGAAGTTAAAAAATAATAGTGTCTAGTAACTGCATCTATGTTTAGTTCATATATAGCACTTTCAAATGAGCTATCATGCTTATTTTTAGTTCAACACCAAGGTAATTTTTTTGCTGCTGTATACTGAGTTTTCTAAAAAAAATGAAATGTTCATTTTTTTCATATGAACTGGTACACCTTGAGCACCTAAATTACTTTTAATTTGTAGCATGTCAAACAAGCTGATTGCACATATTCTATGTGTGCTTTTTGCGCTAGCTAATATCCTGGAAAAAGTATGCTTCAACAAATTCATGCATTTTGCTCGTGTGAAAAGCCTTAAAAACTGATATACATAAATAAGTCATTATTTTTGCAGTTGCATCAATTCATTACCTTGCCATAAATACGATTTTATAGAGTGTATTACAAAAACATCTTTTGAGAAAGGTTGTTTTTTAATGCCCTCTAGCTCAGTCGGCGAAAAACTACAGACTATTAGAAATATGCAGGGAAGTTTTCGGCAATGGAAATAAACAAGGAGGACAAATTTTGAGCTTCTAGAAACACGTGGAAATCTTTTCATCTATATTCGTGGTGGTCGAAGAAACGCTCAATGATTTGAAATGGCATAACCCTATTGTGTGCAAGTATGCTAGCTGACGTCAGTGACGATTTATTAATGTGTAGTGTAAGTTCTGGTGTTGTAGTGCTGCAATTTTTATTTGTTGTGTGTGTGTGTGCTGGTTTGCCCATTGCCATTTTAAATGCAATATGCTAGGAAAGTTGAAACTTAGACAATTTTGAATGTATTCATTAGAAAGCATTAGCAGAGCATACATCAAAAAGTGAGACAGAAAAAGCTGTTTGCTTGTTCAGTCCAGTTTTCAAATGGTATATGTTTTGTTAGTACTTTTAATGCATTATAGTTATATAGAATGTGCGTTTCTTCATATGTTCATGAATGTCTTCTTTGAGCTTTATCAATATGGTCGCTAATATTACTGAAGCAACAAATATATTGTAGTACACTCTTGAACCTCTCTTGTACTGTTGTGATTTGAAGCTGATTCGGGATAGTCAGGTGAAAATGGCTTTGCTGTAACTTGAAAGCTGATCCAATAGTGCCTTTAGGTTTTTTATTTTCTTAGAGAAAAATATAGGTGCATCTACCTAATGCATTTGAGAATTGCCCGTTTAGTCTATATGTTATATGTGTGCCACAGGAAAAATGTCCAGAAATGTCTAAGGAAACTTTAGTCACTGGTATAGCATTTAATTCAAAGAAGTGCTGCAAGTTCATTTCTTGACACATTATAATTAAGTTCCACATATATGTTATTGGGCATAGTCATCCACAGCACCAGAGCTGCAGAAATGCACTCTTTATTAAATTAGGTGATCTTTTAATAGAAGTTTAGCAGCTTTCTAGTCAGATACTCTTATGTGATTGGGAAAGTGTGTTTAATGTTTGTATTTCATTTGATTTTTTTACTTTTAAAATGTATGCTACAAATATGTGAAAAAATTGTTTGTAGTGTTTGTACTTTCGGTGCTTTATGTAATGGTAATTGATGTGCTCATGCTGTACAAATCCTGTGGTCAATAACCATGCTCACTCCTGGGAAATGACCACAAGAGTTGTACTTTGTGTGTAATTTAACCTCCATAATGAATATACCGTAAGTCTTCAGTCTATGTGTTCTCGTAGTGCATAAACAGGAACTCTGAAATGATCCGTATATTGCTTTGGTGGTTGGGCTGTATGTAAGCTTTTGTTTGCGTCTAATGTTTTTAGAATGCAACCTGCAGCCTTGCAAGAATGCTTGCTCAGAGGGAGTACCGGCTGCAGTGGTTACTCCCATTCAATACCAAAAGTAAACCCAAGAGAAGCGAGCTAAAACGCCCTAGATTCCACCTATTTACTCCAAAATAGAGTAAAAAAGACAAAAAACAGCTTGGTCACGTGACTAAAATACTCCCGCTCTGTCTCTTTAAAACGCCTAGAAGGGGGTAGAACAATGCCCTAATTACACCGAAAATACTCCCAAGTAAGAACCATAAAATTCCGGGTTCGTTTTCACTGAGCCACAAAGAAAGTGAAGTTTTTGCCCAATCTATGCCTTTTGTATGCCCTACCACATGAGTGTTTTTGTTACTCCCATTTCGAGGGCATAAAAACATGTGCAGATGAGACCGATCTAGAGGACAAGCCAAAAACTCCCGTTTGGTTTTTTTTTTTGTTTACAGTGTAGGCCCACAGGACGGCCTAGTGCTCTCCCATAGTAGAGGACCAAGTACTCTAAATCGTTCACCAGTGTTTTATAAACACAGGTCCACGGGACGGATTTCAGCTCTCCCATAGTAGAGTATTAAGTACTCTAAATCGTTAACCACTTTTTCTAAATACACGCGTTGTGTGCAAGTTTGTGTATGTGTAATCAATATTGCGTCCTTGAAGGTAATTTAATTAAAACTCCCATACTGTCGTGAAAAAGTTCCCCTATGGATGTAAATAAAACCTACCTGAATACATACAAACACCCAGTCCTTTTGGGGAGTAAATATTTTGCTCCCTCGGGGCATGCGCTAGAGGACAAGTGTTTTACTCCCATTTCGGCTTGTTTGCAGTGCATGGTCGCTGAACGATCGCAGTGCCAGAGTCCCCTCTAGTTAATTTTAGGAAACTCTATGCCATGAGCAGCTGATCAGCTACCATTTTCTGAACGTATGGGCTTCTACGGAGCATAGTCGTATCAGCCGCGGAGGGGGCAAGGAAGGCGCGAGCCTTCCCACAGATGAAAGTTGGGGGAGCTGAACCCCATTCCCCATTTTCGCCAGTGGTCACTGTCGGCTGCACGCTGGGGAAACTAACAACTAAGACGATGTTTTCCTTCGTATAATATATGGTGTGGTTTAGGGACGTTAAACATTCCATATTATTATTATTATTATTATTTTTATTATTATTATTATTATTATTATTATTATTATTATTACACTGCAAGCAAAAAATGGGCTAAGGGCGGCATCCCTCGACCTGTTAAAGCGTGATTGAACTTTATTAGACTAAAAAAGCGCGTTGTGTTGCCCCTGCGTGTTGCGCGGCGGTGACGTATAAGGCACGCATAAGCGAGGGACGCGCTATTGCATCCACGTGACGTGGGCACGTGTCGCATGCAGGTCATTTTGGGTTTCGATTAAATCTATGAGCGAGACCAACGCTTTAAAATCCATGGACTTTACGGCGTTTACGACGTTTGACTGACGACAGTGACGTTGGTGGCTTCCTCTTGCTCTGCAAGACAGCAACAAGCTCGGTAGCGTCTGCGACAAGCTCAGCCACCTCTTCCACGAAATCGGGACGTGAAGTAGGCACAAAGTGGGTAAACTCCCGTTGGTTACAACATTAAGTTTCGAGCACTTGGACATGACAAGTGACTACGGCTTACCACTATTTTTCAAGATGCTTTCTCTGGCGCTCAAATGGACCGCGGTGACCTATTCGGCGGCAGACGCCGCCAAAATCGGTCCGAGAGCGGTTGGCGCGGAGAGGGCCCTTTCGGCCGATATCGCCGCCGCCGAATCGGGTTCGGCGCACTTTCGGTGGCCGGAATGCCCAGTGTAAACGCGGTCGAACAGTCGTCACGCAATGTGAATTGCGCAAAGAGAGGGTTGTGCAATTCGCATTTACCCAAGATAGTCTACGACTCGCTGTGCATGGAACGGAAGGTGCTCCCGCTTTCGCCCAGACTGTGCTGCGAATAGAGTGCAGGTCTGAGTTTTTTTCCCTAAGCAGTTCTAAAAAGTGGCGTGACCCTTCAGCAGAACACCCGCTTGCCCAGTTCTAAAAAGTGGCGTGACCCTTCAGCAGAACACCCGCTTGCCACGCAGAAGGAAGGAGTTGGATTTTCAGTAGAAAGCAAGAAAACGCATTCTCCTTTTCGGAGTCCCATAACACTTTAACCGGCTCGGATTTTCGAAGTGCGTCAGTTAGAGGGCTGGCAATGCTAGAGTAGTTTTGTACGTAATGCTGATAGTATCCAGCCAGGCCAAAGAATGCCCTTATCTCAGATTTTGTGGTTGGTCGTGGATAGTTCACGACGGCGGCTACCTTAATTTCTGAAGGTCTACGCCGGCCACGGCCCACAACGTGTCCCAGGTAAGACACCTCGCCGCACCCTAGGTGACATTTAGTAGGTTTCACGGTAAGGCCGCCTCTTTCAACCTGTTCAGCACGACGCGTAAATTCTCGACATGTTCTTCCCAGTTGTTTGAGAAGATGGCGACATCGTCAAGATACGGCAGAGCGAACTCAAAGAGGCCTTTAAGAACGCGGTCCATTAAGCCTGAAAAAACAACAGGGCGCATTTGTCAATCCAAAGCTCAGCTTAAGTGGACTATACGTTCCAAATAGAGAAACAAATGCGGCATAGCGGCTGGCACGCTCCGTAAGGGGGATTTGCCAATACCCTCACACGAGGTCTAACGTGGAAATATAGCTGGACTGTGACACAGTTTCTACCCTCTCCTCTAGGTTTGGTATCGGGTAAGTTTGGTCTCGAGTTATGGCGTTAAGACGCCGATAATCGATGCATGGCCTGGGATCTTTTCCCGGCACTTGAACCAATATTAAAGGGGATGTGTAGTCACTCTCGCCCGGTACTTCGACTCCCAACTCCAGAATTTTAGCGATATCCTCTTTCATGATCTGCTTTTGCACAGGGGAACAACGATACGGCTTGCTACGGATTGGCTCCTCACAAGTTAGATCGATATCGTGTTCGATCACCTTCGTGTTTCCGGGACGGTCCAAAAACACGTCTTCAAACTCGGAAACAATCCTTCTCAGGTCCTCTTTATGGACTTCACTTAACCTAGGCTCTAGGTTCAACTGCTCCAAGATTACCTCCGATCCCCTTTCAATTACATCACTAGAACTCAAAATTTCTGCTCCCTCTTCCTCTGAAGCATTCAGCAGCAGATTTACGACCGCTTGACGTTGAACGTATGGTTTCATCAAGTTACTTTGGTAAATTTTGTTCGGCCGCCTTCCTAATTTCACTTCATAATTGGTATCAGAAAGCTTCGATATTACTTTGGCGGGCTCTTCCCAATGAACCTCAAGCTTGTTCTTTTTGGACGGCCGCAGCAGCATTACCTGACTTCTTACTTCAAAAGCGCGCTGCATCGCCGATTTGTCGTAGTACTCCTTCGACAACACTTGTGCAGCCTTCATGTGGCTTTCCACTAGATCTTTCGTTTTTCCAAGCCTCTGAAGGAGGTCTAGAACATACGCAACTACATTAGGGTCCTTATCGAATCCCTCCCAGGACTCGCGCAGTATTCGCAATGGTGTTCTCAAACTCCTGCCATACACAAGCTCTGCAGAGCTAAAACCAGTGCTCTCATGAGGAGCTAATCTCAAATCGCACATAGCGGGAGTAATACAGGCTTCCCAGTTGCATTTGTGCTCGTGGCAAAGAGCTCCCAGTATCCGTTTCAGAACGGAATGCATTCGCTCTCCCGGATTAGTTTGTGGGTGATGGATCGAGCTGTGCACTACTTTTATTCCACATTTATCCATAAAGGTAGAGGTAAGGAAGCTAGTGAAGACACTACTATTGTCGCATTAGATTTCAGAAGGAAATCCGACGCGTGCAAATATAGATAGCAGTGCATCCACGACATGAGGGTAATTGAGCTCCTTAAGTGATATCGCTTCCGGAAATTTTGTGGCTACACAGAGAGCCGTCAGGATGTACCGACAACCTTGCCTTGACTCTGGCAAATGCCTGACGATATCAATTACTAGGCGCCGAAAAGGTTCTGTGATAATTGACAGAAGCTTCATGGGTGCCTTCCACTTGTCCGTGGATTTCCCCGCTCTCTGACAAGTGTCGCATGAGCATAGAAAGTCTTCGATATTCTTCCAGCATTTCGGCCAATAAAACTCAAGGGAAACTCTAGCCTTGGTCTTTTTAATGCCGAGATGCCCTGCCCATGCGTTTTCATGCGCCAGTTCTAATAGTTGGCAACGATACTTTTGTGGCACCAAGAGCTGATACTTGCGACCTTGCGCATTTGTGTAGCTCCGATACAGGAGCCCTGCTTTCTGAAAAAAAAAAAAAAACATTCTTTTTCTTTTTTCCCAAGTTTACGCTTTCCATTAGCGCTTTAATCGAGAGGTCCTCACGCTGCTTTCGAATGAGCGTTTCTCGATCAACCCTCGACAGCTTACTCCAACTTTTCGCTACAGGCGAGAGCATTGCACCTCTCTCGCTCTGACTCAATGGCGCCATGTCGTCTGCTCCTGCTACGGAAACCGCACCAGTCCCTTCGTCGACGGGCCACTCGAGTGACTGCTCACATGACTCACACGGAGAATTTCCTCTCTGAGGTTCCGTCGGCTCGCCGCTAAGGTCACTTGATGCTTCACCACATTGAACAAGATCAAGCTCCTGCGAAAGCTTCCGCGCTTGCGATCGCGTGAGGGCCATGTACGCTAAGTTGGAGGAGAACGATTTACCCTGCCCTTTGAGAAGCTGCTCCAAGTTGTTAGAGAAAAGATAACGATCAGGAAAACGATCAGGAAGCGCGGCAGACACAGCCGCTTTGGTGCGAAGCATACCAAACAGGCCTTCAATGACAACCGTATAGCGATTGGTAAGCAAGCACTCTGCTCCTCGGCGACTTGCCTGATCCACGCGCATTCTCCTGCAAAGTCATCCGGAGACACCAATGAAAGATGGACAACGTCCATGGTTGCCGCTGAGTCTCGAAGTGCGCGACACGTTTTCCCATTCACACTGATTTCTTAGAGATACGGCTCTAACAACCGCATGTTCTTTTCCGATTCTCGAATTGCTGTGAAAGCAAACTTTTGCTTACAATTTATCGCGATGTGCCCTCCCCTTTTGCAGTTGTAGCAGATTAGCGACTTCCGTGATTCAAACGCCCGTGTGGTATCAGTGCGTTGTTTAGGAACCGCACTCAATTTCTACGCTTCCGTTTGCCCTACCCCGTACAGTGTCCTTCGTAAGAGACGGGTCCTTTTTGAAATTACGGTGCGGAGCGGGTTTCATTTGATCAGTTTTCTTTGAAAAGCCCTCTTCCTTTTCATCCTTTTCAACGCGCACTGCCCTGCTATGCAACTTTCCGCGAGTATAATACTCCTCAGCTAACTCTGCTGCCTTGTTTAGCTGTACTTCACCAAGTTTGTCCTGCAGCCAAAGCTTGACATCCTGCTCGATGCAGCGGTAGAATTGCTCCAATGCAATGCATTCCACCACTTTATCGCGATCGTCATAAACACCTTCGCCCTTGAGCCATTCAATTAAATCGGCTTTAAGACGAAACGCGAAGTCAACGTGTGCCACATTCCCCTTTTTAGCATACCGGAACCTTTGCCTGAAAGCCTCGGGTGACCCCTTATAACGTCTCAAGAGCACATCCTTAACCTCGTCATAGCTCTCAAACGCTTCCCTCGACAAGCAAGTTATCGCGTCAGACACTTCGCCGGGAAGAAGAGCTAACAGGTTCTGCGCCCAAAGAGACCGCTCCAAAGCATTTCGCTCACAGACGTGTTCAAACTTGACGAGATACTTCGCCTTGTCCTCGCCTACTACGAACGGTGGCAGTTGGTCCTGAATTCTATAACCGCTGACCTGAACTATCGGAGAAACTATGCTAGGCGCCTGCGAACACTAGGATTGCCAATTCTATTCGTTTCAACTCGAGGCGCTCCTGTCTCTCGGCCTCCTCACGCTCGCGACGTTCGCGCCTTTCAGCTTCTTCCCGTTCGCGAACTTCTCGCCTTTCAGCCTCCTCGCGGAGTGCTTTGATATCCGTCCAGGCCTCATCGACTTCCTCAGCCGACACTCCTTCATCCTTCATGATCTCAAGGATCGCTTGCTTTCGTTTTGCACGGTCCAAAGTAACGCCGAGTTCCTCACAAAGTTCGATGAGTTCCTTCACTTTAAGGTTCTCCATCGTTCACATTAGCCTCTTGCTGTTTGCCCCTGTTAAGAATCTACTTGCCGTACCCACTATAAGTCTACTAGCAAGGCGCACAAGCAATTTTAACACTGCCGTGTTTATACCCTCCGCATTAACTTTCGTTTCAAAGCGCTCTGACATTGCTTGAAACGATCAAAGCTCACTCTAATGCTTCACACAGCCCTTCTCTAAACTACTATAACCTGAACTAGAGTAGTCTGGTGAACTGAGGGGAAAACATCAGGCACTCACCGCATCGATGTCACTGACGCCGGCCGATCCCGCAGCTGCCAACCACTGTTACGAAGCGCGCCTCCGACGGCGTTACGAAGGGCGCCACGAATCCCACCGCTGCCACCAATGTTACGAAAGACGGCGACGCCAACATGGTCCCGAAGGCGTCACTGCTTCGAACTCCGCCGGGAAGGTCACTAGCCGTTTGGTAGCGTAGGCTTCTGAGCTCGCAACTGCTTCTGTGCAAAGCTAATAGACGAGCGGACGAGACGACGGTGAGTTAAACAAGGTTTATGTACAGCAAATATACAGAGGCGTTACAAATTCGGAACTGGGGCCGACAGCTTAGAGACTCGAAGAGCCGAGCTCTCTTCTCTGACACATAGGTCTACTGCTCGTGACGCGCCGCAGGGCTTTTTGTATATGCACCGGGAGGATTCTTTGAGTAACCAAATGTCCAACTAGAAGCGCCGCTGGCCGTGAGGTCAGAATGCTCCAATGGGGTCACCGCTGGGCCGCGTCATTCTCATCGAATCCGGAGCCGCTGCAAGTGGTTGCAGCCAAGTACGAGTAACGTCGCCACGCATTGCGTAAGACTCGCCAGACATGAAGGCGCCTATTGCTGCAACGGGCTCGTGGGCTGATGGGGCTCGCTGTGCGTTGTGCGACAGAAAGGCGCCGCCACGTGATGACGCCGTTGAGTTATCCGCGTCAGGCGGGCTCGCGTGCTGGCCTTGACACAGAGTGCCTTTCTCAGAGGCATGGACGTTCGGTGTGGACTCGCAGGCATAACAGCAGTGGTCGGCGACGGCACAGGCGTGCGACATGTCCGGGTAGACCAGACGAAAAGCAGATGGGTCGGTTGTTGGCAGTGCACCAGGGATTAGGGACTCGGTTGACTGTAGGTAGTGGCGGCTGGGTGGCGTAAACAGGAGCAGGCAGTGAAGGTGGCGCTCGGAACGGCTGTGGTCGTGGTCGTGCTGCTGCTTCGGCATGCGTTAATAGTGCGGTGACTGGTGGCATCAGCTGTGGTGGAAGGGCCTCAGACACTTGGTCTTGTATAGTGTTCTGTAGTGTAGGACTAATTGGCGCACGGCGCTCCGGATGGCCGGAGATGAGAAAAAGTTGGCGGGCAACTTCTTCGCACACAAAATCTTTGATCTGTGAGAGCAGGACGGAATCTTGCGAGGGAGTTAAGCAGGACAGCGATTCCTGATGTGGGACAGGACGGCGGGTCTTGGGGAGCTCGCTAACTTGGGTGACAGTAGCCGGGCTTTTTGAGATCAGCATCTGGAATGCGTCCTCATCGATACCCTTAAAGGTATGATTGATTTGGTCCGCCTCTGACATGTTCGCATCGACGCGTTTGCACAAGTCGATGACGTCCTCTATGTGAATGGTGAAATTCTCACCAGGTAGTGTTGCGAAGCGCACCTCCGACGACGTTACGAAGGGCGCCCCGAATCTCACCGCTGCAACCACTGTTTCGAAAGATGGCGACGCCAACACGGTCCCGAAGGCGCCACTGCTTCGAACTCCGCTGGGAAGGTCACCAGCCGTTTGGTAGCGTAGGTGTCTCAGCTCGCGACTGCTTCTGCGCAGAGCTGATAGACGAGCGGACGAGACGACGGTGAGTTAAACAAGGTTTATGTACAGCATATATATACAGAGGCGTTACAAATTCGACACTGGGGCCGACAGCTTAGAGACCCGAAGAACTGAGTTCTTCTCTCTAACACATAGCTGTATACTCTCAAATGGGTCTGCTGTAAAAAGGGGTCTGCTAACACATAGCTCAACTGCGACACACATGTCTGCTCTCAAACAGTTATGCTCTCCAACAGGTCTGCTCTCGACGCGCCGCAGGGCTTCTTTTATATGCACCGGGTCCAACCCAAATGTCCAACCAGAAGCGCCGCTGGTCGTGAGGTTAGAATCCTCCAATGGGGTCGCCGCTGGGCCGCGTCATTCTTTCTCATCGAATCTGGAGAGGCTGCGCTGCAGGTGGCTGCACCCAAGGACGAGTGACGTCGCCAGGCATTGCGTCACACCCCCCCCCCCCCAGACAGGAAGACGCCGGTTGTTTACTCGACGGCTCGCTTGCTGAGGTGACTCACTGCACGTGGGCGACAGAAAGGCGCCGTCGCGTGTTGACGCCGTTGAGCTGTTCATCGCGTCAGGCGGGCTCGCGTGCTGGCCTTGACACAGATTTCTTTTTTTCCGAGGCTGGACGTTTGCTGCGGACCCGCAGGCATAACAGCAGTTGAGATCTTGACTGAAGTTTGCGGACGGCAGGAGGACCAAAGACTTCGCTGAACTTTATCTTGAATGCTGTCCAGGTTGTAACGCCGCTTTGATGGTTCCGAAGTCACAAGTTGGCAATGCTACTAAGGTATATGCCGATGGTGGCCAGTCTCGCGGCTTCGTGCCATTTGTTTAGGACACTCACGATTTGATAGGTAGTCAGCCAGTCGCCGACGTCGTGGTCGACAGTGCCGCTGATTATGGTATAGGGTCCCGCTGACGGATCGCGCAGGAGCACGTGATGGCCTGGAGAGCCTGAGATAGTGGAATTGTTCCAGATTCAGTGGTCATAGCAGCTGGTAGAGCCCGGCTTCGCAACGCCAGGATTGTTAAGAGACCCAGGAAACTACACCAATTATAATAAGGAACTGAGACAGCCTGACAGGTAATACGCTTATTTGAGACAGGACAGGAGCGTGGGCCTAGCGAGCGAGAACAGCACCAACGTCCGGCCCGAGTGCCTCGTGCTTAGTGCTGCCGATGTTTGTTGGTTGGTTGTTCCTCATAGTCCTGGCGCAACCCACCATGGGGGATTAGCCATGAAACGGACGGTACCTCATCTTTGAGGTGAAATTGCTTTACCAGACGGGATGTTTAGATAGGTATGTTTTAACAGAGGACCGGTTAGTAGACAATAGATTAGAATACAATAAATATAGGTAAGAAAAAAAGAAAACCGAACAAGCTAATATTGTTTGAAATAAAGTGAACTTATGCCTAAGCTTAACATTCTATTCGTTTTGTTTCCTTTAGAAAATCGCACATGGCCTCGCAAAGGATCCTGTGGCTAAATACTTTTTTCGTTACTCCAAAGGAAAGGACCAACGGAAAGGATAAATTTAAAGCCAACCTACGGAGAGGTTCTTCTAACAGTCTCTTTCTTTGATTAGTAAATAACCTGCACGTTAAGAGGAAATGATGCAGAGATTCACTCTCGTCGCAGTGGAGACATGAGGGAGACTGTGCCAGACCAGACCTGTATAGGTGAAAATTAAGTGAAGGGACTCGGCATCGTAGTCTCGTAATTGATATCTCCGCCTTGCTAGAAGAGTATCCTCGATTTTTCCAAGGGTACTTAAGATGAGAAAACTCAGATGTTGCGAAGCGACACTTTTTGAAAATTATCTGGTGTGACAAAATTTTCAAATCGTTCTACGGCGATAAATGCTAGTGTAGGCAATATATAAATTATGTGAGGCCACTGCAAGTGAATCTGAATATTTATATTAATCGAAGGTTGAACCTTTATGCCCTGGTATCCATACCAAGCGAATGAGTCGTAAATGTCTTCGGGGAAAGACGTAAAACACTTCTAAAGCTTTGGGCCTATTAGGTGCAGTTAATGGAGTACATACAGACAGGCAGTCTGTAAGAATGATAACATCTGTTATGGATAGAGGCAATTTCTGCAATGATAAGAGAATTGAAAGTAACTTTTATTTTCGTTGTCCTTAGCCACACGTCTTCTGATACCCTGTGTACTAGGGGGTCAGGACTTTTACCTGCCCTCCTCTTAACGTGTTCTTGTTGCGGGGTAAAATTTTAATTTCAATTTCAAAATACAGAAAAGAAAAACAACATACGTAAAACGGAAGAAGTGCAATAATTGCTTCGCACTTGTTTCAATCAGACAGTATAGTTGTTTGTTATCTTGAACAGAAATTAGTGTGAATAGAAAACACCATTTTATGTTAAATTATTCATACGGGGATAATACTCATGCCAGTAGGAACTTAATTCGTTTAGTTTGATGAAGTACAGACGGCACCAAAAAGTTAGCAGATCCCACAGATGAGGAAGGTTGATATATCACTTTACAATCAGCACAACGTTACGAGGTGGACATAAATTATGCCACATATGACTTCCATGTCATGATTATTATGTTAGGGTGTGTCATTTACCTTTGTCGTCAATTTACGTCCCGTGATACTAAATTTGGTATATGTGAAGCTAGCGAAACGGCCGCGAGCGCATAATGAGCGCGGCATGTTGTCATGTTCTTACTGAGCACGCATCTGATAATTATCATGTTTGCACCAGTCACATACTTTCGTCATCAATTAACGTCTTCTAATGCCAAATTTGGTATTGTGAAGCAAGCGAAATAACCGCTAGCGCACCATGAGCGTGACATGTAGTAATGACTTACATGACATGAATGTCATGATTTACACATTAGGGATCTGGCACTTATGTTCGCCATGCAGTCATGTCATACCATACCATATGTCATGCGAACCACTGCAAGACCAACAAGACCATGAAATGTAAATCATGACATTCATGACATACATGTCATGATTTTCATGTTATGACTAGTCAGATAGATAGATAGATAGATAGATAGATAGATAGATAGATAGATAGATAGATAGATATGCTCAAAGTCATCGAAGTTCGCTAACGAATGCTTCGCATTTAGAACGTTCTTGTGGCTGAAGGCTGGATCCGAAGCACCGAAGAAAGCACTTTTTCAATTGTGAAGTTCAGCCCCAGGTTAGCGAATGCGATAACACAAAGTTTTTTTTTTAATTTTTGCTTAGATATCTTCTTCTTTCACTCTCTTTGCTTCTTCCTCTTCTTCCTAGTCCGGCACATGAGCCGCGTAACGATATCTGCATTTTAAAATCACGAAACGCAATACAAGTTAGCTGTGCAGCTCCGCCACATGTAAAGGCTTCATTTTTGTTAAAGCTGAACCCGCCACGGTGGTCTAGTGGCTAAGGAACTCGGCTGCTGAACCACAGCTCGCGGAAACGAATCTCGGCCGTGGCCACCACATTATAAATGGAGGCGAAAACACTCGAGGCACGTGTGCTTAGCTTTAAGTGCACGTTGAAAAAATCTCAGGTGGTAGAACTTTTTCAGGACCCTCCACTCTGGTGTGTCTACTAATGATAATATAGGTTTGGTATGGCAGATCATCATCATCATCATCAGCCTGACTACGCCCACTGCAGGACAAAGGCCTCTCCCATGTTCCGCCAGTTAACCCGGTCCTGTGCTTGCTGCTGGCAATTTATACCCGCAAACTTCTTAATATCACCTGCCCACCTGACCTTCTGTCTCCTCTAACCCGCTTGCCTTCTCTGGGAATCCAGTTACCCTTAACGACCAGCGGTTATCCTGTCTACGCGCTACATGCCCGGCCCATGTCCATTTCTTCTTCTTGATTTCAACAATGATATCCTTAACCCCCGTTTGTCTCTTAATCCACTCTGCTCTCTTCTTGCCTCTTAAGGTTACACCTACCATTTTTCTTTCCATGGCTTGCTGCGTCGTCCTCAATTTAAGCTGAACCCTCTTTGTAAGTCTCCAGGTTTCTGCTGCGTAGCTAAATACTGGTAAGAGACAGCTGTTATATACCTTCCTCTTGAGGGATAGTGGCAATCTACCTGTCATAATTTGAGAGTGCTTGCCAAATGTGCTCCACTCCATTCTTATTCTTCATGGTAAATCTATGAAATTAATAATGTTATTATCTGCTAAGACAGACAGACAGACAGACAGACAGACAGACAGACAGACAGACAGACAGACAGACAGACAGACAGACAGACAGACAGACAGAGGGACGTACACACAGACAGAGGGACAGATAGTTCAGCGTAATTACCTTTTGTCAGTCAGCGCTGAAGGAATGCAAGCATGTCAACTTTCTTGCTTTTCAGCCTGCTTATCCTGCAACACCTTATTGTACCGCACACCCGGATAATCAAGCTTATGCTACAGTGAGTTTGCGTGGTTGATTTTTATTATCAATAGTACCATGAAACTTAAGGTCGATAGCCTTATCGACAGCTTGTTTTACCATCAATAGTTCGATAATGACTCAACTATCGATAGTATTGATAGTACCATCTATACATAATAAATGCTCTGCATAATAAACGCTGGTTCACTATCTGCAACGTGAGTGGAAAATAATGTCCATGATACACGTATTCAACTTCGTAAATACACCTGTTCGCTGTGAAACTGGCTCCGCGCGTAGCAAAAAAAAAAAAAAAAAACGGCCAAGCCGGTAAAACAAAAGGAAAGAGTTCTTACTTCCAACTGATCTTTATTGCAATGCTGCTGTCTAAATTTGGCGTTACACAAGGTGTTTTTGTGTGCTTAAGGAATACTATATATTTGATATATTTTGTCAAAAAAAAAAACATTTGGAAGTAAGCGATGTCCTTTTATTTTGGCTGGTTCTGCTGTTTCTTCATTTTAGTTATGTGCTGGACGTGTTCAAGTACGACAAACGAACTCACCTGATGTTCAACACCTGTGGACTCCCGCGGTCGCAGTCAGGAAACATATTTCTTCACACTTATATCTCGGTCATTCTATCTTTTTCTCTATTTCTTTTATTTCTGTATTTCTATTTTTCTCCATCTCTTTGTTTATCTTTCTCTCTCTCTGTAGTCATTCTCTCACCTGCTATCTTCTCCCTCTTTCTGTTTTTCTATTTCTTTCTGTCTCATCCTCTCTCTGTCTCTCTCTCCCTACGCTTGTGTTCCCCTTCTCCCCACTCTCACAACCTTTTCCCGTCTTATTGCTATATTGTACCACACAATGCCATGCTATTTTATGCTAATGTGTCTGCATGTTGCAAAGAAATGCGAAGCCAATAATTTCACCAACCACCTACTTCATTAGGACGGTTACTCATCTTGCTTGTTCTTCCCTGTCTTTCTATTTCTGTCTTTCTTTCAGTTTCTTTCTTTCTCTCTCTTTCGTTCTCTGTCACCAGACAGACAAAAAGACAGACAAAAAGACAGACACACAGGCAGATGGACGGACGCCGGGCAAAGCGACGCATGTTATCTGGGAGCCAATCAAAAGAGGAAAACGAGGAGAGTGCGTACTGATTCATAATGATGATAACTTTCTACGACACACAGCAAACCTTGAGCTGTAAACAAACTGCTTTTCTGTGGCCAATTTCACGATGGGGGGGGGGGGGGGGGCACAAAGCCAGCCCCATACAATGATATAACAGGGCGGGGGGGGGGGGCAAAGTCAGCTCTACACATTGACATGATAGGGTGGGGGGAGCGCTGCGACAAACATTAGCTTCCCCCTCCCTCCTTGAAAGGGAACCCTGCGCTCGCTTATGAGTCTCACTGCGTCACTGAGCCTTGAAGGGAAAACCAGGATAGTCGTGTGACAGGCGAGCGGCACAGTTTTGCACCCTAAACGGTCGCTCATCTGCCTTGTTCTGCATGATAAGCTTAGTGCGTGCCCCTGTTCAATGCCGTGGAACGGTTTCAGAAGGAACGCCGTTTCCCTTACCATTCCCTTGTAACGAGTTCCCCTTAGAATTCCACCGATCCTGAATGGAACGGTGGCGTTCCTCCGTGCCTACCAAAAAGAACTAGTTCCTGGAACGCCGTTCCGTACAACACTGCCACGTTGGCACAGGGCTCTGATGCTCGTGTTCGAGTGCTCGAGCGCCGTACTCATTCATGCATGCGGTGCTCGCACTTGGATGCTAAGCGATGGATGCACGTCAAAGATTCCCGGGTGGTCGCAACTTCCGGAGCACTCCACTGCGGTATCGACGATTGGGTACGTTCACCATTTGTTTGACATTTACTTAAAGCAAGCAGGCTCCAAACACGATCCTGGTTCTTAGATTATATGGGAACTATAATTTTCGATAACAATCGTAAGTCCTAGCTGGATGGAGTCCCGATTGCCATCGGCAGAGCCTATGGAATATGACACAATTTTAGGTTTAATTCAAACGTTTTAGAATAGAGTTTCCGTTTCAACCTTCGAAACTATTCGTAAGCGGGAAACACACTTATTAATTATCGGCTCTTACGATTGAACCGAGATATCAAAACGGACAGAATAACCGCTGGGTCTATGGCGTTAATTAATAACGCCTATGTCACTAGAAGCTTCATTATGAGCGAAAATCGTGGGAGAATCTTTCGCGGGTGGTGATAGCGGAGCCCTGTAACGTGGCAAAAAGACAAAAGTTAAGCTAGAAAAAAAGACAACTGAAGTACTATGAAGTGTACGAAAAATCTTATGAGCTAAAGATTTCGCAAGAATTGAACCTCCGACCTCCAGCGCAGACGTTCAGTAGCGCAACCAGTTAACCGGAAGCGTCCGTGTATTTGGTATAAGGTGCATTTTAAAAAGCACCTCACCAAACTACATCACCCCGCCGCGGTGGTCTAGTGGCTAAGGTACTCGGCTGCTGACCCGCAGGTCGCGGGATCGAATCCCGGCTGCGGCGGCTGCATTTTGAATGGAGGCGGGAATGTTGTAGGCCTATGTGCTGAGATTTGGACCCCAGGTGGTCGAAATTTCCGGAGCACTCCACTACGGTGTCTCTCATAACCACATGGTGGTTTTGGGACGTTAAACCCCACATATCAATCAATCAACCAAACTACACCGCAAGGTTTTGTTGCTAACCTAAAGTTGTAGAGTGCACTCTGGGGAGCGTTTTAGTGAAACATTTCTTTTTTCGAATTGCTTCATTATTAGACATATTAGAACATCAAGGTTGAGCTAGTTGATGGAGTTTAACCAGAAAAGCAGGAAAGGTATGCACAGTAGGGTTGCAGCGCAAGCATGAAAGTGCTATAGAAGAAAAGTGAACGGAATGCAAAGAGAATAACACGAGCGTCTTCCGCTCATCGCCCTCCGTTCACTTTTCTTCTAGAACTTTTGTGCTTGCGGCTGCAGCAACTCTTAATACAATGGAATTCCACCAACCAGCCTAATTAGCCGTTCTTCGTTTGTGTGCAGACAGGTTAGTGTTGTTTAGTTACCTTCCCTTGCATCCGTGTCTGCTCGTCTTACCTTGTTTCATGACATTCAAACAATATTCATCAATTGCTTCCATTCGCAGAATGGTGAATTGGGGCATAGGGGGGCTTCGAAACTGTACTTGTATAGAGAATGCGTTTGAAGAAAGTTTAAAACGACCAATGTTACGCACACAGGCTTCAAGGCGAAGCTCAAGCGTCCCCCAAGTTTTTGTCTAGGTCGAATTGCACCTGCAGTGTTGAATCGATAAAATACGGCCGGCAGTTTTCGAAAAGGTGCGTGGAAAAGCAATGTAGGACTTTCCGAAATGCCAGTAGCGTAGTGTGAGAAGTCTGCAGTCAAAGTACACAATTTACGCCTAAACGCTGCGTCACGCGAGCTTTGATTTATGTAGGTCTTCAGAATAATTTTATCCCCCTGTTGTGTTTACGCACGTCGAAATATTGGACAGCGCAGGGATAATAACGCCGACGACCAAGAGTTTTTGCTCCTATAGGCGCTCTATTCCATCAACCAACGGGATTCGCTAATGACATGTAGAGAATCTGGATTGGCTGAAATGTTTCTGACGAAAGTTTCTAGCGTAAGGCCTAATTCACAGCAGAGCTGTCATGTTCGCCGTTTGTCTGGTTCGCGATGAAGACATGAACATGTTGGCGTGGCCACGTCAGGCCAAGTTAGACATAGCCAAGCCTGATTAAGCCTATTTGAGCATGTTAATACTATAGCTAAACCTCAATAAGCCAAACTAAGTAAAACCAAATTGGCCCTAATTAAGCCGAGTTAATATTCTGATGTGCCCAGTTATTCTAAGCTCGACGAAATGAATCAAGCTAAGCCTAATTAAGACTAGGCCAAGTTTGGGCTAGTCAGGCTGATCAGTAAATTTGCGCTAACTTGGCCATTTATAATTAGGCTTAGCTTGGCTGCATACCAAGTATTGCCTAGGGATTCAATACTTGAGATGTAAGCTAATCGAGACGAAGCCTCGAATATGCAAATTACACCAACCAGCTAAATAAGCTAATCACACCAATGAAGATAAATAAGGTATATTGACTATTTGTTACTGTGATTGTCAAGTGATTTTCGATTGAACCCAATCGACACCTAGCCATTATTTGTGATTTAAAACGTGATCACGTGTACACTTCGCACATCGGCATGTTAACGCACGTGTGCCAGGACCGGCCGAGTGTCAACCAGCTCTGCTCTGCCCCGCCTTTGCTTGACTCAGTGAAAGCTGCCCAATTTTTTTTAGGGGCGAAGCTCCTTGAGGCGTAGGTCTGTCCATCCTCGGCGTATGTATGTAGCCACCTCTAGTTTAGTTCTTGGATTGTTTACTAGATGGCGTGGCTACACTAGCTTAGTTCTTCGATTGTTTACTAGATGGCGGGGACCGTTGTAATAAAATCCGTTCGCTGTTGGCGCGCGCTCGGAGTTGCTCGATGGATAAAGCCGCAGAGCGGCGGCAGCGCGTGCTCGCAGACAGAATCCCGATGTGCGAGACCGCGAGGCAGAAGCGCTCCGTGAAGCTGCACGACGCAGCCGCCAAGATCCCAGCGTTCGAGAACGAGAGGCCCAAGCGTCACGGCAACGGCGCGAGGACCCTGCCGTACATATATGCACACAGTGTTTCTCACGTCTTTCTTGATGATGCAGTGGGCGAACTTTCACTGAACAGTCACGGTTTTATCGATGATTTCCCCTCAGGAGCTTCGCCCACTCATCATCATTCACCTCGTGGATATGCTGTATTTTTTTCTGTAAATACCAGCCTAGGTATTTTAAAGGGGCCCCGCAACACCTTTGCAAGTAACTATCGAACGGCTTCATGCAAGGAATTTACTGCCCCACAAAAATCAACTACATCCCGTAGAAAATTACGGAACTGACCACTTTCCGGCTATCAAAGGGAGCTTTTTCATATGAAAATGCACGCACATGATTCTTTCTTGACAGCTTCGCTCTCGCATTGCGCCACTTGTGAAAATCGCCTATACTTGTCTGACACCCTCAATGCGCGTCGATTTATACCATTTCTGCTGTATAAAACCTCCATTTTATTGTGTTGTTACGTATAGTTTTGGGGCTAGCACACCAGAAATTTGAGCACGCCTTGTAGGCAACCACTTTATTGTTCGTACAGGTGCCCAAAATTTCTCGGCGGTAACATCGACACCGCTTCTTTGCACCGCTCATTAGGAAACGCACCGTTTTGTATTCAGACATTGTCCCGTTTGCTCTTCGAAAAAGTCGGTGCTTTTCTTCCACATACATCAGGGTTTCGCACGAACGCTTGCGTTTCGCACGAACGCCAGCGTGTTGCATGAAGGGCGCTACCAGCTGCAGACGTCATGCTGTATATATTATTCTAAGTCTGGTGGCCACGACAGCATCTGCTTAAGTTACCATATTACGGTCACTTTTGAAGCAAAACTGCTGCCAAAATCATTCCTCAAAGCGCATTTTAAGAATTTTCAGGTCACTGTGGTAACCACACAAATATATCAGCCGCATTTAGATGTAACACAAAGCGTTAGAGTATACGATGTACTGCAGATGAGTTGCATTTTCATGCAGCGAAAGGAACATCACATCGTCGCTCTGTTGTGGGAAGATGAACAAATGAAGCGATTACTGTGGAAATAAGCCCGTTGTTTTATTTAATGTGCTTGCTTGCATTCATGTTTTATTCAGTATACTTACATGCATTTGTACACTCTAGTGCAAATAGAATGCGACATGTGCTCCCGACAGACCATTGTGCGTTTAACGATAGGGAAAGATAAATACGTAACTGTGGTATTGAATGTCGTACATTATGGAACGAAATCTGTATCGAGGTAACTATAAGCGAATGAATCAATGAAGCCGCGTGCAGTTGTAGCAGGCCATTTTGAGTTTCACAGACATCACGATCCACTGAAGAAGACGTGTCGGCAGTTCGCTAGAGGCTGTCTGCCTACCGCTAGATATCGACGCCGTTATATAGGACAATGTGAGTGACGCAACAGGTTGCCTGTCACGTTTTGCGTGCTATATTTACTTGTTCCACCAACTTTGACATCACTCAAAACTCGGTGCTGGCGCAGCGCATTTCAAAGCGGGCACGCGGAGCCCGGGAGCGCGCGCCACAAAACCAAGTCCTCAAGCGGCGTGCCTGTCGCCATGACGACTGTCATCGGGGCAATGGAGCTGCCAACCGCCTGTTGCCCGGGTGACGTACCAGCGGGAGAAACAGAAAGAAGGAAAGGTCCCGGATGTTGGTCGCCATGACGACGACAACGCAGCCCTCCCAAGAGCAGACGATGCCCGCTCCTCTCCTCAGTCCGTCTGAGAATTTGGTCGGGTGCGGACGCCGCTCTTCCCCGGCGGTCTGTGGGCTCGCGCCCCCACCCCTTTTGCTCGAGACGAAAGAAAACAAAAGTGCAGGAGAAAGAGGCCCTGCCACCCCTCCCAGTTCGCCCCCCTTTTATTTTCCACCACGGCGACTATAATCGATTGCGAAGTTGTCTCCGGCGCTGGGTTATGCAGCGGGGCAGGTTGGCGCTGAGAGAGAGTGCCTCAGTGGCGAAGCGGTCCACGGGTGCGCGGCGGCCGAGCACCCCGTCGCATCAACATGTCCGTCTCCTGCTCTGGGTAAGCCGAGAGCACCTTTCTGGCGCATCGTCAGTAGCGAGGCTGATGCCACCTCATGCGTTCCCCGCATGAGAAGCTGCCCCCTTCTCAAGCGGGAAAGGCACTTACGCCGCCGAACACGGGCGCATGCGTGCGTTGCATGAACGGCGCGGCTTTGCTTAAACGAAACCTCGCCGTGACTCTGCTCGCTGGCACGTGTCCCAGGCGCGCACAAAACGGGCGGCCGTTCGGTTCCATCGAGTAAGCACGGGTAGGTGCGCTCGTCCACTGTCGTGACGGTCGGCGCGAAAAATGCATGCCGCTTTGGTGAAACCTTTTGTTTTACCGCACAACATAATTGTGTCGCAAGAAAGCACGCTTTCTGGGCGCACCCCTCGCGTCAGTGTTGTGCTCGAATGTTTTGAGCAACAGGAGCGTGAACTGCGCGTGAATGTCACCACTGTCCGAGGCGATATATCTTCTATTGTAATGCACTAGAAAAAGAGACGCCGCTGTCAAGGCTGCGCTTTTCTATTGTTCTTCGATGTGGACTGTCGTCCTTTTGTCCGTGCTGCGAAACATGCTCAGTTTAAGGGCCGCGTGCTTTTCACGCTGCTTTTTACCAGACACTATTGCGACAAACGTGTCTGTGTTCTATAGGCGGCGTTCTGTGCGAAGTTGAGGTGAAAATTGCAGTGCAGTCCGGTTGTTCGCTTGCCGCAGATGCTGTTGCCACTTTCTTCTCGCCGTGCCTGTTAACGTTGTTAGCGTGAAATCTGCACAAGCCGCACCCGCACACGACTCCACAAAAGACTCGGCCGCTGCTTTCTTACTCAGGGAGGTAGGTTAGAACAACCTTGTAAAGCTCTGCATGCATTGCCCTAAGATCTTGGCAGTTGCTTGTTTTTTTTTTCCTTTTGCCGTTTTAAGAGAAATAGTTTGTCTGAATGATTGATGCGTCAAAATCTTTATCTTGTCCCGCGAACGATAAATTGTATGGTTGCTTTATTTCCGAAAATGGTGGTGGCTCCCGGTATGTCATTTTTCACGGAGTACAAACTTATGTGGGTGCGTGCATGTACACAGTGCATATATAGTGGACACGCTGTCTTCATTGTGTACGACAAATATTTGCGTATCATTTAAAAGCGAACCGTACAATAGTACATAGCACGCTTCTATGGCGTAAGCAGTCGGCAATAACAAGTCCCCACATCACCACCTAACAAAATATTTTTTTCAGTAATAACACATCACCGCCATACATGCATGACTGTCTTTATATGTGGGCACAGTGCACCCACTTTCAACATTAATCGGCGGTGGCCAATACTCCGACGAGGCCGGAGCTCATTCACTATGCATGCCCCGAACGCGCTGGGCTGGGGCGCTCTCGTAATTTGGTCCGGCAGCTCACGCGATGGCACGGCTCTATATCCAGCGCCGCTTTTCTCGATCACGTCCGCCTGTCGCGCAGCGCCGTTGCGAAATGTCTAATGCATCGATCATCCCACGAAAGCAAGCGAAAAACAAGAAAGCACAAATCGTCGCCCTGGCTCTCATCGGCTGCCAAGTTCAGAGAGAACTACGTCCTAGAAGCGCTTCGCGATTGCTTGTTTTAATTTCTCGCGATACACGTAACACGTCGTCAAGCTAACAAGCGCAACCTATAGGCGCGTGGGAAAACGGAATGACGGGGGAGGCCGAGAAGGGATGAGAAAGCAGGTATACACCTGGCCGCCGTGTGGACCACAAGCGATGCGCGTGGCATCCGCGGGCGGCCGGCGATCGAGTGGCCCCTAATTGGGTTAGACAACATGCGGCACGAAGCCGTCCAAGTGGTCGTTTCGAGCTGATCGGATTAACCTATAGGGAGGTCAGGTGGTCTACCTCGCGCAACGACGAGGCCGTATGCCACCTCTGCGGCGGCTTATGTCCGCCGTGCAACCCCAACTGTACCCGAACAAGCGGCTGCCGACAACGGCCTTGAGCTCTTCATGTCCGTCCTCTCCTGTATTTACAGTCTCGACCACGGCGCATGCATCGAGCGTCAGGCATGTGTGAGTGCGTAAAGGTGCCTAAAGCCACGGACGCGAAACCTATGCGCACGCGCTAACCATATGCCATTGCAGCGGCCCCTCAAAAGTTCCAAGGTCGGCGCGCGTGTTTTGTGGATGCAGCGGTGCGCACGGTGTGTGCCAGGATCGCGGGCGGCCCGAGTAAATAGGAAAGGGATCTCGCCGAAATAGAACGCGGGGGAGCGTGCACGATGAGCGAAGAAGTACAAAATGCAAAGTGTACGAGAAAACAGAGCGAGGAAGAAGAAAAAGACGGCAACGAGTGTCTGCGTCGGGTCGTGCGGCGGCTGACACTCGAAGGGTCTTGCTGCAAGTGCCGACCAAAGCCAGATTTGCTCGTCACGCGCAGGCAGCCGCTTCGTTAAAAAAAAAAAAAAAACACTTCGCATGTTTCAAGTCGTTTTCGACACGTTAATTGCGATACGTAAGAAAAACAAATCATAAAAAGATTGAGGATGAACTTAACCGAGCCATGCTTGCGATATCCGGTGTTGTAGAAAAGTGGTAATTCTAACTGCTGCGCCAATTCAGGTAAATTACGCAGTAAATTGAGTATAATACAGAGACAAAAAATCACTCAGAATTAGGTCTAGGCATTCTTCTTGTGAGAATACTTAACATTAACATGCCGGTAAAAATGAATTACGTTATGATTTTCAAGCAGTATTTTTACCCCGAGGCACAGTTACTTCTATAGCATAAAACTCCTAAAAATTAAGCTCTAGGGTTTTCTGTGTGGCACGCCGTAATGAGCGAGCCGGGATCAATTTCGGCCACCTGGGGTTATTTAACACCTACGTATTAGTACACAGGTGTTCTTACGAAATGTGACCGCCTCTGCCGGAAATCTAACCCAAGTCCTCGAGCTTCGCAACGCAACATCTGAGCCGTTAAGCCAGTACGCCCCCAGTGGCTATAAAGGCATAGTATACGCATATACTAACCATCAAATACGCGTGAAGTTTCAAGCTGTTACCTACATAAATGTCGGTGTGTTTCCGTAAAGGTTGTCTCCCGTGTCCAGGCCAAACTACATCCCGCATACCCAGGTAAACACGCAGTAGCTGATCGTAATACATCTTCTACAGAGCATGCATTCTTCGTACAGGCATGGAGACCTCGCATGCTGTTCCTTCAACCCCTGCCCTTTATTTAAGGCTTCCCTCCACAGGAACGTGAAAGTTTTCCACTGTTTGTACCTTTCTGAAAACTTTTTTTTTTCTGGAGAAGTTTCGTAGCAAAGTAACAGATTTTGATGCTGATTCTGCAATCGCGTGTTGTGTGTATGCATGTGATCGCGAACTATATATGTATATATAGAAAAAATAAGTGTACGCCTCTAAAAAACTTTATTGGTGACGTTTCGATTGACACCAATAAACAGTTTTTTAAAGGCGTATCTACGGCAACCGAAGCCAGACTCTTTATAATCTACGTATATATATATATATATATATATATATATATATATATATATATATATATATATATATATATATATATATATATATATATATATATATATATATATATATATATATATATATATATATATATATATATAAAGAAATACCCTGCACCTGTACTGCCAAAATACCGACGTTTTAGCCTTATCCTCGTATTTATTAATTTACGCGCCCCAGCTACGCTATTCTATTAACGTCACCTAAAGTGCGTACTTCACGCCTCGCGAGCCGCGCCACTCGCGCAGCAGCATGGATGGATGGCCGCCGTCTCACACGGCCATAACGTTCGCTCTCACGAGAACCGCGCAGTGGTGCGAGAGCTGGCCAATCGGGAGTCAACTTAGTGGCTGCATCCGCCGATCAAGGCATTCAAGCACCCTCGAATCATGATTATCGGCTGCGTGCGATAAGCGAGCCGATAAACAAACAACCGTTTACACAACCACGCAAACGCTATGCTTCCGATAGGCTGATGTTAGCGGTAGCTTCGACAGCAGTGCACAGTATTAGGAAGCGCACCAGCCTCTCAGCGTCAAGATGACCAACAGAGACCCTTCTCGACGGCGTCGTACACCGGACACTATACTACCCACGCCGGGGGCAAGAATTATTCCCTCGGGCGCCACCACGCCGGCCGATCTCTTTCCTCTTCTTTCCTTCGTTCGCGGATAAACGGCAGGACCGAGGAGACGCGAAGAAAACCGTCTCACGCGCTTCTCCAGGACATATGCGCCAGCCTCTCTGTGTAGACGCTGGAGAGAAAGGCTTGAACGGCGCTGCCGTGACTCCACAAAATTTCGAGCGCAGTATTGCGCGTAATGAGCCTTCCGCTAGCCTCCTTTTTTTTTCACCTGCTTCCGAGAGCGCAGCGCGACGACGCATTTCAGGTGAATGGCCCTCTCCGTTCCTCTTTCGCAAAGGCACAGTGACGACTGATAGCTCTCACACTCCCTCAAGGATGGCGAGGTCCGTTCCACTTCTTGCCCTCGACGGGAGCCCGTCTCCAGGGCGCACGGTGAAACCATCAACGCCGCGTTCGGTCGTCGGCTAGACGTCACCGCGGCCCGCTACCCGTCTCATGCCACGCAGTCCTCGCAACAAAGAAGGAGAGAGCCGTATCAATTTACCGCTACCGTCTTGACCGAATCGGTGCCGTTGAACTTCCCGTGTCACGCTATATGAACGCTTCCACGAAGTCTTCCCTTATAGTTCGCACCACAGCGCATACTCGACTTCTGAAGCGTCGAGGCAGCAAAACTGTTAGCGCTCGCGGCCTGGGCGGCCATCACCATTTGTCTCTCGCTTCGTTAGCTACAAAGTCAGAAACACCGGGGTCAGCTAAGTGTCCGCTGCTGACATGAGAATGCAATTCCCCGGATAGACAGATGACGGCGTGGCATTCGTGCCCGTGCGTCCACCCGAAATGCCCCGCCGTCTCGCTCCGAGAAAGGACCGCGCGCTCGTTTCTCACCCGACGCGCTTAGCGCTGAATGAAGTCAGCGAGTAGAAAGAAAAGCCTGCGTCCTGCTCGGTTGGTTTAGGTGCATTTCGTTCTGTCGTGGCAATAGCCAGAAATTTTCTTTCAATCTGCGGCGAAGTGTGTAAACCATTGTCGTGAATAATGGTTACATTTTAACTAGCCATTTGGGAGCTGACTTGGCACTGGTGTGCGAAGAACATATGCGTTGTACAGCGAGGGTACAACGCGTTTCACGGGCGTAAGATAATAGCACACGCCATATGTCTTTACTGAAGTGTCGAATAGAAAAAAGAAACAACAGATGATCGTGAGAACAACGTCATTGCCCGAGATTTTATTCGCACTTGCCGCTATATAAAAGGCTCTGCGAAGTGCATCGTTACGTCAAAGATCGCGAAAGCGAAGAGGACACCAAAATATCGCTTATGATAAACGTGGGTGCTTCGACAGTTAATTGTAATACGGCCGACAAGACATAAGACTTGTCTTTGGGGCTTCATATCTAGTTGTGCCACTTTCGTAAGGAAAAAGAACGAAATAACGTCTGCCATAATATGGACATGGCAGCTCTGATGTACCTCTGCCGGTAGCATATATTGGAGCACGTAATAAATGGATGCGCATCTCTAGAATAGTGCTAGCTCCAGGATTCCGTACTCATACCTTGTAATTTCTGAGTTTATTTTTACCCGAGTCACACTGTATTCTGCCCCCCCCCCTCTCCCCCAAAAAAACGTTCTCATTCTTTGGTGAGCGTGGCGGTAAAGGAAAGCACCACAATCCATCGAGTTAGCTTACATTAGCCATTCCATTACTTTATCTTTGTTGTTTGATTTATTGTATCCAGATTGCTCTTACGAGTCAGACCACCAAACTTGTCCCCCAAAATTTAGACAGGTGGTTAATTGACGTTTTAAAAAGTACGTTTTATGACAAGGGAAATGCTCTGCGGGCAATTGCAGCTAGAGGGGTCGACCTGGCGGTTTTAACTGCATGTTTAATGTCAGTACCCTGATAACTATACCAGTGTTCACTGTTTTCGGCATCCACAGCAGAATGAAGGCCGCTTCTAAAGATTTCTAATCACTGCTAATTTGCGCCATCTGGATCTCATGTTATGCTCGCGCACTTTCCAATTTTATCCGCCCAATCAGCTGCCATCGTTGACTGCGCTTCCTGTCGATTGTCGCCCATTCTGTAACTCTAGCCAAAGTTACGCATTACGTGACCTCCCCGGCCTCATTTCCCCCTCAGTTTACATCATACCGTTAGACCTCTTTATAAGAAGCATGCTCTGGGCAGCAATATTTGTCTGTAGGCATACTGGTGTGTTTTATACCCATTTGTCTCTTATATCAGGGTTTCTTATAAAGGGGTTCGACTGTACACAGTAACGGCAACCATGCACGTTTTCTCTCTAATCCACACCGTCGTTTTGCTGCGTTTTAATGTAATGCCTGACTGTTTTTCACCATAATGTATCGTAATCCTCTGCCTCAATTTTGTTCCCTGTAGGACAAAGACCTCTCCCAATGATCTCCAACCTACCCTGTCCAGCTCGAGCTGGTTATGCCTGCCGATTCCTTCATGTTTTTCGTAGAACCTAACCTTTCGCACTCCTCGGCCGAACCTACAATTTCTTGACATCCATTTTGACGTTCTAAACGACTGTCTGCTATCTGATCTCAAGACGTGACGTGTCCGGGTCCATTTACCCCTCTTGATATCTACAGGGATATAGGCTATCCCTGTTTGTTCTCGGATCCATTCTGCTGTCATCCTACCTTCTAGAGTTACGCCTATAATTTTTCTTTCCATTGCATTATGGGTGGTCTTTAGGTTCTCTAGTCTCACTGTTATTCTCCAGGCTCCTGTGTCACATGTTAGGACTGGCAAAATACAATAGTTGCACATTTTTCGCTCTAGTGACATGTGAAAAGCCAACGATAATGAGTTGAGGATGCCTGCAGTATGCGCATCATGCTACCATTCTTCGGTGGCGGCTTCCTTTGCACCAAGTCTCTCCTGTTAATATTTGCAGCTTAAATGGACATACACGGGAACTGATTAAACAATCTGATAGTTTATCTCTAACTCTTACTCTGTCGCCAAATTACCTAGCATTATCTTTGTCATCTGCCTATTCATCATCATCTCTACTTTGACGCTTTATCGGCTAAATTCTTCAATTTTTTTTTGCAATTTATTGTCGGCACTGCCGAACAGTAAGACGTCTGTTAACCGTTAATTGCTAAGGTATCCTCCGTTAGTCTTTATTCGCGTTTCTTTACAATCTAATTGTTTACATACTTCTTTTAGAGAAGCAATGTACAACAATTGAGAGATCGTATCTCTTTGAAGGACTCTTTTCTTGATCGGAATTTTCATGCTTTTCTTGCGGAAGAGCTGAGTAGCTGTGGAAACTGTATATAATGGGTATACTATTCCCACATGTTTCAAGTAGACATTGTCGACGCAATGCCTGCTGAACGACTTCTATTCTTAGCAAGGCGAATGCATATTCCGTAATCTATGAATGCCATATAAATGAATTTCTTTTTTTTGCATTCAACAGATTTATCAATTATTTTTTTAATCGCATGAATAATATTCATGATAAAGTATACCCTTTATATGAAACACATTATTTTATTCTACCCTCTCTTACTTAATATCAAAGGTATCGTTTACTTTATTTACATTTTATATTGTCCGAGGCAATAATAAGCTAGAAAGGCTATTAAGGAACGTTCTTCACTACATTTCCAATAAATGACATCGCGGACGACGTCGTTCCTAGATTCCTTCTATGTCACTGACATCGGGACGAAATCCGTTTCCTACCTTGCAACAAATGGCCTTGCACGACAGCTGTAAAAAAGATATTATACCGATTTAAGAATTTGCCTAGTTTTTTCTTGTTGATTTTTTTAAAAAGTGCGAGACTAAGAGAAGATGTCCACCTAAAGTGCACTCGACATTCGAAAAAGGTTGCGAAACAGCGTACGTCCCACAGAAGGGGAAAGAAGGGTCGCAAAAAGGAAGAAAAAGGTGCCTTTTTTAACACCTCTTGCAGCACAAGTGAGTAAAGTAGTGTGCCAAAAGGATGGACGGTATTACCACCAGAGAAAAGGTGGAAATAACATAGAAGCGTCTTTTTTTTTTTCGAGCGACAGACAGCAGTATACGCTCGCAATTGTTGCGTGGCTTACCGCATACCAGCCGCAGCGCTTTCATTCGTTTTTAGTGAATACACATATACTTTTTTCCCCTTATCCAAGCCACGGTGCTAAAAGAAGGTCGGCCTCACGAAAAAAAAAAAAGGCGCCCCCCCCCCCCCCTGCTATTTTGCCTATAACTGCGTCTGACGCGGGCGTATAAGGAGGGAAAAAAGAAAAAAAAATGCCTCCCACGATTCTTTGTTGATATACTAAAACTTTAGCGCACACGCACACAATGACACAGACTCTGTCTATCCCTGTTATTCCGACTACAAAAAAAAAAAAAGACGAAACGCGCCGCCGGGCCTGGCACCTGGATGCGTGTGACGGAGGTGTAGAAAGCGACCGTGGCCAGTGCCATGGGGCGACGTGACTTATTCTCCCGACCGCGAACACTACAGCACGCCGGCAGCGCGGGCCTCGGACGGTGAGAGCAAAATCAAAAAAAGGAAAGAAAGAACAAAGGGCTCTCAGGGAGTGATAAAAGAAAACGTGGCAAAGAAGAATGAGAAAGCAGCGGGCCTAAACCCCGGGGCTCTCCGGCGTCACCGCTCCTCAACGAGGTGCGTCCGCCAGGCAGCGGCGCTGTCTCGGGTTGTGGGAAAGAAGAAGGGGTCGAAGTGCCGGCGAGGAAGTGATAATGGAAAGAAGCGCCGGGAAAGAAAAAAAAGGAAAAAAAAAAATATGGCGCCCCGGGCTCGATTATAGGGCCCCGAGGCGGCTGGCACGCGCGTCTGAGTAGGTGCGAACAACCGCCCACGTTCGACGGGCCTTACTGGTTGCGTTATATGAGCCTTCTTATACGGCCGGTCAGACCGCGTTGATCAGCGCAGCCAAGGCGGCGTATGAGGCACCTCGCGAACGCATCGTTTGTGCACCGCCAAAATGGCGAAATCCACGTTGAGCCGCTGCACTTACCCTTCAAAGGGCAGATGCATTTACCTGTTGATGATAAAAGGCGTTGCTGGCGTGACAAGTACCCGCAAAAGGAGAACGAAGACCAGTTTCTGAGTATGTCTTGGCCTGGAAATGTCTGCACTTATGGTCATTTCTACTTGGGGAGTCATTCGAGCACGCGCCGATATAGCTGCTATAGAAGTAATATATAATCAATACCTATTGCGAACGAACGCCTCACATGCGCACTGAGACGTACAAAATACCTTAGAACCATCCAGATGCATAGTACAAACATGGGGATGTTTTCGTCAGTTACGCCTGCGGGAGCAGCATGTCTGCCGCATTCGGGATACGATCGCATGACCACTGACGCAGCTGTCAGCTAACACTGCTAACCCATCATATATGCTGCAGGGATCGCTTCTACGTGGAGTGATGTGTGTTCGTCTGGCTGCACGAATATCATGCATTGTCACTGTCACACGGCCGTGTGACATTGAGACATTAAGGTGTCTGCACGTGTATACACCCAGGAGAAAGCGGGAAAAGGTAGCGAGAAACACAGGAAATAAATAAAATGAAGCGACTGGCCCGGCTGTTTTTCTGCAGCGAACGTTTTCCCAGTTTTCTCCTAATGTTATAGAACGTTATAGAACATAAAGCTTGTATGCGGCACGCCCCCCCCCCCCCTAATTCAGCGCCTTTTTTTCTTTGTTTTATGGAAGAAAAGAAACAATCGCGATGTTTCCCCACAAGTTTTTTTACATAAGCCTAGATTTATTTAAATGCCTTCAAATATTATATATGTATATATATAAAGAAGTGTATACTTAAGGGTTCTTCTTTTTGGTAGACGTAATAATAATGAAATCTAACGTGCTCGAAGAAAAAACTAACGCCATTCAGTTTCCAGGCACGTTGTTACCATAGCGACGCTGAGTTCAGAAATTTGCTCAGGCAACCTTCGCTGCAGGAGGAGATAGTCTAGAGTGTAAAAGAAGCATTCATTCTCCTCGGACGTTACCAGAAGGTAATTACGAGCGTTAACGGCACAGTTTAGTCCGACATTTCTGCCGTGGGACCGGCCTTCGTCTGCTGGGGTCGAAGACCGGTCTCACGGCAGAAACGTTGTTCTGAACAGTGTGATAACGTTCGTTGTGTGTGAAATGTGAAATACGTTCATATATATATATATATATATATATATATTATATATATATATATATATATATATATATATATTTATATATATATATATATATATATATATATATATATATATATATATATATATATATATATATATATATATATATATATATATATATACATTTATATATATATATATATATATATTTATATATATATATATATATATATATATATATATATATATATATATATATATATATATATATATATATATATATATATATATATATATATATATATATATATATATATATGTATGTGTGTGTGTGTGTGTGTGTGTGTGTGTGTGTTCTGTTAAATAATACAAGTCAAAATTTTATCATATCTACTTTTCGTGTAGTCTTTGAGGAACTCGAAAAGAATTATACAGGGGTGCCGATCGCGATGCTTCTTTTTGTAGTTGTAATTTACCTTTCGCGATTATTCAGTTACACAATTGCTTTTATCTACCCTTCTTCGTCCTCTTTCATGATCTAACGCGTGCACGTTTCATTGGCTCCAACATAGTCAATCACACTCGTCGGTTCGCGTAATTTGTTGAAGTGACAGACAGCATAAGAGAGAAATATTAAGTCTGCCAGCCAGAGAAGTGTTCACGTCGACCCCTCGACGATTCACGCTTTCACAAACACATTCGGGAGAAACCTAAGTCCAAGCTGCTCGCGATGCAAGGTTAGGTGGCGCCTGCAGCACGGAAGCTGGAACATGGCTTAGCGTATGCAAGCCGAACAACCACCGCTATTATCGCGAGGTATACCTTACTCCGCACTTTCTGTGCATTCTTTTGAACCGTCACTGTTGTTTATGGAGCTGTACTTCAACTATTCGGAACGTTTTTTTTTTCTCTTCAAATGTTTTGTGGAGTGCTAATAATTTCGCGGATGAGTTCTTTGCTGATACCTTTAAAGCATGCGTGCGCCTTTGTCTAGCAAAGAAACAATGCCTACGAGATAGATACATTGCATGCTCAAAGAAAAGACTAACGCCATTCAGTTTCCAGGCACGTTTTTACCATAGAAACGCCAAGTTCCGAAATTTGCTCAGGCACACCTTCGCTGCAGGAGAGGCAGATAGTCTAGTGCGTAAAAGGAGCATTCATTCCCCGGCTGCTTCGAGCGTTACGAGAAGGTAATTACGAGCGTTAACGACGCTCCATTTATACCTGCTTCCACGAGCTTTATTTACTCTTCAATGTTACGACGTGCGGAACCCTTCAGTGACTGCGCACAGCTTTCACATCTACAACCCAAGCCGAGAAACAAAAGGGAAGCGTGGCCATTCACGCGCCGCTGGTGGTGCCGTCGGTGTTTGTTGGGACAAGTAGAGACCTTCGTCGGCCGACGCCAGGAAGCGCTGCGTGAAGGAGCCCCCTCCTGTCGTTGTGGCACGCGCCGATTATCTCACGTCGTGCTCGTTCAAACGAGTCGCCGGGAACCGCAGGAGGTCCTCATTCCGCGCGCCGCCTCAGGGCGACTCGGCGCATAAAGTACGACACGGCCGGAACGACGCTGTCCCATAAAGCGCGGTCATGCCGAGAACCGTGCCGGAAGGAACGAGCATCCTTTCACGACGTAATACGTCGGCCCCGCCCTCCCTTTTTACATTCCGCCGAGCGCGCTGAACGTCACTGACTTCGCCGCCTGCTCGGTGTGGATCAATCTAAAATTTAAACCAGCTGAGGCAGCCGAGCCCGGCGGGGGATCCATCCGAACGTCGCCAAAGCCTCGTCTGGAAAAGCTTGGACACACGAAGTTAAATGAGCTTTCGGGCCGATGGAAGCATCGGCCGTGGACTTCTATGTCGTTAGCCTTATCGGTGTTTCGCACCCTCCTTTGCGGGAACGAGTCGATAACACGGCTTGACCCGGGCAGCTTTCGGGTTAGGCTCTTTTGCTTTTCGACAATTTTCTTTTATAAACAAAGCAGTGAGCGTCGCAAATAGCCCACGCTAGCAGCGATGCTTCCAACATGTGCCGACGGCTGGTTATTTTTTCGCCCACTTTTCTTTCTTCTTATTTACATTCCATTGGTTATAATAACTTCCCCTGTACATTCCTTGGCATTACTGCCTGTTAGATCTCATTAATATTGTGTCAAAACACTGAAAAACGAGCCCTTAGGTAAACACTTCTTTCCCATATATATATATATATATATATATATATATATATATATATATATATATATATATATATATATATATATATATATATATATATATATATATATATATATATATATATACATTTGCCTTGAAGGAACGTGGCGTAGATCGCAAAGATGCCCCGCCGCGGTCCGCGGTGGTCTGGTGGCTAAGGTACTCGGCTGGCACGAAAAAGGAAGTTCTTTTCCTTGTGATCAACTATAATTCACCAACCCTCGACGCGCGCCCCCGCACACGCTCGCTAGTCCTTGCAGCGAAGAACGTGCCAGTTTCGTATGAAGGCCCCCACCTGCGCCCGCTTGTCGGGGGCGTTGTGTAGTGATGGCAGACGTACGGCCTTTCTTCATTTTCACTGTATACATTCAGCACGGATATACTTCGGGACTCCTGTGTATAGTTCACGAGCGGCACGCTAAATCTGTACTTGAAGTCAATCGGCATCATCTTTCTTTTCGCGTGCAAGTTGACAGGAAGAAACATTATGTCAGTCCGACATGCTGTTCTAGTGGCTAAGGCACTCG